>NW_006443570.1:10291827-10324949 GCF_000325575.1 Pteropus alecto
CAGTAAGTGACTTAAGTGGAAAACAATTAAGTGTTCCAACCAAAAGATAGAGTGGCTGAAAGAATAAGAAAACAAGACCTCTACATATGAAAAGGAAGGGGATGGGAAAAGATACTGCTTTGATGGAACTATTTAAGTCAGACAGAGAAAGAAATACTATATGATTGCACTTATATGCAGAATGTAAGGAATAAAAAGAACAAACTAATCAAAAACAGACTCACAAATATAGTGGACAATTTGGTGTCAGACAGAGGGGAGAGGGACTTGGGGGGCTGGGAGAATGGGGTAAAGGGCTAAAGAAGTACAAATTAGTAGCTAATCAATAGATAGGGAGCACAACACAGGGAATGTAGTTACATTAATATATTTTCTAGGTGGAGGGTCAAGAAAGGGAGGGTGCAATTGGGGGGATCATTTTATGAACTGTATAGATGTCTAACCAATGTGCTGTATACTTGAAACTAAATTTAAAAAAAGAATTTTTTAAAATACTATTTACAATGGCATTTAAAAACATGAAAAATTTCGGTATAAACCTAATAAAATAAGTACAAGATAAATGTGCTGAATACTACAAAACACTCATTAAATAAACAAACAAACAAACAAATAAATAAATACAAGCCTAAATAAATGAATGGTTCATAGATTAGAAGACTCAGTATTAAGATGCCAATTCTTCTCAAACTAATCTATTAATTCAATGCAATCTCAATCAAAATTCAGGAGAATTTTTTTTGTAGAAATTGACAATTTGATTCTAAAATTTATATGGATAGGCAATGGATCTAAAACAGTCAAAAGGATTTTGAAAATGAGAACAAAATTGGAGGACTCAAGTATCTGATTTCAAGCCTTACTATAAAAGTAATGTAACCAAGACAGTGTGGAACTGTCAAAAAAAATTTACACAGATCAATGAAACCAAGTAGAGAACCAGAAATAGACCCATATTTGGTCAATTGATATCCAACAAAGGCACAGGTAAGTCAATGGAAAAAGGGTAGCTTTATAACAAATGGTGCTAAAACTATTAAACATGTGTATGCAAATGTGAACCTTGATCTATACCTTGTACCATATATAAAAATTAACCCCAAATGGGTAATGGACTTAGATGTAAAGCCCAATACCATAAAACTTCTAGAGGAAAATGTAGGACAAATCACTGTGATATTGGGTTAGGCAAAGATTCCGTCATTAAAAAATTAAAGGCATGATCCATAAAAGAAAAACTTGATGTGTTAGACTTCATCAAAATTGAAAACTGCTCTTTAAAGACACTGTTACGAGAATGAATTACTAAGGATGTAACATATAGCATAACAACTATATTTAACACTGTTTTGTTATATACATGAAAATTGTTAAGAGAGTAAAACCTAGGAGTTCTCATCACAATGAAAATTTTTTTTTCTTTTTCTTGCTTTCTCTTTTTATTGTATCTATATGAGATGATGGATGCTAACTAAACTTATAGCAGTGATCATTTTACAAAATATGTAAGTCAAACCATTATGCTGTACACCTTCAACTTATACAGTGATGGATATCAATTACATCTCAGTAAAACTGGAAAAAGTAAACATCAAAACACACATACAAATAAAAACATCAGATTGTTATTGTTTCTCAAATTTTTAACTGATATACAAATTAGAAGATTTAAGTGGTATTTTCATAGTATCTAAAGCAATGAGCTGGTGAAGAAAATATTTCCCAAGTCTTTTACTTATTCTTTACTAGATGAGATTTAAATCTTACTAAAAATAAATCATTTACAACATCTTTAAAAAAAGAGAGAGATAAAAAGACAAGCCACAGACTTGGAGAAGATATTTACAAAATACATATCTAACCCAGATTATATAAAGAACTCTCAAAACTTCAGGATAAGAAAATAAACGACACATTAAAAACTAGGCCAAGATTCGAATTGACTTTATCACAGCTGATTTATGGTTGGCAAATAAGCACACGAAAAGATACTCAATATCATTAGTTATTAAGAAAATGCAAATGAAAACAATAAGATACCAATACACACCTATTAGAATGGCTAAACTATTTTTTAATTGACAATACCAAGTACTAGCAAAGATATGGAACAGCTGGAACTTTCACACGGTGCCAGTGGAAATGCAAAATGGTACAGTTTGACAGTTTCTTATAATACAACCCAGCAATCCCACAATCCCATTTTAGATATTTACCCAAGTGAAATGAAATTTATGTTCACACAAAAACCTTTATATGAATGTTTATAGTGGCTTTGTTTACAATTGCCAAAACCTGGAAATGACCCAAAGCCCTTCAATTAATGAATGGGTAAAGAAACTGTGGTACATTTATATAGCAGAATCCTACTGAGTAATAAAAATAAACAAATTAATAATCCTCAGAACAATGTTGATGAATCTCAAAAACATAATGTTAAGTGAAAGTAGCTACACTCAAAAGCTACATATTGAATGAATTCATTTATATGACATTCTGGAAAGGCTTAACTTTAGGGACAAATAACAGATCAGTAATTGCTAGGGACTAGGGCTGAGGAAAGAAGCTGATTATAAAGACAGAGAAGGTAATTTGGGGAGTAATGAAGCTGTCCTATAGCTTGATGGAAGTGGTGGTTATAGTACTGTGTGCATTTGTCAAAATTCATAGAACTTTACATTAAAAAGGTGAATGTTGCTATATGTGTATTTCGATTAAAAAAAAGTTGAATTTTTTTTAAAGAGTGGTTGTTGGGGGATTGAAGATGAAAAGACCAGATGTTGGAATTTCTTTGGAGCGAGTTGAGTGAGTTGTGGTGTGATGTAAATCTCACTCTCTTCTTGGGAGAAAAGTAGGTCATTTCTGCCTCACCTGAAGTCCAGTGAGAAATGCTCAGAATAGACTACCCACTAAAAAAGTTTGATATGTGCCACTCATGCTTGAAAGGACACAGGGACTGGAATCTTAACTCATGCTTAAAAGAAAAATTGCAGGGCTGGCTGAAGCAGCCTATGGCAGCAGAGAAATGACTATTTGAGGAATCATTGCACTACTACAAAATCAGAAGCATGCAGTTTCAAATACCTCTAGGAAGGGTGGGGTGGTTTTCAAAGGACACTGCCACTCCAGACTTCTCGCATAGAACAAGGAAACCTGAGCGGAAACAGGTACAGGGAATACTGTCAGGTGTCCAGTTGAGAGGGGCCATAAGCAATTAGCCTAAGAGACCTACTACCTGGGTCAAAGGATTCAGTTGTAGGGGTCCAGGAGGGGAACCTGGAGAACCCCATGGAAGCTCATGAGAGAACTGCTAGCTCTAGGCTTCTGCCCCAGCAGCACCACTGTCAGATCAGACTTTTCCTGCCCTTGACTTTCACCCCTCTTCACTGCTATCCTGGAGGAGCCAAAGGGAGCCTAGTGAGAAGGTTGGAGGTAAATGGGAGGCACTCTCGAGAGAATCATCAGGCAAATATGCTATTTTTCTCTGGAAGCTCCAGACCAGGGAAATCAGGGAAATCAGTTTCTAGAATTCGGTGAGAGGGAGATTAAATATAATGAAAGTCATTATTTTTTCTTTTAGATAAACATGAATTATTCACCAAAGATCTAAATTCTGCTTGAAATTCATCAAGGAGAAAAAAAAACTCTTTTCCCCTTTTTTTTGTCTCCATCTCTGGAAGGGAAGTATGACCTCATCTTGCTCAGAGGTAAAAACACTGAATGTAATGGTCACCTTTAATCATGGAAAAAGGTGAACTGACCATGGGCCAGAGAGCTAAACGGTGTGGTTACTTACATCTATTATGAATGATAATACTCTTAGGCCTCTGCTGTCTGAAAGGGGTGAATTGTCCTTGCCAGCAAAGAAAAAAATATATGACTTTTTGTGATGATCTTAACATCCACTGTTACATTCCTTTAAAAGGATGTTAGTGGTCTAATCCACTTATGTGCTGATTCTGAAGTCTGACCTTAACATGAAAGGTGAGGGGGGGAAAGTTCTTTCTAAACCTGGTTGAGGAGGTGTGAGGATGAGATGGCAGTGGAGCCAAGGAGTTAAAAACCTAAGGATGGATTTGAACATATGGTTTGATTGAGCTTCTGTGCAAGATACTCCATTTTCTCCAAGGGCTGCATTAGTTTCTCATGACAAGGGTCTTCTAGAAGTTCAGTCACCCTTGGAGGTGACTAGGATATCATTAGCCAAGCTGAAGAAGGTGACTCCCACCCTCAGGGAGAGAGAGCCCTCAGGTGTCTGAGCTCACTCTTGGGAGACCATAATAGCGATTGTCAACCCAAGGAGTGATGTCAGATTTGATATTGCTGTCAAGGGCTTCGTAAACCTGTGATGAAATGTATCCCCAAACCTAAATTACTCTTTTGCGATTGTCCTCCCTGAGGTCTGGTCTTTTGTGATAATCTTTCATGACACTGGGTACAGTCACACCCCACCCCCATCCCCCCAGTGAAGGATGACTGGCTTGGTCCGTACTGGCATCAAGGTAATTCATGACTCTCTCTTGGTGTTAATTTATCTCCTATGAGATTTGGCTTCAGACCTAGAATGAGAAAGGGAAGACAGTAAAAAACATCTCATCTACATGTACCCTGAGTGTGTCTAAGTGCATCCTAAATACCCATATCGATTCTAGTCTTCGTCACTCAGCTGGTACAATAATTACTGGGTTATTTTCCTGTGTCCCTGTGTTAGCTAGGACTCCTGTTTGTAAGTGTTAGAAAACCCAGCTTGAGGCTCATGCAACTGAAAAGACTAGACGTTGGAGAAAGTTTCAGGCATGGCTAGAACCAAGAGTTTAAATCAAGGCTTCAGGACTCAGTCTCTTAATTTCTCTCTAGAATGATACTTAAACCAATCACTGCACCCAGGAGGCTGGAATATAATGAATGGCCAGGTCTGGGTCATTTCCTCAGTACTTAAACCCAGGACTAGGTCATCAGCTCCAAGTGAACCACAGGACCAAATGTAAGAAAGGAATATAAAAAAGGTTTTCCCCAAAGGAAAGCCAAGGTATTGTCATCCAAAGGAAAGAGATTGGATGTTGGGCAGAAAAACTACAGTTGTTAAGAGCAAATCTTGGCTGTGTCTTTTCTGAGCCCTGCAATCTTGGGCAAGTTATTAAACATGGCAGTGCCCAGTTTCCTCATTTTTAAATTCAAGGAAATAGTCCATACTCAAGAATCAAAGGATTAAATGAAATAATCTATATAAAATGCTTAATGCAAATAGTAAACACTCAGTTGAATGTCATTCGTTACAATAATAATAATTACACCAATTATTATTAATTATTAAAGCTCCCCAATAGATAATAAATTAGTATCTATATTTCTAGTATCTAGCATATGCCTAACACGTAGGAAATATGCAACAAATGTCTATGCAATAAATAAATGAATGAATAAGGACTCACAAAACCTTGAAATCATCATATTATCTCTAATTATGAAGAAAATATGCATAGCTTCGGTTAATTTTATTTTAGGTTTATTAATGTATTAATTTAGGTTAATTTCATTTTATTATTTTGAAATATGTCATACATATAGATGATTGAATAAAGCATATACATGCTAAAGAATAATAATAAAGCGAGATCCAAGTGACCAGCAACCAGATCAAGAATGAAAATTAGTGCCCTTCCCCAACTGCAATCCCATTAATCCCAATAGAAGTAACCATTATTCTAATGTCTCGTGATAATCATTCTCTTGTTTTACTTTATAGTGTTACAATGATATATCCATCCCAAAATAATATAGTTTAGTTTTATCTTTTTTAATTGTGTAGACAGCAGATGATTTTGCATGTATTCATTTGTTTGGCATCTTTTGCTTCAACATTGTATTTTGAGATTCTTCTATGTTGATTAGTGAAGCCGTAGTCCATTCCTTTTCAATGTCATATAGTATTCCATTGTAAGGTTATATATAGATATAATATATATACACATATGTACTATATATATAATATATATTCTAGTGTTAATAGATATCTGGCTGTTTGCAATATTTCTGCTCTGAACATTCCTTACATTTTTTTCTGATATATGTGTGGGAAAGCTTCTCTAGAATTTACACCTAGAGTGGAATTATTGAGTTCTAAGGTATGTACATATTCTACTTGATAATGAACCTTTTCCAAAGTGCTTTGATGAATTTACACTCCCACCTGCAGTGAGTGAGTGAGGAGTGATCCCATTGCTACATACCCTCTGCAAATGTTATTATCAGACTTAATTTTGCCAATCACGTGTATATGTAATGAGATCTCCAAATGGTTTTAATCTGAGGCTGAGCCTCTTTTCATGTTTATTGGTCATTCAAGTATTCTCTTCTGTAACGGCTATAAAGTTGATGTCTTTTGCTCATTTTTGGAGATTGTTTTTCTCTTAAATTCATAACAGTTATTTATATATCCTGGATATTTGTCCTTCGACAGTTATATATGTTAAAAATGTGTCCTCCCAATTTTGGCTTGCCTTTTTACATTCTTAATGGTGTCTTAATTTACAGAAGTTCTTAAAATATAGACTAACTTACCAATCTTCTCCTTTATGTTTTGTCTTTTGTTATAGGTCTTACTTAAGAAATTCTTCCTGACCCTTGAGACATTTATATATTGTTCTGTTATTTTTTAACTTTATAATTCTGCCTTTCACATTTAGTTGTTAATTCATCTGGAATTGATTTTTGTGTATGGTGTGAGGTAGGAGACAAAGTTTTGTGAATTATAGGTAATCAAATATTCCTGCATCATTTATTTAAAACTTCAGGTTTTTTGTTTTGTTTTGTTTTGTTTTGCTTTTTTAGTTTTTGCTGTTCTAAGGTGATATTTATGTCATACATCAAGTGTTCACAATTGTGTGGATCTTTTTGGAAAAGGATTTCTCTGTTTTCTCTAGTTCTTTTTTTTTTTGACTGTACTATTATTTTTTAACTAAAATAGCTTTATAATGAGTCTTGATATCTGATATTTGTTAGGGCAAGTCACTCAAACTTATTCTTTTCTTTTTAGAATATCTTGGTTATTCTGTACCATTCACATTTTCATATAAATTTATTTTGCTTTTCATTTAAAAAATGTTTTATTGAAATTTACATACACAGAAAAGTATACACACCATAAGTGCAGAGCTCATTGAATAATCACAAAGCTAACAAATCTATGTAACTATTAACCTGTTCAAAAAATAGTAGGTTGAAACACATTAAACTACTGTTACTATAAGTTAAAAAAAATGTTTTTTTTTTAATATATGCCATTAAGAATCAATTACATAGGACTGAGCTCCCACCGTAAACAATTAGAAAGCTAGACAAAGTATATTAAAAGACTATTTTCAGACATTGAACAGCAGGCAGCATAGGACTGTGATACCTGAGAGAAAGCAAACAAATGAGGTAAGCCCTGCGATTACCCTAGCTTATTGACTGTGGACAGTTTCCAGCTGAAGCTCAAGGATGGGAAACCCAAAGAGAGCCCAGAATTTTCAGTGAATTGAAGGGACAGATACCAGAGTTCAGGACATGAGGAAGAGGTTGGGGGAGGGGGGAGAGAGAGAGAGAGAGAGAGAGAGAGAGAGAGAGAGAGAGAAAGAAACTCCAGGGATTTACAGGAGGGGTCTAAACAAATCTTTGGATGAAAAATAATACATGCATGGGGTGGAATTCCACAAGGCTGGAGAAAGAACTATTGGAAAGCAATAGGGCAACCAATTCTGGGAGCTCATACGGGGCTGGAAATAGTTCATGTTTCTACCGGCAAAGTGATAATAATGCCTGTAACACATTGTGAACGTTAATTTTATGTGTCAATTTGGATGGTATTTTTGGATGAGATTAACATCTAAATTGGTGAACTCTGGGTAAAGTAGATTGCCTTCCATAATGTCAGTGGGCCTCATTCAGTCATCAGAAGGCATTAGTAGAATAAAAAATCTGGCATCCCCAAGCAAGAGGGAATTCTCCAGCAGATTGCTTTTGAACTTCATCTGCATTATCGGCTCTCCTGGGTCTCCAGGCTTCTGGCCTTTGGACTGTAATGTAACCACACCATGTCTCTCCTGAGTCTTCAGTCTGCCAACCCACATTGCAGATTTTGGACTTCTCTTCTGAAACTATGTATGCCAAAAGTCAATGGAGCAACATATCTAAATTACTTATAGAAAAAAAATACCTGCCAACCTAAAATTCCATTGCCAGCAGAAATGTCTTTCTGAAGAATAAAGACTTAAATAATGGAAGAGTGAAATAAATTACTTAAATAAATAAATGCTTATAAATAAATAAATACAAATTTAAATAAAAGAAGAATAAACAGATACTTTTATCACAGATACCAAAGCTGAGAGAAATTATCACAAGCAAACCTGTGTTGTAAGAACTATTGAAAGTTCTTCAGGCAGAAGAAAAATGATGCCAGTTGAAAATTAGGATCTCTACAAAGAATATAGAGGGCCAGAAATGGTAAATATATAAGAAAATATAACAGATTTTTCTCTTCATTTTTTAATCTCTTGAAAAGATAATTGCTTAAAGCAATAATAATAATAATAATAATATAATAATGTATTGTAGGATTTATAGTATATGTAGAAGTAAGTGATATGACAAAAATAGCACAGAATGGAAAGAGAAATATAAAAGTATACTGTTATAAAGTTCTTGCACTAAACATAAAGTAAATTAATATTGTTTGAAGACACACTGTGTTAAAGATGTATATTAAAAATTCCAGATCAACTACTAAAAAAATAAAGAGAGAAAGAAATATGCCTAAGATGACAATAGTGGAAATTAAAATGAAATAATACTGAAGCAATTTAAAAGAAGGCAGGGGAAGAGAGTGAAAAGAACAAAGAAAAGGTGGTACAAATAGAAGACAACTAGCAAGATAGTTGATTTGAACCTCACCACATTGATAATTACATTGAATATAAATGGTGAATACTCCAACTGAGAGGCAGAGATTTTCAGATTTGGGATGGGACATGGAAAAGAAGATCCAAAATATTCTCTGTATAAGAAACCCTCTTAAATATGAAGACATAGGTAGGTTAAGAGTAAACAGATGAAAGAAATACTATGAAATGTTAATATCAGATCAAGGAAACTTCAGAATATAAAATAATACCAGAGATTAATAAGGAATTTCATGATAAAGGACATAACAGAATCAAGAGGACATAATAATCTTAAATGTGTATACAACTAATAAAATAACTTGAAAATACATAAATAAAAAAATGATGGAGTTTAATGAAGAAGCAGACAAATAAATATATAATTTGCTGGAGAATGCAACAATACTCTATCAGTAACTGCAGAACGAGCAGACAGGAAATCAGTAATGATTCAGAAGTCAATCAACTTCACTTAATTGACGTGACAAAACACTCCACCTAAAAACAGCAGAATATACACTTTTTTAAAGTACATATGTAACATTTACCAAAAGCAAAATATATTGTGGGCCATAATGCATGTCTCAATAAATTTTAAAAAGACTGAAGTCATACACTGTATGTTTATTTTCCTGCAATGGAATTAAAAAAGAAATCAATAACAGAAAGATATCTGAGAAATCCCCATGCATTTGGTGATTAACCAGTATCCTTCTAAATACCCATGAGTCAAAGAGGAAATAAGAATGGAAATTAGAAAATGTTTCGAAGTGAGTGAAAATGAAAATATAACATACAAAATATTGTGGGAGGTAAGTAAGGCAGTGCTTAGAGGGAAATATACAGCATTAAGTGTTTATGTTAGAAAAGAAGAAAGTTCCCAAAGCCATGACCTAAGCTTCTACCTTAAGAAACTAGAATAAAATCCAAAATAAGCACAAGGAAGGAAATAATAACGATAACACCAGAAATTGCAACATAAAAAAAAAAAATAGAAAAAATCAATGAAACCATAAGCTGATTCTTTGAGAAGATCAATAAAATTGATAACTAACCAAACTAAAGAAGAAAAGAAAGAGAAAGAAGACATAAATTATTAACATCAGGAATAAAAGAGTATTGGGAGGAAAAGATACAGTACAAGATAATAAAGGAATATTATGCCAACTTTCTGACAAGCAGTTCAAGTATTTAAATGAAATGGACAAATTTCTTAAAAGACATGAACAGCCAAAACACAATGAGGAAGAACTAGATAAACTGAATACCAAATCTATTAAAGAAATGTGTACTTAAACTCTTCTCATAAAGAAAACAATAGACCTAGATAATGTCACTAATGGATTCTAAACAACACTTAAGGAAGAAATATTACTGATTATACACAGCCTCTTTTAAAAAAAATAGAAGATAAGGAAATCCTTCCCTACTCATTTGATGTGGCCAGTATTACCATACTACCAACACCTGGCAAAAATATTGCAAGAAAAGAAAACTGCAGACTAATATTCCTCATGAATAAAGAGACGAAAATCCTTAACAAGGATTTAGCAAACTGAATCCAGCAATATGTATAAAAGCAATACATCATGATTAAGTAGGATTTATCTTAGAATATAAGGTTAGTTTAACCTTCAAAAATCAATCATCATAATTCATATTAACACAATGAAAAAGAAGGGCCATATGATCATCTAAGTAGAAAAAAATATTTCACGAAATCAACATCCATTCATGATAAAAACTCTCAGCAAACTTGGAAGAAAAAAAGAACTCCTTTAACCTGATACAAGATGTTTTGAAAAAAATCTACATTACACTTGATGGTGAGATATTGAATGCCTTCCTCCTAAGATTGAGAATAAGACAAGAATGTCTATTCTTACCAATTCTATTCAACATTTTAATGGGAGCAAGAGAATAAACAAGAGAAAAATAAAAGGCAGATTGGAAAAGAAGAAATAAAATTGTCTTTATTTACTGATAACATGATTATCTACGTAGAAAATCTTCGGGATCTACAAAAAAGATACCAGAACTAATAATGAGTTCAGGAAGGTCACAGAATACAAGTTCAATATACAAAAATCAATTATATTTCTATATTTTTGGCAGTAAAATTTAAAAATTAAAATTTTAAAATCTTAATGGGATTTCGATTGGGATTAAATTGTTTCTATAGATTACTTGGAAGAAAATTGACATCTTTATCAACTTGAGTCTTCCAACCCATGAATGTGATCTAACCTTCCACATATGTGGATCTTCTTTAATATTTGCCAATGATGTTTTACAGTTTCTGAGTATAACTCTTGGATACTGAATGAATATTAATTCCTAGAATTTTTTGTTTTCTAATACTATTGTAAATATTACCTTTCATTTCAACTTGCTTATAGCTAGATAATAAAAATTCAGTTGGATTATGCAATATTTACTTTGTACCTAGCAATTTTACTAAATTGACTTATTATCTTTGCTAGTGTGCACATATTTCTTTGAATTTTCATATTTCTATGAATTTTCAAGACAACCATGTTGTCTGCAAATATTGACGGTTTCTTCCTTTATAATCTTTATACTATTAAGTTCTTTTTCTTGCCTTATTACATTGGTTAGGACCACCACTACAGTGTTTTTGGTAGATAGTATTTATCATTTTAAGGAAGTTTCCTTCTATTTCAAGTTTTCTCAAAGTTTTTTTCTTAAACCAAGAATAGATGTTAAATTTCATCAAATGCTTCTTCTGCATTTATAGCTAATGATCATATAATTATCTTGTTTTGCTCATGATGTGTTATTCTTTTCACATATTGCTGATTAAGATTGCTAGTATTCTGTTTACCATTTTTGAATCTACATTCATAAGTGAGATTCGCCTGAATTTTCCTTTCTTATATTGTCAGGTTTGGTCATCTAATTAATGCTTAGATTCATAAAATTAGTTGAGATAATGAGAGCTCTTTATTAATTCTCTGAAATAGCTTGTAACAGATTATTATGATTTTTTTTTTTGAATGTCTGGAACTTGCTAGTGATGTCAACAACTTTTAGTTCAATATGTAGGAAGGTTTTAAACTACACATTCAATTTCTTTCATGGTTATAGGATTGCTCAGAGTTTCTATTTCTTGAGTCAGATTTTCCTGAGAATGTGTCTGTCTCATATAAAATTTCAAATTTAGTGACAAAAATTTTCAACAGTGCCCTCTTAATATTTGTTTCAATGTCTGTAGTCTCTGTATTTATGTCACTATTTCATTCCTGATGTCGTTTATGCTTTCTCTCTCTTTTTTCTCGGCCAGTCTTACCAGTTTTATCACCGTTATTAGTCTTTTCAGAGGACTGAAAAGGACTGACTTTAGGTTATGTTCATTTTCTCGCTTGTGTTTATTTACTGTTTTGTTAATCCCTACTCTTGATTAGTTTCTTTTCTACCTTTCTTGAGTTTATTTTGCTGATCTATTCCTAACTTCATAAAATGGAGGCTTAGCTAATTAACTTAGTTTTATTTTTCTTTTTTTAACATAATGTTTTAAGCCTTAAATTTCTCAGCATTATTTAGCTCTATCCCAAAATTTTTGCTATGTGTTTTTATTATAGTTCAGTTCTTAATATTTTCTAATCACTACGTTTTCTTCTGTGATTCCCTGGTTTTTTGAACATGTGTTTCTGAATTTCTAAGTACATAGGAGTGGAGTTGGGGAGGGGGTTCTATTAACTTTTTGTTATTGTCAGAGAATGTAGTCAGTGTGATTTTAATCCTTAAGAAGTGTATTGAGATTTGCTTTATTACCAAGTATATAGTCAATTTTTATAAATGTTCTGTGTGTACTTGAAAAAAATGTGTTTTTGCAGTTTTGGGGTATGTTATGGTGGCAGTGAAAACGTGCCACTCAGCTTTTCTGCTATATGTCTTTGATGGTCATAAATATGTGCAAGTCAGCTCTCCTGCTGTAGGGAGCATAGCTGACTGAAGCTCTAACAGCTACTTCTTTGGATCCACCAACACATCTGTATTGAGACCACTTTTTCCCTGGGCTGCTCCTGGCCAGTAACTGAGCATGTTGGGGTATTGCGCAGATCCATTCCTGTGAGATACGAGACTCCTTTACTAGGCAACTTCGGCTCAACGCCACAGTTTGGACAAACCATTTGTAGGCACTGTAATCTGAGACTCTTCCTGCTCATTTCTCCTTCCTTCTCCCATTCTTTCAGATCTGCGTTGTGGTCAGAAGGTTCTCCCTGTCTACTCCTGCTTCCTTCCCTTTATCCTTCATGGGCAGTTTCCCCAGTAAGCCTCTGGCACATCTAATCCCAACTTGGCATCTGTTTCCTGAACTGACATAATGACCTTTAGGTCAGTTGTATTAGATGTGTTTTTAAAATGTTCTATATCCTTTCAATGATTTTTTTTTTTTTTTACTGTTTGTTCAACCAGTTACTGATTCTTTCTTCTTAGTAATTGCCAATTTTTGCTTAATATATTTGGAAAGTTATTTAATATATAAATTTAACACCAACATATCTTCCTGTTCAATGGAATTGCTTAACATCTCAAAGCGTCCCTCTTGTCCCTAGAAATATTTTTTGCCTTAAGTCTTTTAGCTTGATATTAAGATAACTAAATCCACTACATAGTTTCTGGTACATCTTTTTCCGTCCATTCACTTTCAAACTCTCTATATATACTCTTGCTTAAGATACGTTTCTTATGAGAAGCATATTAGATTTTTTTAAAAAATTCATTCTGACATGCTCTGTATTTTAGGTGAGGCATTTATTTATATTTATCATAATTATTATATTTTCAGGTCTAGAGCTATCATGTTTTTTGTTTTATTTCTCTTTTTCTCACAAGTCCATTTCTCTTTCTATCCTTTCTTGCCCTCCTTTAGATTGATTCGTTTTTCTATTTTCATTTTTTTTCCACTGTCTTTTCTATTCTATGTATGGTTTTTCTAGAAATAGTAAAAAATAACTTACCAAAATCAAAGTTACTCAAAAATTTTACTCCTCTGAAACCTATAGTTTCCGTTTACAACTCTCTGAATTTACAGCTATTATTGCTATTATTTTTGTGCATTTTAATTCTATCAGTTTTTCCTTTGAAACCCAAGTCTGTTATTATTATTGCTTTATACACTCAATATTTCATCTATTTTTCACTTTCTCTGTGCTTTGTTCCCTCTCGCTTCTTATTCCTTCCATCAGGACTAATTTTTCTTCTGCCATGAGTAAAGTTTTGTTGGTACCAAATTCTGTTTTTGTATGTTTGAAATGACTTTTCCCCTTTCCCTATGGATACAGAATTGAAAATGGCAATAATTTTCTCTCAGCCCATTGAAGATATACATTGTCTTTTGATTTCTACTGCTGCTAATGAGTAGAAAGTTGTCTGTTACTCCTTTAAAAATAATCTTTTCTCCCTCACTGCTTTAAGATACATATTTTTTTGTCTTTGGTGTTCTGCAATTTCACTGTGATATATATATATAGATAGATATCTTGATTCTGTGGGTTAATGTATTTCATCAATCTTGAAAATTTTCAGCCCTTATGTCTTCAGATATTGTCTCTGCCCCATCCTCTTCCTCCTTTCATAGTGGTACTTTAATTTGATGTTTGTTAAAATTCTTGATCAATCCTCCACATCTTTTTTTCTCATTCATATTTTTACTCTTTGTCTCTCTATGCTGCATTTCGGAAATGTTTTTCAGGTCAGTCTTCCAGGATACTCATTCTCTTCACATGTGCTTACTCCACAAATCTGTCTATTGAGTTCTTTTTTCCTGGAAGTTCTTTTGATTCTTTTTCAAGATTTCTTGATCTTTTTTTTTTTTTATAGTTTCTTATTCTTGTATGTATTTTCATGCATTTTATTTTATAAAACATATTAAACCTGGTTGTTTTATAGTCTTCATCATATTATTCCAGGATCTGAAAATCTTGTAGGTTTGTTCCAACTATTTGCTGCTCCTTGCTCTTAGTTCTCAGTGCCTTATTCCATTGTGTGTTTGGTTTCTTTTTTTCTTCTTTTTTCTTCCTCCCTTCTTTCCTTCCTTCCCTCCTTCTTCTCTCTTTCTTTCATTCTCTCTCTCTCACCACCCCCTCTCTCCCCACCCACTCTCTGTCGTTTAACTTTAACCTGCTCATTTCCCTTGACATTTTGTATGTGGGAATACTTTGAGGTCTGGGATAAATTTGGCTTCCTCTACAGAGGATTCACTTTTGCTTCTGCCAGGTGTTGGAGGCATTACAATTTCCTGGGATGATTCCAGTTAACATTCTCCACTTAGGGTATTCAGACCACCCGAAGAGTGCGGATTTTTTGCTGTAAACTGTCATGGACAGCTTGTGGTTTGAATGTCTTGTAATTCCTGGCACTTGCGTCCTACACACAGAGACACAGACGCAGACACATCACAGGCACACAGACACACAGACACACAGACACACACATACACACAAGTTTGAGGCAGATGGTTTGCTTACAGTCTCCAGGAGTGGGAGGTGTTTCTAAATTAACCCTTACACTACACTACAGACACAGCCTTTGGAAATGTCATCTTTATCCTGGAAGATCTACTACTAAGCTCCCCATCTTGGATAGACCTAGGGCTTTAGCTCCTATTTACAAGCCTATGAGGCCATAAATAGCAAAATTCAAATTCACCAGATTCAGCAAATGCCCTTGGAGGGCTGTGCTCTACTTAATATATCTGAGCCCCACTTCACTCAATCCCTGAACTAAGAATGCTTAACTTTTCTGCTCATTCAATGATGCTCTTAAAAAATTATTTTTAATCCCAAATTTTTAGTTGTTTTCAGTAAGTATATTGATTCACTTGCCATGTTTCAATAAATGAAATCAGTTTTGTAAAAAAAGAAAACATTCATGTTTTTTTAATTCAATAGTCTCCATTGAAATAGTGCAGACATCCAGTATCCACTGAAAATCCACCACAATTTTTGTAGATTAATCATACTGTGTATTGGGAAAGTGCTTTTAACTTTTCAAATTGCTTTCACATGTATCTGTGGTTCTCAAGTAGGGTGGTACTGCCCTTCAGGGGAGTTTTGAAAATTTGAAGGAGTTGTTTGGATTGTCATTATGAATGGGGCCATTATCAGCATTTAGTGGGGAGCCAGGGATGCTGGACTCCTGCAACGCCTAAGACGGTCCTGCCTAAAGGATAATTGTCCTGCGTCTCATATGACTTTTGAATGTGTCCCTGGACATTGAGAGACTAAATGTCTGTGTTTTTTCTCATATTTCCTTACCTCCTGTCATAACATAGGGGATTATTTTTACACAGTACCTCTTTATAAGGCCTAGCTCATTTGCGAGAATATCTTCTTTTCCATTTTCTCCACTTTGATAATCTTTAATTTGCCTTGGCACATTACTCTTACTTCAATTAAAATTGTATCCCCCTGTTTTTTACCGTATGCCAACAAGTCCAGTTTGTTATTACTTCTCTTAACATTAGTTTCATTGCAGTGAACTCCCCTTCTCTTTGTTCACCTTCACTTTTAAATCCAAACTAATATGTTCATTCTAACTTGTTGCTACCATCTTACTCTTTCACTGTGCCTTTCAGTGGATTCACGCCATGGCATTTATAGATTGAACTAGATTTATAGATTGAACTAGAAATGGCATCAAATAACTTACCAAAATCAAAGTTACTCAGTGACTAAATGTACTACGAGGAGAGCAGCCATAGATGATATATAAACAAACGTGTATAGCTGTGTTCCAATAAAACTTTACTAACAAAAACAGGTGGTGGGCCAGATATAGCCGGGGGCTATAGTTAACCACTTCTGCCCTATGCAATGCTGCCTTTCAAAGCATTCCAGACAGACACACAACCAGAAAAATTATACTTAATTATAATTCTCTTTCATGCTTTTCTGTATTTCCCAAATTCTCTAACTTGTATTGTTATATTTATGTATTACTTTTATATGTGTACATTTATTTATTTCACAACTTTTAATTTATTTTCTGGGGGAGCAGTAGTCCATAATGCATGTGCATAGTTCCAGACTGAAAATACACAAAGGCTGAATTTTGAACGGTCTCCTTCCAACCTCTGTTCCAAGCCACCTATGTCTCCTCCCCACAGGCAACCAGTGTTATTCGGTTCCTTGTATTCTTCCAAAGACATGTGACCATGTGCAGCCAAGTTAGTGAGGCCACCGTGGTGTACAAATGGTGTCCAAGGGACACCATTTATATTGAGCTACTGACATGGAATACAATGGAATCACGTCTCCTGGAGTTGTGCAATGCAGTGTGATCTGACCAAAAAAGGTTTACTGTGTACATTAATATACACTTACAAATATATGTAGATATATATGTGCATGTGTATAATTTCTACCGCTCCCCCCTTTTCAAAACCAAAGATAGTATATTGTCCACGCCACTCTACACCTTGACTTTTATTATTCTACTTAATAACATATTTTGATACTTTTTTCATATCAGTTTATAAAATGTCCTCATTCTTTTCAGTGATGATGATGATGATGATGATGGTGGTAGTGGTGGTGGTGGTGGTGGTGGTGGTGATGGTGGTAACTTACCAAGTTCTTTCTGTATGCCAGGCATTGTTCTAAGCACTTTGCATGTATCAGCTCCTACAGTGCTCACAACACCCATGAGATAGACACAGAGGACTGACCCAAAGTGGCAGTTTATATGTTCTCACCCTCTGGGGTTAAAAAAGGATTTTCACCTGGTTCCTTCTAATACTCATGTGGTATTGTGTTTCACATTTAAATCTCCTCTCCATTTGGAGTTCTTCCTGCTGTAAGTATGATGTAAGGAGCCAACATCATTTTTTCCTGATGGCTCCAGTTCTTCCCACCACTGTTTCCTGATGCCAGCTTTCTTGCGCATAAAAGCCTTCAATGATTTGAGCCTATTTCTGGCCTTTATTCCATTGTCTGTCTGTCTGTGTAATAAAGTGCCGGTGCCACACAGTTTTAATTCTTGGAGTTTTAATATCTGGTAGGATTTCATTTCCTCATTACTTTGCTTTCTCAGAACTATCCCGGAAATTCTTGACTTACTTTTTCCAAATTAATTATTTTTTATATTGTGGCAAAATTTACATTATATCAAATTAACCACTTAACCACGTTAAGTGTACAATTCAGAGATATTCAGTACGTTCACTTTATTGTGCTACCATCACCACTATTTCCAGAACCTATTTTTTTTAAATCTATTTCCGGAACTTTTTTTATCATCCCAAACTGAAACTCTGTACTCATTAAACAATAACTCCTGTTTTCCCTTCCCCCTAGCCCCTGGCAACCACTATTCTACTTTCTGTCTCTATGAATTTGGCTATTCTAGGTACCTCATACAAGTAGAATCGTACAGTATTTGCCCTTTTGAGTCTGGCGTCTTTCATTTAACATGAAGTCCTCGAAGTTCATCCCCATCATAGCCTGTCTCGCTTCTTCATTTCTTTATACAGATGGGTAAAATTCCATCATACATCTCTGCCACCTTTTGTTTGGCCATTCACGTAGATGGCCACAGGGTCATTTCCACCCTTCAGCTGTTGTAAATAATGCTGCTATGAACATGAGTGTACTTCATGTTAATTTCAAAATCAGTTTGTCCAAGTCCAAACCAGAAATCCTTCTATTGCTTTTTTAATTACTCTCTACCCGTCCCCCCCGCCACGCTTCCCCCGTACACACACTTCCCAAGGGTCACTTTTATTTGGTTCAATCATAACATGCCCCAGATACATTGCTGGACTTTCCTTCCATCCCCGCAGAGCCGCCTGTGGTTTTGCCTGCCCAGCATTCCTTCCTCTTCTTCTAATAAAGCTGTCAAGCTGCTCTCCAGTCGTCTGCTTGGAAAACTACCTCTTCTTTGCTCTCAACTCGCGACTCTAGCCATTGGCTTCAGGAGTTTGTTCTGAGGGGCTTTACCAGAACTCTCGATAGTAAATTGCTCTTCTTGTATGTACTTGCAGACCCTACCCTCCTCTAATAATGGAGCGCCCTGGGTGTCCCCAGATGTGCCCTGACTTCCGTGCCTCCGGAAGGCCCTTCTTGCCAGTCACTTCCCACACTGACCCCTCTGGGAAGCTTTTCTGCTTCTCTTATGTCTGTGATTCTGGAGCTGCTGGCCTCCTTCCCCTGCCACTTAGCCCCGCCATCTTGTTTAAGAGCCATCTTTCACCCTGAACAAGCCCGATCACGTCTGATCTCGGAAGCTAAGCAGGGTCGGGCCTGGTTAGAACTTGGATGGGAGACCACCTAGGAAGACCAGGTGCTGTAGGCATAAAAAATAAAAAATAAGGGATTGTAAACCGACAAGGTCCTTGCGGTCTGTGAGGTCAACAATTGAGTTGCTTCACCTAAAAAAAAAAAAAAAGAGCCATCTTTGCACTTGCCTGATCCACCTGTCAGTCGTACTCATGCCTCTCACCTCTCCATTACCCATAGCACGTAGTACAGTGTTTTTCACATAGTAGGTGCTGATCTGAATTTAGTTCAACCAAGATCATCTTCTTCTGCTGGCTTACACTCAAAGAAAGCAACCAAAGCGCTCCCACGCCAGCAGCAGCATCTCAAGGGATTGTTACTGACATGTCCTATTGGTGACCCGTGTGGTCTGGCACAGCCTACTTCCCCTTAAAGTCCAGCTTTTCATTCTGATCCTGATCACCTGCAGGGTTCTATGTGTCTTGGGTTCCTGCGCCTGAGTCACCACCTTCCCTGTCCAACTCTGCAATGAGTTCTGAACAGCAGGAGGCAGGAAGGCTGCAAATATGATCTCGTTCCTACTCAGCCTACTGTGTGGAGGCTCTTCACTTTTCAGTCACGGTTCTCTTCCTGAAAAGTTCTCTGCAGCCCGATTTTTTTGTGAACATGTGCATGTTTGTGTGTTTCATTGCATTTCCTGTCCATCTTAAATCTTTCTTTGTCTTTATTTCTAAACATTTAAAGTTCACTTATTCAAAACATGTTTACTGGGTATTTGCTTTGCGCTGGGCACATGCAGTGAACAGATAGGACAAATATCTACTCTCATGGATTTTACATCCTCATGGATGGGGGAAGGAAGCAGGCAATTAGCAAGGAAACATAAATTAGCACAGTAATTTCAGAGAGTGAGAAGTGCTAAGAAGAAGATAAAATAGGATAATGTGCTAGAAAATGATCTGGAGATAGGTGGAGAATATTTTAGATTTTGGTGATTCTGCTTCTTTCTTCTTAGAATTCAGCTTCCATGCTATTAGGAAGCCCATCCTGCCACATGGAAAGACCCAAATAGAGGATAATTGAGGCCCTCAGCTGAGCTCCCAGCAGGAAATAAATAAGGCAACGAATTAAAAAGCAATGGGTGGGAAGCAACTTTAAAGGTGGGTCAGAAAAGGCGTTTTCGAGGAGGTGGTATTTGAACTAAGATTTGGAAAGTAATAAGGAGATATCCATATAGTGAGTGGAGAAAGAATATTCCAGGCTGAAGGAACAGCATATGCAAAGGGCCTGAGGAAGAAAATAATAATAGTAATAATTATCATTATTATTATTATTATCATTATTATTTTATTTTATTTTTAAAGAAATGGTAGAGGGTGATAGCATGATATAGGTTGGAAAAGGAGGCTGTGATCAGGTCAGGTAAGGCCTTTTAGGCAATGCCTAAGGGGTTAAGAGCAATGGGAAGCCACTGGAGGGATCTGGTTTGTGTCACGTAAAGACCTCTCAGGCTACAGAGGGAAACGGGTTCTGGGGGAGCGCCAGAGGGCAAGCTGGAGGAAGAGCTAGTCTATAAGGTGGATTCTCTTTACAAATATTTAACCTACGGAAGAAGCCAACATAGAAAAGGTACATTGGATATGATTCAGATGGGGACATTCAAGTCCAGAGAAGTCAAGTAACTTGAGCGATTATACAGGACCGATCTAGAAGTCCCTGAGGGCTCAAGAATCAGATCAAGGGGACTGAGGGGGTGTGCAACAAATGCCATTTAGTTTAATTCCCCCTATTTTGCTTCAGTCACCAGTTTGGTAAGAAAATTTCGACCATCTGCAAGTAATCCAAATGTCTTACTAACCTGTCTACCCACTCACCCCGCCCCACACACACACACACACACACACAAAAAGGAAAAGAATAACGGAAGCCAATTCCCGAGCTTGTACGCCTGCATTCTCCACAATCATTTCTCTGTATTACAGCTCTTGTCATTTTACATTATACATGAATAACTAATCAACCAAACACAAACCCACTGATGAAAAAAATGCATGTTGGATCTAGAATATGAGCAGGGTAAAGAGTAATATTAATTTCACTGGTAAATAACAAAATGAGAGCAAACATGAGAGATGGTAAGACAAGAACCGTGTTTCCGAACATTTCTCAGAAAGGAAATTTCACAAGAAACAAGTGAAAGGGGAAGACTAGGATCAGGTTGACCATATTTAGAGGACACTGATGCCATTCTTTTTTCTTCTGGCATTCGTAAGCATAAGGAACATCATCCTGAGTCAACCAGCTGGTCATTTAAGCCACCATCTGTCTGTCTCACCCTGTTGGGCAATTCATATAATCTTCCACTATTTCCTAATGGACAGATAGGTGATAGTTTTAACTCACCAACCAAGTCTTAAGCTTCTTGAACTTCCATGGTGTGTAGCCCCATGCTAGGTATGTGGTAGGTCACCAATAAATGCATGCTTCTACAAACTTTCTAAATGAAGTCTGTCTCTACCTGACATGTGTTTCTTGACCGCTGAGGATGAACTCCTAATCTCTACTTCAAAGGAGTCTTCCAAAGCTTTCCTCCTCTTCCACCTGGACTTCTCGGTGGCATCTGACACTGTTGAGATGCTCCAATTGTCTTTTGTGACTCTGAACTTTCCCGGTTCTAATCTTTCTTCACTCATGGCCTCACCACTAGTGATTCCTTTTCCTCCTTCTGCACTTCCGAGTACATATTTCACAAACTCTGTTTTACTCTCTTGTCACTCTTTCTCATTTTAAATCAATGTATGTATATATCAACGTCTGTCACACTATATGCAAAGTACCTGTTTATAGGCCTGTTTGTCCACCTAGACTTCAAGCTCCTCTTGGTGCTCCCAGTGTCTGGCACAGAGCCGACAGTAACTAAATGTTCAGTATGCACCGGCCCAAATGAGAGAACTCTATTCTTCAAACTATTCTTGCAGGTAGATCAGGTAGAGAGTATTATCCCCATTTTATAGAGAGGACCCTTCCTTGACAAAGGTCAAGGAAGTTAAGCAAACATTGAAAATGTGATTCCTGGTACTGGCTACTGAGGTTCTGTGTCTTCAGCGCAATAATCATTCTGAGAGTGCCAATTGTAAAAGGACTGTCAAGTTGATCTCGATGCTGTGTAAATACTGGTGTCCAACCCTTTTCCTGCTCTTCTGAACAGGCTTAAATTTGTCAGTGCCTCTCTTAAAATATAGCCTGCAGGACTGAGCATAAAACTGCATGTGGCCTGACCCGCCAGCACGCTCTGGGATTATTGCTTTCCTCCCTCCACACTCTGCTGTTCTATTAATAGAGCCTAAGATTGCATTAGGGTTCTCAACAGCCTCCTTGCGCTGTAGGATCGTATCAAGCTTGTGATCAGCTAACCCCTGGGTCTTCCTCATGAACGCCTTCTGTCAAGCCAGGCCTCCCCATCAGCCACTGGGGCAATTGATTTTTTGAAGGCTCATGATTATCTATGACTCAGACTGGAAGGTACAAAACAAGGTCTTGTCCTTCTTTCTTGTGTGGCATCTGCTGAGTAGGTGATGGGGCCTTGCAGGCCCATTCAGAAGCCAGAAGCATGGCTAGCCACTGTCGAGGAGGCCTGCAACATCATTTGATCCACAAAAGCAAGAGGATGCTGATGAAACTGGTTGGCTTCAAATTATTCTTATGTTCATTCTTTCTCCTTCAGAAGGGATCATAGTCCCTTCTGAATCTTGTTCTAATTCTGGGTGTTTATACACAGAACCTCTTGTTCCTTCCACCCACGGGCATAGCCACACTTTTATTTCTTAGGCCCCCTCCAAGAGGTATTATTTTTAGCATGAGTGTCCTACTCAGCAATTTGCTCTACAGTCTGTCCTCTATTGTCCCCACATCTAATCTTTTCTCATTTTCTTCTCCTGGGCTTTGTGTGTCAATATTATGTTGATTTCAGCCTACCTGAATCTCCCCTTCAGGGGTGACAGCCCGTCCTCCCTCTCTTCCCTTTCCTTTAATTGGTTTTCTCAGCCACTCGGAATTAGCGTTTGGTTATTGTAGAAACTGCATTGTGGGCTATTGTGGTGGGTCTTGGTTTCAACTCCAGGAAAACTCTGGATCTGTGGGCCTTCATTCTCAGAATGTGAGAGCAGGGCCCTCAAGTCTGGAGTCTGGGGCCCTGAGGGGAGAGACAGCTTCTCTTTCCTCTGCCAGTAGAGGGAACTGAAATGCATGGGCGCAAGTAGGCGTTCCCACCAGCCACCAGAAGAGGGCGTCATACCCACAGTCCTCCAAAGTTGGAATTTCTCATAGAAATAGATCTTGTCCGGGATGGCCTCCTGAAGACTCAAAGACAGGGTGGGATGACACTACAGCCATGCTATTACTGCTGCTTTAGCCACCTCTAATACTGTGTAAGTGGTAAAAAACAAAGAATTTTGAAGAAGCGGACCCAACGTTGGTCTAAACTAATGGGTGGGTTTGTGGGCCTGAGCTGTGAGCTTGTTACTGGCAGATTGGCAAGCTGATGGGAGGCTATGAGGCTAGGAGGGGATATGACTATGAGAATGTTTAGAGTTCACAGATGTCACTTGCAGAGTGTGCAAGGGCGTCTGGGTAGAGGGGCCCTGCATATTTCCAGCTGTGACATTTAGATTTCTGTTTGGCAAGGCAGGTCATGATGGAGATGGGGCAAGTTCCCAAGTGGGTGTAGAGGTGTAAGGGAAGGTGACGGTGGCACTGTGTCAACCATTTCCAGGTGGAGTTAAAAGGCATAGCTATTTTCTTTTGGGGGCCCCAGAACCTTTCATCAAGACTCAGTTGGTAACTGATTAAAAAAAGAAGAAATGGAAGATTAAGCCCAAGAGGCCATAGGAGAAAATGTGTTCCAGGTGGAAAGGACTGTTACTCTATTAACACCGTCGGGTGTTCAGGCAGCCCACTGTTCTCCCACCCTCCCAGGCAGCGCTGGGCGACGGCCAGGTCTAGGAAGCAAAGGGCTCCCTAACTGCCAAGCAATGAAGACGTTTAATAAAATATTTACCTACATGTATAAGAATAATGATGACAGAATGACAAATAGCAGTTAAACAGCTTTAAGGTACATGGGAGAGCAGCCCTGGGATATTTTTAATGAGAACGGTAACTTTCTGTTTAGTTCCTGAGGCGTATGTCTTGTGTCTACTGTACCGACACTCATAAGAGAGAGCTATGATTGGGGAGGGGGCACACCAAGATGTCACAGAGGGTCCCCTGCAGGAAGCTGCCATCCAGATGGGCTGCAGGCAGCCTTACTCCCAACCCCAAGCTACTGACCACCTCGTGTAACTCTTGGAGATTAAAGATTTCCAATCCCTGTCCCCACCATACCTAGAAGGATCCTTGACTGTGGTCGTTCAGTGAATGATATTGATATTAATTAGGAGTCTGGCCTGTTCTTGTTCAGCTAGGCTCGTGAGCAGCATTTACCCTGGTTGGGTGTGATAATTCTCAAGAAAGAGAAAGGCAGAGGAGACAAAAGGGAGCAAAACTCTCCAACCACACACTGGGTTTCTAGCTGTGTCCAGTGTGAAAATGGAAAAAGAAAGAAGGAAAAATTTTTATGTCCATTAGAGAGTTTTTACATATCTCTCTCATATGGAAAAAAATAAAAACAAAATTTCTTATCATTTAAGTAAAAAAGACCTTGATGTCTCTAAATATACCAATGTTTGAAAAATAGGATTTCACTTTCTCTCCAGCCTCATACTCTCTGACATTTTTCATGTTTTTTTTTTCCCCAAATATTTTATGCCTCCAATTATGTCTCTGTTAGAAAGATACCACCTTGGCTTTCCCATAGCATACACAACTAGAAGGACAGACTTAGGGTCCATAAGCGCATGCGTATTTTCACTTTCTTGGAAGAAAACAAACTAGCCCTGAATTTAAGAGCATGCTCAGAAGTCATAATTCTTGAGGAAAGAAGCTATTTATTTAAGGGAAAAATACAAAAGGCCCATTACTTTTGCATATGGAATTTATACTTGGTGGAATTTGCATGAATAAAAATTCACTAAATACTTTCTGGTAAAAATATGGTTTGCTTTTTTGGTACCAAGTCTGCCATGTCTGTTCTTAAAGGTAAGGCTTATGAGACTACGGGAGACAAAGTGAACAGACTCGAATCAGCAAGGCACTTGGCACGGCCGTGAAACACAATACCGAAAAGTAAACAAAGAGCATTGTATGAAAAAGAGCAGGTTTAAATTAATCTTGCTTTTCCAATCTGAAAACATGCTCATGGTTGTTAGTAACCGAGCCAAGACATTTAAATCATATATATACTTTTATAGCTTGACAGTGACCTTTTATAAACTGTGCAGTGGGGATAAGAAGATGAGCAAAGAGATGCTCCAGAAAGAGCATTTTAGGTAATTAAACATGAAATGTGTTGCAATCTGATAACATTAATAATACGCAGTCACTACTTTATATTTAATATGCAATTCATTTGCAATTCATTTGGCCAGTCTAACTAAAGCACTCTATAAATGTTAGCATATGAATCCTGTTGCAAACCAATAAAGCAGCTCTATTTTAATGCATTTTGTAATATCTCTGTATTAGTCAGTCACCTATTCTGTGTAACAAATTACTCCCAAACTTAGGAGCTTCAAACAAGTATTTATCATTTCACACCATATCTGAGGGTCAGAAATCAGAAACGGCTTAGCTAAAAGGTCCTGGCTCAAGGTCTCTCGTGAACTTGTAGTCAAGATGTGGGCTGGGGTAGCTGTAATCTGAAGGCTAGGCTGGGGCTGGCAGGTCCATTGTTAAGGTGTCTAACTCACAATTCTGGCAAGTTAGTTTGGGTTGTTGACAGGACCTCTCCATCGGTCTACTTAAGTGTCTTTAGGACATGGCACCTGGCTTCTGCCAAATCGAGTGATCCAAGAGAGAAAGAGCAAGGTGGCCGCCACAGTGCCTTCTATGACCCAGCCTCGGTATTCACCCACTATCATTTCCTCCGTATTGTTTGTTTGTTTATTCTCATCAGTATGTTTTAAAGTAATTGTGTTCAGCTTTGGTTGCACATTAGAATCGCTTAAAAGGTTTTAAAAAGACCACGCCCAAACTGTTCCCCAGACCAGTTAAATCAGAATCTCATGGATAGACCCAAATATCAGTATTTTTTAAAGTTCCCAGGCATGACTACAGCCATGCCACCCTGAACATGCCCGATTTCGTCTGATCTCGGAAGCTAAGCAGAGTCGGGCCTGGTTAGTACTTGGATGGGAGACCTAGTACTAGGAATACTAGGTGCTGTAGGCATTAAAAAAAATTAATTAAAAAAATTCGTTAAAAAAAATAATAAAGTTCCCAGGCAAAAGTACTGTATAGCTGCACTGACCTGTGTTTGCCTCATTTGAGATAATTCCAATACTGCTTCACCCATAAAAGATTATTCGGAAGAAAAATTATTCAGAAATCTTAAATGCCATGGTACTCTAAGAAAAATATGCATTCAAAAGAGAAGATATTAAAAGTGAAATGAAAGTAAATTCCCTTTCTAGCAGCATGGCAGACTGAATAACTTGAAAATCCTCCCATTATAAATCATCTATAAATACTGGTCAAAATGCAGTAAACACCCATCGAAATGCGCCAGAAGCAAAAGAGAGATGACAGCATGGTGAGCAAGTAGGCGGAGGTGGAGCTGGCTTCCGGCAGGTTTACTGGCCTTGAAAGCCTCAAGTTTGAGCATCAAGATGAAAAAGAGACTGTGTTTTGGGCCCATTAAAAGTGGGGAGATGGAACTGACATTCCCCACATAAAGCTGGAATCCTCAAAAGGATGAATCATTACAGAAATAATTCATTGGAAAAAAATCTTCCTAATGGCACAGGGAGACAAGAAAATTTGTCTTGGCATGAGCAGAAAGTGGAGAGAAAAGTCTTCGCTGAAAATATGGGACTACGGCTCAAATTTTATGTAAATTTGGGGGTGGAATTTACCCTATCTGTAGGGTCCAGGATCCCCGAACCTGAAAAATAAAGATAAAAATACAAGCCCAACACCAAACCAGAAAAAATACGTGGATACAATCCACCATAACCAAGATGTGGTAAAAACAGGAGTCCCAGGAACCTCAGACAACAGAACGATCAGACAGACTATAAAATAAGTGAGTTAAAATTATTGAAGACATAAAAGAATATCTGAAACCGTGAGAAAATATCCTAACACCTTAAAAAAGGTATATAAGAGAACTAAAAAGAACTTCTAGAAATTATACGTATAGTCATTGAAATGAAAAACTCATTGGATGAGTTACACAGCAAATTAGACATAAATGAAGAAAACACTGCAAATGGATCTGAGGAAATTGCCCAGGAAGCAGCACAGAGAGACAAAGTGAAGGAAAGTCTGAAAGGTTCAGAATACGTTGCATAAAGGGAGAACGTGTATTATACACCTAACGTAAGTATCAGAACGAGAGAACAGGGAGGATGCAAGGGAGACAGGACTTATAGAGATAAAGGCTGAAAAATTTCCGGATTTGTTTAAAAAAACATAAATCCTAAAATTTTGATGTACAATGAATCTTGAACCAGGTAAATGAAAAAGAAATTCATACCTAAATATAGCATAGTAAGAATGCAGGAAGCTAAAGACAAAAAGAAAAATCTTAAAACCAGAAAGAAAAGGCAAGTTGCCTACAAAGGAATGACATTCAGACTGACAGCAAATGTCTCAACAATAAATAGAGAAACAAGAAGACACGACATATTAAAAAAAAAAGTGCTGAAGGTAAAATAACTTTCAGTCTAGAAGCCTACATCCAGAGAAATCATCATTCAAGGCTGAGAGTGAAATAAGACAATTTTATACTAACGGAGAAAGCATGTCACTCACATAACCTCCCTGAAAAAATTACTAAAGGATATGTTTCAAGGAAAAGGGCTGGTACCTAGAAAAAAGGAACAGTATGCTAGAAACAAAGGTGAATAAATTAGTAAACATGGGCAAACCTGAATGATAACTATATAAAACTAAAATGACAACAGTGATTACATTGAGGGGTATAAAACAGATGGGTCTAAAATAACGAGGAACAACAACATATAAAAGGGAGGGAGGATGTAAATGATGACTCATTTTTAGCATATTGTATAATTTTAGGGGGGTTGAATCGTGTACAGGCTGAAAATTGTAATCACTAAAAGAAAAGAAATAGAACTTACAACTTCTAAATTAGTTAAAGAAGAAAAGAGAACAAAAAATTCTTGATCAATTCAATAGAAGGAAAAAGTAAAAAACCTTAGGGAGAGCAGAATAAATAAAAAGTGCAAAGTGAGAATGAAGACAAATTTGAAATGTCAGAAATCAGTAGATTAATAGATTCTCTTACACATTGCTTATACAAATTGGAATAACACTTTGACAAACAGTTCAGCATTATCTTGTAAAGTTTTATATTCACATATCTTACGACTCAGGAATCACTCCAAAGAGAAATTCTTACCCACATGTAGCAGAAGACAAGAATGTTCATCATAGCACCACTTGTAACAACAAAGAATTGGAACAACTCAAAAGCCTGTGGCAGGAGAATGGATAAACTGTGGCATAGTCATATAATGAAATATTATACAACTATGAAAAAGAACGAACTATACACCCAGATGCAACAATCTAGTTGAATCTTAGTAATACCATGTTAAGTGAAAAACATAAGCCTCAGAAATTTTTCATAAAATTTTAAAACATGCACATGATAAAAATGTGATAAAACTTTTTAAAAAGAGAAAGAATAATGAGTACAAGATTGAGATTGGTGGTTACTTCACATGGGAGAACAGGCAGGGGAGAAGCCACAGGTAGTTGTAAGTCACTGTTACTATTTTAGGTTTACAGGTATCCATAATACCAAAAAATAAAATAAGGCCATGAATATACCCAATGATGACAGTGTGTTTATGCCAGAGATTCTGATTAATATATTTTTGTGCCCACAAGTTGCATTAAAAATATCAGCAATCACATTAAATGTAAATGGACTAAACTTACTAGTCAGTCAAATAAATAAACGAACAAGACTTGGTTATATGCTGTTTATAAGAGACTCACCTAAAACTTAAGACTTTTAAAAAGGCACCTGAATAAAACCAAAGGAGAGGAAGAAAGAAAATAATATTAGATATATATTAATAATACACAATGTATTATGTTCTTATATTCTTATATATAATACTACATAAAAGCAAAAATTATTGAAACAAAAATAGTGTTTACCAAACTAAAAGCTGATTCTTTGAAAACACTAGTAGAAAGTAAAAAGAAACACTAGTTAAAAATGGGAAATCACTGGCACAACTCACCCAGAAAAGACAGGATACATATACAATAATATGCAGAATGAAAACAATGGACATTACGGGTAGATACACCAGAGAAAATGTATTGAGAAAATTATGAACAACATTTTAATAAATTGGAAAATCTCAATGGTATGGATAGTTTCCTTGAAAAATCTAATGTGTAAAAATTGCCTCAAGAATATAAAACCTGAAGAGATCCATAGATATTAATGAAAGGGAACCGGCAGTTAAAAATCAACCTAGGAAATGTTTATTCCAGACCCAGACATTTTACCGGCAAATTTTAACAAACATTCAAGGAATACATAATTCCAATTTTATGCACACTGTTCCAGAAAATGGAAGAAAGAGCATTTACCAGTTCATTTTATGAGGTCAGTGTAACCAGAAAAGGCAATATGAGAAAAAATTACAGTCAGATTGACTTATGAACATGGATATAAAAAGAAATCCTACAATGAGATTAGATGTTGATCATTCATTCATCTTTTGAGTCGTTTAACAAATATTTATTGATTGTCCACTACGCACCAACAGGCACTGTGTCGATACATGGAGATCAGAAATGGACGGGAGCTTATGGCTTGGTGGAGGAGGTGAGCAATAAAGCAAATGATCACACAGGGTACGGTACATAGAAGACATTCTGGCTGGATAACAGTGCATACCAAGGGGATTTGACTTGGTCAAGGGAAGTTAAGGAAAGCTTTCTAGGCACATTAGTGGTGTAAGAATAGGTGTGGGAAGAATGTTTAGGAGGCTATTGCAGGGGCTCAAGTGGGAGATCCGGGATGCAGTTGCAGGAAAAATGAATTTGAGAGGTATTTAGGAAGACCTAAATAAATACCACATACCACAGACCGTCATGATGGATTGCATTTGGGAAGGGGTCATCCTGGAGAGGAGTCAGTCAGCCTTATTTCTAGGATGGCAGAGATTCTGTTCACTGACAGAGGGAAACTTAAAAAAGGTTCAGATTTAGGGGAAATGAGCAAGGTTTTGGACATGTTGAGTTTGGGGGACCATTAGGCAGGCTAAGTAGAGACGTTGAACAGGAAATTAAACAGAGCCTAGAGCTCTGTAGGGTAGTCACGTTGAAGATTTTGAGTGGCATCAACATACAAGTTGTATTTAAACCCACTCCTCAGAGGAGCTCATCCAGAAAGGGTATGCAGCTGGGGGAGAGAATGAACCCCAATATTTAAAGGAAAAGCAGAGCAGAAAGAGTCAGAGCAAACAGACAAAAATGGAGGCCGGGAGAGGTAGGAGGAAAACCAGAAGAATGTGGGCATCAAGGGAGCCTGGGGTAGAATGAGCTACAAGAAAAAGATGTGTCCAACAGTGTCACGGGCTGTTGCGATTTTAAGAGGGTGGGGGACTGGCATCGTGCTTCTGGAATTCTCCTGACCCAGGGGCTACAATAAGTGAGTGAGCTGGAGAAGAAATGCATAATAAATAATAATAATAATAATAATAATAATAATAATAAGCTATTACAAATAACAGTGCAGAGGGGCGGCATGAAGGAACTTTTTTGGACTGTGAAACTCTCTGTATCTCTTTTATGGTGGTGCATTTGTCGACTCTATGCATTTGTCAAAACTCACAGAATTACAGACCATGAAGAATAAATGTTACTGCATATAAGTTAAAAATAAGTAAAAACAATGTAGTAATGGAGATTTAAGATCTAGCTCTCTCTCATTGACTCTGTAACTGCAGCACTAGCCCCTCTCAGGGTTTTAATTCAGTTCAGTATCAGCTTGTGTAGGTCTACATCAGGGAACATGGGCACCCCACTCTTGCCTTGTGAAGGACAGAATAAATATGCAGGCAGCAAAGCCAAAGGGCATTGGACTGGTGGCCAGAGCCTCTCTGAGGAACTGACTGGTGGGGGTGGGGTACAGCCTGGTGAGCTTAGCTCTTCTGGGACCTGGATGTACAATGAGGGGTTTGGATCAGGAAAGGCCTTTCTGCCTCTGATGGTCTGTGGTTCTATCGTAAAAATCCCAAACACAATCCAATTAGCTCTGTTTTCTGCTTTTGTTATTGAGAATAATCATAATAAACAATTACTGTAATAACTGGCTCTTCAACATGAGACCCCAGATGATTTGGGAAGCAGTGTGAAGTTACAGAAAATGTTTAGGCTTGTGGTTTAAAACTTTAAAGTGCCTCCTAAAAATCATATGAAGTAATGACTGATAATAAGCATGACCCACATAGGTATGCAGTGAAAAAAGGTCTTTTACATTTGTTAACTTCAATCCCTTCTCTCACCCTATCAATCCTGTCAGGGAGGAATTATCCCAATTTAGGAGACAAGGAGACTAAGGGTCTGGTCACCCAAGGCTTTCAGCAGTGTTGAAATTTTCTCAATATTCCACTTTTCCAAGACCCACAGTGGATTTGGTAGTTTTGGTGTTGAGTGTATTCAATTGTGTCCTAACCCTATGAAAATTAATGGAAAAGTGTTAATTGGGCATCAATTCATGCTTAACATTAATCTAAGTATTCGATGAACCACAACTTTATGTTGCCCCTCATGCCATATTAACTCAATTTATTGTAATTATTTAAAACAATAAGGATAATTGTATCCTTATTGTTTTAAATACCCCATAAATTGAAGCCAGCCTGAATTTGGCCAGTCTGAAATCTGCCGGAGAAGATGCCTTTAGGAAGCGACAAACATCATCTTTTTGTAGTTTTCAGTGTGGGAAGGGATGAAGTCAGGATTTATTAAGCACCAACTGTGTGCCAGGACCTGTGCTGCACTACACGGCTCCTAAGGTGGTGGAGGTGAGCGTGTCTTAAGCTACTCTCGGCTACCTCCCCAGATGGTGGGGAGTCGGGTTATTTCAATCGCATGCATTTCACTATTTCGGTACACAAATCATAAAAATATAATGAACGAGTTGGAGAGGGGTTTCCTTTAAATAACTACCCTCCCCAGCCACCCCGAGAGGCTCTAAAACTATTTTTCACTATATACAAAAATCTGCTTTGAACCCCAATCATTTGACCTTGACCCCTAGAAACCTACTTTATTTTTTAAATGCTGCATGATTAACGCGGAAACCCTTTCTTCGGCACTTTCTCACCACTGGAATCGCGTCAGTTTCTCAAAGTTCCAAAATAACCTTTCCCGGGCACGGATTCGTACCTCTGCCGGGGAAGGGCGGGGAGCGGCGCAAGCCGTGCCGGTGTGGAGCGAGAGCCAAAGAGAACTTCCAGCGCGGAAGCAAAATAAAACTTGTGGCTGGTGTTTGTGCGAGAGGGTCCCCGCAATCCTGAAGGCGCCCGATCCTTGGGGGTCTTGGGTGCCGCCGGAGGAGCGCCAGGGTTTGAGTTTGATCCCGACGTCCTTGACCTAAATTTCTGCGCGGTGGCTGGAAAAAGGGCGCAGATCCGGGCGGGCGTCTGGTGCCATCCCCGGATCCCGGCGGCCGCGGCCGGCGAACTTGAATGGAGAGGCCGAACTAACGGGGGTGGGGGGCGTCTTCGCCCCAGCCCGACTGAGGATCGGCGGGTAGCTCCCCGCGCTCTCCCCTCCCCCGATGCCCCCGCCCCCCGCA
>NW_006443570.1:10325748-10325955 GCF_000325575.1 Pteropus alecto
TCGCTCCCCCCCGCTTTCCTTTTAGCTTTTGTAAGTTACACGTCAAAATGGCCGATCTGACATCGGTGCTCACTTCTGTTATGTTTTCTCCCTCTAGTAAAATGTTTATCGGTGGACTGAGCTGGCAGACCTCACCAGGTAAGGGAGGGAGGGGGGGACGCTTGGGTCCCCCCCTTCTTGGCTTCTTTATTGCTCTTTGTTATCCCG
>NW_006443570.1:10326156-10337096 GCF_000325575.1 Pteropus alecto
AGCAAATTTGGAGAAATTAGAGAATGTATGGTCATGAGAGATCCCACTACGAAACGCTCCAGGTAAACCATTCCCTTCTGGATTTTGTCTTTTATTTTAGAACAAAGTTTAAGTGTTATTTTTGGAGGTGTCTTCGGAAGTAGCTAAGCGGATTTAGAATGGGGCTCAGGCATGTGGCTGGTTTCGAACGTCGCTCTATTCTACCCCCGCCCCCATAACCCCAAAGGTTATTGTAAATTGGGGCTCAAACTCTGGATACAGAGATACCCACCTCTCCGCTTTAAGTCATTTATTTCCCCGTCGCTTCTTTTTCTCCTGTTTAAAATGACATTTAGCTTCATTCACTTTCCACATAGTTTTTTTTTTTTTTTTTAATGTATGCTTCTCCACATTCCCAGCTTCCCAAACTCTTAAGCCCCTCTTAGAAAGCTAGATGAATCTCTTGTAAGTGCCGGGTTTTCTTCGGAATAAAACAAAGCGTTAAGAAAGAGCAGGGAGGAGGAGAGGAAACTGAGGTGGCGAAAGAGTGGAGACACCAGCTTTTTCCAAGTTACCTCCAGCCGCCCGGCCCCCGTTCCACTTCCCCCATTAACCTTGGTGTGTTTTCTGGCGAGGTGGAGGGCCGCAGACTCGAGGGGCTTTGGGAGAGAACCGTGGGGGGCTTGGGGGCAACTTTTGCTCTCCATTCTGCGTTAGGGTTCACTCCTTGTTGCTTTCAGTGGTGTCACATTTTCTTGTTTGTTTTTCTCCCTCTTTGTCTCATTTCAGAGGCTTCGGTTTCGTCACGTTCGCAGACCCAGCAAGTGTAGATAAAGTATTAGGTCAGCCCCACCATGAGTTAGATTCCAAGACGGTAGGTTGCATTTCGTTGTTGTCGTTCACGAACCCTTTACAGGACCGGTCTGGGCATTGACAGCCTCATTTAAAGGGACAGTGCCTTCTTTTGCTTTTATGCTGAGAGCTGGGTACTTTTAAGCAGAGCTTGCGAGTTGGCTCTAAAGTTTGCTTCCATGACAGGGTTTGGGGTTTTCTTTTTAGAGCCTGCCCCACAGCAGCTTCAGAAGCTGCCAAGCGCAGGCTTGGGGGAGGGCCTGGCTTGTGGGGGGAGGCTATTTTCCCGGCTAAGGGACCATGCAAAGAAACTCCACCACGGAGCAAGGGCAACTTTTCTTTGTCAGCTGAGCACAGCATGCATTGCCGACTGTGGCTGTGGGAACTGGCTTTCAGAAGGCACAGCCGGCTTCACTGGGGCAGACGGGCACTGGGATGGAAGGAGGCGAGGGGGCGCTAATCCCAGGTCCAGGCAACAGGTTCCTCTTGGGGCACTTTGGATTTGGAATGGGATTTGAGAAGGAAAGGAGACTCTCCCAGGGTGTCCAGTGGGTGACTCCAGATGGCGTGAAATCAATCTAAGGCTGATAAGGCCTTGAATTTCAAAGTGATTTGTTTTTCCTTTTTTTTCTCAGATCCTTTATTCTGAGTGTGGGTACTTTTATAGCATTAGAAGGTTTTAAAGCCAGGTGTTGAGGTGTGTTTGTGGGGGCGGCGGGGGGAAGTCTCTAGGTACAGGTCAGAAGAGGAAGGGAAGACAGTCTCAGTATAAAATACGTTTAATGGGGGTGCATAATGTCTTATTTAGATCCCTGTGTTAGCTCTGTTTTTTCCTCCTTTTCCTTTATATCTTCTAGAATTTCCCCATGGTTTTTATACATCTGCCAAAGCAGGGGCCCTGAGGTGACATTGGGATGCTGTGCTGGGCTGCTTGGGACTTCACTTCTCTGTGGTAGGGTAGTAGGACAAGGCAAGGGATTGGGTCCTAGTCCCAGCTGTCCCCTTTGAACTTGTGCAAGTCGTTCCCTGCCTCTGGGCCTGTGTCCTCTTCTTTAAAATAAACAGAGTGGACCTGAGGTGATCTTCCAAGTCTCTCTTGGCTTTAACATTGAATGGAAGAGAAGAAAAGAAAAACTTGGGCACCTTTGGTGCACCTGCATTGATTTTACAAATTTACTCTTTCTGTGATCAGAGGTCAGATGCATGGCCCCTACTCCCCAGAAAAGACCCCACACACTCTAGGTTGCTTTATGAATTGTACTGGGTTTGTCATAGTCTCTGGTCTATCTTTTTTGCACTTTTAAGTCATTTAATTTCAGGGATGATCTCTTGTAGGGTGATGATGGATATTTGAAGAATTTTTTTACTCTTTGACTTTTTAGCTAGACATTTCAGAAAGCTAGCAAAATTAAAGAGGACAAATATTTCAAAGCACATTTGAGAAATTATTAACCACCCCTTCTCCCCACCCTGGATAGGAGTAAATAGTATTTGGTTTCTAAGGTGACTGGTGGGTCATATCCCTCAGTATCTGGTGCAAAGCCTGCAGTTTTTCCCTCCCTAATTGTTTATAGACGTGTTTTGGTCACTATTTAGTATAACCTAGCTTTTGACTTTGTTTCAACGTTCAGTGCAGGAGGCAGAAGCGGTTGGTTTATTGACATGGAAACAGAGGATCTTGTTTACCGTTACCTTAAAAGCTTTGTTTAGGTAACGGCCGTTCACATCCAAAATAGTACCCTAGTCTTTTCCTAGAGGATTTGTAGCTACAGTAAGTAGAGCTGTACCTAACTAACTAATGTTTTAATTTTTGGTAGTTTTCTTTTTCGTTCGTTTAAAAACAAATAGTTGACAGGGATGTGCAAAAGGTTGGGATTTGCCATACTAATCTTGACCTGTTCTCTCCCTTAGAGATCTCAGCGTGTAAACTTTGCACACTGAAGAACTCTCATTGTTGTACAGCACGCTGTTATCACAACACGCAATACAGGGATTCTGAATTGGCTTTCAGTTTTGTAATTTTAGACATTTTTTTAGCACTCCATTCTCTTTTCTGATCCGCACCCCGTCCGGCTGCTGGCCTCTCTCTCTACACGTCTCTCATCTTTTACCCAACAAACAAGATGACTTCTTATTGCAATTGTGTGCTGGTCAGCTAAAAAAAAAAAGACCTCGGGAGAGTGTTTATGAAAAGACAGATGTGTCTTACGTTTGGTCAACAGAATGGAAACCCACACCTGTTGTATTTCTCTCGTAGACAGCTCTAGTCAGTGCTGAATACACCTGTAGATGCGGTAATGTTAATCTCGATGAAAAGGTAGTTTCCTAGAACAGAGATTTCGGTCTCTTTCAGTGTTTGAAAAGTAATCTCTCATTTCTCAGGTGATCTTTAAAGGTAGAAAACAAACATGCTGCAGATTTTTGTTAGGTCTTTAAACTACTTTAATAAAAGTGGTACATTTTTGTATGTCTTGCCCGCTGGGGTCCTTAGGGATGTTAAGTCTGTAGAGTGCCTTTCCCCTCTTTGTGCTTTTTCCCAAAGCATTACTCTATTTTTTTTTTTTTTAACACGGCAGGACAGAAAACAAGGTTTAGTTACATTTTGAAAGGGGAAATTTTTAATATGAAAGTCATAGCCTATAAATAAATAACTTGTACAAATATTCATGCCACTATCCGCAATGAATTTCACCCAAAGATTCGTGACATTTAGAATTCTAATGAAAACCAACAATGAGAATATTTTTTGTTTCTTCCCTCCCCATGTTTTCTATCCAGCAACTTTCTCCCCCTTAAGTCAGCCTATTTAAATTCAAATGCTTCAGTAGGAATTGTTTTGAATTTTAAAGCCAGCCCCTGATTGAGACTCTGTGTTCTGTGTCTAACCTAGGGTGGAGGATGTTTTTCCACTGGGATTGGGGTTAGGGTAGGGGAATACCCTAATTGTTACAATACATTCTGACTTCTTTTTTTCAGTAATTTTTCTTTTTAATCTTTCCCCACAGTGGCCTTTCTTTTCTAATTTGGGTTTAGGTTGCTCATAGATTGTTTTAACCCCTGTGATTTTTAAAATCCAGGTGGACTTAGCTCATGTATTTCTTTTTATTTTAATTTATTATTATTATTTTTTTAAGAACCAAATCAGGCACCATAGTTTTTGACACATACTTTTTTTTTTTGGAGATATAACTACAGAAGGAATTATTCATTCGATTAATCTTAGGTTACTTTACTTTTGCAAAGACACATGAATTAATTCAAGCAGAGTATTTTGTTGGATGTCTTTGGGGAGTTTTTGGATGTTGTTGATTTAAAAAATTTTTGGAATCTCTTTCCTCTCCTGTGTTGTTGAGTTATTACTGGGGAGATGTACCATCCAGTGACCTCCTGCTGGAAGATTCTTATATTTAATTTTCAGGGTATGGTTTTTTTCAGTGATGATCTTTCCATCTTTTCTCCCTGCCATGCATTGCAAATTAGATGCTGGTACCATTTACTATTCAGTGTCTGTGGAAAAGAAGCCCTGGCCTGAGAGATCTGGTTTATTCACAGCATCACACATTGAAATACATGGTAGGACATTTCAGAAAGGCTAGCTATATTTATGACATTTTGAGAGGGACCAGTAAAGTTTGGGTCAAAGTTTTAAAAAAAATTTTGAGTTGCCTGAGAAGTTATTAAAAGCTGGGGTATAAGCCTGAGAAATGAGTGATTAATAATTAGGTGATTAATCATATATATATATTTTTTTTCCTCAAAGTCCTGCAGTTGATTCCCACTTTTCCTTTTTTTCCCAGATTGACCCCAAAGTTGCATTTCCTCGTCGAGCGCAACCCAAGGTAAGTAGGAGAAGCGGTAATAGGATTTTAGCACTCAGAGATGGTTGCCAGGGATTTCAAGTTTCAAACAGAGCACTAGCAATGAAGCATTGAAACCTGGTGCACACCGTTCCTTCGAGGTGACGGCCTGTGGCTGTGAGAGGCCAGGCAAGGTCACGTGCTCTGAGATAACCATGTGTCTGGAAGTTAGCCACCCTAAGGTGGGTTCTGAGCATCCAGCTGGGGCAGGACGCGTCTCATTCTTAATGGGAAGACACAGCTCTCTCTGTTGCGATATTTATGCAAGTGTTCTATTTATTTTTTAAACATTGCCGAGATCGTATCAGGAAAAGTTGGACATTTCTTTGCGACTCTTTTTGAAGGGCACTCTTTTGAGGCCTTAAAATTGGGAGTTTATGGGGAGGAATAGAATTTAAGTAAACAGCTTGTCCTTTCCTGGAAAAACAACTTCATAGACCTTTGAAGCCCTAAATCTGACAGAGGAGGCAGTGGATGTCTTGGTTACAGGTCGGTTGGGTAAATCGGGGCACACTTGAAACCCACAGTGCTGCTGCTTTGTGCAAGTGCTGGTGTCTGGGTGGAGAAGTTCTGAAAATGTTGTAAGCTTGTTAGAGTGGTACTATAAGACTTGCTTAAAGGCTTGAGCTAGGCCTTCACTTTTTTCAGAAGTCTGTCGCTAACGTAATTTTCACTGAGCTTGCCAGGTGTGGCTGTGGGAATACAGCTGCATGCGTCTGAGATGAAATCTGAAGGGCTTATGGCTTACATGGTAAATATGCACTTTTTAATCATACTTTTTCTTTCCTGTATAACATTGGAAGGAATACTTTATCTGTATTCTGTGGCCTTGGCGTTCTTTTGAGGAAAGGGGAAAAGGTAAAGCTTCTGATTATAGATCATAAAGGGAAGGGCTGTGGCTTTAAGCAAATTCAGTTTATTTCTTTAAGTACAGTCTCCCAGAAGTGGCACCTTATAGTTGTGTAAAGGGAGAAATAGTTTTGCACATTAATGAAGAAAAAGTTGGCATTTGTGGATGATATTTTGAGAACTTCAGGTCTGAGCCTGCTATGCGATTCCCTTCCTCCCTCCCTCCCTCCTTTCTTTCTTCCTTTTTCCTTTTTTCCATGCGATTCTTCCGTTTTTTTCTTGCTCGCCCTTTCTCCTTCCTTCTTTCCTTCCTTCCTCTCTTTCTCTCTCTCTCTTTCACGAAAACACAAATCTCTTAAGTAAATATAGGGAAATACTTTCTTAAGGCATTTTTTTCTAACGCTTAAGCAAATAATAAAAATTAATGAGCCAAAGAGGTTAGATTATTTCTGTATTGAGTACAAACTTTGAGACTGTCTTAACTGTTGAAAGGTTGTTTTCCAAACTCTGTGTGATCCTTGACATTTCAGAAGGCTCACAGAATGAGCAGTATTTCCTGGGTTTGGAAGAATTGCTGTTTCTTCCGTAAGTGTGAATCTTCAAATTTCCAGGTTAGTCATTTGATCACCCAGAACTAGGATCAGATTACCCTAGAGGAAAACTGGAAAAACCCCTGATTGGGTCAAACCATGGGTTTGACCTGTTTCCTCTTCCTACTTGTTTTTACCCCTCACCCCCACCCCTGCTTTTTAAGGATTAAAGACAGTATTTCATTTTAATATCCTCCGGCGTTTGATTTTTCAGCGATACATTCGACTTGAAAACGAGACAGAATATTTTTCAAGCTTGTCCAAGTGTGTACGCACATATCCTCCCCATCACCCTAACCCCCACCCCCAACCCAGAGTCTGAGATATTTTAGGTGAATTGTCATACTTTTAGATGTGAACTAACATTAAGCCAGCCGGGGGAGGACATCTTTCCATGGAATTCTAGGGATTTCATTACAGTACCTTATTTTTTATGACGCACTTTACAAAGGACTTTCCGATTATCTCCATCTGAATCCCAGGACCTGTGACATTGAACAAATTACCTCCTCTCAGTCTCAGTTTGCTCATCCGTAGAATGGGAGTGATGACAGTATCTTCCTCAGAAGGTCGTTGTGAAGGATTAAAGAGCCTGGCTCGGGGCGAGGGCCTCGTAACTCATCATCACCATCACCACCACCATTTATCACTGTTGGTTTCATCATTATTATTGTTTTCAACCTCGACAGCCTGGCTTCAGATCCCGGCTGTGCCCTTCATTAGTTGCGTGAGTTTGAGCAAGTCATTGAAATTCCCTGAACCTCAGTTTCCCCATCTCATTGAGTGTTTACGTGGATTAAATAAATGAATAAAGGTAAAGTACTTTAAAAAAAGACCTTGTGCCAGATAATACCTATGTGTTACCTACTCTTTTTACTGTTATTTTTGTTAGGCTCTCACACCAATCTTGTGAGAGGTCTACTAATAATAATGACGTTAATTGAATTTATGTGCCAGGCACTGTTGTGAGGACACTACGTGTATTAACTCATTTAGTGTTCACTAGGCCCTATGAGATAGGTAGTAGTATTATCTCCATTTTATAGACGGAGAAACCAAGGTGCAAATGTGTTGAGAAGTGGTGCAAGGGACCCGCCCAGGCAACCTGGCTCCAGATCTGGGCCCTCTGCCAGTGTGCTGTCCTCTGGGGGTATCACGTTGTAACTCCTCTCTGTTATGGAAGGGGAGGCCGCTCAGAGTGGTCATCTGGCTGTGAGAAGCAGAACCACAGCTAGCATCTCAGGACTTCGAAGTTCCATGGTTGGGTGATTTGCCCAAGCCCCGTGATGTCATTCCATTGTGTGACACTGTCTGGTAGTGTCTCTCCATCTGATCCCTCAGGGCACCCTTTCAGATGGTTCTGGAGTTTCTCAGCCCCAGTGAGACAACTGGGGAATTGGGGTGTGTGGTGGTTGGGAGTCGGGCAGGGTGGAGAGAAAGTGCCTTCCTTGTCCATGGTTATTTTCTGATGGAATTTGAGCCTGGCCGTGGGCATTTCAGACTGAAGTTAGTGTTGGAGGCCAAAACCTGGCTGGCAGGAGTATAGAACTTTAAGTCAAGCCTTATTTATTTATTGTTTATGTCCCTTCAGTAAAACTCCTGTGTGTGTGTGTGAGGGTCCCAGGGGCAAGGTGAACTGTGCCCCTCCTCGTGGACTGGGTGAGGAGCTTGTAAATGAAATGTCAGCGTGTGTTTCGGTTAAAATTCATTTCTCTGCTTTCTGGCCGTCTCTCCTTGCTAACACTCACCAGAGAAATATTCCGTGGAGGTGTTAAAACAAGACTAGTGGAAAGAAACGGTAACTTAACACGAAAGAAAATCCGTGGCAGTGAAGAACAGATTTCATATTAGTACTGTCATAATATTCTTTAATGTATCATATAAATAAAAATCTGTTTTGACCAGAATTTTAATGAGCGACCGAAGGAAGGTTTTTGAATCCTGCAGTTCATTTATCTCCCTTTGCGATGTAAATGTTCACATCTCAAGTGAAATATAATGGGGCTTTATTAACTAGTCGAGGGGCGACTCTTTGGAGACCAGTGGCCGTTAATTAGTGGAGTACATTTTGATGAGAAGAAGATCGTTCTGTTCTGTATCTTTCTGTTTCTCCGGATGATTATTTCATTTTGTGAAATATGTAAGAGTCCCCCCTCCCCCCATCCTTTTAAAAATTAAAATGGTCATGCTACTCTACAAAGATGACTTAATTTGAAGCCGTTGGAGAAACGGAGATGATTGGGATCAGTCATGTCATATCCTATCTTCCCTTTGGGCAGATGTGTTGGCTGCCTGGAAGAGTTTTGCTCAAGCTTGTGGGTTCTCTTTCTAGTGTGGAGAAACCAAGAGACTGCCTAGCAGCTTGTGGCAAGAATGAGTCTGGGCGTAACGCACCATCTGCCTTAATTATCCTTGTGTATAATAAAGCATTCCCCACTGCCCTCAGTTGCCATTTTCCTCCTTAAGTTTTAGAAGCCAGAATCTTCTTGTTGATCAAAGGGGACCTATTTCCAGTTGCCTTAAGTTGCAGCTGGATGACCGTGGGCGAATCACTTAAGCCCTTCCGAGCCTCAGTTTCCTCCTCTTTAAAACAGTGTAGTGTCCGACCTGGAGTTGTTTTCAAGGTGAATGCAAAAAGTCTTTGCCTCGAACCTTGCACAAATGTCTGCTGATACTGTTAAGAGACTTATTTTTGTAGAATAAAAAAAAACTATGATGGTGAAAATGACTGAAGAAAAAATCTTAATTGGAATGTGAGCTCCTTGATGGCAGGGGGCTGTTGATGGTTGGCATTTGGCAACCGTTAAATGCATGCATTGAATCCAGCCTGCCTTTTTCACAGTGGAGGCAGCTGACACCCAGGGAAGTTATGTCTGTTGCCCCAGGTCACACGACTCAGTCGTGGCAAGGTTGAGCTGGAAGCCAGGTTTTCCTGTTCCCTGCAAGGTCGGTCCTCTGTTAGCAGGCGTCCAGATGGGTGCAGTGCAGCCTGAGCGTTTTACACACGCACCTCCTGTTCCGGGGGAGCGGTTTCTTGGCAGCTTCTCAAGGGCGAGGGGTGAGTTTTTGGCATCTGGCCTTCCCCTGCTGCTGTGGGTCGGGTCATTCTAGCGTCTTGCCATCTTGGATGATCTGCAGCTGTCATCTCGGCAGCCACAGTTAACAGACCTGCGGTGGGTTTCTGGTTCCCAGCCGGGAGGTGGTGGTGTGCCTGCAGCCCTCGTCCACATGGCGAGGACCCTGGGGGGTTAGTGGCTTAGCTTCTTTCTTGTTGGGAGCGCAGCTCTTTCCTGCCTTCCAGTCAGCAGCAGGTGTCAGCTCAGGAGGAGGGGCACCTCGTCCTACAAATGTCCTTTCCCTGGATTCTGCCTTTCCTCACATGCTTTCGTTTCAATGTTAAGGTCAGTCTCTTGTGTTCTATGTCAAATGTTTTTGGCAGACAAGTGAAACCTCTCTGTCTTCCCAGGAAGGGAGGAGGAGGAAGGCACTCTCTGAGGAACCAGCTGACCATCTCGGGTGCCCCTTGAGGCGGCATTTATTCTTCGTGTCCTATTTTGTATTTTTAAACTCTACCGTTCTCCAGCCGAAAACCCCGAGAACACACAGTAAGATGTAGTGCATCACCTCTGCCCTCTTGTTTGTTCAGGTGTGGTTCAGTTCAGAAGAGCTTGTTCAATTGCTTTAATTGCTTACTCTGTGCGGACCCCATTTTGGGGACAATTTAGAACACCCTCCATGGTTTCCTGGTGCCCACTAAACAAAGTCTAAACTTCTTAGCTTGATAGGTAAGGTCTTTTATAATCTGAACAGGGTGTGTGTTTGTGTGTGTGCGTGGGGGGAGGGCGGGAGGTCTTCTTCCAGCTTATTTCCTGACTCGTCTACCTTTTGCTGCCTTGAAACTGAGTGTCACCCTTCTCTGAATAGGTGTCATTTTGTGGATCCCTGTCTTACTGCCCTTTCTTCTCTCTACTGTACATAACAGACCTCTCTTTCCAAGCCCAGCCTAATTGCTACCTTTTCTGCAGAGCTGTTCCTGCTCCCTCTTGGTAATACTTCTTTTTTTGGATTTCCACAGCACTTTACCTTTTCTTTGGTTATGGTCCTCCCAAAAGTAATCAGTTAGCAAAAGCTTATTGCTACACCCATTAGGCATTGTGCTAAGTACTCGTTCATTCATTTATTCACCAGTCGTTATGTGCCAGGTACCGTGTGTGGTTCTGGGTGTAGTGTGGAGAGTAAGACAAAGTCCCTGCCCTCTTGGAGCTTTCACTCTAGTGGGGTAAGTAAGCAATGAGCAAATGGATAAGTATACGACATGCTTGTAGGTGTGAAAATGAAGCAGGATAAGAATGATGGGAGGGATGGGGATGGACCATACGTTTTCATATATTCAGTCGCCGCTTTAAGTACTCAATAATTGTTGAACAAGTTCCTTCTCAGCACTAGGGACTATGGTAGGCACTTTATTCTGAGTTTTATGATTATTTAGGTTCATGCCTTAGTGCTTCCACTGATAGTAAACTGTAAAGGCATAAACATATTTTATTAATAAAAAACCCCCTTAGCTTTTAATAGTGCTCTTTTGCACACCTTGGATCTCCGTTGAGATACAGTAAATGCAAGGTGACAGAGGAGAGCTAGTTCTTGTCTTCAAGGGTCTTACCTCCATGTTGGTAGGAGGGGTGCTGCCTGCGTACAGGAGAGGATGCACAGTAAGAGAAAGAGCATTTAGAGGAAGAAAGAGTGGAGACAGCTTCTTGGAGGAGGTGCTCTTTGCCCCAGATCCTGAAGAGCAGGTAGGAAGGAAGAATGG
>NW_006443570.1:10337172-10367298 GCF_000325575.1 Pteropus alecto
CACCAGGGTCTCAGAGAGATCAGGACGCACAGCTGTAGCAAAGGGTGTGTGCTGAGAGTGCTCTGGGCGAGGCTTGAAGAGTAGGTTGTGGAAGGCCTTGAATGCCAGGCAAAGCAAATGAGTTTGTACTTGGCAGGTGCTGGGGAACCTGTTGTGTGAGTGCAGGATCACAGGGATGCCCCGTATGATATTCTGAACTCTTCGGGACCAATTTAGAAGCTGGGGTCACTGATAGGACTACGTCTGATGCAATTTCATGGAGAGCTTCTCACCCTGGACTTAGGCCTTCAGCGAAATTCATACAGCGTCCTCTCTGGCTATGGGTCCTTCTTTGGGAGTGATCTTCTTGGCAGATTCCACCCCAGCTCTTTGGGATATGTGGCCGCTACAAACAACTCTGTTGTTCGCTTTTTTCTACCTTCTCCCTTCCTCTTTGCCTCCTTAACAAGGGGCTGTGATATAGACAAAATTCAAAAGCTCTATACTTTGTCCTTTTCCGAGCTGCGATCTTACTGTGTGTAGACAGCTGTGATTTCTTGGTATGGAAATCACAGATTGTCTGTAGGACACCAGTGCATGTGCCCTGTGGCCCAAAGCCGCCTGACAAGGGACTTCATAGGCAGTGTCTGCTCGGGCTGCCTGGAGTGAGGAATATGAGGTTTCAGAATCACAGCCTCTGCCTTCTGTGTGATAGGAGAGGTGTAAGCAAGTGAGGTCTTGGGCCCAGGCACTCTGTGGTACACTCTACTACTCCTAGCAGTAGCCTAGGATTGTTGGTCCAGCTGGGGCAGGTATCCCGCTGGGCCCCAAATACAACAAGGTGTCCCCACTCTTTCTCTCTTTCAAGGATGGATAGCATCAAGCTCCCAACCACTGGGAAAGTTATTCTCAGAGTGGGTTTCTGGCTGCTATACTTCTTTGTTTTAGTTTTGAGATAATCAATAATCAATAATCGAAAAGAAAAATCCTAACTCAAAATAATGGCTGTTGCTTGTTGTGAGTCACTGTGTTGGAGGCACCATACTAAGCCTCTATGTGTGTTTAGTCTCCTTGAATCCTTACAGCAGCCCTTTGTGGGTATCATCTCCATTTGACAGATGGGTAAATTGAGGTGTAGGGAGGGTAAGCAGCTTTCCTGGGGCCACAGAACCAGTAAATGTCAGGGTTGGCATTTGGACCAAAGTGTGTCAGAATCCTGTGTTCTTGCTGCCTTAACCACTAAGCCCCCCTAACTCCCAACACAAATAGGTAGATTTTTAAGTTCTTGCATTTTGTCCAACTGCTGTAAAATCCTCAGGTTGAGAAGTAGAATTTGTTAATAGTCTGACCAAGAGGCTTCAGGTTAATTTTCTGTTACCCATTTTGTTAGAACCCATTTAGCATCGTCAAATGCCATTTATCAGCTATGGAATTTCAGACAAACCACTTGATGGTTTTGTGCCTCCATTTTTTCATCTGTAAAATGGAGGTGTTAAACAGTACCTACATCATAGAATTGTTAAGGGGATTAAATGAAGGGCCTAGGGGGATATCTGCACTTAGTGGGTCCAGTGTAAGCATTAGTTATCTGCTACTGTCCCCAAAGGTGGCACTGCCCAGATCATCGGAGAACCTTACTTAGCTCATAGGTTGCTTGGTACTGTCGCCCCTTGCTAAGGGGTGATGGGAAGAACAGCATGTGTCAGTGGCTTGGCCTGCTCCTGGGGTTCTGGCTCTTGAAGGGGAGATGGCGTGCGTCCTTTCTCTTGGGGATGCTCAGTGGGCATTGGGAATTCATTTCCTTTTCCATATCTGGTGCCGTGTTTTTGCTGCTTCTGAGAATGAAGTCCTGGGGCGCAGCTAGGGGACAGCTAAGACACCGCTGTGTGAAAGGTCTCCCCATGAGCCTTCTCTCTCCCAGTCCTGGTCTTTATCTGCCTGGGGGTAGTTCCACCAATGACTGATCTGAAAGCATCACATTCATTTATTTGTCACTGGCTGTGACAGGCAAGTTAATGCTAATGGATTCTTTTTTTAGCCTGTTGTCTGGGATGAGTTTCTCCCAAATGTCCTGAAATCTAAGGCATTAGGGGAATGTGTAACTTTTATGATACGGGAGGATTTAAAAGACAAATAGGGTTTTGTGCGTAAGGGCCTTAAATTTAGGTTAGGGGTGACAGCCGCCAAGGAGGAGATGTTGGGCCAGTCCAGCGTCTTCTTTTTAAGAAATCCATTCAGAGCTCTAAATTGCTGTTTCTGTTTCAATTATGTGACAATTTCAAGGGTTTAGAAAAATCTAATAAAATGGTCTTGATGATGCATTCTGGGGAGAGAGTGCTTTAGAAGATCCAGGAGAATAAATTCCTCAGGGGTCAAGAGAGGCTCGTTCCTGCCACCTCGGGCCTTCTCTCGTCTGGGTTTTTACATTTTTATTGTTTTGAAGGGCAGAAAACAGTGTTGGAATGTATTCAGGGCTTCAGCGGTATCCTCCACTGAAATGAATTATTCTCTTTGGGCAATTGCAAATAGACGGGCCAGTGCAATCACTAGCTTTTTTTTTTTCTTTTTTTTAAAGCTGGCATGTTGTAATGACTTTCAGAGCATGGTTTGTGTGTGTAGTGATTTTGAATAAAGCACCGAAGAGAAGAAACTGGAAGAGGGGGAAGAGTGAGCAGAGAGGTCCTACGAAAGTTTTTTCTTTTCTCCAAATTAAAGCTTTTGATAATTTCCCAAAGAGCAGAAGTTTACAGTGGAAGCCGTCTTCCAGCTGCCTGCAGGAACAGACTGCAGAAAGACCTAGTGTAGCAAAATGTGATGCTGAGTGACATTGACGAGGTGACCTCTCTGGTTGGAAGGAGGGCCAAGGAACCCCTGAAGTAGCGGTTCCCATGCCTTGCTGCATGCGTGTGTGGGCGCCTATGTGTTTGTGCATGCTCAGGCTTTGTTCCTGAGTCTTCCAGTGATAGTTTTCACACCAACCTCTGCTCAGTTTGCTGCAATATTCTCCATCTATTCCCACCTACTGAAAAGTAAAGTTTTAAATGGGGAAGCATTTTGTTTTATCTTCCGGGTACCTGCTGGAGCCTGGGTAGGTGGCATGTGAAGCTGAGATCACAGAGCTGGGCCCTGTTGGAACACCAAAGCCAAAAGTGTGAAAAGTCAATATCCTCGTCTCCGAAATGGATTCCGGGGAGGCAGGAAGAGAAACCTTTTGGCACACGACTTTTTCCCCCTTTTTAAAAAGGCCCTAGCCTGATAATGTTTCATATCGATGGTATAAATGAAACATAACAACAACGGCTTCTTCAATATTCTAGTGCCTTGGAGAGTATTCTATATTTCTATGTTGCTCTCGTGCGAGAATTTTCAGTTACTAAAGAAAAGATGCACCATTTGGGGTGGATAACCTGGTAAGGAAGCGAGAAACCTGGGTGTTGCTGCCTTACTGGTTAGGACCTTGGGAGTGCCTGGTTTAGCCTGTTCCAGAAACGGAGCTGGTATCGTCCGTCTTATTTTCCACCGTGGCACTAGAGTGAGCATTCTAAATGGGAATGCGTTAAGTGTTTAGAAACTGCTGTGAGATCTTAAGGAAGAAAGCTAGATGGGGACCTGGAGTGGGGTTGGTGGCTGGAACTATAGCGTGTATTGATGCATGTCTTCTTTTCAACTCAGTTCCCTATGGGATATCTCTCAAATATGTCATTTTTTTATAGCTAAAGTCAAACAAACAAACAGATAAAAATGTTTAAACTTACATAACACTTAATAAAAACCAACCGGTAGATTCACTGTCTCTTCCACCTGGGGAAAAAAGGACCAAATAAGGATGCTTGAACCTAGGAAAAAATTGGGCTGTGAAGCTCCATAAGACTGCTACATGTATATGTTTCCTCTTCTGTTTTCAAAGCAGATAATTGGTTTTAGTAAGAACTTCTGACTTGATTAGGGGGCCCTTAGGAAATTAAAGTGTGTTTGAATTTCACAAGTATAATTTTAATTATACAAATTTTGCATTTTTCACTAGGGAGCCAGGTTCAGAACTTGTTTTCCTATACTAATAGGGGTAGTAAAACTGATTATGGCAGAATGCCTTACTTATATCGTTTTGAAAATAAAAATAAAATCCATGCATTGGATCGTTGTTTTTCCCCGCAGTACACAGTGTTCAAGTAGTGTCCATATGCGTCTCATAGCCTTGTTAAAAATGCTTTTTCACTGGATCCACACAACTGTAAAACTGACTGACATAGTCTGGGGGGTGGACTTCATTATGAATTTTCCTGTTGTACCTCCTGAAAGAATTCAATTAAAGTTCTTTGGAGCACAAGTCCTGCCTGGGCGGCTTGTGTTTGGCACGCTGCCACGTTAGCATGTTGGGCTTGCTGTTATCACCACATCGCCCTGTTTGTTCAAAGCCCGCGCATTCACAGCCTCAGCTCTCCTAGCAGCCCCTCTTCACGATCCCAGTGGGTTAGTGCACGAGGTACAGCGGAAACGGTCACCTGAGTTCTTCCCCAGGCTGTAAAGAGATGATGGCGAGAGGACGATCAGACCTCTCTGGGCGTCTCAGGAGAAGGACCGATTGTGTTATTGGGAAATGACCATTTTTCAGGGCGTCCAGACGAAACCCCAAGTGTTGAGGAAGTGCTTTGTGGGTTTGAACTCAAGCATCCCCAAACACCTCTCCATGTGCAGGGGCTTTAAAATCTGCCCGGAGACCAGTTCCTCAGGCCTTCTGGGCTCTCATCTCAGATAGTGACACGAGAGCTTGAAAAGAACAATTGTTCGTGATAGAGAAATCATGAAACCAGCTTGTGAATGAGTTGGTGTCAGGTAAGGGCCTGAAAATACGGGAAAAGAAAGCTCCAAATGTAGGCCCTATTCCATTCCATCCCTCTCCCGCATTTAATCACTGACTGTATTATTTTTCTTACTTTCTATTGAGGTGGTTCGGCTTAGTGTTTAAGAGCATGGGCTCTAGAACTAGGTGATCTGCCACTTACTGGATGTGTGGCCTCGAGCGAGTTATCTAAATAATCTCCGCCGTAGTTTTGTCATCTGTAAAACGGAGAACATAACGGTGTCTCCTTCATGGGTTTGCTGTGAGGGTTACGTGAGTTGACGTGTAAAGTGCTTAGAAGGGTGTCTGGCACACAGGAAGCGCTGTGGATGTGTGAGTTATAGTGTTGTTAGGAAGAGTGGCATCCTGCAGCAAGTTTGGCCAAATGCTGACCATCTGCCTTGGTGGTTGGAGAATTTTTGTAAGTGCTAGCTAGAATCTACTGCCTTACGTATTTTTTTCTCATGTAATGGGGGAATACAAAAGAGTATATATGCACACGCGAATGTGTGTGGATGTGCGTGAATGTATACAACTCGGGTAGAATCGTGGTGTAATTTGGATTCAGACATGTGAGTGCGCTGAATCCAAATGGAGCATGTGGTTGATAAGAGCACAGCCTCTGGGCTCAAGGGACCTGGTTTGAATCTTAGTGCTGCCACCACATCTGTGACCTCAGGAAGATATTTAAACCTTTCTGAGCTTCAATTCTGCAGCTAAATAATGGGGATAGTAGAGTTGTGGGTATGACATGAGACACCATAAGTAAGGTACCTGGTATATGGTTAACACTTAGAACATGTTAATTCCTTCCCCCATAACAAGGCTTTTTTTTTTTTTTTTTGGTATCTTGAAAATGAGAAAGATACAAGGTGTTCTGCTTTTGCTGGAGAAGAGGCTACCTGAAATTAGCTAGTGAATCCTTAGCGACAGAGGAATAGACAAAAGCAGACTGAGAAGGGGGTGTCGTTAGCCTTAATCTGCATGCATCAGGGCAGTTTTAGCATTTCACAAAACTCTAATTTCGAATTTTCAGCAGCAGGTAAATACTTGTATTTAGCCGGGAACCTCAGATGGTGTCCGCAAGCCTTTCAAGGTGGATTTGTTCTTCCGACGCTTGGTGATGGTACCCGGAAGCACAGGGTAAGGTGGTAGAAGAGATTTAGGAGATGCTCCAACGGAGGAATAACTCCAAGGAAATGAGAGGTTCCCAGCTAGGAGTGAGGACAAGTGGGAGGGAGGGAGGCGGTTGGGATGTGTGTTAAGTGTTCCCTTTTCAAAGTGACTTTTACTCGGAGACGTGGGATGTTAGGTTTTGATCCACCGACCTGTGAGCCCCATCGTGAGAGTGGAATGAGTTTGGTAGAGCTCCAGGAAATGCCCACAGTCCAGCCATCGGCCTGGTGGGTCTCTGACCCTCAGACCTACTCTCAGGGTCGGTGAAGTCCCCAGACGCTGTAGTGCATGTGCACATCTCTTTGTTCCATTTGCAAACCAGTCAGTCCCCTCTACTTCATGTCCGTCGGGCGGAGTTTACCAGGTTTTTGTCAAGGATGGGATATAATATGATGATAAGTGGATCCCGGGAAGGGATGGGGCGTGTATGAATATTAGTGTGTAGAGAATGGAAAGGGGTGGCCAGGAGGTGGGGAATAGTAGTAGATTACATTGACTAATTATAAGGAAAAAGCCATATTTGCTGCTTCATTAAGTGATCGCTAGGCTATGAAGCAGTTTATTGTAATTAATGCAGAAAGAGCAAGTAAGTGTTGGATTTGGAGTGGAGGGTCTCCAGGCCCCCCCGCCCCACTGCGGTGTGATGCTCTGCGTTCACTGCCTCTTCATGATCCTTCGAAGTAGAGTCTGGGGGGGGACACCCTCATCTGAAGAACCGAGGTGGAGTCTTTGACCAGTTTTCTGCTGGTTTATTTTGACAAATAAGGAGGACCCCTTGCCTGATCTCCTTTAGAATCTTCTGTGGGGGCTTTTATGTTTTCTAAGGATGGAGGAAGAGGGCCAAACCCATGCCATCATTGCTATTCTTGCCACAATCATTTTAATTTCAGCGCATGAAAGTGGCAGGCTACACAGCCAAGTCCATCGAGTTACGGGCCGTGTGGAGTTGTGATTGCTTTCCTTGATGATTTCTTGTTCAAATCAGCGGTGCTCTTAATTTTCCAGATGAAGTAAAAAGAAAATTGGCGACTGTCCTCCCGCCCTGTGTCTCTTCATCCTAGGTTTTCTGAGCATGACTTTGATTTGGAGGGTTAATATTAATTAGGAGCCAGTTTCGACCTCGGTTGCTTGATGAGGGAGCTTCAACTGTTGTGACAAATGGGGCTCCTTTTTGCCTGTGCCTGCTTTTTTTTTTTTTTCTTGGTGAAATTTTCTGGGTTTGAAAGCCAAAGGAATAAATATATAGAGAGAAAGAGATGAGGCCTTGCCTCCTGAGGAAATGCAGCAGATTCTCCTAGCTCTTCAGACAGGTACATGATAAGCGATCAGGAGCATGTGGGTTCTGAGGAAGTTCTCCCTCCATCTGCCCAATCCCTCTTCCCCAGCTTCCCCAGCAGTGTGGGGCCTTGACCAGCTCGCTGCCACTGATCATTGCCTCAATTGCCCTCTCTGTAAGCGAAGGTAATTTCTTCAGCTTCTTCCCCTCCCCCCGCAAATAAATAAATAAAAAGGTATGACTCATATCTTTAGTTTCCGAATTGGGTTTCTTGAATTTCTCTGAGGCAATTCCCCGGTGAGTGCAGGTCACAGGGAGACACACTTCGTTTTGTGCTGAGGCTGCGGGTCCTTGCTTCTAAACCTTACCAGAGCTGACTCGGTCTTTTCGGAGAGGGTAGAGGAAAGGATAAGGGGCAGAGAGAGCCAGTGAGTCCACGGTACAGTTAGGGAACAGGCGCTGGAGAGGAAGTGGCCTGCTCTTTTCAGGTTGCATCATGTTAGCGATCTCTCTTTGGCCTCCGAGTTTGGATTGGTTTTCTTTTTGATGGGGTAATTGGGGCAGGAGAGAGAACAGCTGACAGTGAGTGTGAATGTTCCAGGTATAGCAGGAGAGACCTGGCTTCTGGTTCTTAGCTTGGTGCTTATTAGCTGAATGTGAACTTAGACCAGTTGCCTTGCAGCTTCATGCCTTGGTTTCCCCTTCTGTAGATTGAGGAAGAATGAGGGAGTACGTGATGGGAAGCAGCAGTACTTAGGGTTTGAGAGAATAGGCTTAGGAGGCAGGCAGTCTTAGAGTTTTATTTCTGGCCTAATAATTTCCTAGATGCGTGACCTCAGGAAGTTCACTTAACTTTGCTAGTCCTCAATTTCCCAGTCTGTGAAGTGGGGTGATATAATATAAGCATTTACCTTACAGGGGTGTTGCAAGGATTGCATGTGACAATGTTCATAAACTGCTTAACACAGTGCCTGGGGGCTGGTTAGCGCTTTATATACGGGAGCTGCTTTTACTGTCAAGAGCTAAATAGTGGCCTGACCGAAGGTTCCTGAGATGTTAGCCAAAGTGGAGCAGGAGGAACCAGATCAGGAAAACATTTGAGCTGTACAGATTGACTTTCTGATTTAGACAGAGCTTCCCACAGAGGGAGATTGGTGGTCAAGGAGCTAAGGCCTGCCCGAAATGCAGAGTCTGGAACTTAGATGAAGTGCCTCCGGTGGTGATTTGGCACTGTGGACAGAGGGTCTCAGCCTGCACAGGATATGCGCCCTGGCTGCCCTGTGGGCCCTACAGAGCAGAGGGAGGTCTGAGGTGGGCCTGTCCGAATTCCCAAGCTGGAAGCTGCCGCTGCTCTGACACCAGACAGCTTCATGGAGATGGAGATGGGGTCTCCCCTTGGCTGACATCTTAGCCACTTCACTGTAAGAGAAGGGGAGGAGGAGGGAGTGGAGGACCAAGCACCAAGTGATGTGGAGGCCCACATTAGATTTTGGAAACCCACGCCTGGTACTTTCTGAAATTCAAAAGCCTTGCTTGACTGAGGCAGGGCTGATCAAAGGCCATTGTGATTTCAGAATGTTCTTAAGTGTGTTTGGCAGACAAAGTTCTGTCTCTTGATTGCTTCCTCTCCCACTGTCCTCTCCTCCTTGGTGAGATGGTTTTAAGTCAGCACTAGCACCTGTTTCTTATGCAGCAGGAGTGTCTGAAGTGGGGGCAGGTCCTGGCCCTTTGCAGTCGCTGCTGATGCGGAGCTGTGGGTACCAGTGTCGTGTGGCCATTTGGCTCCCATCGGCTGCACCTTGGCTTCCTTTTCGGGGGGGGTGGGGCAGGCTTGACTAGGTGTTGTGGGTGGGAAAACCTTTAGGAGGCGTCGTTATGCTTTTATTATTATTCTCTTGAAAGAAGGGTGGAAAGAGGGAGTGTGGTCGAAAACATCTTCAGGGATAAAGGGGGTATATTATGCAAATGAGCCGACATAGGTCACATATTGGACAAAGTCAGGTAGGGTGCTCTCAGGTCCTTTAGAGATGAAAGACGAGACTTGGCCCTGTCCTCCAGGTGCTCCTAGGCTGGCAGGAAGGCCGGTGTATAAACAAGGCAGTGTGCTAGAGCAGGGGCAGTGGCCATGCTTGCCCATACTGTGCCCAGGATGACATAGAGCATAGCGGGCAGGGCAGGCTGAATCTTGAGATGGGAGATCCTACAAGTCAGAGGAACTGTGGGAGCAATTAGGCAGCTTAGCTTTTGGGGTGTGTGGCAAATTTTTCCTGTGGGCCGGAGTGTACTGTGCAGAGGACAACGGGATGAAAGATTGATTGGCTCACCATGTAGCAAATGTCTGGAGCTCTGATCCGGAGCCAGGCCCAAAGCTGGGGAGCGGGGGTGCAGCTGTGATGAATATGATGCAGTCCCTGGGTTTGCATCTGGAAGGGGACATATTCATTAAACAACTTATTACAGGATCCATTATTGGAAGAATGAATAATACAAATGCTGCAAAAGCATGTAGAGTGTGTCATGGAGCGTAACAGCGAAACCAGGTTTCCTGTAGGGTTTTGGGAAGGCTTCCTGAAGTACAGTGGTGAATGTGAAGGGTGAATATAGGTGTGAACTTGGGGGAGGGAGGATCAGGGGCATTCCATGTGCTGGAATGCAGAGGGCAGGGAGAAGAGAGCTGAGGCCGGGCCGTGTGGTTTTCTTGTCCTAAGAGGGTCAAGGAGCCCACTTAAGGGTTTAAGAAGGCATGGGAAATGATTGCCTTCACATTTTGAATAGATTACTATGGCGAGCTGTATGGAAAATGGCTTGTGGGAGCCCCAGGCAGATGTGAGGGCATTGGTAAGTGGTCTGTGTGAGAGAACACGGTGGTCTGGCTGAGTTCTTGGAGGTGAAGATGGAGACCAGTGGATGGATTTGAGGTGTGTTTGCGGATTAGAGCAGTAACTTGGTGATTTGGTTAGCTGAGTGAGAGGTGTTAAAGATCAGGCAAGTTTGGCTTGTCTTCTCTGTGGACAGAGCCCCACCTGCCACCTGGGGATGAGCCTGGCTAGGGGAGTTGAATTTAACCCTTTGGCTGGAAATCCGCACACTTTTGGTGATGCGCCCCTATGGGTAAACTTTTTTTTTTTGAGTGTGCATTTGCATACTTGTTTATTTACAAATGATATGTATGTACTACTGTGTTAAAATACTATACCTCATGTCATAGATAAACAAACAAACAAACAAACAAATAAATAAATAAATAAAAAAGGACCAGAAAGAAAAGCTAAACGCAAAAGTTCTGGCCCTTTTCCCCAAAACCTTATTTAGGGGGCTGTAGCTTTAGGCCATGGGGAGCCTTTAATGAGTTTTAGAGTGGGGGTGGCCTGGTCGGGTGGGTGTTGGGGAAAGAGCACTCTGCACGCCAGAGGCCCTTGAATGAGTTCTGCACAACGCAGGGGCCCATGAGGAGGTGCCCGTACGGTCTTGTCACCATGTGTGGCCTGGTGAGTCGGGCATGAGACCGCAGTGTAGTAACTCCCCAGGAGTGGTCGTGTCAATATCACAAGAGGTGTGTGAGGACTCCCCGGGGCTTGGTGTTTGCTAGTCTGTGTGTGCTCATCTCATGGGAACATGCGGCCAGCCTCATTCCTTTGTGGTCCAGGGGGTGCCTGCCCTGTCTATCCAGAGGGCTAAAGGCCACACTTGGCCGTGAAGAGCGGACTTTATATAGAGAGCATTGAATGAGGAATATGGATTCTGACTACCTATAATGCCATCTCTGCCAATTCTGAGCCCATCAGGGCCTCTCTTTGTCTGGTGGGTTGATATTAATACTTCCCTACTGAACTCCAAAGGCTGAAAACAGTACGGAGTGAATTGTTTTTATCTTCGTGATCCAAACGCTCCTCTGAGTTTCCTCTCTCAGTCTCTGCCAGCAAATTGGTATTGCTGCTCCCTCTGTATGGCTGGGTTTTCAGAGGCTGATTCCGTTCCAGCCCACTCCATTTAGCTCTTCCTTCGAGCAGAACCCGAGCTAGGATCTCACCTTCCAGAGAGTGCTTTTAAAAAGCTTTGTTTCCCAGCAGACTGAATTTCAGTCTTTTCCCTGAGTGCAGCCGTGCTCGGCAGAGGGCTCCGAGCCGTTTTTACGTGTGAGAGGTGAGCAAATCAAAGGTGAGCCCGTTCTACCTCAGTGAGGCCTTTTGTGTAAAAAGGACCTTCTAGAGTAAAGCAGTCAGGCTGACTGACAACTGCCAAAGCTACCCCATGACAGACCTGCTCCGTGGGGTAACTCCGAGAGAAACCAGGGCCAAGAACAGACAAAAGGATGCCCAAAGCCCGAGCTGGAGAAGCCCGATTGAGATAAAACAATCTGGAAGCGTGTCTTCAGTTTGGATGTGCGTGGAGCTAGGTCACAGTGGCCGACTGAGAACGTCGGCATTTACGATTCGTCCCTGCTTTGACTTCTCTGGTTTTATTTCCTTTGAGATCAAAGCAGGGAGACTAGAAGTTGCCACTCCTAGGTTTACTTTCAGACTATGTTGGTGTCCCTCGCTTTGTGACCTTGGGGTTTTGTGTCTTTGCTTGGGGTGCCTGGGGTTTATTTCAGGCACAAAGTGCGAGGTATGCTGTAGCCTCAAAGTCAGAGGGGAGCTCTCAGAAATGCCCAGAAGGGACGTTGAGAGGACTGGAAAGCAGCTTGGAGAGCCAGTCCTGTGTTTTCCAAAGGACTGCCAATACCAGGAGTCTGGGAGTTTCTGTTTGTTAGTGTTGTTGCCCTTCTGAGGGGCCATCCTGAAGGCAATTTAGTCCTGCACAGAGACAAGGGGCTGGCCTGAAGAATTCTTCCCCCTGCTGCATAATAAATCTGATACTTAAATTAGTGCGGGCCTCCTGAGCCGTAATTCTTGCCGAGGTGATAAAGAAGTGTGTGTGTGGCCGGCATGTCTTTCAGGATTGGAGGATGTCGCTTTCTGTCAGATGAGTTTCCAGGTCTCAAAATCGATTTTTTATGACGGCTTCTCCCCCATTTCCCCAATTTCCTCTTTCTCCTCTTGTGTTTCTTAGGAGTGGGAGGAGATAGAGGGTGGATAGAGGGGAAATATTTTAGCTTGTCTTTTGGTTTTGCATATGTCGTTGTCACAGTAGGTAGACATTCCTTCAGAATCCTTCTGAAGGTTGTATAATTGAGTCTTTTACCTCAGCGACAAGATATTACTCACCTTCTCTAAACCGTTTACTTTATGCCCCGTGGAGTGGGGGAGAGGGCAAGACTTTTCTTTTTTTTCTTCTCAGGAAAATATGTCTATGGAAGAGGCTTGCTGTACTGGGCAGTTGGGTGGCCAGCTATTAAAGTTTTAATAATTGAGAAGGCATCTGGGTCCCTCAGTGGAAGGCAGCAGCCCTTCTGGCAGAGATGAGTTTGCTTTTAAAATGACGTGTTCACCTTTAACTGCAAACGGCTGTGACAGGAGTCCTATTTAATTTTAAATTGCCCGTGTCCAGCAAATCTCTGTTACTCTTTGAACAATAAAATGTTTTTCATCTTCTGCAGCTGTGTTCTCTGTGTGGGGGCTTGCCTTTTTTTGTGGTGGGGGGGAGAGGGAGCTTGGGTGCTCCTCCCCACTCCCCTTCTTTTCCCTTTCAAACTTGCCAGGATGTCTAGAAAGTACTGTTCTACTAGGTGTGGAATCTCCACCCGGAAACTCTGCAAAGCGGCTGGAAAGTTTATAAGCAGAGGCCAGGGGTGGGCGGTGGGGTCAGTAAGTAATGGCAGCCCCTGGGGCTGAAGTGCTTCCTCTGTGGGCAGAACCCAAAAGTCGGTTTCTGTCCCTGACCCTTTCAAGAGCCCGTATCTTTTTCTCTCCTCTCTCACCCCCCAACTTCAGGGGGCTTGATTTGTCTCTGATAATCAGAAACAGATTTTGGCTCCTGATCCATTATAGATGTGTTTGAGATGGATGCCAAGCCTTAAGCCACTTAAAGAGCATGTGAAAATATATTTAGATACAAAAGGAAAAAAAGAAGAGAGGAAAAAATAGGCTCTTTCAGACCCCCCCCCCCAAAAAAAATCTTGAAATGACTGCTCACGACAGCAACAAAAAAACCCATCTAGGCCCTGAATAAACATGGAAAGAGAAGATTTGGCTCCAGAATTAGCAAAATTGGTGAAGGATGTTAAAAGGGTGGAGGACACATGTGGTTGCCCTGGAAGTAGAATCTTGGGGGGTTGCTTTCCCAAAGTCCCAGGCTCCCAGTGGAGGTGGCAGGTTGGTGGGGACACACGGAGAGCTTTCACATTATACTCAGCAGGACTGTTTCTATTCAGGATACCCCTGAGTTAGGAAATATCGATTGCTCTGTATTTGTAAACAATCATTAAAGGGACGTGGTGCCAACAAAAATAGCCAACTTTAGGCGATTAAAGTGTGTGAGGGGAGGCTCGCAACAGGGAAGCCCACTGCTCGTTGCTCCGGATCAGCATGGCCCAAGATTTGTTTTCCTTTTAAATTCTGAAAAGGGACCCGCAGAGTTGAGCAAGGTCCGAGTGTTGGTTTCTTTTCATCCTCCTTGAATTTTTTTTTTCTTCTTTAATGAAAGTGCCCAGTTGGCCCCACTGGCTCTCCACCCTGTGTGGTTGTCCTGGTGACGCCTGGCTGCGGAGGTTCCAAGGTGGCCCTCATTTCAGCTGTCCTTAAGTCTCACTCCTGTGTTTGTACCACCCCCCACCCCCCCACTCCCCCCTCAGCGTTTGCAGTTCAGCTGCTGGCCCAGAACTCCCACTCATGTGTCTCTCACTCCAAACAAAAAATAAACCTGTGTGCTCTATGTGTTTTAGGGGTGTGTATGTGTGTTTTTGTCTTGACAAGTTTGTTGCCTATAGCTGTGCAGCCACAGCTGGCTTCGAAATCTGGAAAATATGTTTTTTTAAAAAAGCGAATTGTGGGTAAGGTTTGGAAGTAGGAGGAGATGAGGTGGTGTAGTTTGACTAATCACGCATAAAACAGTGACCCCAGTTTTTTGAGAAAGCATTTAATTAAAACATTGTAGAAGGACGGCTATTGAGAAGAAGAAAGTTTTTAAGTTGCAGATTCCTGTTTATCTCAGTGCAGGTATTTTTTTTTTTTTGTCACCATGGAGACCAAAAGCGTGGGGCTTAATGATGCCATCTTCTTCCCCCACTGGAGGAGGCCTGACCCAAGCCCAGAGGCAGATGCCGGGGGATGGGAGAAGAGCGGAAAATTGTGTCTCCAGTCAGTTAGAATGAAAACTGCCTTTTTTTATTTTTGCCTCTGGAGGCAAGTTGGTAACAATTTATTGAAGCTACTGAGTTGAGTAGTGATCAGTTCTTGGATTTGCTTTGGCCTCAACCCCTCCCTTTTCTGGAAGCTTCAGAGGAGGAAGGGAGGTTTCTGTGCATGGATCAGCTTCAGTGTCTCAGAAGTTTCTTCTTTCCGACTTTTAAAAAATGCTTTGCATCCTCAGCTGGGACTTGCTTTTTCAGATAAGGATTCCTCAACATGGTTGTTGGAGCCAAGCACAGAGGGTTGCTGGAGGGCCTTGAACATACTCTATTTTCAAGGTTAGGGAGCAACAGACTTTCAGGGGAGGCAAGTAACCAGGGAGGGAGAGTTGCTTGAGTTCAAGGACACTGTTTTTTTCCCCTCCTAGGAAGAAAGCCTTTGTTTTTGTTTTCTTTTGCTCTCTTCTTCCAACTTCTTAGAGTAAATAGATTGGCAAATGGGCTAAAAGCAACTAATGAACAAATAAAGGAGTTTGCGATGGACACAGGCAAGGCCGTGTTGGGGGGCCAGTTTGCATTTCGACATTTTCACGTCGACCCACATTCTCTTATCTCAGTGCTGCTTCTGGTACTTGAAAATTAGAGGAAAAAAAAAAAAGATTGGGGGTGGGAATGAGTAGGACACTTTTCAGGACCGGGTGAGGGAAAGTATGCATAGCTGTGTGTTGTTAGCTACCTTCAATAGAAGTCCTTTGTGGAAGGCCTGGGCACTTACAGTTGCGCCTGGGAAGCTTGTGTTCTCTGTAGTTGTTTTGATTTCTGTGGTATAGAACTGAACGTTTAAAAACAGTTACAGGAACATCTCCCCAAAGAGGTATTCCTGAGAATTTCTGTGTAAATAGAACCCTATTTTCCCAGCAAGCATCATTATATTTTTAGAAATGTTTTCTTTGCTCATTGCCCATCAGTTAGCAAGGCTCCTAGCACTTTGTGTCATGTCGTTCTGCTTTCCTGAACAGGTGTTTGGATGGATGAGGGGTTATAGTAAGAAAAAAATACGGAAGGATACTTTTTGTCACTCGAATCAATACTCTTTCATCCTCCGTGGATGCAGTGGGAGCGGGGATGGAATCTGTTTTCTTTCCCTGCCTTCCTGATGAGGGCAAGGAAAGGGTCATGCTGTTCGTATTAGCCCGCTAGCTTCCCCTCCCTCTCCCCTTTCTTTCCTTTTTTTCCCCTCTTTTCTTTTGACTGATACCAACTCTTTGTCCCGTTTCCTGGATTTTGAGAGTAATTTCATATGGGCCAACAGAACTGGTGGCTGTAGTTTCATTTGTTCTTTTTTGGCATTAAGGGAACGATTTACGAATAGATTAAAAACATTTTTTTTTTTTTTTTAGATTGAGCACAGATTTTAAATGTGTGTGGGGGAAACCTCTGAAGGTGGTTGCTAGTGATTTTTTTTCCTCCCTCTCCTTAAAGCTGTGTGCCCTTGCGTTTTCCTCGAGGGTCGGTCGGTAATAACTGCTGGCCTAAATCAGTGTCTTTGAGAATCATTGATTCACTAATTGCTCATAATTGAGTCCTGGCTTCCCCCTCCTGCTGAGAGCACTTTTGTTTTCCGCTATTCTGCAAGGAATTGGACTGATTTCTGGAGTGTTTAAGAGGTACCCTATAAAAGAGTTTGGCATGCCACCGTTGCTAGTTGTGCTTCCCAGAGGTGACCATGCCACTGGTATCCGGGCTCCATAAACACGGGGTTGCCAGTGACCTTTCCCAAGGTCGCTTGTCTGATCGAGAGTGTATTCCCCAGCCGAGCATGTGGCCTCAACTTAATTTGTTCCTTTCCTAAGGCAAAATGACCTCCCAGTAAACCTGCCCCCCTTTTTTTAGTGAACGGACAGAATGAGGAAAGGTGTGTTCTAGTAGAGCGCAGGCAGCATTGGGAGGAGACACCAGTAGCCTCTCATTAAAATTCCAAGGCGGGGTTAGGTTTATTCTGAAGTGCAGGGTCCTACAGGTTAGAATGTAATGCCCCGGGAACAAAGCGGAGGCCAACAGGGGAGCTGCTGAGGGAGAAACAGTGCAGAGATTTTGAAGCAACATTTCTCTTGGCGTTGGGAATTGGAAAAAAAAAAAAAAAGCAACCGTATTCGCTCCATATTCATGGTCTCTGTAGTACTCTGTAAATAAGTGGTCTCCAAAAGCTCTTTTCTTTTTGGCTAAATCTTCCTCATAAGACCCTTCCCAAGGGCCTCATGAGGAGCCTAAGAATGCCTCTTTGCAGTGTTAGTGTGGGAAATTAGGGCAGCCCAGAGAAAAGGAAGCACGATTCTGTGACCCTTGGTGAACACCCAGCCCCACGGGGCCATGCTGCGTGTCTTAGGCAAGTGAGTTTGGAGACCCCGCTGTGCCTGAGTTTGGTCCCATGTAACCGGTTTGTTGGCCTGCCATCCCTTCCACAGATCCTTCTAGGCCAGCCTTAGGGAAGGGATGTGGCGAGGACAGGAGAGCGCATTGGGGATAATTTTCAGATGGAGGACCACCTGTGTGTACAGCCCTGTCCTAACATGTCCCCAGACCCAGGGTCTCGAGTGTTGATTCTCCCAGGACTCGGCTGGCCGCACACTTCTAGTCTTTAGTTGTTGGTTTGCGTTTTGTTTTTGATGTCCGGCTTTGCTTTGCGCGTCCAGATGTAGCGAGGACAGGAGAGCGCATCGGGGACAGTTTTCAGATGGAGGACCACCTGTGTGTACGGCCCTGTCCTAACATGTCCCCAGACCCAGGGTCTCGAGTGTTGATTCTCCCAGGACTCGGCTGGCCGCACACTTCTAGTCTTTAGTTGTTGGTTTGCGTTTTGTTTTTGATGTCCGGCTTTGCTTTGGGCGTCCAAACGCAAGTGGGCACCACGGCTTTAGTGTGGCTCTTCTCGGCTTTTCTGCTGGTAACTGGGGCATGGGAAAGCCCTTTCCCTGTCTCGTTTAAACTTTCACAGTTGCACACGGCCAACCCGAGCTCTAAGCCCCACTTTTGTAAGTTATAAGCGGTCAGTGGGTTCTATCCGCAGGCCCTGCCTAGAGGCAGGGTGTAGGTTTCAGCAGGTTGTAAGTGGACCCAGAGTCCTGAGCTCACCCTGCCCTGTAGCAGGTCAGAGAACACCCACTGACAGTGCCTTGTGTGAAAGGAGTATGAGGACTGTGCTAGGCCAGCATCCTTCCTTAAGGGACCCTATAGCTCAGACAGCGCCCCTTCTGAAAACAGCAGTGGGGCCAGTGTGGAAGAGCTGGTCAAGGTGATGACTCAGGGGGGTACCAGGAGGGGCAGGAGAAGCCAGGATTGAATTTGGGGTTTTTCCCATCCCTCTGTAGTGGGACATATGGGAGAAGATAGGCTATGTGGTATGGTAGATAGGGCTGGTTCTTAGAGACAGGTCTGGGGTTGAATCCTGGCTGTGTGACTTGGCGGAGTTACATAACCTAAGTCCTGTGTGTCATCTGTAAAATAAGGGTAATAAGACTTGCCTGGTGACTGTGGGAACACATACCCTTCTGTAGAGCACTTGGCATAATACTTGGCATTTAGTAGGTGCTTACTCAGCCCCGATTGTTCAGCCAGCCTGGATCCAGCTGCTTTTGTTGGGATGCAGAGGAGGTCGTGTGGTCACCTGGCCTTACACCAGTCTGTTAATTTTGTTGATTTGGATCAAGGAGCCACAGTGTGCTGTTTAGGCTTACAGGCTCTGGAAAGTTAGTTGTGCCCTCGTCTCTTCTCTGTAAAATCTACCCGCTTCATATCCTCTAGGGGTTTGCCAAATTGAGGGTTAACCTCTCTGTCGATTGGACGTGGTCCCGGCTTCTCGTGGGTCGTCCTCCTTTCCCTTGGACTCAGTCCGAGAGTGCCTGGCACCAGAGACTGAGGGGAGTTTGCTCTGATCAGTGCAGACCCTCGGCTTGCAGCTGACGCTGGACTTCAGCTTCCAGATCATAGGTGACTTCGGTTAGGTTTCTCATTCTTGCTTGATGTAGTGGGCTGGTGGGAGGAGTGCAGGCCGTGGGAAGATTGTGAGTATGAATGTTAATTACTTTCAGTGCTTTAGCCCAGGGTTTCTCTGCCTTGGCACTGTTGACGTTTTGGGCTGGATAATTTATTGTTGTTGGAGTGAGGGGTGGGGATGGGGAAATGGAGGTGCGGGGGCAGTGCATTGTCCATATCGTAAGAGGCTTTAACAGCACCCTGACCTCTACCACTAGATGCCAGTGGCACCCCTTCCCCAGTTGTGACAACAGAAATGCCCCCAGACATTGTCAGAGGTCTCCTGGGGGCACTGTCGCCCCTGGTTGAGAACCACTGGTCTAGCCCGCACGGGTGGCTTCTGTACAGGAAGATGGGGACAGGTTCGTATGTGCTCCGAGGCTCTGCTCTGTGTGGGTGGGAACCTGGACGGTGAACTGTTCATGGGATCCAAGATCAGGAAGGCATCCAGAGAAGTCACTTGTACTGGTTGTGGCCCCTGACAGCCCTCTCTGTGGTCCAGTGAAAAGGCAGGGAGAAAGATGTTTCCCCAGGCTAGCCTCTCTGTGGAGCTTTTCACAGCGTGGAGCTTCTTTTTGAGGAGTGACTTTGTGCTCAGGGGCCCTCGGCAGTCTCCCGTTTCAGGCCTCGGCACTCGGTTACAAGCTCATGAGTTTGATCTGCTCTCATATCCTCTGCACACGCGAATTGGTCACTCAGAGGAACAGGCTCATGCACGAAATGGACTTTTATTTGAAAAGAATTCATTTGAAAACGCCGTTTCTTCCCAGGACTCCACTGTCCCCTTCCTCCCTTTTATCCCTTCTCTACCGTCTGTAAGACTAGCCTTGCAGGGGCCGTCTGGTGAGATTGGTTGGCCAGGGCTTTTCCTAGGCTCTGATTAAAGGCAAATTATCAAATGGAAGTTGGATGTTGCTGCTGTGCTTATAAAAAAGTCAGTTGTGTGCCATAAAATCCATCACAGCTCCCTTGGTGAGGAGGAGGGTGGGGAAATACTTAGCGATGTTGGTTTAGTTTTCAATGGTTTGGCCTCCATGCCTGGAGCAAGGCAGCCTGTCTGCACAGTGGATCGCAATCCTGTTTGCTAGCTCTCAGTAAGTGAGTGAGGGAGAAACTGGCTAACTTGATTGCTGGGAAGCTCAGAGACAAGGCCTGGGTGTTGCCAGCAAGTTGCCAAGCAATAACTTTAAGATCTTGAACTTGGGGGAACCGGATGGCTTTATGGGCTGGAAGTGGGGCCCGTGATGTCTCTGTGACTTTTACCTCCCATTTATTTAGAACAAAAGACACCAGTTGGAGCGGGTTTGAGGAGTCTGGGCTTGCAGAGGCCGTATAGCATAGTGGTTGAGAACACAGACACAGGAACCAGAATCCCTGGCCAGGTTTAACAGTGGGACTCTGGGGAAGGTATTTAATCTATCTGTGCCTCAGTTTCCTCATCTTTAAATGAGGATGAGAGTTCCAATTCTTACTTGGGAGTGGTTTTCTGGAATTAATGCAAGAGCTGAGCCTAGGGCCTGGCAAGGAGTAAGGAAGTCACTCTTAGTATATTATTAGTAGTTACGTTATTCTGGAATGGATGGTTAACCTTGCTCCTGAGGTTTTATGACAGTGGTTCTCACACTTTACTGTGCAGAAAAATCGCATGCCCTTTCCCGGATGGGTTGGAATTGGGGTCTCAGCCACGGGGCCCAGGAATCTGTGTTTAATGCCCCAGGTAGTGCTGGGTCCACAGAGAACTTTCTGATTCCGCAATGACAACATTTATCAGATTCTCAAGGAATAAGGGTCCTCGTGCCATCACGACATCCTTCTGTACCTCAGATTATCTGAAAACAGTTCTGCCCACTCTGGATTGCCTGGTTCGGGCCCTGGGTGGGCTTGGTGGGTGTGGATGGCTGCAAGTCGCTCACCTCCGTCTGTGTGTCAGGTTCTGCCTGCGCCGTCCGTGGGCTGGGATGACGGAAGAACCGTGTGCTTCGGCCTGCAGAGCGTCCCTGTTCCTGGCTTAGCCAGCGTCCCACACCCGGTTCTCACTTTGCAGGCGAGAGCTGTGGGCCTGTTTTGCAGGTTGTGTTGTTTCAGTGGGTAACTGGTATGTGTGTGTGCATGCGTGTAAAAGCAAACATCAAAATGTTTGGGGAGTGTTTTAGGAAAATAGCAAGGAGCAGATTGCCAAGATTTGCTTATATGTTTCTTTTTCTTTCCTTTTTGCTGTGTACATGTGTGATCAGCATCCTGGAGCGTTTCAGCTTTTCTTACCCCAACTGTTCTTTCTTACAGCAGAGAGGATACAATTCAGCACCAATAATACTGAGCAATAAATAACCTGGAGAAGATGAATAGCCTTGTGTGGTGGTAAATTAAAGTTGATTTATTGCACATAATATATACAGGTGCTCCTAATGTAATTAAGCAGCGAGGCTTTTAATGCTGCAGAATCTGAAAGAAGACCCAAGAAAATTGGGTCTTAATAAGGCTTATTGAAATAACAGCTAAACATGCTGCTTAGTACCATTAGGGGATGTTGAAAGATGGATCGACTCCGCTGCTTTTTCTTATGTGCGGAGATGACACACCTGACCCGTTCTCAGCAGGGCTCGCACTGGAATTGTTTTCCCTGCTCCAGGACCGGGCTGTGTGGAGCTGCCTACGCACTCTGGCCTCACCCCTCTGTGACCAGCAGTCAGGTGGCTGCCTGTTGAACGGGCTTTTTCTGAGTGAGGAGAAAGGGAGCAGAGGAGTATGGAACTCATGACCTGGCCTCATTAGCGTCCTGTGCTAATAACGGCCAGGCAACAGAGGGCTGGTTCATGGAGTAAATCTATTGACAGGTCCTTCGACACGGACCGGGCACTGTGCTGCCGATGGGGAGACAAGGCTGGGAATAAAAAAGCAAAATAGCCCCCATCCTCAAAAGGGCCAGTGGGCAAGGCCAGCATGTAAGTGCACGATGGCAGAGAGACGGTGGGGAAAGCTGTGATGGAGACAGAGATGAGAGAATAGGAGACGAGACAAATTCACAGAGACGGTGCATATGTGGAGACTGGGTCGGGGGCTGTGAGTGCCGGACAGAGCCATCTTAGAGGTGACTGGTGGGTGGGGTCAGGGTTTGGGTGGGAGAGGACACCGGAGAGGTGGTTTGGGGGCAAGAGCAGGACAGATTTTGCATTTCAAACCAAGATATAGAGCCTGTACCTAAAATTATCCTGGAATCCTGGAATCAAATTCATATTTAGAAAGAAAATGCTTGGCAGCATTATGAGTCTTGGATTGAGGGAGACCAGCTAGCTAAGAGAGTAGAGCCTGGACGAGAGAGAGCAAGGGCTGAATGGGTATGAGAAGATAGGAGTGAAGCCGAAATCTCCCCTAGGCCTTAGACCTGGTGATTTTTAAGGGTGTAGGGTAGAGAGAGGTTACCAGGAGAGAGCGTAAGCGTGAACCAGTACTGCTACAAGAACCCCTCTGGGGTACTTGTTAGAAACAGGTGAGGAGGGGTTCCTCACCCCGAAGATCTCCCATTGCTGGGGTCCCCGAGGCATGCTGAGGTCCTGGAGAGGTGGCTGTAAGGTTCCCTTGGGAGCCAGTGGGTTATCCCACAAAGAATGTTGGGAGGGGGAGGAGCCCTTGTAGGGCCAGGAGGCATGGAAGAGTTCCTACAGACTCTCTGTGATTGCCTTAGGGGCTTCGGTTATTTTTGGGGAGGGCGGGGGGGTGGTGTCAGTTTAGGAAGCTGAAAGACTTACAAATGTACCCACACACGCTGAGAAATGGACCCTCTCTCATAGATGGGCCTTGCTTTAAGAAAACTCATACAAAAACTTGACTTCTGAAACAAGCTAAGTCAAGGAGAGAGAATTATTCCTGGTACCAGGGGTTTCAGAATAAGATCCTTTTACATAATGAACTGATCTTGCAAACCAAAAAGTAAAATTTTGCTTTCTTGGTAGAGAGCTTCTATTGTAAAACAGAGGACGTTTGAACAATGTACTGCTTATGCTGCACAAGGTTACCCCCCCAAAAGTGTCTACTTAGGCAGCGGTATTGAGAGCCACTCCTGGGCGCCAGAGCCACAGGTGAAGCTGGGCAGGAGGGACCCAGGGCTCTATTGTTGGAAGGACCTTAACATGAAATGTGCTGCTTCAGGCTTCGAGTGTGGAACCACCGAGGGGTACGTGCAGGGCACATTCCAGCTCCTAGACCCAGGGGCTATTGGGCTGAGGCCATGGGAGCTCCTGGACCATCGGGGTGGAGCCCTTCCTTCTGCCTCTGGCTCCTCCCAGAGCTGGGACAGTGCCCGGCTGTACCTTGTCCTTACTTGATTATTTACAGAATTAGAAAAGCCTCAAATATCTGATCATTATTTTTTCCTGGATATATAGCACGTCCTTTGACTATATAATCAGTGCTTCTATTATAATTTTTTAAAAGGAATACAGGATGTTAGATGTCATAGGTGGATAGGCAATGCATGTTTACTTTTTCTGAGGATTGTTCAGGGAGACTGAAAAAAAGCCCCTGTGTCACTCTCGAGTGTTTGCCTGTCTGTGGAATTGGGGGTAGATGGGGCCTTGTAGATGTCCTAGTGAAGGCTTCCGGAGCCTGGCTTGTTTTCCACAGGTAGAGTGAATCCTAGAGTTGGGAGCATCGAGCTCCTACCAGCACCAAACTGAATATTCGTGTGACTGTTTTATTCCAGCACATGGGAAGAGATCCGGCGTCTTCTTTGTCATAAATCTTGCCCGACTGTTTGCTCTGGTACGGCACGCCAGTTGGGTGCTGTTTAAGCATCTGGCTTCGAGTTTTACTGGCGAGGGCTGTGGTAGATGAGTGAGTCAAGGTGTGCATGACCCTGTTGGGGTGGGCTTTGTGGGAGAAGGTGGACATGAGTTTGTCCTTGGGCAGCTTGGCCATCCTGCTGATATTCCTGAGTGTGCCACACAAAGACCAGCTCCAGGAGCTTCCTGCCATGGGGAAGGTAAAGAAATGAACTTGGTTGGTAAAATCTCAGGGCACTACCAGCTGCGGGGCGGGTGTGGCCCTTCTTCCCTGCTTCTCACACACCCTTCACGACGAGTTGTCTGGTCTTCGAACCATCCTACTACCACAGCCACAAGTCAGTGGATCCCTTCTTTGTACTCCCGAAGGACTTGGCTAACAAGGAGACATTTGTTCGTTCATTTCTTCATTCGTTATTCATGCAACTAGTGGTAATTAGCATTTAGTAATGTGGTTTCTGGGGGTAGTTGCGTTGTGTTCATTCACTGAACAAACATTTGTTGATTCCCTGCTCTGGGCTGGGTGCAGGGCATGCACAAGGGTTATAGAGATGAGGGAAGGGCCTCCTTTGCCCTTGAGTGTGCAGTGTGGGAAGGCAGGTAATTAACAGGTGTAGGTGCTAAATCAATAGGTGAAGGATGCTCAAGGTGTTACAGGACCGTGGAGGGGGGTTAGTCATTGTTGGCTTCACAGAGGAAGTGAGGTTTGACTTTGGCCTTGAAGAGTGAACAGGGAGAGAACTGAGGTGGGGGAAAGTGCTCGCCCTTCAGGGCCCTGGGGCTGGGGGAGGGTTTGTTTGCATGACGGACTGCCCTGTGTCTTTCTGTGCCTCCTTCCCTCCTCAAGCCTCCATCACTCAGGGAAGTTAATCTGGGGTTCTGCTGCCCTGCCTGTTTAGTAAGAGGGCCCGCAGTCGGAGAGGAGGGGAGAGAAGGGTGCTGGTGAGTCATCCAGGTTCCCGGCTAAAAGGAGAGCAACTTCAAAGCCTAGGGCATATCAAAGATGAATTGTGTCACACCCACTGAACGTTTTACACAAATAAGAACCTAATTTCTGGCTCTGCAACAAAAAGTTGGTCCGCTTTGGGGAGAGGTTTTTTCTTTTTTTTTTTTTACAAGTGAGGTAGGTTGAGAAGCGTCATTGAAAGAAATGGGCTAAGTTGGTATTAAAATGGTGGGATGTGCTGTTGGTGCCTTTCTTTTTCAAACTCTATTTTTCTTTGTTCTAGCCAGTGTTTTATTACTGATATGAATCACTGAGGGGCTTGGAGGGAGAGAGGAAAGGGTTTCTGTATAAGCAGCTGTCTTGCTGAGTCAATCTACAAAGTGGATTTTATAGCTAAAGTATTTGTTCTTGCTTTAAAATGCCAAAACAGCACCGTCATTTCCTCAGCTAAAAGAAGGGTCTTTGAGTACATGGGGGGCCTTCTCTCCTCCCATCACGAACTTTTGTTAATGGAGAGAGGACAAAATTCCAAAGAAGTTTCTTTGAACTGGCGGATTCTAAGATAATCTCAAGCTGAGAGGACAAAAATTTTCTGTGAGAAGTTTGAGTTACCGGTTCATGTAAACTTCCTCTTTTTTGCCCTACCACAAATTCTGGTAAAAAAAATAATAATAATCCTCTCTGGCCATCACAGCTGGCTACCTGCTTAATGTTTGTGTGTAGATATTTCATTTTCTTTTTTTATGCAAGATTTCGTCTTTGCATGATCTGAGATAGTTGGTTGCCCCGAGATTATTAATAAATTGAGATGGTTAATGGTGTGTGACTCAGAACATATATTTAAAAACAAGTTGGAATAAGAAATAGGTCTTTTACCAAATTAATTTTTTGTTAGGCTCCTCTTGAGCCTTTTTTGTTTGAAACCTGCTTGCTTTTTAATGTTCATATATGCCCGATTGCAATTAACATAAATTACTTTTAAATACCAGTTAGTTGCTGTGGAGAGAAGCCAGGGTTGTGGCTGCTTATGGAGGGTTAAGAGGTTTGGTCATTGTCTAGGTTTTTATCTCACTGTAGATCAAATTCTGTTCTTTTTAGAGGCTGGCAGATTGTGTCAAAGCTTGCTTTCTTTGATGGTGAGAAGCACTAAGTCTTTGCCTTGAGTGCCAGGACATTTATTTACCAAGAAAGAATAAATAATCATAAAATGTTTGTTTGTTTAAGAACTAGTTATATTAAATGCAATGTGGTATCTTAGATTGGCTCCCGGAACAAAGGACAGCAGTGGAAAAACTGATGAAATCCCCCCCAAAACCTGTAGTTTTTTTGTCAATAGCATTGAACCAATGTTCGTATCTTAGTTTGATAAGTATATTATGGTTATGTAAGATAATAACGTCAGAGGAGGCTATGGCTGAAGGGTAGAGGGGAACTCTTAAACTATGTTTGCATTTCTTCTGTCATTCTAAAATTATTTCAAAACAAGTCTTTCAAAAAAAGGTAGTATATTTGAGGTATTCCTCTTTTGGCTTGGTTGAGATTATATTTGATTTATGTGAGTTCGAAGTGATCTACCTCTAAGGAGGGAAAATTATTCCGTTACTGTTTTGGAAACTGGGGAAACTAAGGCTTGAGAGTAGCCAGCGAGCCCTTCACTCCTGGCTTCTGTCCCCTTTCATGCCATTCATCCTCTTCTCCACCCAATGCCATAGCGGATCCCTCTCTGCATGTGCCCTTCCAAAAACTTGTGGCCAGCGTATCTCTCCTTCTGATTCCATTGGAATGCATTGCCTGAGATGGATAACTGGCACCTTGTGACATCCTGTCCTTGTCATGGAAGGAGCCGGTAATTGGATTTTTTATGCTGTCTTGTTCACTCAATCCATGTGTGTTAACTTTTACTCTAGCAGCCAGATTGGAAGCTTCCTGAGAGTTGGAATTTTGTCTTGCCTTTTTTTTTAGAATTTACTTAAAAAATTATCCCATTGTGCAACAATGCATGTTCATAATAAAATTAAACTTTAGCGAATTTATAGCATCCCAAATAAAAGTTCTCCAGAGGACCACCTACCCTGCCATTATCATTGTTAAGAAGTCTGAATATATTCTTTCATATTTTGTCTGTGTGTACTACAAATATGTATTACGATTTACAAATAGAACATCATATTATGCATATCACGTCTCAGTCTGCTTTTTTTCAGTTAACAAAATCCCTTTGCATGGCTGTGCATGTGGGGACTGTGTCTATCTTTTTTTGTATACCCCCATGTTGACCAGCACATTGCAAGGTGCGTTGTAAACATGCAGTAGGTGTGTATGTATGTATGTATGTCTGTATTATTATTATTATTATTATTTGCATTATTATATTAAATCAAGTCATGATTCAGAACACAAGTGGATGCAGGGCTGGTTTACAATACAGCTTTGTTTTTGCTGGGAGCGTCGTTACCTGCTCAGTACCTGGGGTCAGCTTCCTTGCACAGATAGAGCTTTAGACTTTCAGGAGATGGAGCTGACACATGTGGTAGGAGAGTGAGTTGGGAGAGGGAACAGTAGAAACTGAGTCCCAGACCTCCTGGCTTGGTGGAAGCAGAGATGGCAGTGTAGGGGTTGATTCTTGGGACTTCAGGAAGGTGGCTTGAGGTAGGGGAGGGAGTCTAAGGGGGTATGTGAATCCATTAAACCAGATGGGTGGAGGGTAGGGCATAGGGGGTAAGGTGGGAAAGGGGACCAGTGTCAGCAGGGGCAGGACAACATCTGGCTACCAGTAACTTCTGGGACTTCCTGGAGCAGAGGGGGAAAATAGTGATACAGAGAAAATTTTGCTAGATCGAAGGGTGAATTGAGCAGAGAAGGACTAGGAATTTGTTGGCGTTACTGGGGTAGGGGACGGGGAGCCCTGTGAAGAGTTCTTGGTGAAGGAACCCATTTCCACTAGTAATGTTCCATGAGAGAAGCTTGTAGAAGGAAGCTGAGTGTTGCCTGTAAGACAATGTGCTCATGGGGTTGGAGACAGTCTGACTTGGACCGTTGTGTCCTAGTAAGTCTCAGGAAGCTCCCATTTCTTCTCTGGAAGAGGCATGGCCAGGAGTGGGGATCTTCTCTGTTAGGAAAAACACCCCTAAGCACTATCTGCACTGTTCCAACCCCAGTCAAAGTATGCTGTGGATGCAGAGATTTTTCTACAGCAGAGCTTACTTTGAGGGATGAATATTCATTTCCCTGTTGGTTTTGCGTGTCCTCGGTAGAATTTTGACTTGACTCAAGGGAAAAGGGTGGTAGCAGGTACCGGGAGCACTTAACAAGTAAATTCCTTTAGAGAGAATGAGAGGTCCCAGAGGAAAAGTGGTTGCCCCGAGAGGAGAGACACTTACCTTGAGTTTAGTTTATTCCCACCCTCCATGAATAAAATATTGCAAAGATACAAAAACATGTGAAAAGCACGTGTGAAGAATGAACAACAAAATGAATACCCGTATATGTATGTTCACCACATGGCTTAGAAGTAGAATATTACCATAGTTCCTTCCACACCCCTGTGTGTTTCTTCTCAGTTTTAAGCCCAGCCACCCACCCTGTGTGGATTTGTCTGCTTTTCACCCTTACAAGAATACTTTGTTTCTTCAAGCTTGATGTCTACAGCATTCATCCCTGTTGCATGTAACCCTATAAGGAATAATTTGCCCTCCCTATAGGTAAATAATTTTAAATGCATGTAGGTCATATATAATCTCAACCAAACCAAAAGGAGAACCTCAAATATACCTTTTTTGAAAGATTTATTTTGAAGTAATTTTAGAATGACAGAAGAAATGGAAAGAGAGTTTAAGAGTTCCCCTCTACCCTTCAGCCACCGCCTCCTCTGACGTTATTATCTTATAGAACCACGATATACACATCCAACTAAGAAATGCGCATGGGTTCACTTCTATTAACTAAACTATAGATTTTTTTTGGATTTTACCAGTTTGCCCACTGCTGTCCTTTCTCTGTTCCAGGACCCAACCTAGGATACCGCGTTGCATTTGCCCCTAGTGCTGTATGGCCTTCACCGTAGAAATGGGTCTCTTCTCCTTTTAATGGACATTTGGGTTTTTTATTTGTTCTTTGTCCGCTCGGCATCGCTGTGCATATACTTGTGCTTATCTCCTGGTGCATATATGTGAGAGTTCATCAGAAAGTACATCCGGGAGTGGAATTGCTGAGTCGCAGTGTAGAAGTTGTGTGGTGAAGATCCCTCTCCTGTTGCAGTTGTACCACTAGTAGTATGCGGGAGTTCTCGTTGCTCCGTATTCTCAGCAGCAGTTGGTGCTATCAGACTTTTGAATTTTTGCCAGTCTTGTGGTACCTTGTTATGGTTTTAATTTGCATGTCCCTGATCACTAATGAGGTTGGACATCACTTCTTTATTGCTGTTGTCTTGCCTTGTGGCAGAGTTAGACATATTTTTCATTTATTGTGGGAATTTGGGGAGCATCTGTTAGCTCGAGACACGTTTCTTAGGTTCTGTGTATCGTGTTTGGAGAACGCAGCTGATACTTGGTCCTGTTGACCCTTTATTTTATGAAAAGCCCCTGGATGACAGCAAGCCAGGCTTTTCCATGTGCGCTGGGAGCATGTTATTCCTTTTAACATACACAGGCAAATAAAGTCCCGAGGTGTTTGGTGGCAGCAGATCCTGGGCAAGGGAGTGGCTTTGGGGAGGCACTAGGAATCGCGTCAGGCAAACATCAGTGACAGAGGTGGTGACCGACTAGCTTTCCCGTGAAGGAGAAGCGAGGGGGCATACTTCTAGTATAGAGGGGAGAAGGAAAAGGGACCAGGCTCTCAGGGTGGTCAGAGGTCCAGAAAGGGTGGGCAGGATTGCTGGAGGACAAGCGTCCCCACTGGGGATTCATGGGGCTGTTCCCAAATCTGTCTGAGGGACCCTTTGGCCAGGGAGGACCCTGCCCGTGGGTGGAGTGTCTGTCAGAGGGCAGTCTGTTTTACTGCATGTACAGTTGAATGCTTTCATGTGAAAATAGACCTTTGATGGTCTGGAAAATGAGAAAGAAAATCTGCTTTAACACCTAGGGGAGAGAAGCTGCCTATGGAGGGGAAAAAACAACAACGTTCTGTCATGAAAGAATTGTACAGCTCGGCATATGCTGGGTTGGTTGTTCTGGTAACCCCCACCAGGAGGATTGCAGGACAAAACGTAGGCTTCTAGTCCCAAGTGAAAGCACGTTTACAGACGCAGTGTTAAGGGGGAAACGTACAGGAGGCGGGCATTGTATTGAGATTATGCATACAGAGGTGTAAATCTCACCTGTGCGGTGTGGACAGGGTCAGGGAGGGAAGAGGGGAAAACAGTATTAGTTGATTTTGTTTGTGTGGTGGGATAGTGGGTGTTTTAAAAATTCTTGTGTTCTCACTATAGAAGAAAAAGTCTTCACTAAAAATGAGCCCGGACCGGGCAGTCTGTTATTTTATTAAACCACCCTGAATGCCTGTCAGTTCATTCATTGAGTTTCTAACATGATGGGCACTTTGAGGAAGAAGACCCTAGTTCCTGCCTTCAAGAAGCTTACAAACTTTGTGGGGTATGAGAGTGTAAATACCCATGATTGCTAGAGTAATGGGTGTCATGCAAGGTGGCACCCGGGTCACTGCTAATGCCAGAGACAAGAGTGCAGGCTCTCATTGGGGGCTTTGGGAGGACCTCTCGGAGGAGGTGGACTTGAGGGAGCTCCTGAAGCCTGAAAGGAGGTGAATAAGTAGAGGGAGGAGGGAAGGCCGACAGGAGGGAGGGGGCTTAATCCAAGGGGGAGAGGCCATTAAAGACTCAAAGACCGTCAGGATAAGTGGTAACTGTTTCCAGTTCAC
>NW_006443570.1:10367352-10368895 GCF_000325575.1 Pteropus alecto
TTCCGGCTGAGCTCGCCTTTGTCAGCAGGCAGAGGCCTTTTTGGTTAGGTCCTCTTCGAGCATATGATGAAAGCTTTGTACCCTCTCCTGAGAAACACGGTCACATACACCCTCACTTAGAACCGCAAGAGGCCGCCACATAGAGGGCTGTGCCTGCAGTTTCAAGGGACTCCCTGCAGCCCATCCTTGGGGAGTCCCAGTTCAGGGTAACAAACATGTATTGAGCACCTACTGTGTGCCTGGTATTTTGTGGGGCTTTGGGGATACAACAGGAATAGGCAAGCTGGGTCTTCGCCCACAGGGAGCTTTCAGTCTGTGGGGAAGGAGAAACCCTGAAGAGGCACTTACAAGCAGGAGTGTTATTACGGGACAGCCTGGGTGTTGGGCAGAGAGTCGTAAGTGGCCTCATCCTCTAAGAAAGGATCCCTAGGTTCGGATTCAGAGCTGGGATGTGTGGGGGTGGGAGCGTCCCAAAGGGACCTTGGGTGTGTATAGTATATCATTGCTCATTGTCTGGCCAGAGCAAGCCACTCTGCCTGGTCTTGGAGAAAGCCAGGTGTCTCTGAGGCCTCTGGCATGGAGGACGAGGGTAAGAGCAGTATTGTTTTCTAGGCCTTTGTTCTTAGCAACACACACTCACCTGGAGTCGTGTTCTTCCAAACAAACAGCTTTCAGGAAGAGTTAATAAATTAGTCTTCAGGGAAAAGAATCTGCAGCAGTGCCAGCGAGGCCTTCAGCAGCCCGGGCCAGGGACTTGGCTAATGTAGGCAAACACACGGTGATAATTGCGTGTTGTTGCTGACGAGGTTTTGGGCAGCTGGCTCCATGCCGCAGACGTCAGGCCCTCCTCATTGTTAGCGTGCGGCTTGGTTCAGGAAGGGGAAGGGAGCCAGTGGGTGTTAAATCTGCCCCCCACAACTGCTCCATCTTACAGACGAGGAATCTGACACACTGGTGGGAGATCGACTTGCTCAAGTCAGAGCTGCTATTCCATGGAGGCCGGGGCTGCATATTCCGCTCCTTTTCTTTCATTTAGGTGGCCTTCCCTTGATCCCCCTCTTCCTGCCCTTTATAAATGGGTAGCACGACCCACACGGTAGTATGAAAGGCTCTGTGAACCATCACTTCCAACTGGAAAAGCATTTCCAAACATCTGCTCTATCTATATTTAAAGAGGATATGATGCTAATATTGTATTAAGGTCTAGATACACTCATTCATTTAACAGATAATTTGCTGAATGTCTGCTATGTGAGTAAAACCAACAGGGATCCCAACCTGGAAGCCTGGCTCCTGCGTTCCTGGGGTGGGGGCTGGGGCTGGGGAAGCAACAGTGGCCTCTGGGGAGACCAGATCAGGTCCCACCCATTCCTCTGCCTGATGAGGAAGAGCTTATCTGGCTGCCTCTAGTGTTTTCACTCTGCCTGTCCCTGACCACCCGCAGGCCTTCTGGGGCTTGGCATTCACTGCTACCTACAGAGAAGAGCCCTTCCTGCCTGCTAGTGAGTGAGAGAGAGAGAGAGAGAGAGAGAGAGAGAGAGAG
>NW_006443570.1:10368906-10372961 GCF_000325575.1 Pteropus alecto
AGAGAAAGAGAGAAAGAGAGATTGATTTCTACTGAGATCTGCTTTTTAAAAAGTTAGACCTACCCAACAGATGACCTTAACAGTGGTTGATTAGAAGAGTAGAGTTCTTGGGGTGGCTCCATAGTGTAGTGGTTAGCACGTCTGCTTTACATGCAGAAGGTCTTGGGTTCGCGCCCCAGGTGGAGCCACAGACCATACCCCGGGTGCACTAGCCCCAGGTACGTGCCATGAGTGCGTGGGAGGAGATGTCCCACCTTCAGAGATCCAGTTCTTAAGGGGAGATGGCAACATTTGTAGGTCAGGGTTGGAAGTAGGGGACGGGAATTAAAGAGAGGGGAAAAAAAGAAGAATGGAGTCCTGTCTGCCTCTGTATGTCCCCTTTAGCGACACCTTCCCCCACCTTGTTCTTCTCCCACTCCTCAGCTATAGATCTGGGAGTTTTGGTCAGGGTCCTGCAGCAGTCTCAAATGAGGATGAGATTGGAGAAGTCAAGTGGGACACAGTTGTTTGTCCTAAACGAACGCACATGGCAGGAAGATTCTGTTGACCTCTCACGTTCCCAGGAACTGGGGGCACCTGGTGACAGATGCACACACTGCCCTTCTTTTTTTGCTCATAACTGTTAAAATGCTTCGCTGCCAGTCTTCCTGGGGTTTTTTTGTTTGTTTGCTTGTTTTTTTGGTGTACACAGCTGTGATTTGCTTTATGAAAATATGGTGTAAGGATTCCCCCCCGCCGCCCCATATCATGTTTAAAAGCAAGCTAATAGACTAAATAATTATTTGGTTCTTGGATTCACTGGGGCTCCTTTAACTAGGGAATCCCTGGTACATTTATATGTGGACTTAGTCTTTAATCAGTAAATGTCCATAGTTTTTGAGGAACATTTTGAGCTTCTGATGCCTGCTTATTCCTTAGGCCTTCCAACATTTTCTAAATCCTCAGGCTTCTTCTCTGTTTCCTTAACATTCTGTACCCTCTGTGATGGTTGACTTTGTGTGTCGACTTGGCTAGGCTATGGTGCCCAGCATTTTTGTTCAACACTAGTCTAGATGTTGCTTTGAAGGAACTTGTAGATGCAGTTACATTTACAGTCAGTTAACTTTAAGTAAAGCAGGTTACCGTCTATTATGTGGGTGGGCCTCATCTAATCAGTTGAAGGCCTTAAGAGCAAAGACTGAGGTTTCTGGAGGAAGAAAGAATTCCACTTCATACTGCAACATAGAAAACCCTCTGTGAGTTTCCGGGCTGCTGGTCTACCTTGCAGACTTTGGACTTAAGACTGCAACATCCATTCTTACTGAATGTCCAGCCTGCTGGCCTGCCCTATGAATTTCAGACTTGCCTACTCCCAAAACTGTATTCCAGTTCCTTGAAATAAATCTCTCTCTCTTTGTCTCTCTTTCTGTAATATCATATATATCTCCTGTTGATTCTTTTCCTCTAGAAGACCCTGACTAATCCACCCCTTGTCAGAGTAATTGCTTGCTTCATTGTCTTTTTCTCCTTGTTGGAGCATAAGCTACATGAGAGAGAGTAGGGGCAGTGTCTGTCTTGTTCAGTCCTCTATTTCTTTTTTCTTTTTTTTTCAGCACTCTATTTTAAGTGCCTTAAGTAGTGCCTGACATGTAGAAGATGGTTGGTAAATATACGTAGAAGAAGAATGAACGGAGGCGTCTGTGTTCATTGCATGAATGAAAGGATCTGCATTCACTGAGAGGCAGTAGGTTTTTGCCTTTGTGGTCAGACGGACCTGAGTTGTAGTCCTGGCTCCACCATCTCTTAGCTGTTGGATCACAAGTTCCTCGTTTGTAACAGAGGGGGAAGGATATCTGTTCCCCAAGTGGTTGTAAGGATTCGATGAGACGATGTGTCTGGAGTGTAGCAGCTGTAAGCCAGAGTAAACCAACAGTAAAATCTAGTACTGTTAGCACCACCACCATCATCGTTTTCCAAGGTTGTTTCAAGGATTCAGTGAGATGCTGCATATAACATCCCTAGCACATAATCGAAGGTCATAAGTACTGGTTTTCTTCTAAGTACCAAGCTCTTTCATATACATATTTTCACTAAATTTAATTTCTGTTTAAATCTTGTGAAACATGTTAATGATGAGGAAACTGAAGCCTACAGCTGAGTTAAATGACTTACCTAAAATCCAGCGGGCAAATTTTTATTGTGTGCCTACTTAATGGTTGGGACTCACACTCACATTGGTTCCCCTCCTATTCCTGCTCTCTCTTCTCTGTGGCATATTGCTTTAGGAGGCCTGTGTAATTTTTGACTCTATTTTTTCCCCTAACTCTGCCATTTCATTACTATCGGCTTTTGCTTGGTATGGGTAGGCATCTACTTCCCTCTGGGTTTGTGTGGCTTTTTAGTCATCCCCAAATTGAAAAGTGGGTGGTTTTTCTTCCAGAAGGTCCTTTATGAGTTGGTCTTTGGGAGTGGGAATGAGGATTCCCATGGAAACTACATAAAAAATAATGCTTCAGTCCTTAGGGCAGCTCATAAGGCTGAAAGAAGACAGTCCTTTTGAGGCCCAAGTCTTCCTGAACGTTAGCTGATGTAATAGGAGCTGGGCAACTCTAGCCGGTTGTAGTGGGCGTGGGGTGGGAGGTTGGGGGCGGAAGGATCCTCTCCATGCCCTGACTGTAGCATTGTCAGATGGGGTGAAGATGGCCATCACACCCAGGGAATCCCTTGGGCCTTACCACAGGTAAGCTCGTAGACTCCTCGGCACTCCTTTCCTTCCTTGAAGTGACCCCCAGGGACTGAGCCTGCTCACAAGTCCTCTGCCACCACCACCTCCACCACTGTCTACTCGCCCCTGGGGATTCTTCCCTGAGACTTGCTGCTCAGGAGGGCACATCCACCTAGTTCGCGCCTCCATATTGTTCTTGAGCCATTTTTTTGTTTTGTTTTGTTTTGTTTTATGGTAGGTTTAATTGTTAATTATTGTAGGCTCCAGCAGGGGGAAATTTCAGCAATGACAGAGGCTGGGGTATGACTGGGCTATTTTATTGGTCCCATAGTATCATTGAAGAAACGGAAGCTGAGCTAAATGACTTGTCTAAGGTCACCTGCGATCACCTGGCAGGTTCTCCAAGTTGAGGGCTGCCTGTATTTCCATCACTGGGTCGGGGAGGTCACATCCTCAGCTGTTCACCTGTGTAATCCTTAGGCTGGGACTGAGTCTTCCTGGGAGTGTCAAGCCAGGTTTTCTGCGGACTGGAGAAGACCTTTGAAAAGAATGTTAATGCCCTTTAATAAGTTAAAATACACTGCACAGAGCCTTTTTGAACATAAGTGAGTCTGTAGATCATCTCTTCTGATGGGCTTACATCACAGAGAATTTTATCCTCAAGTTTGGGGTCAATTTTAGCCTCAAGTTTGTGAGTGCATGTCTCTTACTAGCTGGAAGCTGTGTTCAGAGCAATCCCTTCTTACTTGAATCACAAGATCACCAGGGATTACCCCTGGTGCCAGTTTATTCTGAAATTGCTTTGGGCCTTTTGACAGTTTATATTTCTCTACCAGTCAGCTTCCAGAAGGGGCTTGCATTATAAGTGACTTCAAACCTCTATCGGCCACTTGTTCTAGATCCTTACCACGAGGAAAAATGTATAATAAAACATGAATATACTGAGGGGGAATTTGTACATGTTATACATATTGCATGTGTGTGTATGTGTAGGACATTGCAAGAAAAGTATGTGCTATAAATATTAGGAAATGTTTGCACAAATAAACGTGGGTTTAGTCTCTGTGACTTGATCGTCCTTGAGGGGAATTCCTTCTCAGAAAAGCAGGTGTCGGCTCCAGATGGTCACGTGTCAGTTCCCTGAGATCTGAGCTCAGGAAGGAACAGTTGGGGAAGGGGAGGCAGGGAGGGCTTTGCTGGGGAGTCACGCCGCATGACAGCCAGAGGGGAGGAGAAAGTAAGTCACGACTCAGTGGCAGAAGGGTTCTTGAGGCCAGAGTTAAGTGCCATTAGTAATCAGTAGACTCAGGAGCAGGCTTGCCTGCCAGGAGACGTGGGCCGCTGGTCTCTC
>NW_006443570.1:10373986-10411566 GCF_000325575.1 Pteropus alecto
AACCTCTATCGGCCACTAGTTCTAGATCCTTACCACGAGGAAAAATGTATAATAAAACAAGAATATACTGAGGGGGAATTTGTACATGTTATACATATTGCATGTGTGTGTATGTGTAGGACATTGCAAGAAAAGTATGTGCTATAAATATTAGGAAATGTTTGCACAAATAAACGTGGGTTTAGTCTCTGTGACTTGATCGTCCTTGAGGGGAATTCCTTCTCAGAAAAGCAGGTGTCGGCTCCAGATGGTCACGTGTCAGTTCCCTGAGATCTGAGCTCAGGAAGGAACAGTTGGGGAAGGGGAGGCAGGGAGGGCTTTGCTGGGGAGTCACGCCGCATGACAGCCAGAGGGGAGGAGAAAGTAAGTCACGACTCAGTGGCAGAAGGGTTCTTGAGGCCAGAGTTAAGTGCCATTAGTAATCAGTAGACTCAGGAGCAGGCTTGCCTGCCAGGAGACGTGGGCCGCTGGTCTCTGTCCACCAGGCTTCAGCCTCTCTTCTTGCAGAAGGTGGTGGTGGAGGAGGCGGTGCGTGGAGGGTGAAGGGTTGGGCTTTAGCGAGTGAAGGAACTAGCATTTGCGTGTTGGTTCTCATCTGGAAGGAGGTCAGAAGTCGGACAGGACCGGAAGTTGGGGTGGGAGAGGGAGAGTCAGCCCTCGGTACTATTTCTGTCCTCCCTCCTGGTCCAGCAGGCCTGCCTGGACCTGCATCCCACTTCTGCATCATGGGCTATGGGTCGTATGCTGCCTCCTGAGGAACAGCTGCTGGGGTTGGTCAGGGGCAGTTGGTACATTGCTCGGCTTCCAGAGTCGAGCTGGAGCAGAGCACCTGAGAGTGACCCGAGGCCTGAGAGCAGAGCTCAGTGGAGAGGCTGGGACTGCAGATCTGTCCTCTTGTATCTGAAGCACAGGAAGGGACCTGTCTTCTTCCCCCAAGTGAAGGGTTAGGGACACTCTGCTTCTTCATTCGGCCTCAGTTTATCCACTAGTGCAACAGGGATATTAATGAATGTTCCACCTGAATGCTGTGCAGATCGAGGCCAGACAAGGAGAGGCTCAGAAACCTTTGTAGGTGACGTGGCATCACTGAAAAGAGCTTTGTCATCAGACCTGAGTTCAAATCCTTTTCTGCCTCTTAACTACCTGGGGATCCTGGGTAAGTTGCAAGTTGCCTCAGTTTTCTTATCAACGTGAAAGGAAAAATAAAACGTTTTGAATAGAATGGTGATGCCAGCTTGGCAGTGCATATGAGGACTCCATGCGTTTCTGTGTAACATGTTAAGTTCCTGGAGTGCCCGGAGCACAGGAGGTGCTCAGTACGTGGTGGCCCTTGTTATTGTTAGTTATTGCGGTGATAGTGAAGGTCTGTGGAAAATTGGGCTCTCAGGCCCATCTCGCTGGCGGCTGGTGCCAGGGAGCTCTTGGCGTTCGGTGAAACTATAGGAGGATTTGGCCACTGAGACCAGTCGTGGGCGTGTGTGACGCATCATGTCTGTGGTGACCTCTGAGCAGATGATAAAGGAGTGCTGGGCTCTTGAACAGCTTGAGGATGGTTGTGTTTCTTTGCCAGGAGCAGGGTTCCTTGGGTTTTGAAATCCCATTTTGCAAAGGGCAAGATAAAAGAGGGAAATCATAGCAGCTCCACGTGCAGTAAGAAACCCATCACTATTCTCAGAGGTTCTAGGAGGTCTCTGAAAGGGACCCAAACTGGGACCCTAACTCCTGAGCGTTGGTGGTATGATGCCTTTGGCTCACAAGCCTCAGGAAGGCTGGAGGAGAGAATTCAAGTCATGGTAGTATTTTCGATACCTGCTTTCTCCAGAGACAAATCACCATGTTCATGTCTGGAAAGGCAGCTGTTGAATTCAGGTGGGAGTGGGGGAGGCACAGTGGTAGCAGCTGTGCCCTCAGCCAGGGCGGTGGGCGTGCTGGTGGACAGGCTCCTGGTTTTGCTGTCAAGAGTCACTGGGAGCGCCATGTCTGGGAGACATGAACTACATTCTTTTATAGCTTCTTAGTGCCTGCAGGCAACTTTGCCAGGAGGAAAGTGCCTTAAATCCGAAGCCTGTGTCAGGTTATGTAGCAATTCCTGGTATATGCTCTACACCAGGGGTCCTCAGCCCCGAGACCATGGATCGGTACCAGTCCATGGCCTGTTAGGAACCGGGCCTCAGAGCAGGAGGTGAGTGGCGGGGTGAGTGAGTGAAGCTTCATGTGTCTTTGTAGCCGCTCCCCAGCGCTAGCATCACCGCCTCAGCTCCACTTCAGCTCATCAGGCGTTAGAATCTCATAGGAGCACTGGTCGCTGGTGCCAGAAAGGTTGGGGACCGCTGCTGTATGCGCCCTTCCCAGTCTTTCTTTTTCAGACTACCAAGTAGGGGAAATCTGGTGTGATGGTGATTGGGGGCTCAGGGTGGGTGCTGACCTCTGGAGTCCAGGCCACAGGCTCCCGGGGGCCCAGGTTGGGAAGGCTCCCCCAGAGAGGCCCCTGACAGAGATAAAACACTGAGCTGGAGTTTCAAGGCTGGCCAGCATCATAACCTTTAAAAGAGCAAACCCATCAGTCTTGGGATTATACATTGACCCTAAATGGAAAGTGACCCTTTCATATTTCAGGTTGTGTGTGAAAAGAGGAAAAACAAAATTCTATGAAGATGCCTGGGCTGTTCTTCGCAGGTTTGGAAGGCACTGCAACTTTTAACTTGACTGTCTTTTCTCTGCTCTTTGAACACGCAGGATTTCGTATCTTCGTATGAATTCCTGGACCTTTTTGGATCCTCCTTCTCTGCAGCACAGGTTTCCAGGCACCATCTTAGTTCCAAAGAGGGGTTAAGCATTCCCTCTTGCAAAGATGGGCGTTCCTTTCCTCTAGGTCTGCAGCAAATTTAAACACAGTGGGTTAGGGAAAGTGCTTGGTCATACAGTGCACATTCAAAATGGGTCTGTCTGGCTTTCTTTGGTCTCCTCTCCTAGCATAAAACACATCCAGGCCTCGGGGAACGGTGAAGCAATAGTCTAAATCTGCCTTCACTCCCTGGTTTAGTTACCACTGCCTTTTGACAAAAGAATTACTTTCTCTTCCTGGTTTTGAATCAAGGACCTTTTGTGTATTTACTGAAATGTGATAAATGCTAGTCTCTAGAAACCAGCTGCCCCTTATGGCTGGGGGCAGCATTTTTAACACCTGGCAGTTTGCATTTCAATATGGTGGCTTAAAACACACACACAATAAAAACAAAACCCAGCTCAAAACAGTGATCATTCTTGGCTGCCTAGAGGGAAACATAGTAAGGGAGGCCTCAGAGTGCCCTGGTGCGGGCGGGTGGGCACGCAGACAGGCAGGCAGGAGGGTGGACGGGCGGATGGGCGGGCGGGCAGACGAGCAGGCAGGCAGTGGAAAGTGACTGCTCTAGGAAGTGAGATGAGGTCTCCTTTCCTTAAATTCAGCCTGGTTGAGGTCTGTCACTGCCTTCCATGTGCTGTGCACGGTGCGAGGTGCTGGAGCCTTAGACGTGGGGTACACAGGGCTTCTGCCCTTGAAGAGCTCACATGTAGTTGGAAGCCGGATGAGCAGGTAGCTAGCTATAGGACAGGGCACTTAAGAGGCACAAAGGATGGCCATGGTAGTGGGTCCACTGAGGCTGGTCTGGGCTACCTTCCAGAGGAGGTGGTGCCCGCATTGGTTTTGAAAGATGGTGGATTCGTTTACTAGGGCTGCCATAACAAAGTGCCACAGGCAGGGCGGTTTAAACAACCAAAATTCATAGTCTCACAGTCTGGAGACTAGAAGTCTGATCTCACAGTGTCAGTGGGGTTGGTTCCATGTGGGGGCCACGAGTGGGGGACCTGTCTTAGGCACCTCTCCTTAGCTTGTAGATGATCATCTTTTCCCTGTGTCTTCCTCTTCTCCTCCCTCTGTATGTGTATGTGTGCACATGTGTCTGTCCACATTTTCTCCTCTCTAAGGACACTAGTAGTACTGTATTAGGGCCCACTTGATGACCCCATTTTAACTTAATTACCTCTTTAAAGGCCCTATCTCCAAATGGGTACCTTTTGAGATGCTGGGGTGTTAGGACCTCAACCTATGAATTTTTGGGGGTGGAGAGAGACACACAGTTCAGCCCACAGCAGCTGGTAGGAGTTTTCCGCCAAAGGCAGTAGCAGGTGCACAGCTACCGAGGGGAGAAATAAGACTGTGTGTTTTGGGAGCTGCTTGCGTTTTAGGCTCTGTGAATTAGGCAATGGCAAGAGATAGACACGGGAAAGTACAGGGGTCACATCATATCCATCTGGAGCCAAAGAGTTTGGACTCTGCTTTTAGAGCCTTACAGCCCAAAGAGTGGTCTCTGAACTGCTAACAGGAGCTGGGAGCCCCTATGAAATGCAGAATCTCAGGCCCCACTCCAGACCTGCTCGGTCAGCACCTATATTTTAATAAGATCCCCAAGGAATTCATGTACACATTCAAGTTTGGGAAGCCCTGCTCTAGAGCAGTGGTTCTCAGCCATGGTTGTCTGGAACAACCTTCAAAAATTCTGATTTACTTGGTTTGGGATGTGGCCTGGGCTTTTTTTTTTCCTTTTCTTTTTGAAGCTCCCCAGGTGATTCTAATTGCCACTAGGAATGCGAACCACTGTTTTGGGCGGTGGGGAGCCATGGGGAGTTTAAACAGGGTGTGGTTGTGGGGAAGGAGGCCCGGAAACTGCCTCTGCCCTCTCTTTGCCGGGAGTGGGGGCTCATCATTGGCTTTGGCTCCAAAAGGACCCCTTTCTAGCCCAGTGACTGTCCTCCTCCTTTTTGCCTAGGGCAGGACAGAAGGGTAAGGGACAAAACCCAGGCCCAGCTCACCTGCCTGCCACAGGGGATCCTGACTTGAATGTGACTCAGTCATCTCAAGGACTCTGGGTGGCGGGGGTGCGCATCTGACCTCACTGCCGCCACCGTGATGGGGATCGTGTGGAGATGAGCCTGTAATGGGGGAGGTGGGGCAGATGTGCAGGAGAGGATTTCCCAACTAGGTTTTCTGGAAATGCTATTCTTATTTCCCACAGCAGCACTGAAGGCTTCTCGAAGGCGGGGCTCACTCCTTGAAAAGGATGCTTTTCATGGCTGTTGCATGTACCCGATAAGCTCTCTAAAGCCCACCGGTGATAAAGGTGATCTAGAGAAAACAAACATCAGTGAAAAAGCAAACAGACCCAAACACCCAAACAGCGTTTATCCCAGTTTAGCGGTGAGACTCGGATTAGGCAGGTCACATGGCCCACAACTTTCCTTCAATCCTTAGGAGACTTCTTCCGTGGAAATCTTTTTCGGCAGCTTTGCAATTTTGATTTTCAGTTAATTAGATTTGTGCTGTTTGGGAGACTTGGTTAATGCATTTCACCCCACAGAGCTAATTTGCCTCTGTCTAAATGAGGTCTTTGGTATGGCGGAGGGTGTACACGGGATATGTGACTGTAGACTCACATGGGGGTATTGAGAGGCCTTGAGACAGTAAACAGGAGAGGGCTTTGAAATCACCATTTGTCATGATTATCATTATTATGGAATATCTGAAATCCCGCCGAGTGGATAGAGGTGCTCTTCAGAGAAAGGGCATCACGTGGCTACACAGTGGCCTTGTTATCCGCCTCTCGAAATCCAACCTGATGACCTGTCGTATTGTCAACTCTGGGTTATAATGTTAACGAGAAGGGAAATCTTTTTGGAGAGTATAAAGTAGTGGATAATGCAGAGTAATAAATCTACAATCCCCAAACCTCTTAGAACTGAGAGGGACCTGAGGAGTTATCTCAGACAGTCCCTCATTTTACAAGCCCAGGGGGGAGAGGCTGAGGGTCATTCCTACTTTTGAGTTTGGAAAATCATGTGCTTCTCTTTTTTTAACGCGTGTATTTGTCTTTCTTCTCCCCCTTGTCTGGGGATGGACCTGAAGGAGGGAGGGAGGGGGGTTAATCTGACTGTGTGGATATTTGAGAGGCAATATAAGAACTGAGTGACAGCTTAGAGTCCAGTTTTATGGATCCATCACGAATTCTGTCCTTTTTCCCTTTCTCCTGTGTCAGAGATTATAGACTGCTTGTTAGTGATATGACACCAGGAGTCATAATTTAATAATTTACATCCTGCCGATCTTCTCAAAAGGCTTTGAGGCAGCAAAAAAAGGAAGGGGACCTAGGTAGATCAAATCAGGCTGTTTGGTTTAGATTCTCTTTGGTCTCCCCTCTGCCGTCTCTGATTGGTGGGAAGTGGATTGACTGTTGGAATGCTGCTTATCAGTGGGTGGGGTGTGCCCTCGATTAGTCATGCCTGTCAAGGCAGGCGGTGGAGGTGGTGGTGGTGGCGGTGGTGATGTGCTTGCTCTCCATTGCCATTCTTGGCCTCTACCACCAACTGAGATTATGATGTGTAGAGAATCCTATTCTAGGCATTTTGAAAAAATAAAGAGACATAACCTCTGCCCGTGGGGGAAATTACAGTTTTATCAGGGAGACAGAATGTATGCACAGAGGACTTAGAGCCTAAAGAATCTCAACAATCTCAATTAACATTATTAGCATAATTTAGTAATAACTGCCCTCTAACACTGTATCACATTGTATAGTTTTGAGACATGGAGTGGATAGGACAGAAATGAACTTATATGGCAGATAAAGAAGTCAAAATTCCGAGATAGGGACTTATTTCCTGAGGCCATGCAGCTGGTAAACACAGAGCCCAAGGCACTCAAGGGCACTGGAGCCCTGATCTTGGCCACGAATCTCAGGGAATGTTTAAAGTAGGATGTGGAAGGTGGGAAAGGGTGAACATGCCTGCGAATGGGCAGGGAAGACTGTGAAGATGAGGTAGGAGGGCCAGTGAGGGTTTTCACTGCTGGTGGGTGGCCATCTCCTCTGGACATTCTTTTATTGGAGCCTTTTTCTTATTCCAGATTCTTCGCTGGTTATGAGTCTTCCTCACGAGACGTGTTCTGAATGATAGTCTGAGGGCTCTTGCCTTACTTCTAAGGTCATTCCTGGGCCTTGGCCTTGGGGAACAGCTCTGGTTTTCATTTTCTTCACCTGTGCCGTTCAGAGAGGGCAGCCGTGTTATCACGGAAAACTTGGAGTGGGCCAGCGAACTTGGGGGGTGGACTCTGGTTGGAGTGCTGTTCATGAGAGGTTTGAATGGAGGAGGACGTGGGGACCTTCTGTCTGAAATCAGGTTGAAAAGGTGTCCGTGGGGGTCTAGGGTTGCAGGGGCTATGGGGGCAGAGGGAGAAGGTGGCCAGATGTCAAAGCACTTAAAACATTTCCCAGAATCCAGGTCTTGGAGAGAAGGGAGTGTCTGTCTGACTTGCAAGTTTCCCCTTTTCTATTTTCTCGTGTTGTTTTGCCTTTTAAGTGCAAAGAAGATGACGCACAGCAGGAACATCTGTGCTCCTTAGGATTCTGTGGCTGATTTGTTCAATGTAAATTCCTAATGTAGGCTATGGAACTGGTGAAGGAGAGAAGCGGGGCGGCTGGTTGGAGAAACATCTTTCTCCACTCGGCTTCATGTGGTGCACGTGGCCCCAGGGCCAGCCTTGAAGAAGTCAAGACCAAGGCCGAGTTCTCCGTGTCTCTTTCCTCAGACTTGGCCTCCGACTCGGGGAGTGTGGGCCCTGGATGGACAATGCTCGTGCCCATGGCAGAGAGGGCCTGGGAGCCGTGGCCTTGGTGTCGCCTTCTTCTAAGCTTTAGTAAGAGGAGGAAGCCAGTGATTATCCAGAGTGGGGCCTTCTGGTTGGTGGCCGAGATAATTCCTTGGATGGTTGTGAAGAAGGTGTTCAGAAATATGCAAAACCTGTGCTGTCACTGGCGATTGGGGACCCTTGTTAGAATTTTTTAAGGCCGATTGGTTATCTAGTCCATCCCTTCACCTCGTATCAAGGAAACCGAGACTCAGAGAGATGACATGGCTGTCTCGAGATCACACAGTGGTTTGGTGGTGCAGTCAGGACATTTAGATTCCCACTGAAAGCACCACATTTCCTCAGTTCAAGCTGCATTTTTGTTCACATCTGCACTTAAAAATCAGGAGTCATCTTACAAATGGATGGCACTGTATCAGAATAGTGACCCGTACCATCCCCATGGATTCAATCTGATAGGGTAGAGACTGTTTATCGAGAGCTTGCTCTATGAGCGGTAGTGTGCAAATTGCTCTGGACAAGCCTGCCCAACTTAATCCTAAACAAGACCAAACTCTATTGAATAGAGGTTTCTTACACCCATTTCCAATGCGAACAAAATGCCTCAGTTCCTCTCCAGCCACACTGCTCGTCAGTGTGGAGCGGGATTCCAGCCCCGGTTATGCATCTTCTGGGTGCCTCCTTTTGAGGGAGGGAGGATGGCTCCGCTCTCAGACCTCATTAGTGTTCAGTGCCAGCCTCAAAGGGGTTGTGATGAGGTGAGTCCTCCAGCCCCTCCCTGCCAGGTCTTTCCCTGTACACCTTTCCGCTCTCAGCTTCTCTGGAATGAGAACACTTTCTTCCTTCAAGTGGTCACCAGGCTGCCGACTGCGAGTTTTCCGGACGCTCGCTGCTGAACTGTATTCTGATCGAAAGAAACACAATTACTCTCTGAGACTTGAGGGCAATTGTGAACACTTGCAGTCTGCCTTTTTGTTCAATACTTGCTTGGAGTGTCTTTCTTGAGAGGATTGGAAAGCCATCTTTGGGTGGAGAAGGATCTGTACAATGTTGGCTCTATTGCATGGACAGCGATAGTCAGCTTTCACCTCTCGCGGGGGCCGGGGAGAGTTATTTTTATTTAGGCGTTAACGTTGGGACTTGAATCAGGGGCGAGGTGAGAGCTCGCCTCTTTCAGGTGCGAGCCAATTTGTAGAAAGGTAGCTGAGGGGATTGTTAGGAATGCGGGGCTGTTCATTGAGTCCTGGAGGGAGAGGACCCAAGGGGCACCAGCCGTCAGATGTTGCTCGCCAGTGTGCAAAGCGCTCGGAGGCACTGTTTTAAGACAGTTGGGAAGGTCAGAGGTTCCTACCCTTAGAGTCTCATCAAAAAGCTAAGTGATGCCCAAAGGGGATGAATAAGTCTTGCAGAATTTTGAGTCCCAAGCTTTCCTCTCTCCTTTCTTCTCGTTGAAATAGGCGGTGTGTAGATGGATGCCTGTACCCCCATCGTAAGGTGCAGAGAGAAAGAAATGCTAAGGAGACTCTTGCTGTCTTTGTAACCAAGCAGGGGTGTCCTGCAGGGGTGGCCCAGTGGGGGAAAAGGAAGGGACATAGGGGCACGAAGGGCTTCGCCAGCTGTCTGAGTCCTATAGCCATTCCACAGAAATGGGAAAGGGACATCTAAGTGTCCCCCAGCTCGCCTGCTCCCTCCCACAGTGTCCTGCTTCCATCGGGGGCCCCTTCGTTTCCTCTGCTGCTCCTCTGGCCCTCTCGACTCTTCACCGTCCGCCCGACCTAGCAAGGACATTCCACCGGTTCTCTTATCCTGGGCTGAATTGGACTTGGGGAGGCAGCTCTAGCTGCTTCCCATTGACTCAGGGTATCCTGAAGCCTCTGAACATGGCTTGGCTCGACAGGCTGGGAAGAGTGACCAGGAAGGAGCTTCTTATTTCAGCTGCTGAGACTGCCGTGTTCGCGCCCGGGGCTTCCAGGACTAATCGCTCCGTTATTACTGTGCACCAGTAAGCAGATAGCAGCAGTCATTATCAACACTCTGAGAGCCGCCATTCGCCTCGCTTGGCAAGGTGACTCAGAACATTAGATCAGAATTAGAGAAAGAGAGAAAAATGGTCTGAAGCCCCTATCCCAACCTCCGGTGATCTGCTGGCACTCTGGTACTCCAGAATACTGGTTACGGAAATATTGCCAGCTCCTCTGGAGACAGAGAGCTCTGTTATACCAGAAGTCATTCTGCGCTTTCTCCTGGGCCCGGCCCGCAGACCTCCCCGCAGCCGAGGGGCTCATTTGTCTTCTGGCTGGTGTCTGCTCCCCTGTGGAGCCGTCGGATTTGTGCTAAAGCAGCAAGTGGGGAGAGGAGGTGAGCTGGAAAGCGAGATGTGGTCATGGGTGTGTGTGGGGGGTGGGCCGGGCTGTTGGCTGTTCTTATTTGTCAGTCTTAGGAAACAGCCTCCAGAGAAATCCTTTGGTGTGGGACTGGGAAGCTTGGCCCTAATTTTAAATGTTAAGCTCCATGAGGGTAGAGCAGGCCCTGTCTTGTTCACAGCTGTACCTACAGTCCCTAGAGCAAAGCTCAGGAAGTAGTAATGAAAGCGGAATTCAGGAAGGGGTCCAGGGTGCTGTACCCATGAAGCAGGGAGCTGATGCCAGCTCCTTCTGCCTCAAGGGCGGGAGGGAGATGTACCTCGTCCTGTCTATTTGGGTGTCTTCTGTACTTTCTGCTCAGAGTTTGGCCTGCAGAGTCCATTTAGAACTTATTTATTCTTGTTTCAGAAAAGGGTGAGAAAAATATTTGTTCCCATCATCAAAGTGGAAATTTAAGTCGATGACAATGGAAACTATTTCTGGCCATTCACACACTAGGAAGAGAAGGGAGTGGGTTGGCTCAACCAGGGTGGAAGAATTCAGGCACTGTAAATTTTAGGGGTGAAATAACAGCATGGAAATAAAACTCCCCCGAGGAAACATAAACCAACCCTTAATCAAACATCAACGGCAAACCACGTAGTTCACTCCGATCGCTGGCGGTCTGGGGTTGTGCTGGGCTGTTGGAGTGAGGTGCCACCCATAGAACTTTGCATAACAAGGGAGCAGTATTGGGTTTTCTTCCTTCTCTGGGCACCTGGTCTTCAAACCCTGCCCTTTGTTTTCAAGCTGGAAAACCCAATTGTGGATTAGTTTGACACCTGGAGGCTTTCCAGGTGAAAATGTAGGGGACTCACAGCAGGGAGCGAAGCCCATTTGGGAGATGTGTTCCGTGTTGGGAAACAAGCAGCTAATCAGAATAATCTGGTGGGGGTAGTAGGGATGGATGAAGTAAAATGGACCATGTGTTGGTGGGTGGTTACCTTTGTGGTTATTTGCAAAGGTCCATAATAAAAAGTCATAAATACATGAAGCTGACCACAAGATTTGCCCTTGGGCGTCAGCCACTTCCTAGTCTCAGAGGTATGTCTGTTTCCTCATTTGTTCTACCCAGACTGAGTCACAAATCCTTCAGGGAAGTGGGAAAAAAACGTGAGACAGACTTGTCAGGGTTTTGACAGAGAGCATTACTTTATCCTGTGGACTTGGCGAGATCCTAGTCTGAGAAAAGCAGTTTGGGTTTTCCCTGCTCCCAAGGTTGACAGAACTCGGTAATGTCGAGGGAAATGGCAGAGGCCAGCTGGACACCTGGTGGACGCTCCCAGAGATCCAGTTCCAGTACCAGTGGAGGCCTTAGGTACAGTCCCACCCAGCAGCCTTTGGGGGGCGTACCCCTCCTTGTCACCAGGGACTCCTTCTTTGCTGGCAGTGCCAGGGCTCAGGTTCCCATAGGGGCCCCGATGTCTACACGGGCACAGCTATGCTGCTTCAACTGCCTGGAGGGTCGGTTGTTGAAGCCAGCACCTTGTGACCTCAACAGGAGGGACTTCTCCTGGTTGTCAGGATAGGCAGAGCAAGAGGGATGGGAGTAGCTGTCTGCCACCGTAGGGGTCAGGAGAGGCCTTCCAGGTAGACCATGTGGTACCTGTTTATAGCAGAAACACTTACTAATATGAAATGATTTCTAGGCTTTGCATCCTAGCATGAATTCATCATTTGCTCATAGCCCTCATTTGTTCTACTCTGTGATGACCCTTCTTCCTATACAGGTTTCTGTGAAATGATTTTTTTTTTTTTATAAATATATGGTATTAATATAGCTTATTATAAATTATTCAAAGGCCAGATTGTAAATTGTTTTTTTTTTTTTTTTTTTTTGTGGCAATGGCTTGATTTACCAGGTAATTATTTTGTAGCTATTATGTTGGGGCAGGATGTTAGGAGACAGTAAAAGGAGGAAGAGGGAGTCATTGTCCTTAAGGAACTTGAGGTTTTGTGGGTGGAGTCTCGGGTAAATGGTGGCCAGTGGACTTGAGTCACTAAGTGGTTCTACTAGTCGTCCTCTGCCTGGTCAGTCACGTTCCCCGGTGCCACTTCCTTTTTAGCCCTTGGCCTCTCGGTTCTTAGGGAATTGGCAGGTAAGTGGGAGAAGAGCTACTGCAGTCCGTGAGATGGCTGTGCCCCCTGCCCCGTGGACGCTGGGTCTGTCTTGTCACCCTGAAATAATTCCTCTGCTGCCCTGGCTTCAGGCTAGTATTTTGTTTCAGTTGGCTTTGTTTTTAATAGTAGAGTAATGACCATTTCAGAATAGGTGGTTGTAGGCGATTCCTCATGAGTCAGCAGAGACCAACCCCATTCCAAACTGGACTTTCACCTCCTCCAGCTTCTCCTGGTTGCCCTTCTTAGTAAATCTAGTGTCAGCCCTGTGGCTCAGAAGGGTGGGTGACAGGTGCTGTCCCCACCTCTGTGACGCACTGCTACGTCTTCTCAGACGTGCTTTCTGAGCTGCCGGGGCGGAGGCCGATTCCCGGTCACATGCACCTGACCCGTGTACTTTTCCAACCAGCTATAACCTGGAGGAGGGAGGGAAAGGTGGAGGAGAAAGAGGCGGGCTGTGTGGCTTAGATTCTAGGGCTGTTACAGTAGTCACTTTGTCATTTGGTACATCAGAAAGTGGCCTCTAGAAAAGGGGCCTCCATGAGACCTTGACTGCGACAGGTATGGGCTGTGTCTGGCACTAATTACTGTCCTTAGCAGTGTTTAAGGTTGAGTGGGTGTCCCACTTCAGCTTGCAGTGGCTGTCCGTCTATTTTACCTCCTCCACTGCTTGAGTTGGCATCATTATCATTTCTTTCCCGACCATTGACACAGTCTCCCAGCTGGGCACCTCCTTCCTCTCTTCCTCTTACTGTCCCTTTACAAGGCGGCCCCCCAGGGGGATTTTATGAAAATGCAGATCCGATTGGTGGGGGTTCTTCAGCGGGGCTCACATACAGAGTATGAGCTGATTCTGGCCCATTGTTCGGCCTCTCCTCTTGTTACTTCTGCACACTCATCTCAGGTTGCATGCTATGACTTGTTGCTGTTCCTGATCGTTCTCTGAGGGTTCCAACCTCACCACCTTTGCATCTGCCAAGAGCTGCCTCAGGCCCTGGGGAGGGTGTTGGGGATGAGCGAGGATGGAGTCTTTATAATAGAGGTACATGCACCTGCTACCTACCTGTAATCAGAAACATCTAAACCCAAACCTGTCTAGCGCAAGGGCTCTGGATAAGGGATCATGGGCCTATATTTATTGGTTCAAGCTGGCCTCTTCCCACTAGACAGTAAGAGTGTTGGACTATGTCCTAGTTGACATTTTTGTGTTTCCTTAGGGTCTTCGAGAGTAACTGGCACTGTTAGAATAAATACCCAGTAAGAATTTGTTGGATGAATGGATAATAATAGCTCTTATTAACATTTATTTAGTACTCACTGTGTGCCAGGCTTCGATCCAAATGCATTACTTATTCTCACTCATTTAATCTTCACAACAGCCCTATTAAGAGAGTACTCTATTTTATCCCTGTTTCATAGATGGGAAAATTGAGGCAGCCGCTAGTAACTTGCCCAGGATGGCATGGCCAGGAAGTGGAGAGGTGGGATTTGAATTTGAGTAGCCTGATTTTTAACCATTGGACAGTTCTGCCTCCGTGGACGCACACAAGTGTTGTGCTGAGCAGTTGAGGCAAAGTCGTAGAAGGTGGAAGCAGTTTTAAGGACTCTGCCTGGCTTCACTGCCGTGTTTGTGCTTTCTTGCTGTCACAGAGTGGGAATAGTACCGCTCACCCCCAGAGCATTTTTGATAGGGTAATAAAATGATTGGATATGGGAGTCAAAAAGAAAAAAATCGCCATGGTCATTGAGTGTTTTACTGAGTGCCAAATGGAAAGCGGCGTTTATAGAAACAGACCATCCAAAGTAATAACTGTTTTCGCAATCATCTTGTCAGATGACAAACCTGAAGCCCAGCGAGGTAAAGTGACTTGCCTGAGGTTACATAGCCATTGTACATCGCAGGGACTCAACTCTGATACCCTTCAGTGGGTGCCTTTTCTTTTTCTCAGGGAGATACCTGCGGATGAGGGCTAAGTCCTTGTATGGGTTTCAGCCCAGACAGTGGAAACTCTATCCTTGGTTGGTTAGCTTGCTGGCTGACCATGTGACTTGTGAATTGGTATCAGACAAACTTTTAGAACAAGGTGTTCCACTTAACACATGCCCTCTCTGTGGCATCAAGAGGGAGTGCAGTGTCACGGGGGGCCCACATCTAGTCTCTGAGCTCCGTGCAGGCAGAACTGAGGATTCCAACAGTTAGAGTGGTGGCTGCTTTTATGGTCATGTCAGAAAAACTGAGTCACTCTGACATTCCCCTAAGGTCACTGGCTTATGGGGTTGTGCCGGGGAGGCCCTAGTTTGTGAATAAAGCCAGGTAAGGGGGACCTGTAGCACAGGCTCACCTTTTAGCCCAGTACAGGAAATTTACCCTTGGCTGCTTGTGTACCCAAGGGTCCACTGCCGGGCCTCTGAATCCAGTTTCTTTCCACAGTTCTTTCCCGCTCTACCTGAGAGAGGTGAACTGCTTGTTCCAGGAATGGGAGATGTAAACCTTTCCTCTCCATCCTTTAGAATTTTTTTTTTCTTTACTAATTTTCTTTGTTAATTTAATTAATTTTAATTGCCTGTTTTCCTCAGCAAAGTTACTGTTCTTAAAGCAGAATACACTAGGCTCAAAGGTAATGTAAGTGCTTCTTGATGATAAAATCTCCCAAAATACCAATATCAGATTCTCTCTCCTTCCTTCCTTCCCTCCCTCCCTCCCTCTCTTTCTCTCTCTGTCCACCCATCTTCCTAGCTGTCTGCTATATTTCTCTCCTTCTAAGCTTTCCAATGTAAATAGAGATAACTTTGTGTGTGTGTGTGTGTGTGTGTGTATTTTAGTTAAAAAAATTTAAAGACTTTATTAGAGCAGTTTAGGTATACAGTAGAATTAAGAGGAAGGTACAGAGATTTCCCATACACCCCCACACATGCAGAGTCTCCCCCTTTATCAAAATCCTGCACAAATGATGAACCTACACTGACACATCATAATCACCCAAAGTCCATAGTTTACATTAGTGTTCACTCTTGGTGGTGTACATTCTGCGGGTTTGGATGAATGTATAATGACATGTACCCACGATTATAATATCCTGCAGAGTATTTTCACTGCCCTAAAAATCCTCTGTGCTCTACCTGTTCATCCCCGCCCCACTTCCCTGCCCGGCAACTACTGATCTTCTTATTGTCTCCATAGTGTTGCCTTTCCGGAATGTCACGGAATTAGAATCGTACAGTACAGCAGACTTCTCACATTGGCTTCTTCCACTTAGTCATATGCATATATTCCTCTTAAAAAAATTAGATCACATTATTGTATGCACAGTTTTCTGACTTGCTTTGAATGCCATTTTCACCACAGGTACACATCTCAGCATCACCATTTCCAGTGGCAGCAGAATGCCCTGTTGTATAAATATAACCTCATTTAACTAATCCTCTGTGGTTGGACAGCTGGGTGGCTCAGCTTTGCCTGTGTAAACAGTGTGACAGTGAACATCCTTGATAGCCTTTTTTGTTGTTTAACCCACTTGTTTGATTATTGCCTGAGGAGACATTCTTCTATGTGGACTTGCTGGGTTAAAGAGTGTGTGTGTGTGTGTGTGTGCACGCGCACACGTGACAGAGGGCTTTTAATACATTTTGCCAGATTATAAGACTGAATTTTAGTTATTTTGCTGATTCCTCAGTCAGTTGGCTTCGGGGCTGTCTGATAGGAATATAAACCCATGTAAATATTTGTGAATGATAAAGGAGGTAGACTTCTCCTAGGCAGAGGGGAAGGGAAGACGGCAGTCAGTGTGTGCCCAGAGACTGTGCTGTTGGTGGTACCTCCAGAAATGAGATACCTAAGGAGATGGGTGTTACCTCATCTGGCAAGGAGAATGCGTTCCAGAGGCTTATTTGAATGTCTCTCTGCAAAACAGCTCTACATTTTGTAGAAATAGGATTATTAGAAGAGGTTTTCAGCACCTCCAACTACATTTGGAAAAGCTGTATTTCCTTTGGCTTGGTGGTAAAAGACAAGTAAATACGTTTTTAAATAAACAGGTAAATGGTAATATTTTGCATGCCCAGAAGTGTGTTCTGTCCTTTAAACTCAGAGCATTCAACACTAAATTATTTGATTCCTTCTAACAATGCCCCTATGTGGGAGGCTTGTATAAACTTCCATTAAGGGCGGACAACATGGTAAACCCAGGCTCTGAAATGTGTAATTTCTTACCCAATCTGGGTGGGCCAGAAACCCATAGGGGTGGTTGACTGGGGAGTAAGTGTGGGTGTGTGTGTTGGGGGGGCGGGTCACTGAGGGTGTCCAGAGGTTTCTCAAAGACTTATTTACATGAGTTAGTGAAAAAAGGGTTTGTCCAGCATCCCTCTTTCCTGCTTACCTTGTCCGTGTTTGAGTCCCTTGTGGGAAGCCGATGTGCACAGTGAATTCGTCTCAGCCAGCAGGCTGTTGAAAGCATAATCAAATCAGAACCCTGGTTTTCTGAGTTACGTAATTTTGCAGAACTGACACAGAGGCTCCTGGGAAAAGCTGCCTGTCCTCCTGTTAATTTTAAGGTCCATTTATAAAATTAGAAGCTGTGTTGAGCAGTTGAATATGAAATGGAACTTGTCTATTAAAGGTTTTTTTTTTTTTTTTTTTTTTTGGCCAGATAGCCTTATTTAACCTTTCTGTGTTTCAGAGGTTGGTGGCCTTGGCCTATGGTGCCTTCATGGAAAAAGTTCTAAAAATAGCTCCTGTTCGTTGTTGAATAATGACTCGGGAGGGTGGATGGTAGAGTTTCCAACTTCTTTCAGTCAGCAGATTGGACAGAGGGTGGCCAGTGCACAGAAAAGCTGTAGGCTTGAGCATTCGGTACTGCTGTGGTTGTTGGTGGCTCTGGGTTTGGTGACTGTTACATACAGCATGCTCGTGTCTCTTGATTGCCTTCCCGTTCCCCACTTTTATTCCCAAAGCCTCTAACTAATCCCTGACTTGCAAACAGGTAAATGAAACCTGCGTGATTCAGATCCTCGTAAGATTTTTGTGTCAGATGTTCCTTATCCACAGGACCCAGGAGCCCTTTTGTTCCTATCCTAGCAGAGTATGAAGGACGTGCATAGTTTAAAACACACTTGGGTACTCTTCATTCTGTTTCAAGGCAATATCATAATGTGGTAGAAGGAGCGTTGGCCGGGGGCCGGACCCTGGAGTTCAGGTTTCTAGTGCATGTGACCTTGAATAAGACTTTGATTTCTGTTCTAGGTAGAATGAGGGATAGGATTATATTCCTTTCCTAACTCAAAGAGGTTTTGTTCCCTTGTGTCTCAAAGCAGTTTAAACTAAATGATCTTGAACACACTCTCCATTCTTTTGGTCTGTGTTTCCATGAGGTTTCTTGATGAACCCTGAACCAAATGCAGATAGATGCTTTCTTTTTTCAGGCTTTCGAGCTGAGGAATGGGCAGGCTGAGTGGGTAGGAACTTGGGTTTCCAGAAGCTTCTTCTGTAGGGGAGTTGAAATGTTAAGAAAGGGAATACGTGAGATGAATAGACTGTCACCCTCCTATGGGTAAGCCATGTTGGGGCCGCTCATTCAGACGGCTCTAGCCACCTCTGCGTGAGACCCGAAAGGTCTTAGAGACGCATCTGTGTAGTAGAGATGAGAGCATGGACGCTCCAGAGATTCTTAAAGGCCCGTTTCACATGACTGCCTGGTGTGTGTGACCTTCCTTTCTATTTGCCTACGTCGGTGTCCTAGGTGTCTCGGGGGCTGTCTTAGAGCAGCGAAGGCATATCAGCTGTCCTAAGGATCTGACTGATTACAGAGAAAAGGTTATTTTGGTAATTCTCTCCATTTTGTAAATTTATACCAGTAAAGCATTTAGGTAAGATTGTCCCACTAGAAGGCTACATGCTCAGACAATATCACCCCTGTTCTTTATAGCATTGCCTTTTCCTGAGTTGCTTTTAATGTCACAGCCTTGATTTAAAAATTATATTAAAAAAAAGTCAGCGAGGCCATTTTTACATCACCTTATCGTATTCTTTTCTTATTGCTAAGTGAGAAAATTTTGTGGAAATTTGGTATTAAGAAAAATCTGGTTCTCTCTGAGAAACCGATAAGCTTTTCTCCTTTTGATAAAGAAAATTCTGTAACTGGTCATGTTGCCCTTTTTTTTAGCTGGGCCACCAGGAAGCTTAGTGACAGATGTGAAGAGTCACTGGCCTCATTACTGGTGTATTAAAAGTATCCCCTTTTTGTGGGCGGGATTTTCCTGAATTTTATTGTTATTTTTTTTATGTCTGTTGTTGTTAGTCATCTCTGAGCCTTTGTGTGAAGAGACGGGTTAAGAATATTTTAAAAACAAACATGCAAAAAATAAAAGGGGATTACAAGAATTTTATGCTTTTAGAAAAATGCAAAAACTTTCAGAGAGAGGAGAGAGACAGACTGACTGACAGACTGGCTGACTGATTACTGTAATATTTAAGAGTGTGGATTCAGGAGCCAGATTGCCAATGCTCGCATCCTAGATTTATCGCTTGGCTGAACAAATTATTTAACTTCTCTGTTCCTCAGTTTACCGACCTGCAAAATGGGGATGATAATATCATAATCAACTATAAGTTATCTGTTTGGCCCAGTGGCAGTGAGGGCTTCCCTCCAGTCTGTCACCTTGGAAGTTCACTCTGCTCTTCCGTGCCTCAGTTTCCCTGTCGTACCCTGGGGTCTGTGCTGCCCCACTGTTAGTTACCTTCCAGGAAACAAAGATTCTATCTCCTCCTTGCCCACTCCCGCCCCCTACACGGTGGCCACTCAGTGGGTATTTTCTGCACATGTGGATGGTTGGAAATTTAAGTCTCTGCTCTCCTGCCTTGTGTGTTTCTTCTGAGTTTGAAATAAGATACCCGAAGTAAGAGTGGGTTTAGAAAGTCAAAAGTACCCTCAAATGGAAGGTTTTTGATTCCTCTTTCTTCCCTACTCTTTGACAGTGGCAAAATGCTTGATAAAATCTGAGAGTTGGATGAAATGAAACAGTTTATCAGGGTCCCCTGCCATCTGGGTAGGTGGTGATTAAAAATGGCCAACCTCACGCTTTGTGGGGAGGGCTGTCTGGGGCGGCACTCAAGGTGAGTGTGTAAAGAGGCTTGGCTTTAGGGGTGGGCCAGGGACTGCTGGGCAGCTGGGGAACGCCTTTGAAAGCAGCACTCCCCAAGATCTCATTAAAATGTTTCCTCCGATGGATGGAGCTGGAGCAAAAGGGTTTCAGAAGGGAAACAAGCTAAGGCTGGTAGGAGACACTGAGCTATGAATTTAGGGGCAATTAAAGCAGAAAGACTTGAGCGTGTGATTTTTTTTTTTTCTCCTTAAACAGTGCCCTGTAGTTATCCACCTTTGTTCTTGGTGGTTAATTTAAAACAAGCATAATCTTTGTCTAGTAGCCTGGCTGCCAGAGTTGAATGTATTTATGTTCATGACTGTTCGTTTGCATTGCCCAGGGACCCATCAGTGCCAGAATATGTTACTCTGGTCATAATTTGGCTCTGCTGATGTCTTCTGGCACCCCTCACCCCACCCTCTCTACCCAGTCCTTGAGAAGTCAGACAGCATGAATCTGTAGATTTTCCTTTGAAGTAGATAATGTAATAACTGGTCGATGTCATCCTAGCAACAGTGGGACATGCTAGAATCCTGGTCCTGTACCTGCCTTGCAGTCCTCACGAGACTGAAAGGAGAGAGCTGGCCCACCACCCTGCTTTTAGATCAGTCACCTCCTAAACCGGATGAAAGCATCAAATCTGTGCTAAAGTACCCCAGGAAATGGTGGGGCAGCCTGTTGTCCATTTGGATTTTTCTCAGCCTTTTCACTGTGAGAGAAGGTGTTGTCGAATTCAGCTCAGAGCCCTCAGAGATGTATTTGCAGTTCATCTTCCCCTGAATTGTCCAGCTCGAAGGTGGAAAACAGTGTTATACTTAAGAGGCAAATACATTTTTAAATTAATTAATAATCAGTGATGTCAGGGTCTGCAAACTGCCAATGGGTCAAATCCAGTCCACCACCTATTTTCATAACTAAAGTCTTATTGGAATCCAGCCATACTCACTTGTGTCATCTATGATTGACTTCCTGCTATGGCAGCAGAGTTGAGTAGTTCCAACAGAGATTGTAAGGGATTTACTATCTGGCCCTTTATGGAAAAAGTTTGCTGACCGTTGACGTATGTAATGAGCACCTACTGTGTCCCAGGAACTGTTTGAAGCACTGGGGACGCAGCAGTGAACTTAACAAAGTCCTGGTGGCGAAACACGAACAGATACAGATGTAATGTGTCAATTTGTGATAAGTGCTCTGAAAAAATACAGCAGAGTAAGGGCATAGGGACTGAGATGGGGAGGAGAGAGCTATTTTAGATACGGCTGTCAGGTAAGACCTTTATTGGGAGATGCCATTTGTGTGGATGGCCTTATGAGTGCTCTCTGGGGACAGTGCACAGAGATGGCAGAAGCCTAGAGGCAGAAGCTTGCTCGTGTGAGGATTAGCAGGGAGAGCCTTGTGGGCTGAGGTAGGGGCTGGCTAGCAGAAGGAGCCAGGGATGGGTAGGAAGGGAGACCGGCTCATATAAAACTCTAATAAGGATGCGGACATTTATTCTTCATGCAGGGGGAAGCCGTGGTAGGGTTGTAAGCACAGGGTTGACAGGAGACGGCCTGTATCTTGGAAGTACCACCAGATGCCGTGTGGCATGGAGACAGCAGAGGAACAAAGGTGAAAGCCAGGTGGCCAGTTAGGAGGCTGCTGTAGTTGTCCAAGGACCAGGTGGTGGTGAGGAGGTGGGGAGAAGTGGTTCCATTCCAGGTAGGTCTTGAAGGTAGAGCTTGTGGGATTTGCTGAAAACTGGGATGGGGGGAAAGGAGAGTCAAGAGTAAGGCCAAGGGCTTTGGCCTGAGCAAAGCCCATTTCCTCTGACGGGGAGGACGGGCAGGAACGGCTTCGGAGGTGAAATCGACGTTTGGAAACCTTTCCACTTTGGGCGCATCTTAAAATTAATGCATATATTGAACACAGTGGTATTTCTTTTTTCCTGTAAAAGCTGACAGTAATCAGTGTTGCTTCTTATGGTTGTTTTGACATACCGGGATTGAGAAAATATTGTAGGAACCATCTGTTGAGCTCTCAGTGTGCCAGGAGCCAGAATCTGAACGAGTTATCTATTGCTGAGTAACAAATTATCCCAGAATTTAGCATCTTAAAATAGCAAACGTTATCTCACAGAGTATCTGAGGATCCGGAAGCTGGAGTGGGATTAGCTGGGTGGTTCTGGCTTGGGGCACTCACGAGGTTGAAGTCAGGCAGCCAGTCAGGTCTGCCGTCACCTGGAGGCTCGAATGGGCCTGGGAGGGGGTGGGGTGGTCAGCTTCCGGGTTCACACGCAGGGCTGTTGGCCGGAGGCCTCGGTTCCTCCGTGTGGGGACCTCTCCAGAGGTGCCTGAGAGTCCTCATAATACTGCAGCCAGCTTCCTCCCGACCTTAACAACCACAGTTTCTTTCAGCTTTTAAAATGATCCTTTCAGCTTGGCTTTTTAACCTAGATTTCCAGATGAGGAAACTGAGGCTCAGGAAGATTGGTTACGCAGAAGCCAACAGTTAGATCAGGACTCTATCACTGGTAAGGCAGACTCCAACCTCAGTTTCTTTTCCAAGGCCCCACAGAGCTGCTCATGTTTTTCCAATGCTGTGATCTAGGATTGACGCCAGGAACCTCTTCGGGGTCATTATGTTTCACTTCAAGTGTTTGATGGTGTTGTGTGGTCCATGCTAATAATCATGGCTTAAAAAAAATTAATCATCTTGTTGTCTTTGAGACTCGTTTTGTCTTCAGCCCCTACTCCCCACCCTGTCGACTTCACTTTCCTTCCTTACACTTGAATCTTCCTGGCTGGGGCGTCTCAGAGGCTGGGCTGTGTCCTCTGGGAAGGCGCCTGCCTTTGTGTCACCGGCTAGCCGTGGTGCTCAGGCGCAGCAAAAATCCCTGGTGGCTGTTCCTGTGGTGGCTGCCCTCTTGGCAACAAGTGGCTGGTGTTGGCATGACTCTGAGTCCTTGGCTGGGCAGTGACGTGGGTTAAGGGGTCCTCCGTTTCATGTCATGCATTGGTCTGTTGCCAAGAGAAAACTGGCTCCTCCTTTCTACAAGTAACGGTTATTAATATTTTTTTTTTTCCAAATTAGAAAATGAATGCCTACTCCTTACAGAAGATTTAAAATATATAGAAAAATGTAAAAAAGAAGGTTCATAAACCCACTACTTAGAGATAACTAATGTTTTGGTGTATTATTGTTTTTGTGAGTACATGTGTATTTAAAAACAGAACTGGAAAAAATCCAGAATTGGAATCATATCACGGTTGTGTGTGTGTGTGTGTGTGTGTGTGCGCATTTCTGTATTCAACTTTTTTCATTTAATAGTGCTTTGTAATAATTTTCACATGTGCATCAGGTTGTTGTAAAAACGTAATTTCTTTTCGCTGCATAACATTCCATCATCTCGATGTAAAATACAGATATATTTTAAATATGTCTTACTGCCAAGAACAAGATCTGTAGGATGTAATTTCATACCACGCAGGATAGCACAGAGTAGAGCAGAAAAAAAGATGCTACTTGAAGTTAGAGGGCCTCAGAATTACTTAAATTCTGAGCCTCAGTTTTCTTATCTATAATATGGGAACGATACTATGTACCTTATCGTTGGCAGAATTAAATGAGAAAATGCCTGTACGAAGCTTTCATAAACTGCAAGTTTTGTTATTTTTGTTAAAGACCCTGGTTCTGTTTCTTTCGTATCAGTTGTCTGGATGTCCCATACTCATGCCTTGGGAATCATGGCTTTTGAATGTTTCTTCACTCTGAGTATCATCTCGTCTTTAGCAGATGCATTAAAGGATATTGTGTCGGTCAGGGAGGTGGTTTATGCTACTGGATGGATGGCAGTCCGTTTGACAGAGAGCTGGGTGTGATGGAGGTGACTCCAGGAAGTTTTGATGACGGAAGGGAGAGAACCCTTTCCTGACAGGGCTTTGGGAGCGACAGGCGGTGGTTGTGTGAGGGGTGCTTTCTACAGTGAGGAGCATCCTGTGACTTGTTCATCGCCTTGTACTGTGCTGGTGCCTCTCTAGAAGGGACAATGGCGGTGGGTATGCGGGTCTTGAGTTAAGAAAAATGAGGAGGAAGTGAGAGCTTGTCTCAGCTCTCTGTGTGGTTGAAGGAGCGCATGTCCGAATGTACACATGGTGACGGCACTGGACCACTTTTGTTTATTTTGATCCTTTTATCCATCTCCACATTGAAGGTAGACTTCTTGAGATGAAGACCCTCGCCCATCTTGTTTGCGCTGTATTCTCAATACCTAGAGAATTGAGAATAGAGAATTGCGCTGTTCTTCATGTGATAGGTGCTCAATAAATGAGTGTCAGATGAGTGGCTGAGACGAGGAAGATGTCCACAGAAAAAACGACCAGCCAGACCAGAGGCTCTTGAAGTGAGGTGCCAGAGGTTTGAGCGCAGACACAGGTGTCCTGGTTAGTTACCCTGGGTTTTTTTTTTTTGTTTTTTTTTTTGTTTTTTTTTGGGTTTTTTTTTGGCTCTTGAGATGAGTGGGGATGACGAGCCCCACCCTGCAGGCAGTGGGGGCATGTGATAATATATTTTATGCTGACTGCTGTCCACGGGGCCTGGCAGAGAGTAATGGGAGACTCAATCTTTCGGCAAACAGAGGAGGCTCTGGGGAAAGGCAGAGAAGATGCGCTGGCCACACAGCCACAGTAGCGCCTCTGCAGTTTGTTGGCAGTGAAATATGGGGCACGTGGCCTTTCCATGCCCATATTTCTATTCAGGTGTCCACGAGAGCATAAATAAAGACTAAGTGGCTTGGCAGGCCCCACAAAGACTTGTTGCTCCCAGTTGCTTGGGGACCCTGGAGGCTGCATAACTCAGAGCCGGGCCGCTGCCTTGAGCAGTGGGGCTGGCGCGAATCCACTGACCCAGGGCCACCATCCCCGCCTTTAGGCCTCTCCTTCCTACTGGTGCAGAAACCTCTCTTCCTCATTTTGGCCCCTGGTATGGCTTTTTGTTCAAGGCTGCGGTTTCAGGGCGCCTAATTGAGTTCTACCACAAGGCCGATAATGTGGGATGAGCAGTTCACGGGGTGACTTCCTGTGCTCCCTCAGACCTCCCTACTGTCACCTCCAGGAGGTCTGGGAGTGGGGATGGGGGAGAGAGACCTGCCCCAACGCTTCCCTTTGTCTTCCTTGTCTCCTTTGCAAGAAGAGTCCTTTATTTGTTCTTTTAATGCATCTGGCCTCTCAAGATCCTTTCCAGATCAATTTGGCTTGTCAGGGGTGCCAGGCTTAAGTTTTCTGGCTTCTGAAGAAGAGGAGAAAGGCGGGTGTGTGTGTGTGTGGGGGGGGGCGGTGGGGGGAGGACTGGGGCTCAGACTTTCTCTCTCTTTGTGGCTTTCAGAAGAAAATCATGCATGTTAAAATAAATGATGCAAATATCTGTATTTTATGTATCAAAGAGACAAATGGCATAAATGCAGATTATAGGGTATTCCTTAGAACTGTCCATCACACAAGCGCTCCTGGGAAAGGCAGGCAGGCACAGCCGGCTCTGCTGAGCAGTGGCTCTGCTTTGGGGCAGCCTCCAGGGGGTCGGCATATTTGGGTCATTGTCTCCTGGATTGATTCAGGATCGTCTTCAAAGCCAACTAGTGTTCCAAGTGTTTCATCTTAACATTGCACACTTAAAAAAGTAAAAGCCATTTCTACTCTTGTGTGACCACCCTTCAGCTTCCGCCTCCACTTGTGCAATTATTTCTCTCCTGGTTTAAGATCTAACTGGCAGATCTGGTGTGCACAGGCCTTGCTGTCGTGAGTTAGGGTCCATGGTGGAGAGGGGTAGAATATGGTTGCTCATTGTTTGTCCTTTACAGTCTGCCTTGATGCCAATATGTCCATCTTTCCTTCCCCAGAAAGATTCTTCATGTAGGTGTTTGAGGATGTGAGCTGTGGCCTTCCTGTGCTTAGAGTTATGGTGGAGCTGTTTCTGTCTTCCACCACTGGCTGCCCATTGCCAGTTGGGGGCCTTTGGATCTCCTCCCTCCTGGAGCCTTTTCCAGCTTTCCACGGTCTGTCCTCAGTGTGTGCCCCCTCCCAGCCATGGTCTCATGGGAAGCATTTTCCCAGCTGAGAGTGCTTCCCCAAGGTCCCCTGTGCGGTGGCCTTCCAAGAGTCCCCACAATAATCGGGATTCTACTCTTTAAAGTCATAGGCCTGCCTGAAACTGGGCAGTTATGTGAGGTACAGCAAGGGTCTCGGGACACAGTCGCCCTAGGTCCAAGCCCATCCTGGCGTGTCGACCTTGAGTGATAACAACCAACATTTCCTGACCATTTGTCATGGGCTGGCTTACCTTAACTCCATGTCTCATTTAGTCCTCACGACAACCCTGTAGGAAAGCTTTCATTCTTCCTGCACTTTATGAGGCTTATCGAGGCTCAGATTCACGCAGCTGGAAGTGGTGGACCGTTGTCCAGACCCATGGAGTCTGCCTCCAGATCTCACACCCTCAAAACCTCTGCACTGCGCCACCCTAACTGGTGTGCCGTGACTTACAACATGACGAGAGGTTTGCCCTCTGAACCTCTGTTTCCCCGTCTGTGAAATGGAGATACGGTGTCAACACTGCAGGGTTCTTTTGAGGATACAGTGAGGTGAAATGTCGTGGCTCGGTCCCTGGCTCAGAGGAGGAGCCCAGCAAATGTTAGTTCTGTTCTTTTGTTTCCAGGGATGAAGAGTGGGGCATGAAAAAAAGAGGGACATTCATGTCCTGCGTGGCAGCCTTGGTGGTTAGAAGGGCAGGACCAGAAAGGGAAGGCACAGGGGATCCCCACCACTGTGGCCAGGCCATTTCACCCTAGAGATCTTCCCAGTGCGGGCCTGCTGCATTCTGGGGTGTGGGGTGGGTGGTGGGACACTGCTTCCTGGAGAGGAATGTGTGGGAGGAAATGTTGGCAGGTAGACACTGGAGTCTCATCGGGGTGGAGGTCGAGTGCTTGTCCATTTGACTCTGGGGTGGGCTTGGAATTGGGCCCTGGAGAGTGAGCATGTGCCCCTCTCCGGAGATGTCCAGTGTGCCAAATGTGCTCATCAGCACGGGGAAGCCTGAGACTCTCCATCTTGGGCTGCTGTGCCTCGGCGGTCATCCTGCCACCCTGCCAGGAGGGAGCCTCAGCAGGAGTAGGGTCTGTCTCTGGACCTGGATTTGCTTTGCTTTGTAAACGTTCTGTTCTGTCCCAGAGGGTGCCCAGGTGGGAGTAAAACACTGAGAAATTTTGGTGCTGCCTTGGGTGAGTGTGCCGTTCCAGTCCTGGTCTGAGAAGGTTATTTGGCTTTTTCCCCAGCCTTCTTTGTCCTTCTAGAACATAGACTTGTCAGGAATGCAGAGAGGGGATCCCCAGTTAGAACCAAGGTGGGGTCAGGGAACGGAAGTCAAGTCAGGACAGAGCCTGGAAGGACAGGTAAACCAGGGAAAGAAGCCAGGACCCTTGGCTCAGTGGGATCTCAGCATCACTTGGGAGCTTGTTAAAAATGTCGAAGCTCAGAATCCCCGCCCCTTCCTCCAGACCTTGGAGTTGGAATCTGCATCTTACCAGCCTCCCCAGGTGATTCCCGTGCATAGGAAAGTCCAAGAAGCCCTGACTTTGACTTTCTTTGGAGCTGTGAGAACTAGGATTATACCCTTCCACATACCTGCATTAAGAAAATAAAACAATAATTATGTTTTTAGAAGATCGAAATTCGTTCAGTGAAACTACGATGAAGAAAAGCAAAATGAAACAAAGCACCACCCGGTGCCTGAGTGAGAGATGGCGTTGGGAGCTTCCTGGCTTAGGACACCCTCACGCCCTCACCTGTCTGGGGGCCTGCACCATCTAAGGCCAGGACGCCATCTGTCTGTCTGCCCTACTCGGTTCCCTTTCCCTGGTACATGATGGCGATGACGTAACTTTTGGGGACAGCGCGTGTAGCAAGTGGGAGCTATGTGTGGATAGTGGCTTTGTTGACTACTTTTGCTTTTCTTGCTTTATTTTTATGGATAATGATAAAGTCACCGCTTGTGGGCACCGCCACAGATAATACAAAAAAGCCCTTTGAAAAGAGCTTTATCTGCTTACAAAGTACTTGGAATTGAAGACCCCCAGGGATCCGCCTCTGCCCCTCTTCTTTCTCTTCCCCTTTCCTCTCTTCCTGTTCCCTCTCTTCTCTCTCTCTCTCTCTCTCTCTCTCTGTCCTCTTTCTCTCTCTCTTTTTTTCATTCAAACTTGCAGTGGAACGGGAGTGAACTACAGTATTGCCCTATTTTCAGCTGATTTGCATGTTAGAGAGCAGAGTAATTGGTGTTTAACCAGAACAAAAGAGGATCTGTTTTCTAAAAGAAAAAGAATTTTTGAAGTAGACCCTATTGCATCTACTGCCTTTGTCTTTCCTCTCATTAAGAATTGAATAGGATGGCCCCGTAATGAGGATGTGGGAGATACTGCTTTGGTTGTGATGCTTTTGAGCTAATTGGTTTGAAAATTATATTTGATGTGTATGTGAGGGATGTTGGCAAAACACCTCGTTGGGACGTGGACTTCCTGTCTCCATATCAGTGGGAGGATTGGGCAGTAAGAAGTGGTGTGGGAGCTCAGTTTACCTTCTGAGTTGAGTGCTTTGATGGGCCACCCTGAGATTCTGATCTTTCTCCAAACCTTCCGGTTGGTCTCTGTCCTCTGGGATCAAAGGAAGCCCCTGGGTATTGTCCAGGGGAGACTTGAAGGGCAAAGTTCAGTAGAACTTCCTTGGCCGATGTTTCACTTCTAGTGAAGCAAAGTCTTAGTAATTTGAGATATTTTAGTGAAAACGTAAAGTTGGAAAATGATTTTTTTCTCTTGGTCAGAGGGAGAAAAATCTAAATCTGGACTAGGAAATTTGGCAGTGTGTCAGGTGAAAACCTCCAGATTGCCCATTCTTTATTTTATGTGCTTTGTCAACTCCTACGGTTATGTTCTTTTCCTCCTGGAGCCTACCAGCATCTGATGGCATATAGTTTTGTGAAAATGGAGTGAACTTTTTAAGACGTTCAGTAATGTTTCAGTGACCACAAAAATATCTATAAAATTAAAAAAGTAAAATACACTCTATAAACTTTGAAAATCGAAGAGCAGAATGAATTATAATCACATCTCTCTAGTGTGTTACCCAGTCTTTTGGCATTGCAATTCTTAAATGCACAAACATATACATTTTGAAATGATCATAGAATACTACACTGATTACTTTGGGAATTATGTTGAGGCAAATATTTATTTAATACTACCAGACTTCTGTAACCTCGATATCTTTTTCGAGGTCACCTAAATTTGCAAAAATTTATTCCCCCTCATTTTCATTAGGAAATAACTTAAAACTTATAGGAAAGTTTTTAAGGATAAATGTGAAGCAACCATACATCCTCCACTCAATCAATCCTTTGTCAGTGTTCCACCCCCGCCCCCATACTCTGTGAGTTACACTCTCTTTCTCTATAGAGACATATTCTTTTCCCTGAGTTTTTTTGGAATAACTGCATATATCATGACCCTTCACTCCTAAATCCATCTGTGTCCCTATGAATGGGGACGTTCCCTTCCAGAACTAGTATAGTAACAAACTTCAGGAAATTTAACATCGACACAGTGCTTTTTTGTAATCTGCCATTCTTACTCCAGTTTGTCAGTTGCCCGAATATGTCCTTTACAGAATTCCTTTTTCCTCAAGTACAGGGTATAATGCAGGATCGGGTATTACATTTAGTTTTTTAATGTTTCTTTAATCTGGAATATTTCCACAGCCTTTCTTTGTATTTTATGACATTGGCATTTATAAAGAATATAACCCCATTTTTTCCAGGAGAGCATTCTTGCTAATATTTTCTTATGATTCGATTCAAGTTCCGCATTCTTGGCCAGGATACTACATAAATGTTTTTGTGTCCTTCTTAGGGTGTCACATCTGGAGGTACTTGATGTCCATCTACCCCTCTTTGCTGATGTTAATTTTGATCACTTGTTCAAGGTGGTGTTTGGTTTTCTCCACTATCTAGTCATTATGTTTTGTTTTGTGACTAGTAAGCAGTGTATGGGGAAAATTCTTTTAAGACTATGCTTCTCTTCAAAATTTCCACTTCGAGTTAGCATTTACTGATGATTTTTGCCTGATTCTATGTCTGGCAAAATTCCTACACTTCCTCCATGTTTACCAGTTGGCACATAGCATTTTACTGTAAGAGAGCGTCCTTCCTTGTCTACCATTCATCTGTTAATCTATTTACTATAGGTGTGGACTCATGGACTCTTATTTTACCAATGGCTTGCAATTCATTACTGTACTTCATTATTTTGGTGCTCATATTGTCTCAGATTTGGCCAGTGGGAGACCCTTCATTCTAGTTTCTTAGAATATGCACCCCAACATTTTTTTTTTGAGTACTTCTTTACTTTCTGGTACGAGATACTCCAGGCTCGTCTTGCGTCTAGCCCGCCCCATCCCTGGAGTTAGTCATTTCTCCAAGGAGATGTTTTCTTTTGCTGGGGAATGGATTTAGATATCTGAGTGCTAGGTATATTCATTACTACCAGTGTCTTTGCTCATCTTACTGGGATGTCTGCCTCTTGATCATATCAGTGGAGCGATCTAGGAAATATATGAATGTCAACATACATATGCGCACACAAGTATACACATGTACATACGGACAGACAGATGTGTATGCACATACATAACAACGTCCCTCCAATTCCAGGCCATCTGCACAGTGTTCTTTCTTGCCTCCCTCATTCCATATTTGTGTGGCCCTTCTTCCGCGGTGAGAACCCCGACTCTCAACATCAGCAGCACGTTAATAGTTTGCTCAGTCCTGTAGTATATCTAAAATAGAACCAGAATGGCTTGTCCATGCCACTGCAAAAAACGAACCTATTAAAAATGGTTCAGGATTTGTTGGCGATTCTCTCCTCCCACCCTGCCCACCCCAGCTCAAAACTTGAGAGTATCTGGTCAAATACAGTTCCTAAGTTAGTTGGAATAGATCTGTCCCCTGCCTCACCTACCCTTCATTGTGGTTATGGTTTGCTTCCATTTTCAGATTTTTCTCCCCTTCTTTCCTTCCTTGTTAATTGAATCTTATTTACTATGTGGGACATTTACATGTGTTTACAAATGTCCTTCTGCTCCCATGCTATATCCCTCCCACCTCGTCTCCCAAGCTCTGAGAGGTCACCAGTGTCTTTGTTTTCTGGTTTGTCCTGCATTTTTGTAAAGATAAACAGATGTTTGTATGTTTTCTTATTTCTTCTTTTTTTAAAAAAATAGTATATTTTTCAAGGCATCTTACTATTTTTAAAATTAACTAAAGTCCATAGCTCATTCCATATTTCTCAGTTTTTGTTTTTTTTTTTTTTTTAACTACCCTTTTGTATTCCAGGATCCCATTAGGACACCACATTACATTCAGTAATCCTGTCTCCTAGGCTTCCTTTGGCTGTGTCTTAGTTTTTTAAATATATGGGTAGTGGATGGAGGAGAGAGAGAAAAAGGAAGGTCAAAGGCGATAGATGACAAACATTAGGTCCGTATCCCCAAATGTTATTTCCTTCCCGTTTTTTGCCATATTCTCATGCTACATGTATTATTATTAATACTTTTCTTTATATGGACACATTTTTTGACCATAAGGACATTTTCTAAGAAAAGTTTACATTGCTACCATAAATTGTCTCACTGTTACTTGTCCACTTGTATTTCTGAGAGTTGCATAAAAATCACAACTTTTTGAAATTTAAAAAGTTTAGTAAGTAAAGTAACTCCTAATATTTATTCTTAACAAGACTTGAAACATGTAAATAATAATACACGGTTTTTGGGGTCTAATTTTTTTTCTTTTTTTAAATGACAGCCTTATTGAGATATAATTCACATGCTGTACAAAGGTCTAATTTTTTCCTAATGAAGATACAAATATATTGATCCGACCCATTGATCTATTATGTGCAAGAAATTGAAGCTGGGCTTTTCAGAGGAATTTGAGAAAGAGCTGTACCTTATAGGGAAATAAAATGAAGACGTGAATAACTATAGTCCACGCTGAATGACTTAAGTGCTCTTAAAACCAAGGATTCCTTCTTTTCTTGTTGTCATTGTCATTGTTTGAACCACTAATTAAACATTTTAACAAGTGTCTCATTTATAAAAAGTTTAAACAGAATAGAAGAGTGCTACAGAGTAAATAGATGTGTGTGTGTGCACACTCTTTAAATTTACTCTGGTTATCTTTAAGATGATGTCTGGAAGATTCTGGGCCACATCTTGGCCATATGAAAGCCAATCCCTGTGATGCTTCTGTCTTTGTCATGGAGTTCCAAATGGAAAAATTGCCAGCACGTTACTGTCACAGATTTCTTAAGTAGGCAGCCAAAGGTCAGTACTCCTGTTCACCGTTGTTCCTGGAAATGGGCTACGGCAGTTCTGGCCCTTCCCGCTTGTCCTTAAGTTGCCATAGATAATAACGATGTGACATGTTCTGGACTTGCATTCTAGAAAGGAAGTGGGAATTAATGGAGTCCTCCAGAGTGTACCATCTTATCAACATTTGAATAATGAGAACTTTATTTCAGAATAGCTCTTTCAAAATGATCTTCACCATTCTTCTTCTTAGTTTTTAAATAATGAACGCAACATTATAGCAGCACTTTTCAAATTCTAAAAGAAGGAAAGGAAAATTTTCACCCACCATCTTCCCTGAGGTGTCTTGCTTCCCATCCCTGTCCCCACGTGTACACCCACTTGTGTGGGAGTTATTATAATGCAGGCGTACAGCCCTCTGTCCTCCTGTTCCCACTTAGCATTGCACATGTTGTACTCCATGGGTCTTTTAAAAAATATATTTTTAATTTTTAAAAAAGTTTATTACCCTCTGGCTCTTTTATTGGAGTTGTTCTGTCTTCAGGATTTGTAAATGGGATGGTCAGAGGTCACCTCTCCAGGGTTTCTACCCTGGGAAGCAGAGAGCTGGGTGTCTCTCGGCAGAATAGGTTTGTCTCTAGATTCCCCACTTTAGCTGGAATGGATGTTATCAGTTCCTCCTGAAGTTGTCTGAGCGATCCTCAGTGTTTTTCAGGACTTTGGGTTTCCACAGGTTTAAATGTTCCTTCTTCATTTGCGGAACCAGCAGTCATAGGCCTTGCCTTGTGCCAGGCCCTGGGCCAGCTGTGAGGATACAGCGGTGAGCGAGATAAGTGTGTTTGGTTTCTGCCTTCTTGGTGCTCACGGTTCGTTTGCAGGATGTATGCAAAGTTCTCTGTGCTTTGCTGCACATCCAGCCCTTTCTGTCCATCTCATGGATGCTCACATTTCAGTAGCAGGGGGAGGAGCTGACATTGTAGAAGAACCTAGGATCTGCTCTGCCTTCCTAAATGCTAAGTTCTTAGCACGCTCCGGTACTTTACTAGTAGCACAAGCGACTTGTGGCATGTCTCACAATGGTTCGGACACACATGTGGTGCTGAGTGTGAGGACTGTTAGACGAGAAGGCTGAGACAGGGGAGTCCGGGGAGATGGGCCGGCAGCGATGGATGCCTGAGCTGCTGCATTGGACTAGAGACCACCCCTCAGCTCAGGAATTCAAATGTTCAAATCACTTTTGTACCCAGAGAAGAGGACCCGTGGGAGAATGGTGGCTTAAGTTGATATGCTCTCCTCCCCAAGTTATATCCCCTGTAGGGTATTCTGGCTTCTTAGCTTTCAGCCACACCTGAATTAGGAAGGATCTGATATTGTTTACAGTTGTGCCTATTGACTCTCCCAGCTATACCTTTTATCTCAAATTATGGACTAAAAAAGCCTTTGTCTCTAGTCAAAGGCTTTGAGTCCTGGCTAGCAGGCCAAGGAGCTATTGGGGGCACTTAGAAGCCTACTTGAAGTTTCTGAAGTAAGAATATTCTTGGGCTGGCTCTCCCTCACGTCCCTGGATGGCCACTCTTTTCCTCCGTCCTTGGTTGAGAGACCTGGGCTTGATGGGTCCAGGCTGTTGACCCTGAGCCCGCTCCCTCCTACTGTTGGGCTTCCCCTCTATCCACCATCCTCTCCCGTGTGTGTGTGTGTGTGTGTGTGTGTGCGCGCGCGCGCGCAAGCGTGTGCGTGCACACATGCCCACCCTGTAGGGTATTCTGGCTTCTTAGCTTTCAGCCACACCTGAATTAGGAAGGATCTGATATTGTTTACAGTTGTGCCTATTGACTCTCCCAGCTATACCTTTTATCTCAAATTATGGACTAAAAAAGCCTTTGTCTCTAGTCAAAGGCTTTGAGTCCTGGCTAGCAGGCCAAGGAGCTATTGGGGGCACTTAGAAGCCTACTTGAAGTTTCTGAAGTAAGAATATTCTTGGGCTGGCTCTCCCTCACGTCCCTGGATGGCCACTCTTTTCCTCCGTCCTTGGTTGAGAGACCTGGGCTTGATGGGTCCAGGCTGTTGACCCTGAGCCCGCTCCCTCCTACTGTTGGGCTTCCCCTCTATCCACCATCCTCTCCCGTGTGTGTGTGTGTGTGTGTGTGTGTGTGCGCGCGCGCGCGCAAGCGTGTGCGTGCACACATGCCCACCAGCACCTGAGCACATCTGGAGAATGAAAACTCACAGGAAGAACAAGGAAACTCAGAGATTCTACATTTGGCACAGTTCGGGGAGTAACGTTTAAGTTTTCTTCTTAACATTATGAGCGATCCCGAGAGTGATAAAAGAAATATCGGGAAGCTCTCAGCATATGAGTTCATTGTATATATTGGGGGAAGAAGAAAGAAGAGGAAAATGAAACATTTGAATCATCTGCTTTAGAAGTGTGAATTGTGTACATTTTTTCTAAGTACCGTGTATCGTGTATCGAATAACAGTAACATAAATACTTAGAGTAATAGATTACCTTTTATTAGTTTTATTACAATAGTCAAATGGTACATGTGTGCGCTTGTGTTCTAGCCTGTCTGTTTTATAACCCAGGAATAACGAAAAGTAAAAACACTGGTCAAAGTGAGCTTATCAAGCAGATAGACTTTAAAAATTATTCTACTTGAGCCTTTTAAAGCTAATTTTAGGAATATATATATTTTGACTACACCCTTCTTTGCTGCCCTTTTGGAAAAATAAAAGTACATTTAGTGACTCTAGTAGATGTCATCTGAATGGATTCTAGCTGACTGATGCCATGTAAATTATAAATGAACCATATGGAACCACTTTATACTAAGTAACTTGTGTGTTTCAATGATAGTTATTTAGGTTGTAATCTTCTCAAAATCTGTTGTTAATGACTGGTGTGTTTTCACCTGAGGTTGTTAATGCTCCAAAGCCTGTCGTTAACAGTGCTGTGTGTGTGTGTGTATGTGTGTGTGTGTGTGTGTGTGTGTATGTGTATGTGTGTGTGTGTGTGTTCATAGAAGGAAATTGTTGTGAACCATATTTCATGGTCTTATAGCTTCTATTTTTTTTGCCTTAGAGTCCAGACACAGTGCTCTGAAATAGCCGTTTTAGGGATTATGTATATTTGTCCTAAATGAATGCCAGTTTTCAGTTTGTCCAAGGAAGGGATGTGTGTGGAAACACATGGAGTATTGGATGGAACCGCCATGTGATTGGCATTTGGAGACTGCCCATTGCTTCAGGATGAAGTCCAAATGCCTCAGCACTGTTAGAAGGCATGCCGTTGTCTGGTGCCCCTCTCAAGCATCATCACTTGTCCTTCTCACACTCTGCTGTACTGAAGTTCTCAGGTCCCTCTGGCTTTGATGCTTCTGCGTCTTTGCTGATGGGGCTCCTTGTCCTAGAATGCTCTTGCCTCCATCTTCCTTATTCAGCTGAAGCATCATCTTGTTCATGAGCTTCTTTTACCCTCTCTCTGTTCTCCTCCTGTGCTTCTTTCTGTTAACACTCACAGTACTCTTTAGACTTTTTGTTCATCCACTGTATCAAATCAGTCAGGGTCCCTTTAGGAAACAGATGCCTTTCAGAAGGGGATAATTGAAAAGATTTACAGAGGTGTAGACAGAGTTAAAGGTTCAACGAGGAATGATGAAGCACCCTGGGATTCTTAGCAATGCTAAGCAGTTACTGACTCTTGATCCAAAGGGGCAAGAGGAAGGAGCAGTTCCTGGAATGAAGCTGTGGGAAGGGGCTCCTGGATAGGAGCTGTAGTAGAGGAAGAGGAACGAGGCCCAGCAAACAGGGATGGGCCATACCTGGCTTCTCTTTCTCTCCATCTTCTCCTGACAGTGTCTTCTATTGGCCAAACCCAACTGGAAGCCAGAGAGTAAGGGAGCCCAGGAGACCCATTTTATAGTGATCAGTCTTGCCAGGCACTGAGCAGAGAGGAAAAGAGCATAGAATGGTTCTGGAGGGTCAAACAGAGACTAACCAGCCCACCTGACATTCCCCTGTGGGAGTACAATCTCAGCGAGGGTACCAGCCACATCTTCTTCATTTCATATTCCCAGGGTCTACTACAGCGGTGTGCTGGGCCTGGGGCTTTGTTCCCTTCCTCAGTCTCCATCAGCGCCTCCCAGCCACCACAAATAAGTATACCATCTAAGCAAAAACAGTGCTTCTTCTGTAGCTTCAGGACAAATCCTCACCCGCTCTCCCTTCCCACTTACGAGGTTGCTGCTCCTAAGCCCCTTCTGTCTCTAAATTCTGAAGCTGCCACTGATCTAGCTCCATGCTTGACCTAAGGTTTGTTTGTGTTCAACCTATACTTGTCGATGGAATGAATGAATGAGTGAATGGCGAGATGAGCGAGTGAGACAGTGAATGAATGAGAGGATGTGCGAAGAAACACCGAGGGTGTGAGAGTGTGAGGTGGGGTGTCTTTTCTTTGCATGCCTTCCAAATTCGCATAAGTAGGAATATAAATCTTAAGAGGGTAGGGATTTCTTGTGTTATTTACTGTTATGTACCTGGCACAGGGCCTGCACATAGTAGGCCTGCACATACATTTGTCAGATGAAGGAATCTGGATGCTAAGTCACAGACCTGGCCAGTTTCTTTTCCAATGGGCTGCTGTCTGAGGTGCACCATTGTATGAAGTCTTGGGCCATCATCTCTCTTTTGGAACCTAAGGTCACAAAGTAGAAGTGTCTATGGCTGCCTTTCCTATTTATTCTTTTGATTTCGGGAATTTAACAGTCTGTATAGAGGGTTCCAAATTTGCTTCTCTTGTTTTGCAGGAGAAGTAGGGGAAAAACTAGGACTTTAAGACTTTGGTGGAAAAGAGAATGGAGGCAGATGAAAAGGGGGCTCCTGGTAATGGTGGCTGGAACCCTCGTTCCTAACGTGAGCCCACGTGGGTGGCCTTGCTCAGTGCAGAGCAGCCAGGTGTCTCTTCTTGATCTTCCGGTTTCACATGGGTCTGTAATTTTAAGAGGAAAATTTGAGGGATCCTGGGTGAGAGGCAGAGGGGCAGGGTCAGTGAAATAAATGTTGGCTAATCCCTGAGTAACGCTCACCTTGCAAAGGCTGTCCTTGGACTAGATTTTGCTTCTCAAAGTAGTCATTTTCATGTGTTCAAGGTTCTTGGTCTTTTGCTATGGGGATTTAATTGGGATGGGGTCCCTGAGGTCACCAGTTTGCTCTGGCTGGGAGCTCCTCCTGTGCCTCTACACAGGAATTTTACAGGGCAGTGTTAAGGATCAGGGTGTGGAAAGCAGGAAATTAGTAATGACTAGACTGGGTGAGGGCGACTCTTATAATTTTAAAGAAATGCTTAAAAATTAATTGGTTCTCTGCTCCAAAGCTTTATTCTGCTGAAGCCAGAAAGAATAGTCAAGATGGAGAATTTCCCACTGTGACACCTTTTATTTCTGCAAAGTTGAGTCATTTAATGATGGTTGGAATATCAACAGCCCCCTGGCCCATCGTTCCCCAGAAAGCTCCCATTGATGTGCTCCCTTCTGAGGAAGGACACATTTCTTTCCTTTAGTATCCTGGCAACTCAAGAAGAGTCTGAGCTCCTGTATGTCCCAGACCATTATTAGACATTTACTGGCCAAGATGAGAGTGGGTTTCACCCTTTACCTGCTGCTCCTGTTTAAGTCATCCTTGGACCAACTGCGGGGTGGATGGAGCAGGAGCAGGTGTGGATGTGCCTTCTATGCTGGATGGAGGCATACTGGTTGATTTGACATGATTCTGAAGTGTAGGGCTTTCTTGAGGTTGTCCCAAGGACCTTTGCGTCCTGGAGGACTTCAAGGAGCACATGTCTAATGGTAGACTCAGTGCACTGATGCA
>NW_006443570.1:10411591-10417149 GCF_000325575.1 Pteropus alecto
AGGGAAAGATAGAAGCGCCACAGGGATTCTAAGGTAAAACACCGTTATTTACAAGGTACGTGGAGATGGAGGATGGGGCAAGCGATGTGATCATTCTTCCTGTAGGGGCATTTGCTGAACCAAGAACCAAAATATCTATTTCCTATCAAGGGTCTTTGAATTAAAAAGCTTTCAGTAGATTGGACACTTAATCTAATTATTATTTTTTTCTGTGTCCCAGGATATTTAGAGCAACTTATGACCTGGTCTTGTTGTTTCCTCATTAACAATCAGTCTTGGATGGTGCCAGGGTTGGGCTAACCTATTAAATCTTCTTTCCTTCCTTGATAAATAGTTAAGTCTATACCAGGGGTTGGCAAGCCTTTTTTTTTTGGTAAAGGGAACAGACAGTAAATATTTTAGACTTTGTGGGTCAAAAAGCGATAATCAGGATATTATGTAAGTTCTTATATAACAAGAGAGAAAACAAATTTATACAGATATTTTACTGATATAAATGTAATAACAGTGATTGAGTATAATTTTTGTAATACAGGTTTACTAATAAGAATGGATATGATTTTGGGGGGGTGATAACATTTTGCTGACTTAGAATTCAAAGTTATTGTTTTCTATTATCGAATCAATCACAGATGTTTATTTATAAAAACCATTTATAGTTTACGGATTATATAAATCCAGGCGGGAGACCGGATTTGACCCACAGGCTGTAGTTTGCCAACCCTTGGTCAGTAGCATAAATCTGGTGATCTTAAGTTTTGGGGTGGAAAGCCTGAGGACATGGAACAGCCCAGGATTTCATGCTGGCCTTATTTCAGTGCCTGGAAGATGATGTGTGGGTGCCATAATACTGGGATTTTATTTATTTATTCAATAAATAGTGACAGAGAAGCTAGGCACTGGGAATAGAGATGTGAACAACATGATTAAGGCCACTGCCCTTGGAAAGCTTACATTTTAACTGACATCTGATTGGAGAGACAATAAACAAATGAATAGGTATAAAATACAATTCCAGGCGATTGAAGACGTGGGGTAAGGGGATATAAGTAATGCTGGGAGAGGTGTTTAAGGGACATCCCCAAGATATTTGGATAGAGATCTGAACTAAGGGGTGGGGGGAAGGAGCACCAAAGCTTTGTGAGAGGCAACAGGAAATGTGGAGGTCCGGAGGCAGGAGCACGCTTGTGAGTGGGAACCAGCAGGAAGTGTGGAGTGGCGGGAGCGAGCAGAGTGTGTCTAATCGGAAGGGCTAGGAGACGAGTTTGAAGAGGGAGGCAGGAGCCAGATAAGGGGAACCTTGAAGTCCATGAAAAGGAGATTGTGATAGGACATTATTAAAAGGATTTGAGCTGGAGAGTGATGTAATATGATTAGCTGCTGAGCCGAGAGTAGATTCTAGAAAACAAGACTGGAAGTGATTTTATGGGGCCACAAAACAGAATACTGAAAATAGAGATAGTCTGGAAAACGTGGAGTCTGTGTTCAGTATATATTTAACAGTGTCATATGTGTCATAAGTCAGCATCCTTTTGGTTTCAAATAACCTCACTCAAACACGCTCAAGAAGAGGGAATATATTGGCCCAGGTAACTGTCAAGTCCAGGAGTTTTCCCGGCTTTGTCACAGTTGGTTCCATGGGCTCAAATGATGTCATCACGGCTTGCTCCCTCTGTCCCTCATCTCTCCTTTCTCCTTCCCTCTGTGGGTTGGCCTCCTTCACTCCTTTTGAAGATAAATCTTTTCCATGAGTTAGACAAGATGGCCATCAAGATCCCGAATTCACGTATTAACTTGGCAATTCTAATTCAGAAATATTACAGCTTTCTTTCAGCATCTGAATGTCACTTTCAGGGAAGTTCACTGATTGGCCTTACTTTGGTCACACACCTTGCCCTTGGATCAGTGTCTGATGACAGTCTCATTACAGCTACATGGGGTGAAGGAGATTTGCTTCCCCAAAGGTAGGGGTGCTGAGCAGAGAAAACTGTATTCGTGACACAGTGATCTGTTTCCTTTCATCTCCCTTATTTTCCTCTTCCTGGGGACTTTCTGTTGGGGAACGTGCCAAAACTCGAGTGAAACCTGTGCCATTACCTTCGAAAGGCAGGCTCATGAAGAAAGTAGCGTCACATGCCATTTCTTGGTTACCATTATTCAGACCGCATCATTCTCTTGCTCCGAGGGCTGCACCCAAACCCATCTCCTGTTCTGATGATGCTCTCTTGAGAAGCAGTGGGGCAGGCGGGACCTGCTGGGTTCTAGGTTCTGGTCTGTCTCTAGCTAGCTCTGCGACCCCCGGATAGGCCATTTAACCTTTTTGAGACCTACTTCCCTTATCTTCATGTTACTCAGTTGCTGTGTGCCTTGACTAAGATATCCACTAAGTGCTTTGTGAGATGTAAAATACCATTTTGGTGATAGCTGTTAATGGTGTTTTCTAATCCCTTGCTCAGGAGATAGAGTGATGGGGGAATGAAAGGTGTTATGTTTTACTTCTGGACCTTGTTACCCACACATACCAGCCTAGCTTCTTTTCCAGTGGTCATGCTTTTTCATTTTTATCTGCTTGATACTTTTACTCCCTGGCTGGACTTTTAAGCAGATATCCTTTGGTGGGGATGCTGGCACAGAAGCACCTCAGATCGACAAGATGTGTGTGTGTATGTGTGTTGTTTTTTGTCAGCCACAAGTGGTCTTAGCAATTTGACATAGACATAATTTTAGATATGTAGGAAAGGACAGCTTGTTCCGTATCGATAAGATTTCAGCAAGATTCAAAAGAAGAAAACATAAAGCTTAATGCATTACTATATAATGCCTTGGTTCCTAGTTCCTTAATTAGGCCTGTGGTTTAAGCAGAGTGCACCGTCTCAATACACAGATGGTTTTTATGTAAAAAATTTTTTTCAAATGTTAATTTCCAATGACTGATGTTCTCTGCCTAAATCATTTTCCATTGTTTGTATTTGATAAGAACTGTATTTGAACTGCTCCTTTATAAGTTGGAGTCTTTTGTAATGGGATTTAACTTAGTGGTTTTACAGGTGTATGAAAATGTTAAGCTGTGTATTGTACTTGAGAGTTTGAAAATTCTTAGTTGCAGCTAATTTAAGAAATAAAAATTAAACAGGTGATTAGCAGCTGCTTTTGGTTTTGAATGTTCTCGCTTTGGGGTTTTGTGTTTGCTTATTCGTGTGCAAATTGGTATGGTTATTTTGGAGTGGGTGAGATGTGCCAGCGGTGCACCTCCCGGCCAGCTGCCCGCCTCATTCAGCGGACCCTGCCCCAGTTCTCCAGGCAGATTTGTTCCCCGCCAGCATTCTCAGCGCTTGTTCTCTCCCTCAAGATGCAGGCCTTACTGAGAGAAAACAAAGCAGGCCTGCCTGGCCCTGGTTCTCCTTGAGGACAGCCTCGTTCATTGCCACCAAGTTCCCCCCTCGCCCCTTGCAGAGGACTTGCCTCTTGGAGCAGCCAAGAACGGCAGACCCAAGCGGTTGCACTCCCTGACGCCTGGTTAGAGTTCTGAACTGGTCTCCTGAGTAACGGCTTCTGGGGGCTTTAGGCTCCTGGACCCTCGAAGGCCTCCGGAGTCGGAGTCTGCAACCGGTGGGAAGAACGTTAGGAAGTGAGTGGCTTGGAAAGGGCTGGTTAAGGACTCTGGGCTCCAGAGCTGGAGTCAGCCAGCCCAGTCGCACTTGGTCAGTGCGCGGGACCCCCAAAAAAAACGGCTCAGCCAGACCCTGTTGCTTCCCTGGCATGGGTGGGTCGTGCTCACTTAGCCCCATCAGTGCCCCTGCCAGGGCAAGGGGAGCTTTGCACAGGCCGCTGCTGCTTACTCATTAACGATGACGCCAGCGGGAGCTGCGCCACCAGCTCCCTTTCCAGCCCTTCGTGGCTGCATCCTGTTCACTCAGAGGTGAAATCAGGAGCTGTCGGACTCGATTTTTCAGTTGAGGGGCTTTTGTGTGTGTCTTTCTTTATCCACTAAGAGGCTTGTGTTTTCATTCACAAAGATTCGATCAGTAAATATGGAGAGAAAATGCTCAAGGGAGAAATGCTTGCTGTCCAGATTAATAAATTAATCTTTTTTTTTTTTTTTTTTCAGGTTAGGCAACCCTTGGTTGACCTCACAGATTGCAAGGACCTTGTCGTCTTACACTTGGTTGACTTAATAACTCAGCCTGTCCATCCTCATCTCCCGTTTGGGGTCAACTGATCATAATGGTACTTTCTCGGTTCTTTCTGGAGTGGTACTTTCATGTACTCCCCCCGTCCCCAAGAGATAGTTGGGGGGGACTGCTGTTCCAGGGTCCCACAACTTGCTGGGCTTGGCTTCAAAGGGGGTTACAAGGCTCCCCAGTTGTAGACCTTGGCAACTTTCTGCCCTGAACAAAAACAGCAGTGGAAAATTGAGGGTAAAGGGAAGATGAGAAAGCCTTTGTGGGTTTTTCTATTTCCTTCCTTCTTTCTTTCCTTCTTTCTTTCCTTTCTTTCTTTCTTTTATTTTTTTTCTGGATAGCATTTTGTACCTGTAAAACCAGAATGAATCCTTCAGGCATTTTTCTCCAGGACAGTTCCAGTCTTGGGCTGAAGTTGGCTTTTCTGAAGACTGCAGGTGATGTTTAAGGTTAAGTGTTTGCAGATAACGCGTTTAATGGCTCAAGTCTGTAGTTGGAGCCTTGACTACAGTCTGCCTTTTCTTGGAATCTTAGAGTAGTCTCCATATGGGGGTGTTTGTTTCTCTGAATTTTTTTTTTTAATTGTTGAAATAAGAATGTAATCATGGCCAAGATCTCTTTCAAAATTTAGAGGTGGTCTACCCTGCCCATGAAAGAAGGCATTTCTGTTACAGAATCTTCAGACGCAGTTCCTATGAGAGCTTCTCCAACAGGGAGAGGCAGCATTACCTAGGAGTCAAGAAGTGGGGTTCTGTATTCAGACAGACCTTTATCTGGGGTTGGGCCCGACTGCCTTGAGGGCAGGGCTGGGCTGGCCTCATTCACCCGGCTCCCCTCAGCCATACTGCCTGGTTAATACTGGCTGCATGATTAATTTGCATAAATGAGTTTGAGTCTTGTGCTGTGTCACTAACCAACCATGTAGCCTTGGGCAAGTCATTTAACTACTTGAAGTCTCAGTTTAACTTCAGTTTCCTCATCTGCACAATGGAGCAATTAATATGCACATTATCATTGTTGACGGCATTGTCTTGTGGCATTTGCTGCATTATGATAGGCTTATTAATGATAGCTGCCTGCAGCAACACCTTTGGCCCACAAACTTAACATTGAAGAAACTAGCAGACATGGAAGAATATTGACACGGAGATTCCTTTTACACAAGTTCAAAAATAGGCAAAATTAATAGTGGCTAAACTCTAAGGAAAAGCAGGATAATAGTTACTTTTGAGTAAGGAGGGAAGAGGGTGGGATTAGGAAAAGGGAAATTTAATATTTTTTTGTTTCTTAAACTGGCTTATAGGTATATGGATATTCATTTTGTCTTTATAGTGTACATATACGCTATATAAATATATATATATGTATAACATATAC
>NW_006443570.1:10417333-10422070 GCF_000325575.1 Pteropus alecto
ATACATATATATATATATCTGTTCAATAGCATTTAAAGCAAAAAAGTTATCACAGGTCTGGTATATATAGTAGAGTCAGCAACTATTAATTGCACTTATTGTTCTTGGTAGCAGAATTGACAAGCAGTAAGGCCCCAGTAATGCTCAGGTACTAGGCTGCCATGTATGGTTGTTCAGATGGTTCATTGAACAGCTTTCTGATCAACTGTGGGCTGAAAGTCAAGTTTTGCTTTGAGGCAAGGCTGTGTCTATAGTAGCCTCTTTCTAATTCGCACAAAGTTGTCTTAATACTAGTAGTTACCCTAAAAAGGCATCACTTATGTACAAGGATCTTTTGGAAAGGTGAGGTTGGATTGGGTTGAGCAACATAGGGGTCTATCAGAAGGTGAATATAGGATGTGGGATCCTGATCATTAGAGTTTGGAGGGAACCTTGGAGAATCATTAGGTCACAGCTCTCATTGTGCAAATGAACGGGCCCAGGGAAGATGAAAGACTAAAAGGTCACACAGTGATTCCATGAATACAAGAAGCACAAGGCTGGAGGAAAGTAATTTTAGGGCAAATAAGAGAAGTACTGATTTCTATAGCATTCCTGACAGTGGACTAGGAGTTACTATCCCCGAAGTGTTGTGCGTGTTGAAATGTAAACACGCTCAAGAGGAGTGTAGGTAAATCTAAGGATGATACATCACTTGGATCCTTTGGGAGTGTTTCTAATCCTTTAAGACTGGTTCTGTGGAGGGCGACCATGTTCACCCACTTAAGTCCCCCAGTGCCACCGTCCATCAGAACTTGGGTAGGAGGGGAGCTGCTCTTCAGATAAGGTTGACAGGTGGTCCTGCCATCTTAGTGGCAGTGGCCCCCTAGTTTCTTTGGTCATTCCTGGAGAAAGATTTTGCTTTTTATTCACCTTCTTCAGTTCCAGGAAGCCCTGAGATCCCATTGCTTGGGTTGGGAGGTGGGGGAAAAACCTCCTAGTTAAAAGCTGTTCAGGTCCCCTGTGTGGCAAATCTTTGTTCTGACTAGGAATTCAGCTACAAGGAAGATGAAATGGGCTGTTCATTAAATGCATGGGCCTAGGAGTCAGAAAGACAAGGGCTCCAAATCCAGCTACCAGCTTTCGTAATTCTGGGCAGGGGCTTACCTGCTTGAGCCTCAGTTTCTTCATCTGTAGAATGGACCTCCCCATACTGCCTCTCCCCAAGGGTATGCGAATGAGCCCTTGAGGAAAACTGATAGTGGCATTATTAACATTAACTGATGGCAGGGTGGATGGGGGAATTGTACCTGCCATCCCATGGCTGTGGCCAGCCAGCGATACCCCAAGCTACAGGGTCCCACCACTGGGAAGTCCCAGTTGTCATCCTCAAGCCATGCTGGGCCCTTGAGGACCCTGACGCCATTTCTTCTGTAGCTGACTTACTCTGCTTTCTTTTGCACTGAATATAGTTTTCAGTTTCCTATTATTGTTCTCCTAGCCTGTCACCCCCTTTGTTAAGCTGCCCACCCCGTGTGACGTCACTCGGCACTTTTATTTGTGACTGAGGGTAGTCTGGGAACCTCCTCACAGATAACTCAGGGAGCCTGGCCCTCTATCTTATCTCTAAGGATGTCCCAGGGTTCAGCACCAGAGAAGTGCCATAAACATGGTTTTCTAGAAGGTTCTTTGCCCTCCTGCGTAGTGAGGGAATGTACGCTTGAAGCAAGTAAAGAGACCCTGGAGGCTAGACCACGTTTTGTTGGGATGGGGCTTCAGAAGCCAGGTGCCTGTAGCCATGTGGAGAGAGGCAGGGATCTTCCATTGACTGAAGTTTTAGGACTTTACGGAAGGAGCTGGGCTGCTGTCACATGCTGGAGCTTACATGTTTAATTTGTATATTGGAGGGATTTGCCTCATTTCACGAAGGATTTGAGTACAAACTTTTTCTCTTTAACAGTTATGCTTTTTCTTAACTTTTTTTCCTGAGCCTCTCATCTCCAGGAGAGGCCGCTCAGCTGTGGGTTGAAGGTCTCTCCCCTGCTGGAGTTGGCCTCATTGAAGAGAAAGACAAGGGCTGAGCAGAACGTGGCCTTGGGGATCAGCGACAAGATTACCTGTCCAGGGGCTCTGAGCTGCCGAGCTGACTTGTCGAGCTGAATCTCCCCCAGCCTGTTGGGGCCACAGGATCCCATAATCTGGTAGCAGTTAGTTTGGTGCTGTTTCTAGACATTCGTGTGAACCCATGAAGAGAAAATGTTAAAACTAACCTTTATGCCCATGGAGTGATTCTTCTCTGGTTTCTTAGCTCTCTTAAATTTTTAAAATATCTTATTGCTTCCACAGAAGAAAAATTTTAGAATACAGGATAAGCGAATATAACTTTCTGTTCCCTATTAAAACTTAAATTAAGACAGAACCAGAGGCCAAGACAAGTGTCTTCTCTTTCTCTTCATTTGGTGATATAATTGACCCTTCATCCCTCCACAGGACTTAATATTCATTCAGCGGAGGCTAATTACAGGGTGTGAAGGTACCGCACGGTTTAAGGTGAAGATGCACATTTCTGTGTGAACTGCTTAATTCTGACAGTTTATAACTTGTCCATAAAATTCGCTACGGATTTTAACGAGTGGAATATTAACTGTGTGTGTGTGTGGTGGTGGAGGTCTGGAGTATCTCCCATTTCGCTTCCCATATGAAGGGAGCTTGTCTGCACCAAATGGGGTATATGTTGTGAACAGTGAGTCAACTTTCTGAACCCCAAGTTGGAACACATGGCCTAACAGCATAAGATCCCTCTCCTGTGTCAGTTTTATTTATATATGTATGTGGTCAGCCTTACAAAGGTGGAACAGTGCCATTCCACTTTTTACGTAGTTTGCGAATGATCTTTGTTAAAAATAAAGATATGTAAAATCTGAGCTCTCCTGGAAAAGCCAGAATACTTTTTCTCTGGTGTAGGGATAATTGGCTGCTAGGAAGGGGATAGATCTTGGTGACTTGTGGTCCTGACTTCATCTTCTAGAACTGAGCGCATTCTTACCTCTCCCTGGACCCCGGATCAGCATGCATGGCCCTTGGAACCACGTGGAACCCTGCGGTGGCAGGATCTTTGTAAACGAAGTGAGGTTGACTTTCAACAGTCAGAGAATGAACGTGGAAACCAAACTGTAATTTGTAGAAGTGGAGTTGTGCTCAGACATGTAAATTAAATGTAAATTTCCATTTTTATTTAAATCTTGCTCTGTAATAGTGTTGGGTATGGGAAGTCTTTGCTTGTGTTTAGGGAAGCTACGGGCTTCACTCCCTAAACTGAGAATCCTTTGGGTTTTTTGAGAAAGAAAGCTCACTGGATGAGCTGGAAAGGGAGATGGTGAAGTAAGTCGTCTCTCGTTACCCTGCCCACTGTGGAAATTAATATCTGACCCAATTCTATTCGCCCTGTGAGTTTATGGCTTGCATAAGTGGCTGTTGTAATGATCCATCGCCTGTTACGACTGCATTCGTTGGGAATTTTATTTTATAGTTTTGAAGCTTGAGTCCATAAATCTTTTGAACTTGAGGTTCTGAGTTAAAGGAGCCATGTGGTTCTAGAGGGGGGAAAAAAGTGCCACGTTTATTTTTCACACCTGTTAGTCTGTCTTCCCTCCATTTTTTTTTCTTTCAGTACATGCTACCCTCTGATAGTTCCTTGTTGAAAAAGATTAATACTAAAGTGTTCGCCTTCGTGTAATACCACTCATAGAATATTTGTATTAAAAATATCTAGAGAGGGCAGTGTTCAGCCCAAGTGCATGAATTGTAATTATAAAGTTTCCGTTTAAAAATGAAGCTCTTGGGTATTGCTGGTGCGAATGTAAAATGGTGCAGCTGCAATGGAAACAGTATGGCAGTTCCTCAAAAAATTAAACTTAGAATCACTATATGATCCAGCAATTCCACATCTGGTTATATACCCAAAAGAATAGAAAGCAAGGACTTGAACAGATATTTATACACCCGTGTTCATAGTAGCATTATTCACAATAGCCAGAAGGTGGAAACAACCCACATGTCCATTGATAGATGAATGGATAAACAAAATATGTATGCATATAATGGAGTATTATTCAGCCTTAAAAAGGGGGAATGTTCTGACCCGTGCTACCCCATGGATGAATCTTGAAGGCATTATGCTAATGAAATAAGCCAGTCACAAAAGGAGAAACAGTGTAATGGTTCCTCTTAGGTGAGGTTCCTAGTGTAGTCAGATCCGGGGAGACAAAGTAGAAGGGTGGTTTTAAGTCATGTATATTTTATCACACACACGTGCAGAATAAATAAATGAAGGCTGATGGGAAGCCCTGTTGGGCGGGGCTGTTGTCTCTGAGACCGGGCAGGTGAGAAGCTGCTCTCCAGATGTCCTTTGAAAACGCAGTATTGCTCAGGTCCTCTATCGAGATTAGCCAGCTAATGGAGACCCCCTGTCCCAGGCCTCCTCACTATGTGGGGGTCCATCCCCGTGCTGACCTGCATTTCCTCCTAGGTGGGGTTTGGGAGCAGAAGCAGCTCCCACCTGAAACCTGTGTTCTTGGTCGCTTCCTGTAGTAATTATTGTGCTCTATTTTAAGCCACTTCTCTGCATTTGGGAACCGTCTGGGATTCTGTTTTGTTACTTCTCTACATGAGACACAATAAAAGAACAGAAAGACCTTGTGGAGGCGGCACGGTGCTGAAGGCTCTGCTGGCCGGGTTTGGAGTCACGTCCCCGCCGCC
>NW_006443570.1:10422088-10476766 GCF_000325575.1 Pteropus alecto
CCCCCGCCCCCCACCCCCGCCCCCGCCCTTTGCAGCCGGAGACTTGATTCCTTTTGGGTGAAGACTGAGAAAAGGCGAGGCTTAAAAATAAAAGAAAATACATATTTCCCCCCTGCTCTGGAAAGGCGCTTGGCTCCATCACAGCAGGTGGCCGAGGAACTCAATCTGTGGAAGGCATCAGCGCTTTCAGCGCAATCAAAGTTAAGTGCAGAAATTTAATTAAACAGCATCAAGGATGGCAGCAACTTTGTAAAGCTGCAGTGCATTGTCAAATTCAACAATTATTTCAAGGAACACAATCCACAGATGGCGTCTAATTGATAAATTAAGGCTCTGCTCCTCTAATGGGCTTGCATTTAAGCCCGTTTTCCACCCATACAATAACCATCACCTCCTTCACCCCTGCAGGAAAAAAACCTCATCATGCTCCCAACAACTGTAGAATGGGGTCTTGTATATTCGATGTGAAAAGCCTTTGGTCCCTTTCACTGTGACCCCAAAGCTCCCATTTGGGATTGAATCTTGCCCTTAAAATAAACCATAGGATTTCTTTGGGCCCGTGTGACCTTTCTGTTCCAATAACCCAAGCATATTGCTTAGAGATGCCCAGGCTGGCTGTCTTGCTGTCTGTCTTTCTGTCTGTCATCTATCTCTCTATCTCACTCATCGCTCTGTCTCTGTCTGTCTGTCTGTCTGTCTATCTATCTATCTATCTATCTATCTTTCCTTTTTAGTATTGTGGGTTTTATCCTTCACAGTATAGGATTTTTGCCCCCCCCCAAAAAGTCTCAACTTATTTATTCTTAAAAAAAAGAGAGAAAGAGCCTCTGTTTTTAAGACCTTATAGTACTTCCTGTCTGTTAACAGTATATACCCAACTTATTTTTATTTCATAAGAAAATATTTGCTGTCTCTAAAGATCTAGCCACGTTCAGAGGAATATATCCTGTGCTAGGACTTAATTTAAAAAAATAATCTGAAGGTCTTGAATGTTTATTAGAACTTCATGTTGCAGATGAGAAAAATCGAGGCACAGTGGTTTTATATACCTGGGGACTAATTTCATAAAATCATGTGTTTAGAGGTGGAGGGGAGGCTTTTGAGGACATCTGGGCTACCTGCATTAAATGGTTATTTTATTCATTCATTCTTTCCACCAACAGATATGCATTAGGTGCCTACTAGTGTTTTTCTATATGCATTAGGTGCCTACTAGTGTTTTTCTATATGCATTAGGTGCCTACTAGTGTTTTTCTAGGGGGAAATTTATGGGTGAGGGAAGACACTTTTGCCTGCATGGAGCCTACAGGAAATTATGGGGGAGAGACACTAAAATAATCCCACAAATAGATGCATCAGTGTAATTTGTGATAAATGCTCCGGGGGAAGAGCAGAGGGTGACAGGGAGTATAGTACAAGGGCATCTGTTGGGAGGCATCCAGGACTGACTTAGCATGAATGGAGTTAGGTCAGGAGGGGTGGAAAGAGCCTTCCGGGCACAGTCGGGAATAGCCTGCCCAAAAGTTCAGTGTACTAGAAGAGCTGAAAGAAGCCCATGGAGGGAGGAAATGGTGTGAGACTGGCTGAAGATGAGCAAATGGAGGCGGCGTCATCGTGGAGCTGTGAGACTTACCATGTTGCCTGTGGTGTCAGAGCTTCACACACCCATCTTTCAATTTAAAATTTTCTTTGTGGTTGTATCTCAGCATCTTTTATAGTGCCTGGCATATAGTAGAGTCTCCATAAATGTTTGTTGAGTGAATGACTAAATCCTTCCGATGTTGGATATGATTTTCCTGACCTCGTAGTTGAGAAACAGAGACCGACAGGGGATAAATCTATTTACCCGAGGTCCCCACTTTCTGGTAGTGTTGGTCTCAGTGCCGAAGTCTGACTCCCTACCTGGGTCCTTCTCTCCCCTCCCCTAAAAATGAACCGTCTGACCACCTCACTACTCTAAGTGTTTCTGTCTCTCGAAAGAAAGAAGAAATAAGAAAACAACCATAACTTTTATTTTCATACACATAGCAGTTAGTGGTGAAGAGGGCCATATTTGAAACACAACCTTTGCAAAAGCAGAAGCACAGCGTCTGAGGCTTAACCAAGTAACCTTGGCTTTGTTCTTGCTTCCTGCTCCGATACTCCATTTGTCCCAGACCAGGAAAGCAGAGGGGAGGGATGGGGGGTGGGGGACAGCCAATGAACAGATCATATTTACTTATTTGTTTGTTTATTTCCAAAGAATAATTGTGGGAATTGCTGCGGCAGAACTCTTTCTAATTGCCTTTTTTTTTTGACACTGTGATAGCGTGGGTGGCTTTTGAAATTATGTAGTTTATGGAGGCGAGGGTTCTGTTCCTGGGACACCAGATGATGTAGTTGAATGGCTGTTGGCTGTTTATTTGCTAGTCTGTCGTTACCAACACAGTGTTCTTGAGTTCAGTGGCACAACAGTGTTTTATCCCCCTCCTCCCCCATATCTAAATATATCCAACTAGTCAATCAGACTTGGCAGCCGTCAGGGCTGTGACTGTCAGATTGAGTTTGCTTTGGATCCTCTGAGCTCTTGGCTTGTTTTCCAAGCTCCAACGCACATTTGAATAGTGATATCAACATTAGACTTGCAAACGTGCACCCAGGTAGGGGCTTGTAGGGTAAGAGTGAGGCAGCATTTTGGTATGAAAAGACGTTTCCTTCTCCACTATCATTTGTAGTGCAGAGACAAAGCCACGCAGAGGGGAATGGCTTTACGCTCCGTGAGCAAGATGTGTGGGTGTGTTTTCCTGAATCGTGATTTTTTTAAGTTGTATGAGGAGAGAAAACTAAAACTGGCGGCTGGGGGGAAATGCTCTGTGTGTAGTAGCTGGAAGTGGGGGAGTGGCTGGAAGAGGAAGAGGGTGATGCAGACATAGTTCGGGGCATATTTATAGCGCATTTCACGGAGGACTGGTCACTGTGATGATGTTGCCTCGCTGAGAAGTCTTGGGCCTTGGAGAGGCCTTGGGTCCCGGTGACCTGCCCCACCAAGCTCAGAACAGCCCCTGTCCCCAGTGCTGCCTCGAACTTCTCCTGTCACCCGGGAACCGCAGGACCCAGCTCCTGGGCGCCTCCCTGGAGGCTTGTTAAACGGGATGGGTGGAAAGCAAATCAGAAGATTTTAAATCCCTGCCTGAAACAGGTCTTGTGTTCTCCAGAGAGCAGCCTTTTGTAAATAAATGGCCTGAGAGCTTAGCTCTTGAGTTGCTTATCTACAGAGAAGCTTCACTCTGGGAGAGGGTGAGGGTCCCCATAGCATAGGCCTGTGCAGGAGGCACCTGTGTCCCTGCCAGCCCACCGTCTTCCAGCTGAACAGAGTCTTGGAGGCTGGGTGGGAGGTAGAGCGTGCACGTTCTCCTCCGGTGAGTGGGAACCACAGTTGATTTGGTGGGGTTCGTGGGCCTTAGGTAGTAGGTTCAGGGAGGGAGAGGTTAAGGCAGTTCACAAGCTTGGGCATCGGGAACATAGGAGGATGTTAGATACAGACTCTGCCTTCAGGCAGCTCCCAGAAGACAGAAAACACAGATCTGCAAATGAATAAACGAGAACAGTGGTTCTCAAACTGTGGTTTGGGGATGCCTGGGCATCCCTAAGACCTTTTCAAGGAGTCTGTGGTGTCAGTGGTTTTTTTGTTTGTTTGTTTGTTTTTTCATAACAACAACAAGAATTTACTTGCCTTTTCATTCTCGTCCTTTCATGAATATATAGTAGAATTTTCAGAGGCTTCATGGCCTGCGTCGATACCATTGTTCGGATGGCCAATGGGTTGTGTGTATTCCTTTAAAAATGTCTCCGTTTTAATTTCTAATATAGTAAACATCAGTAGATTAAACACATATAAACAAAAGCTCTTGAATGTTCCTTGCTTTTTAAGAGTATTAAGTTGTCATGACACCACAAAGTTTAGAATCACCGAATTAGAGTATAGGCAGGTGAGTGGCAAGATGTTATGTTACTAGGTGCTGAGGTGGCTCTAGGGGTAGATGGCAGGTGCTGACAGGTGGGCCGGGGAGGGGATTATCAGGGAAGGCTTTTAAGAGGATTTGTTTTCTTACTTGGGTTTTGAAGGGTGAATAAGAGTTTACCTGTAGACTGTAGTCTATCTATAGATAGATAAGGAAAGGAAAAAGCATTCTAGAAAGAAGGAGCAGCGTGTTGAAGGAACTGGGATGTAAAACATTATGGCTTGTCGGCCTTTCCTCACCATTCTGTGGGACAGAAACAGTTTCAGACTGTCCTGACTGTGGGATTTTCCCTACTAGTGATTTCCAAACTAGGCTGCATCTCAGAATCACTTTCTGGGCTTTATGGAAATACTGATGAAAATCCTGGCCTGCTTTTGAATCTGTCGATTGGTTTCTGGTGGCAGGGATGACCAGATGCTCTTTGCACCATATTTAGTTATTTTGTCGAGAGTGACATCACAGTTGTCCCTGCAGGAAAGAAGCCTAGGTCATGTCACACTGTTGGCTCTGTCACAGAGCTGCAGCAGGTGTCACAGGTCACGTGCATTCCCTCCTCACCTCAGCCACAACCTACAGCCAGGAAACAGATGAGAACGAAGCTTAATGAGAGGGGCGGTCAGTTCAGGGACCATGCGTTCTGAGACCTGTTTGCCTTTTGCTGCTGAGCAGTGTGACTTTGAGAAGGGCTTTACATCTCTGAGCCTGTCTATTCCCGTAGGAATAAAGCATGTTGTACAGACCTTATTTAAGAGACACGTCTAAATCTGCCAGTTGAAAGGACCCTCGTATTGATGAATAAATAGTTCATTCTGGTTTTGTTCTTAGAACGTATTAACATGAAGCATGCTACCTTCTCAGCTCTCTTGGTTTTGCAAAGGAAGATATTGAAAGGTTCAGATTAACAATTTAGACAGCTTCTAAATCACCAAGGACGAGAAGAGAGGGGCCCAGAGCTCCGGACACTTAGTCTGTGTCAGACGCTGATCTGTGTGGGGTTTTGTGAGTGATCTCATTAAATGGTCACACTAGTTCTGTAAATAGGTGCTATCACCCCATTTTGTGGATGAAGAAAGAGGCACAGACAGGTTACCTTAATTTGCCCAAGGCCACACGGAATCCAGGCATTCAGGCTTTATGTCGTTCAGTGCCCCTAGGGAGGAGGGGGCCAGAGTCTAGAGTTGTCCAGAGGAGAAAAGAACCAGAGTAACCACCACTCTTTCTTAATAAGGATGGAAGACAGAGTAAAGGGCACAGGAATAAAGTATCACTAACCAGACTGGTAAATCAATAGACTAATTAAAAATCAAACACCTTAAAACTCTGTTGCTGGGTTAATTGTAAACCAACATTGAAACGTTAAAACTTGCCAAGCCCATGGGTTTGAATTATTAACCGAGCGAGTTAATTTCAAGCCATCAGGCTGGGTAACTATGAAAGCCGCTCTTAGAAATTTTGGAGCCTTCCTTTCCTGCCCAGGCCTGGCCTGCCTTGGTGCTCAAGGTCTTGTTATTGTTGCTGTGCTGTCATTTTTAATAGAAATATCTTAAACGTTTAGGCAGACCTCACAAATTCAGATATATTGTGGGAAAGGACTGTTCGAATCAGGAACGGGTTAGATTACATATATCTTTCCAAATAGAAGAAATGTCATTTCGTTTTGCAGTGAAAAGGAGTCCCTGGGGAAGAAAGGACCCTTTTTAAAGTCCTTCAGGCTTTCAATGTTGGACCCGAGGTTGATGTCCCACCTACCACCTCCATTGCTCTTTGTTGTCATTTCTGCCGACAGAGACTAAGGTCCCTGCGGAATATGTCATTAAGATTTAGCGTTAAGACAGTCTGCTCTGTGATGAGACCCCTGGATATTCAGTGATGGATAAGTGACCAAAAGATGTTTCTGTTAGGTTTCATTTTAAGTGGAGAGAGACCCTACTAGACCTGCTCTGATTAAAGACAAAAAACTTTGATTATAGTTAAGAGTCATCAGCAGCCAGCTTCATCTATTTCGCTTCTGTGAGCTGTATTTCTAATCTGTCTGGGGTCATGGATCACATCAGGAACGTTCGGGACCCTTTACCCACAGAAATGCTTGTTGCCACGGTCAAAGGGACCTTCGCGCAGAGTGTGGGGACCCAAGGATCCCCTCACTAAGAGAAGAAACTGTGTGGCGACATCACAAAACAGCTGGACTTTAAGGATAGTAATAGTTTCTCCCTGTTACTTGCACAGCATTTTATTTTTTCCAGAGTTCTTTACAAGACAGTTTTGTCTGACCTTCATGAGAATCCTGTAGTTGCTATTTTATATATGACACATGCCAGTGGACGCGGTAACTTCCCTGACTATTGCTGTTTTCTTGTTAATTTGCTAAATGGGCTTTAAAAAGGGATATAAATGTAAATTTCAGCCCCAGGAAATAGTCTTATTTCAAATGCTTCTGATTAGTTAATTAAAAAACAGCATTAAAACACTACCCCAGCCACAAACATGGCAAATGAGTAATGTTTGTTCCATTTAGACAGTTGACAGGGTAAAATTACGAGATTGGTTGGTGATAAAAAAAAAACACACACACAAAATACTTTTGACTCCAACTTGGACATTTACAGAAAGGAGAGACTTGGATGAATTGTTTATTTAGAACATCTATTATTGCTTCTGTCCCACTCCTCCAATTACAAAAACTTGGGGAAATTTTGGAGTACTACAAGAACTAAGTAAAATTTTCTCTAACTATACTATTTGCCATTTAGAGATGACCGCTGTTAACATTTTGTTGACACATTTTCTTCCATCCTTTATTCATAGCAACACATACACACGTTATGTACTAACCCGATTTTATAACAATATCATGAATATTTTCCCCTTATAATTTACTATTTTTCATGGGATGGTTTTGCTGTCTACATGGTATTGTGACTTATAAGTATACTTTGTTTTACCAAAGCCTACTGTTGAATAGTTAGCTTGTTAATGATTTATTATAATTATGAATTACACTGTGATGAACATGCTTATATGCGACATCTCATCAGCATCTTCGATTGCCTTCTCACAACATATACCTAGAAGTGGAATTTTGAGGTTCAAGTTTTGGATATTTTCAAGGAGATTATTTATTTATATGTGCATGTAGATATATATGTATACACACACACACAACATATATAATTATGTATATAATCTTAAATATCCATAATGTATACTTTATATGTATGTAAAGCTTCCTCATAAAAAATATTTTTATCTTAATTGACCCTATAAAGAGGATGGTGCAACTTTATAACTCTCACCAGGAGTTTGAGAGATTAACTTAATTTTCAAAAATGAACTGGTTTTTGTAAAAACGATACGTGTTTATGGTAAACATTTTTATTTGTACTGCAGGGTAAGGCTTTATGTTTAAAAGACCAGTGTTTCTTGGCTCAGCCTGGACTGAATTTATTCTTCAAACTTACCCCTTCTGTGGTGCAGTTTGGCAGAGCTTTCTCTTTATAGTTTGTTTACTTACCTACTTATCTTAACAGGCCGGACCTACCCACCTGCCTATCTTACTGGGTTAACATTTATCTAAGTTTGAGGATGGAAATAGCTCTCCTCTGAATCAGAACTTTCGGTGTGACCAGTTCATGAAGCCGCCTGCACAGACGTGGGAAGTGGCGAGGGCAGAAGGCTCTTCACTGTCCTTTTTACTCACCGGGTCGGTAAATGCGGCCAATTTGGGAAATCTTCAAAAGCATAAAAATGAAAAATAAATGTCCCTGAAATCTCACTACACAAAGATGATCATGGTCAATACACTGATCTATTTCTTTTTCTTTTTCTTTTTTTTTTTTTTCGAGGGGTGGAGGTGGGGGGATAGTACATACAGATAAACAGAAATTTGAAAAGTCAGCTATGTCTGTTTTCTGTTTGTTTAATTATACAAAGAATTGATGAGTACTTTCTGTTGTAAAAATAAACTATACAGAGGGTACTCTGACCACATCCCTTTCTAGAAGAAATGATAGAGGAGGAGTATTCACCTCTGTGGACCCTTTCTCCAAAGGGGATGTTTAGCTCCAGCTGGAAGCTGAATTTCTTGGCCTGGAGCCCTAGTGTCTCACGGCACGATTTGAAAGTCACCACTCGAATAAGAACGAGGACATTTTATTTTTCCCTATCAAGGGGCATCGATCTTATTGATTGCAAAAATAAATTCAAAATAATGAAAGTAAAGGGCATCTGGATTTAGAATCACTGAGCGTTAGGCCTGTCAGGGACCTTGGAGATCATTTTGTTTCGCCCCCTCATTGTACAGATGATAAAACTGAGGCCTAATAATCATTAATTAAGTGCCTTGTCCCAGTCAGAAACAGAACTGAAACTTCAGGGTTCCGGTTTGTGCCTTTCTTCTTCTTAAATGAAGTTGTTGATCTACTTTGAAAAACAAGAACCATGGCCAAGTGATTCAGTTATAGAGAACTGAATCCACTCCTGCGTAGTTTAAGCAGAAAGGAATTTGTTGGAGGGCAGGAAAATGCTTACAGAAATCATTAAATGATCTAGAAAGACCTTTAGGTTGTACTTTCAGAAACGAGTCTCAGAGCCACACGGCAAATCTGGTACTCTTAGTAGCTGATGCCTCTTCTGTCACCTGGTAACCACCCGGCACCCTGGGAAGCTGACATTACACTGCTGGGTTCGGAACCATGGCCGTGCTGCCGGGTCAGGAAGCACCATTATTACCGCTGTCGTGCCGTGATCTTCATCAGCAGAATAGCTTCTCTGTGAAGAGCCAGCCGAGACACAGGGTACTACTGCAGAATAGCCAGATGCCTCCGTGGCCGTGCTGCCAGAGCAAACGGTGGAAGCATAGAATCCACTACTCCTTTCATACCTAGCTGCAAGGGAGTCTGAATCAGGAATTCTCAATTTTCCAGTTCCTGCGTGACAGAAAGGTGTGTGTGGGGGCGGGGGGAGGTTGGAATGGATGATGGACACCAATTTACCATGTTTCCTCAGCAATTTATGAAACAGATCAAATGATAAGAAACATGCTTGAGTTCCAGGTTATGGTCATGGGAGGTAGACTAGCAGAGAAGCAAAAAACAAAAGCGAGAACAGCAAGGGAACTGTACAAATTATAAAGAAAGAAGCTATATGCAGAAGCATGTTGTCATGAGGTGACAGTACTACCTTGCATTGTTGTAGTTATTTGAAGTTAAATTGCATTTTTGCAACCGTGGCCATAAGTGGCGTGTGGTAATTTAGTACTTGATGTGACTAGCATTAATTTTAGGCCCACATTCAGCCTGAGAATTGAAGGTTTCCCATCCAGCTCTTGAACTCGTATCCTGATGTTTGTCACTAAAACTTTAACTTCCTAAATAGTTTTTCTGCCCCTTTTCTGGTGTTTTTCCCTTTATATTATTGAGAACCCCTACATTCATTCCCTCTCAATAAAGAAAACCATTTGGCAATAATTCTGTGCACGGATGACATTGGGGGAGTGGTTTCGGCGAGACGGCAGACAGAAAGTCCTGCATGCTGTTGGAATGATCATCTTGGTTTCCATATTTTAAGTATCTCCACTAGGTCTTCATGTCACTCCCGAAAATTCTCCATTCAGATCGAACATCACTTTTACTATTCTTGGTAATTGCCAGCTTCCTGGTGTGGCAGCTGAGTGCCTAGTGTTTACACAGCCCTGAATTTAGATTTGGCTGGGTTAATATGGTAAGGTTTATTCAAGGACATCCAGCATGATTAAATTGAAAATGAGACTTATGGGAGAAGAAGAAAGGGCGAAATAGATAGTGAGTCAAAAACTCAGAGAGAGGGTAGCATGAAGCCAATTTAAGTCCCTGGCAACATGATCAGCAACCTACTCAGGCTTTGAGCTGGTCAGGTAGATCAGTACTTCTGAGTGGCTACTTGTGGAACATTCTGCTTGGTGGTATAGAGCCAGGAGCAGGAGAGAGGAAAGCTAAGATATGATTCTGTCTCTAGAGGAGTTTCGTTTTCTATTCAGGTGGCTAAACCCTGGTAGAAAACAATTTCTGAGCATGTAGAATTGGTGATGGAATACAGGATTGTGTGCCAGGTGACGTAGTGGATTTCTGAGCAGCTGTGGAGGCCAGGGATTTATGGAATGGGGAGGAAGGCTGTGAAGCCAGGCAAGGCTTCTTGCAGTAGCTGAGGTTTGAAAAAAGACTTGAAAGGAGAAATGGACCAGACTGGGGGAGAATTAGGGGATACTGTCTTAGTTTTGGTTTTTGTTCCCAGTCCAAGTGCCTTTGACAAGGACTTGAGAGCTCCCCTTGGCCATCAAGAAAGCATTTTAGGGCCATTGTCCCTTGAGTTGGCTTTTCCTTGAGTGGTAGTGGAAGCATCTGCTGACCATGAGTGACATCTGATGGACAGGCCTCTCCTCATCTGGAATACCACCTAGGCTCCCAATTGTCTTCAGTCATCTCCTTGCACGTCTGACTTCCTGGGCATGGGCCCTCCTTGCCTTGTGTATTCTAAAGGTGAATGGCTTGGTGTTAACGGCATCCCATGCTCTGTGCATTCGTATGTGTGGCTGGAGGACAGTGGAATTAGGGAAAGTCACATAGATGTCAGTACTGTTTTTGAAGTGGGCTGGTTAGTTTTTGGCTCCGTAAGGTGTCTGGGTGAGTAACTTAACATCTGGAAGCCTCAATTTCCTCACCTGTAAAATAGGGATGATGATGAGCTTTAGTTCATAGGATTGTTGGGAGGACTAAGTGAATAATGCATACAAAATGCTTAGCACGGAGCTGGACTCATGGCGCACACACTCAGTAAATGGCACCCCTCATCGCTCCTGCCATTGTTTCTATTCTTTTGACCTTTACAGCCTGGGGAGGGGTTGGGACTCTTGACACCTGCCTAAACAGGACCCCGGTTCTGAATTCTTGGTCTCAGCACTCACAGCCCAGACGGGACAGCCTTTCTCTCTGCTCTCTACTTTCTTTCCCTCTCTACTTTCCTTCTGCTTTTCTTCATTGAATGCTCTCATTCCGTTCCTGCCCGTCTTCCTCCATTTACTGAACCTGGAGTTTGTTTCCAATACTTTCTGCGTGCTTGACAGAAAAATGACACCCAAGTTATTGCCTTCTTGGTGGAGAAGATAAGATGTACTGCGTTCAGAAGTGGTAGTGTAGACGGATGGTGAGGGCGGCAGGCTTTTTGGGGGACTGTAGTGCCTGGGCTCAGGTTCTGGTGTTACCTTTTACATCTCTGTTTCTCGGTTTATTTTATCTGTGAAATGGGAGATAATGATAGTTCCTACCTTATGGGATTGTGGTAAGAATGAAATATATCAGTTTGTGTCAAGAATGAAATATATTAGTTTGTGTCAGGTGCTTACGACAATGCCCAACCACAGACTGAGGGCCCAAAGATGTTAACTAATCATACTGATGATGACGAAAATATGAGGATGTAACATTGGCACACCTTCTACATAAGACTCCCGTAAGGACTCGAAGGCAGTGCGTGTAAGTCACGCCCAGCAAGACAGAGACACAGAGGCCGCTCTGGGCGGGTGTGTTTGGGGGCCCCCGGGATACAGCAGTCTGGTGGGAGTGGGGAGCTAGTGTAGAGTGCAAATGGGAGGTACGTTTACAGACGAGGAGTGGCTTTGCTCTCCCTCCTCCTTCTTTCTCCCTTCCACATAAGGTGGCCCTTAGAGCTGAAGGATGCCTGTTCCCACAGCAAAGGCACACCAAGCCCCATCGCTCGTTCTTGCTCTGGCCTGCTGCTGAGCCAGGCTGTCTTGCCTTCACACCTGCACTCACCTGCCTGCTTTAATTAGATGATATGTGGTTTCCCTTATCTTCCGGAGAGGAGATTTTTCTTTTCAGGTGTTGGCTATTGACGCCAATGTGGGATTAGAGTTTGTACTCCCGTTTCTCCCCCAGGCCCTGTTAGAGGGTGTCTGAGATAGAAACATCACATGTTTGTGCAAGTGGTAGGTGAGTCGCTTGGCGAGTCCATGAGACTGATACCTCCAGTGGCCTTTCTGGTATACAAAGCACTTGCACATAAAATATGATTTTATCCGCATAGCAATGCTGCAAAATACTGGGAATATTATCCCATTTCATTGATGGGGAAACTAAGGCTTCTGGAGGTGGAGTGTGTGGCTCAGGGTCAAACAGCCAGCAAGCAGTGGAGCCAGCTGCCGCTCCAGATCTAGTTCACTGCTCTCTCCTCCAGGTCATGCCAGAGTCCACTTAGACTCGGTTTTCAATAAGGCTTTATTCTTGATTCAGTTCACTTCAGCAACTGTGTTCTGAATGTGTTACTTGCTTCAACATAACACAACACAGCACAGCACAACACAACACAACACAGCATAACACAATACATCACAACACAACACAAAACACAATACCACCATACGGTACAGTTTTTTCACTCGCCGGCACTTAGACCTCTTCCCTAGGTGGGGAGTCGCTAAAGGCGCAGAGTCGGGGCATGTGAGATCTCGACCTCTCTGTGACCCTGTGATCTGTACCTGGAGAAACTTTTGTTAGATTCACTGGTCATCTAATTTTTAGCTTCTGATTTTTAATTCAACTTAAGTTTTAGACAGGAGAAATAAAATCTCTGAGACCTATCATTGTCTTTCTCTTTGCAGAGCGGTCTGTTTATGTGCAGCTGATAGGTTAAACATTAACATTCCAGAAACTGTCTTAATCTTTTGGGAAAATGTGACTCCTCAGTTGTTTTCCATAATCAAGAATTTCTGCCTTTTGCCTTACAACAGGCCTTGCTGCTAAAACCTACACATGAGGGAGATTCTGTCCTTCCCTCAACTACCTCCCACCCCCAGGGGAAGCATGTGGTCATTCTGGGTGCCATTTTGACCCATAAGTGCCTTTTTTTAAAGGTGCTGGGCATAGAGTCAGGAAAGGAAGGAGTGACCCAAGCCTGACCTCAGGTACTAGTCCGATAATCGCTAACTCTGACTTGCATCAGGGCATCCAGTTCTCCGTGGCGTTTGCTCAGAAATGCACCTGCACTGTTACATCACCCTCTTGGTGCGTCACGGTGGCTGGCTCCTGAGGTGGAATTCTATGCTGGCGAAAGAGCAGGGACTCTGGGGCTGTGGCCAGGTGAACACGGCCCCCGTCCAATCCAGTCCAGCAAATGTTTGTGGAGAGCCTACCGTGCTGAGAGTTTCAGGCCTATTCATCTTGGTGGCAACTTGCCCTGTGAAAGTAGTCATCTCACTATAAGTACTTCAGATATATTTGACTGCAAGTCTATTTCTCTGGATTCTGCAAATGGCAGAATTTGGAAAGAAATGCCTTCATTTCTTTTCCTGCTTTCTATCACTTAAAAAACTAGGAAGCTAATTTGTTTAGATGACTCGGGCAGAGAAGAGGCTGGAACTAGAGGAAGATGCGAGGGTGTCCTGTCACTCATCCCACATCACAGACTGAGGCATGGGAGGAAAAGCTTCCTTCGTTCTTTTCTTAGTTTCTTACTTGGCTTTTCAAGTTTAGAAGTGTTGGCATGTCAGGCTTCGAGTGCGGGTCACTTGGGGAGGAGGTTCTGGAGTGAGCCCGCCTCCCAGGAAGAAGGAAGACCTTACCCCGAACCAAACGCCCCTCTTTCTGACTCCGCTATGAATTTGCAGCAAGTGAGATGGTAAAATGAGTGGACGCTGCATTCTTCTCCCACTACGTGGGCCCACGGTGTTGCCTGCGGTGAGTAGCTGGGCTTCTTTTACGGGTTGAACGTCACCGTGATGAACTGCTGGCCGACACCCTGACGTTCCTCCGATGGGGTTCAGCCACATGTGCTCCCTCTTGCTTTCAGCCATTCTCACATTTTCTGCAGACCCATCCCAGGTATTTATTTCACTCTTGATCTTCCCAGCAGATGTACGCACCCCCACACCCTTCAGAACAAAACCCGACACCCTCACCCACACGTTCGTTTTCTCGTGCAGCTTTGCTCTCAGTTCACCCCACTTCTAGCTTCTAGGTGTTCAGCTTTTGAGAATAATGGAGAAAGGCCACCACCCATCTCGACGGCTAAATCTGCTTACCCCAAACCGTTCTCTGCCTCAAAGTTCAGTTTTCCCTCCTGCCCGTCGAGGGCGGGGGAGATGTCCAGTCTCTCCCTGTTACTTTACAGAAGGGTGTCTTTATTCAATTTGACTGTTGCTATTATGTGGTGAAGCATTCAATAAAAGTCGTGATTTATGAAATGTGTGTGGCTGTGGTTATTTTTCGTTTTCTTTCTTTTTCCTTTTTTTTTTTTTTTTTCTTTTTTCTTTTTGCATTGTCATCTATCAGGGAGAGAAAAGCCAAGCCTGATAATTTCTTGGCACATCCTGTGTTCACTTAAGAATGTCAGCTGTCGGCCTGTCAGGAAGTTATTTCTCAGATTGGTTTCTCCCTCCTTGTACCCCTCCCCACAGTCCCCTTTTTAAACAGGCAGAGGCCCTGCTCCATCCTGCAGGCTGGCGATAAGGGGCTGGCTGGACGCTGTGGGGAGAGGAACGTAGCCCCTGGTGTGGCCCATGGCCTCGTACCCTCCTCAGCGGCTGCGTATCCAGCACCCTGTCAGCTCTTGATTGCTTAATAGGAAGAGGCAGGCAGGATCCTTTCAGGAGGTTTCCAGAATTTTCTTTTGTTCTTGAAAACAGCACCTCCAAGCCTCTTAGTTTTTTGGCCTGGCCACTTTAGAAATCCTTTCTTTTTCTTTCTTTTTCTTTTTTCTTTTTTTTTTGGTCATTTTCTTTTCTGTAAAGTGTGTGCGTGTTAGATAAAAGGTTCTTGAATAGAGGGCCTCGCATGTTGGTTGGGTATTGGCTGCTGAAAATAGGCTAATTGGAGATAGAAGCGAGTCATCACAAAGGTGCCTGTGGTAGGGGAATGGAGAGGAGGACCGTCTCCAGTAAATGCCAGGTTGACTTTTACCACCTCTCCCCGCCTCCTGCTTTTATTATTAGCTGTTTGCCGAAATGCATCCGGTCTTTGTGGATTTGTGGAGCCCTACAATAGCATTAACCAGGTTGTGCCCTGCATCTTAAGCACCTGGTTAAGACCTTATTCTGTGTCTGGAAATATTTCATGCTGAGCCCCCAGAATGTGCATAAATAAGTCTTTAACCCACTGTGGGTGGCTGGGGAGGGACTGAAGAAAGCTGGGCTGCTGAACTTGAACAGAGATTGTACCCCTCAGTTTCAAAACAGCAGCTTCTGAGGCAGAGTCATCCAGACTCTTGTCTTGATTGGGAGTGGCGCTGGCCGGTGCCAGCAGGGCAGACACTGGGAAGAACCACATCTTTCTGGCCCCCTAACAGAGTGAAGTGGGAGTGAGCTGAGACCCGTGTGGACATTCACCAGGCTGACAGGCACAGGATCTAGCCAGCATGGGTGGGCGGAACATGGTGGCCTGAGCAGTGAGTCCCATGAACCCCCCACCTAGCAAATAAGGGTTTTGCTTTCTAGTTGCTTACAATCTAAGGGAGATTCTGCTTTTGTGAGCGCCTTGGATCCTTTGAATTTGAGCATTCTGCCACCCCAAGGTTAACTGGTTACTAGTCACGTACCTATTACTGCCATGCGTTGTCTGTGACCTCATTTCTAGTCCTGCCACCATCATCTGTCAGGACCTCTCATCTAGCTTCATTGTGGCTTTCTCTCTAGCTTCCCCCCACTCCAGACTCACACGCACTCTGCTCCTGACCCCCAGGGCGTCTGCAGTGGTCCTCTGCCTGGAATTCCAGCCTCCAGTCACACAGGTCTCCGTGCACCTGTGCTCTAGGGAGCACACCCCTGAGCCCCTCTGTACGCAGATCTTCCCTCTCCAGGCTTTTGAAATTACCTCCCTTTCTTTTGTCTAGAAAACCCACCCATTTTCAGAGGGTCATCTCAGATATCTCCACCCCCTGCCCTAAGCCTCTCCTGCATTTTTCCTTTTACTCTGGCGATGACACTTCTCTCCTTTCAACCCCACAGCCCTTCGCTGCTTGCTTTATGGCTGGTTAACATATTGTTTCTCCTGGTCCTTGTGCATGTCGCATGCGCCCCACTAGAGGGTTAGCCATTGAGGGCAAGGACCACTGACGCCACTGCTGTCCAGTAGAACTTCCTGCAGCAAAGGAAGTGTACTTACTTGCTGTGCTGTCCAATAAATGTGGCAAATGAGCATTTAAAATGCGGCTAGTGCAATGTAGGAGCTGAATTGTTAATGACCCTTAATTTTAATGTAAGTTTTAGGAGCCACAGGTGGCTAGTAGCTGTCGTTTTGGGACACTGAGCCTGTGTATCTTGCTTATCTTGATATTTTCAAAAGCCCTTGCGCTGTGCTCTGCACATAAGACAAGCCTCATAAGGAATGAAGAAGGAAACGAAAATCACTTGGGTATATAGTTATATTAGCTGTGTGTTCTTTGCCTATTTTCTATGCAATTTGATTTTTAAGTTAGATTCAATAGACTGTATACTTGAGTACCACCAGTGCTTTGGGGGATAGAAAGATGAATAAATATGGTCTCTTCCTACAAGGAACTTGAACCTAGTGGGTAACTATCTAGTGATAATGGGAAGCAGAATGAAACAAAGTGCCACTGTTCAGGAATAGGTTACATCCTGTGTGGGTGTAGAGAAAGGAGACGTGGTGACTGAAGAGAGATGTGGGAATGCCTTAGAATGTTCATTCATTAGCTCGGCAAATGTTTACTGAATATCACTTACAACCCAGGTACTGGGAATATATCTGTGAACGAAACAGACAAAATTCCTGACCTCACGAGGTTTACTTTCTGGTGGGAGGGAGATGGATGATAAAATAAGGAAATCATCGAGCGTGTTCAAGGATAAGCTGGGAGACAGTCTAAGGAGTGCTGAGGGTTGGGGTGGGTTTGCAGTTTTTAAATAGGTCGGTCACAGAAGGCCTAGGGGAGAAGGTGACATTTGCACAAAGACGTTTGGACCGAGGTAGGAAGGTTTGGAGACTCACGATAGGGGGATAAAAAGACCGAAGGGTGCTCCTGAGCGCGGGGCAGCGTGAATGAAGGACGGGGGGATGGGATGGAAGTGCAGACAGTGGTCAGGGCAGCTGGGCCTGGGGTGTCGAGGGACAAACAGGAGGCGAAGAGGGCGGCAGAGGCCGTTTGGAACCTAGAAACAAAGGTCGAAACCTTGAAAACTGTGGCGATGGTTTTCGGTGTCTTTGCAGATGTCCTGTCCTGTCTCCCTGATCAAAACATCAGCCGCGTACCCCCACCTCGAGGACAGTGGTCCCTGTGATTATTTCTCATTTCTCTTCCCACGAGGTTTCATTCCAAGTAGCTGCTCAGAAATTGTGTTGATTAAGGGACCAGGTCTTTCCTCTGGGTTCATTGTACCACTGGCTCTTACTTCATTTCGAGGTCTCCCTTAGTACAGGCCAAGTACTCTGCAGGGTCCCAGGTGGCTCAGTCCTTGTGTTTTAACACATTGCTTTAACGTGGATCATCTTTGGGGCACAGAAAAAGTTTAGAGGCGCCAGGCCTATGAGCAACAGCAACAGAGTGGAAGACCAAGCAGGCCTTTCGAGTAACAGGATTTGGGGCCGGGGAGAGGAATGCCACATTTCCCGGCAGGTCTGGAGGCCAGAGACTTGCTGGCTGGATAGGTAGAGTTGCCCTGAGCTACAGATGCTGTTGAGAGAACAACTGTGCAAGACGATCATAGTTTCATATGTATCCTGAGTATTAAGAATCCAGATTTCACACAGGAAGAGAGGAGTGCCTTTGGTCAAGGGCAAGAATGGGCTTTTAAAACAGATTGCTTATCAGCCTGTTTTAAGGTGACTGCTTGGAACTACTGATATGTACAGTGATAAATGTATTAGATGTATTAGGTGTCACTGCCTGGGGAAATACTGATATTTCTCTCCAGAAAAACAAAAAACAAAAAAAAACTGACTTTTTAGACTTCTGCTTTTCTAAAGGAGAAGTTGACCACAGCAAGCAGAGGGCAGTGTGCCTTGGGGCAGTTATCATGTTCATGGGTACATCTCAGCTCCAGTTGCCATCAGCAGTAAGGTTTTCCCCCAAATGAATACTTGCTGCTAACCACAGACTGCCAAGTCATTCCAGGGCTTGGCACACTGTTGGGCCTGTCTGAGAGCGTTGCTCATGTGGCAGCTTGGAGTTTACTGATGAGCCGCACATAGATGTCGGCCCTGTAAGTACTGAGATCCGTCCTGGGAAGTGTGTGGCTGAGGTCTGGACCCAGTGACATTAAAAACTGATTCCTCCTTACCTTTCTAAACATCTTTGTTGTTGGGCACCATCGACCATTCATTCCCTTCTATTTGAAATGCCCCAGCTTCAGAGTTATATTATCATTGCCCTGTAACAAATTACCCCCAAATTTAGCAGCTTAAAGCAACCGTTTTATTGTGCTCGGGGAATATTCCTGGGTCAGAAGTTTGCACAGGGCACAGCAGAGACAACCGGTTTCTGCCTTGCCGTGTTCAGGGCTTCCTCGGTTGGGAAGACTTGAAATTTTGATGGTAACTTGATGGCAAAGGACCGGAGCCAACTGAAGACTTATTCACTCATATGTCTGGTGCCCGGGCCAGGGGTGGCTTGAAGAATGGAGTTGCAACATGTGATCCGTCTATGTGGCCGGGCTTCTTTACAACATGGCAGCTTCGGGGTAGTTGGACTTCTTACTCAGTGGCTCAGGGCTCCAAGTAAGAGTGTTCTAGAGAAAAGCTGGACCCCGCCTTGGAAGTCGCACACCATCCCTTCTGTCGTACTGTGTTGGTTGAACCAGTCACCAGCTTATTGTTACTCAGGGGAAGGGGCATGAAACAATGGGCCATGTGCCACAGTTGGTGAAGCAGATTTTTTTTTTTTTTTTTTTCTCCTGGTTTCTCTCCTGGTTCTTTGGCTGTTGTTCTGAGTTATCAAAAGATGTTGGGATTTTTCCTGAAGTTGTCCTTGTTCCTGCTTTTACTCTACCCTCGCAGGTCATCCACCTGCATGATTTTACTGGCCACCTAGACATTGGTGAATTCAGTCTGGGTCATCTGTCCTGATCTTTCTCCCGAGTTCCAGAACAGACACACAGATTGTCTCACGGGCACCGCACCTTTAGTATACCCGAACCGAACACATTTCTGGTTCCTCTGCAAACCTGCTTCTTCTACGTTCCTTATCTCAGGTGGTGACCGCACCGCTGACTCAGCCTCCTCGTGAACTCAGAACTCCTTCCTTTCCCTCATCTTTTCATCTGGCCATTTTACCCAGACGATTTTGTCTCCTGCTGTCTCTTAAATCTCTTCCTGCTTTGCTGTGCAAAAGATCCTTACTTTAGTTCAGCGTTCCTTCATCTTGGACTATTATGATAAGCTGCTAACTGTCTCACAATCTCTACAGAGTGACTTATCTAAAACACAAAGCTGGCCATGTTGTTTTTCTGCTTAAAAATCACTGAGCCCTTGTTTTGAGGGTGCAGTCCAGTCTCCTTGGTTATGGTCTGTACGACTCTCTGTGATCTTGTCCTGACCTCCATCCTCATCTTCCAGCGAACCCTCCTTTCCACTTGGTTTCTAGCAGTGCCAGACTTTAGTGCCTGAAGCAAACAGTGGTATTTCTCGCCACTTTGACTCTTCCTGCCCTTCTTTTATGTCTTCCAGGAAAACTCCTGCTCATCCTTTAAAACCCTACAGTCATCTGCTCTTTGAAGCCGTCTCTGATTCTCTAGACAGAGTTCATCATGTTTCTCTAGATTTTGTACACTCTTTTCATTGTATGTTTTCATAAGGCTCTTGTGAGATCTTTAAGGGCAGAGAACTAAATCTTTTAGTTTGAGCTTCTACGGCCTGATGGGGACTAGGGAGTCATTAATATGTGTTGTCACATGGCATTAATCAGGGGTAGTTGATACAGATCCTGGACATTTTCCCTGAATCTGCGATTGCCAGAGTTTCCAGGCCCCTCCTTATGTCACTCAACCTTTCAAGTGGTTTCTTATCAAGAGTCACCAATTGTACTTTTTATATATAAAGAGGCCCATACCAAATCACCAGCTGTGTTTGTCCAAATAGGAGGGGAAGGTTTGTCTGACTCAGACCAACGGGACCTTTCCGTTGCAGTACTATGTCTGTGTGCTTTGTGGCTCTCGAACAGAACTTGGCCAGCTCTTCTTCTTAGGAACGAGGCCTTTCATCTCTTTAGTGCTTATGCCGGCTTAGCAACAAGGAGCGCAAGAATTTCCCACAGGGAACGAGGAGACAAGGAGGATACCCCTGGGACCTTCGGTCGTCCACAAACGGGATAATTCAGAGCAGGGACTATTCTTTCACTCATTCGTTCCGCCCATATTTAGTGAGTGCCTACTGTGTACCAGGCATTCTTTCAGATGCTAGGAATACAGTGGTAGACAAAACAGAAGTTCTTAACTTTGTGAAGCTTCCATTCTGGGAGGTGAAGTGATCACTACTCTCCCTTAGGAGGCTTCTGTTCTGGGGGGTGTCTTCGCCACGTCTGATCTGGCTGTGAGTCCCTAGCTCAGTACTTTGTGCTTAGCAGGCAGTGAACAAATGTTTGTGGAGGAAATAAAAGAGTGTTGTTGGACAAATAAGGTTTAACTGGGCATTTTTTTTTTCTTTGAGGGAAGGGAACTCGATTTTATTAAGTACTTGCCAGGTGCAGGGCAATCTCCCATAGAAGATCCTGGTCTTCCAGGCAGAAGTGCCCTTCAGAGAGCCCGTGCGTCATTTGCCGGGCTGTGTGGCTGATTTGACAGCCCTCCAGAGTGAACTACAAAATGAGCCCTCCACGTTTCGGCTGACAGCTACGGGTCCCCAGTTGCCTCTTTGCCTCAATAAACATCCAGCCCAGACCAGTTAGCTGGGTTGGGCGCGTTGGGGAACATATCTTTTTCTTTCTCTCTTTTCCATTGTTTGGTGGCCTAGTACAAGTGTTTTAAATAGAACAGACATCATGGCTATAAAACATCTGTAACACTGCACATTTAGTAAAGTTCCTGGCGGCCCGAGGTCTGTTTGATTGGTGATGTTTTTGCTGCGACTGTTGTTTCATTTTCCCCCCATTTATCCCTCTGGAAAATAAAGTTTTCTTTTATGTGACGATTTATAGAAATCTGTTCCTGGCATGAGGAGAACACGGACATGTTAGGATATTAGTGTAGCAGAGAAATACTACCTCTGAGGCAAGGGGCACCTTTATCTTTTTCAGAGAATGGCCTTCCTCATGTGAAATAGTCTGTTACTCTTTGTAGGGTAAGGGGCTGCCTAGGTTGAGGTAGATAAAGATGCTGCTTTGCATTAGGTAGCATCTGTTTTGCTGGAGCATATTCCACCCTTGAAATACCGTGGTGGCCCAGTACCACTGCCAGGGGTGGGCTGATTCAGACTGGTGTCCAAGAAATCTGAGGGAAGTAGAATTGATAATAATCAGTCATTAAATTTATGGAGTGTGCTTCATGCCTCTTCCAAGTGCCTTTCCTTCTGATGGTTAGTCTGCGGAGCAGGCAGGGGAAGTTCGATCTCCATTTGCGGACGAACAGATAGAGGTGAAGTCACTGGTGGGGAAGGAAAGGTGATGGGGACGAGAGAGAGGCACTGCGTGCCTGTCATTCAGCCCTGTGCTAAGCACATTTCATGTGTTAGCTCTTTCAGTCCAATTTTGTAGGAGGAGAAGCTTAAGTTCAGAGATGCTCATTCACTTGCCCGGGCCACCTAGTATATGTGCGACAGAATTGAGATTCCTGGGTTTCTCCTCTTTCTCTTCTGTCACTTGGCCTGCTCGGGGTGCTGGGATTGGAACCTGGTCCTCCCATCTCCGGAATTTCCAAATCTGGTGCTCTTTTCAAGCCTTCAAGGCCCTCTTGGATTTAGAAAGATCTCCCTCCGTCTCTTGAGAGGTGAGACATTTAATAAAAGGTGGAGAGACTTGCTCACGATTCTCCTGGCTTCCCTTTTTCAGTGCAAACACTTTTTTGGGTCCCCCCTTTTCCCTTTTATGACCTAGCAGATGGCCGAGTGTGTTTCCCAAGACCCCACACCAAGGGTGCAAGGTGCTTATCTCTCTTCATGGCGTTCCCGCCTGCCCCGCCTTCCCTCCCACCCCCCCCACCCCCGTTTCTGGAACAGTTGACTGACAGAACAGGGAGGGACTTGCTGATGAGGGAGATGACCCCAGGCCACACGCCGGTCACTAGGACTCGGGGCTAGTACCTTCCTCTGGTTCATGCTTTTCTCGCCACTCTTGCCTGCACCCCCTTGCCAACATCGAAGCATTAAGGTGACCTGGCGCCCCCACAGTGGCCCTGCTTTTCTCTTTTAACGGCCTGATTGAAGAGTCACTCCGCTGTTTAAACCCTTTGGAAGTTGCCGATGCCTCCCTGGCTGGCCTTCCCTGCCCAGCTGTCTCCTCCTTGTATTCCATTGACATCTTGTGCTGCAGTCTTTTAGATACACTTGCAGCCCTTCGACCAACATTGAAGATGATACAGCCTCTGCTGGGGAGGCCCTTCTCTACTTCCTTTCCTGGCTGCCCACTGCTAACCTTCGAGCCTCAAGTCATGCTCAGCCCTGTGCTTCCGAGCCCCATTATGCTATATACTAACAGAGCTTTTTACTTGACTGTAAGCACCTTTGGAACACAGACCAAGTCTCGTTCCACTTTACATCCATAGAGCCTAGTACGGTGCTTGGCATATAGTAGGTCCTCAAAACACATTCGATGAGAGAATGAATGAACGAGTATGGCTTGCTACCAGACACATTCCTCTCAGTTTATCTTCTCTTGACCTCTTGATCGTCATCCTTGCTCTTTTGGGATTCAGCAAGCATTTTTTGAGTACCTACTATGTACCAGGCGCTTTTACATACTTATCTCTCGTGATGCTTATAGCAACTCTATGACATAAAAGTATCGCCCTTCACTTTACACATGACTCGCCTGACATTGCGCAGCTAGGGAAGTGGCTAAGCTGGGACTCAATCCCAGGCTTCTCCACTCTTCTGTGGCTTTTTCCCCTGATCAGTATGGTAATAATGAAAAAATATCTCTGCTTTGTTGAGGTCTCCATCCCCCACCTTTTCTCCCTTAAGATGGCAGAAGCTGCTTCTTACAGAGCCCTGATTGCACATTAGAATCTTCTGGGGAGTGTTTAAAAAATGCTGATGACCGGGCCTCACCATGGACCAATGAAATCAGGATCCCTGAAGGCGAGCCCCGTGTCAGTAGGTTTTAATGACTCCCCAGGTGATTCGAAGTTGCAGCCGGGACTGAGTGCCACTGCACTATGAGAGTGTCATGAACCTGCAGCCTTGCTCAGCTCCGTGGATTAGGTGAAACTTGCTCATCAAGAACTGATTGCCATGTGCATCTAAAATATGTTAATGAAGGTAATCAAGGCTAAGGGTTAAGGCTGCCATTTCGTTCTTTTCATGAAATCAACTGGAGGGTTTGGGGGATGGAATGCCTAGGCTTCAGAGCCTGCCTACTGGTAAAGTTTTTCTTCTTTCTCTCCTAAGAAGAGCTGTTTAGTTGTTGCTGATGACAGTGGGCCTCATCTCTCAGGTGGCTCCCAGCTTACCAGAGGAGTAGGTTCTAGAAGTCATCGCTGGGCAGTCTTCCCTAGGATACAGTCCCCCCACCCCCCACCGCCCCCATCGCTGCCCGAAGCTTGCTTTTCCTTAACCAAGGGCCTGTACTCTCGCCCGTCCTTTGTGACATGGCTTCCAGCCCAGCCCTTGAGGCTTCCTCACGTCATGTGGAGGATGCAGAGTCCTTCCAAGATGGTAGGTAAAAGAGTGGGCATTTAGTTTTGGTTCCCAGGAACTTTGAAACGCTTAACTTCATTATAGAAACCATCTCTCTGGTAGCTGCTACCCAGGTGACCTGAAATGTTTTAGGAAAAGAGCAGTTTAGGAAGTAGAAGGGGATGTTCTGAAGTCATCAGCACAGCTGTGCATTAGTCAACCGAGGCCGGCACACCGCTGGCTCCGGTTACCTTGACTACGGTACCTCTCAGCTTGGACAGAGGCACTGGGGAGGCTCACGCCGGGGGGAGAAGCTCTCAGGAAGGTTTGGGTTGTAGGCATAGGCTCAGGTGTTGGTTCTTCTTAGCGCCTCCTGTGAGCTATGTTCTTGGAGTAATAATTTCACATTTGCTGTTTGTGTTAGTCAGAGCAGGGCTTCATGCCCCATGTTTCAAAGGAAGAACGTGAGGCCCAGAACTGTTAGGAGACTTGACCCAGCCTCATCTGATCAACCAGGGTCAGTTATTTAGTGTGTCTCAGTGTACAGAGATGGGCTTGAAAATGCACATCAGGTGGATAGAGAGAAGATATTGTAAACTTCTTGTTGTTCTTTCATTTGGATCATTTCTGTACGGCAGAATCACCTTGGACCTATGCTTTGGCCAGGGGACCCAAGACCATCCCTGTCACCATTTCTAAGGACTTACTTCTCATCGTGAGTCATCTTCTGCGTCTTCAGAAGAATTCCAGCCTGGGTGGGCGAACTGGGCACCCAAGGCTGAAATGACAAGCACAGATAGAAGGAACTGAGTTCACACCGGCCCGCCATCCTGTCTGGCCCTTCTTTCCCAACTCTTCCTGAGATTTATTAAGAATCTGCTTTGGCCGCCTTTCCCTTTGGGAGTGGGCGGGTGGGGACGACTCGAAAGGCACATCTTTCGGATGCAGCAATGCACAGCTTCCTGGCACATCGAGCCACACACAGTAAAGGGTACTTGATTTCGTTTAATACCACTGCCGTAAAAGATTATGGGTTTTAATTGCATCTGCATATTGGTCATCATTTGAACACTGGGGTCTTCCGCATAGTGAGTACAGCTCACTCTGTGGTGAATATTGGGTGGGGGGAAGCTCTGAGCAGAATGGAGTGATGGAAAAATTACCTGTGAATGCAGAGCAGCTCGGTGCCTGTGATTGGGTTGATGACCAGGCAGCCAAGCCACCTCGCTCACTATCAGTTGATGCGTGGGTCACGATCCTTAATTTCCTGTGCTTTCCAAGGCAGCACTCCATCTCCACACCTTTTCTGTTACCTCCCCCAGCCCCCAGTCTGAGTGGCACAGTCTAGGATATTACTCTCTGATACCAATCTGTGGACAGGTCAGCCTTGCCGGCTGCAGCTTTTCCCCCAAGGGTAAGAGGAAGTAGTATTTTTTAAATTAGTCTGGGAGGGAGCCAGGCAGAGGGCTCTGAGGATGGAGAGTTTGAGCTCCTAGCTGGAGCATCCCGATCATTTCGCCACAAGCACACCTTCCCCTTTAGGTGAGTTACTGTTGTTTTAACCAGAGGTAATGTTGTAACCTGACTAGGTCGGATAATTGTGTGTAAATTATATTCTAGCCCCATATAGAGGAAGGCTATTTTTTTCCTTCCAATTTTAAAGCTGTTTAGAGGGATTGCCAATTGTAGCCTGAACCTTAATGCTTTCTGGCTAATGGCTCTAGACGGGGAAGGAGCGTTCGGAGAAACATTTGGGGTTAGATTTATAATTAGTTTCCTCTGAAGTTAAATTAATTTCTGAATTGGCAATATCAGATATCGTTTCACCTTTGTCCAGTGGTCAGCCGTGGATGAATCGAGGCACACAGAATTAGCTGGCAGATGAAGCGGTGGAGAGCGCACTGTCTTGAACACTTGGATTTATTTTAAGCTCTTTTTGTATTCAGACTCCACTTTTAGGGATCTTTTCGGTCTGTCCTTTAAGAAAAAGCTTTATTGATACAATTTACCCATTTAAAGCATATAGTTCAGTGGTTTTTAGTGTGCATGGTTGTGTGCACCCATCACCACAGTCAATTTTAGAGCATTTTTGTCACCTCTAGAAGAAACCTCATACCTTTTAGCCATCACCGCCCTTCCTCTCCCCCAGCCCTAAGTAACCACTAATCTACTTTTTGCCTCTATGGATTTCCTATTATGAACTTTCCCATGAATGGAATCATATACTACGTGATCTGTTACCACTGGCTCCTTTCACTTAGTGTATCGTTTTCAAGGTTCAGCTATACTGGAGTGTATATGAATGCTCTATTCCTTTTTTGTGGCTGAATAATATTCCATTATGCGGATATGTCACATTTACTTTATCTGTTCATCCATTGATGGACATTTGGGTTGTTCCACTTTTTGACTATTATGAATAATGCTGCTGTGAACATTTTGTGTGAAAGGTCTTAGGTAAACACGTGTGAATTTCTCTTGAGCATCTACTAAGAGTAGAATTGTTGGGTCATCTGGTAACTGTTTACTCGTTGGAAGAATTGCCAGACTGTTTTCCAAAGCAGCTGAACTGTTGTACATTTTGACAGCAGTGTCCAGCCTGTCCTTTTTGCCTCTTTGCTTCAGAATTGAAAAGGGCAGTCAGACTTGCTTCTCAGCTGTGCCTTCTTTTCCAGTTGTGTCTTTCTGCTGGGAAGAAAGAAGATGACCCAGTTGCAAATGAAGGTGTAGGAGACTTCACTGAATAGAATGGGCAAGATTTTGACTCTCCATTTTTGTCACTACCGGTGCTGTGTGACTTTGGATGCTTAATATCTCTGAGCCTCAGTTTCCTTGACTGTGGAAGAGCAGCTGAAACCCGCCTGGGGTAGATTGAGGCCTAAGTAAGGCAGCTCATGAGAAGGGCACAGCCCAGGGCTTGCCCGCAGCGGGTCCATGGTGCAGGCAGAGCCTCAGCCTGAAGGAGACACAAATACCAGGACCTTCAATAGGGGAAAGGGACCTTTCTCAGTCTCTTGGATCTTATTAGGTAGGAACCTGTCCATGCATAAACTCTGGCCCCATTTTTATGATGTGTTTTATCAGAGAAGCTTAAATTCTTGGGCAGCATTCAGGTTGCTCCTCCTTACAGTTCGCCTTGCTCTCCTTACTCCCTCACCTCCCACCAGGTATCACCTTACCTTTTGAGGCAGAGACTCGTCTCTGTGGCCCTAGTCATCGTGAGTAAGCAGTGACGAGTGTGACCTGCTTGCCTTGGGAGGGCAGGTTCAGATTGTCGCATGTGTAGGGATAATGTTCTCCTGCTCATGATTGGTGGAGAGCTTCCAAGTGGTCTCTCACTCCACTGTCCCCAGGAAAAGGTGAGACCAGGGCCGTGGTGTCCTGGGGTCTCTCCCAGGTAGATCCCTGTGTTAGTTTTCAAGGGCTGCCATAGCAAGTTACAACACGGTGGGTGCTGTAAGCAGCAGAAGTGTGTTCTCTCACAGTTCTAGAGTCTAGGAGTCTGAACTCTAGTTGTTGGCAGGGGAGAAACTGTCCTCTGCCTCTTTCTAGCTTCTAGCAGCTGCTGGAAGTTCTTGGTGTTCTTTGGTTTGTAGACCCATCACTCCAGTTTCTGCCTCCATCTTCCCATGACCTTCTCTTTTGTGTCCCCCTCTCCTCCTAAGGACACCAGCCACTGGATTTAGGGCTCATTCTATATCCAGGATGATTTTATCTCAAGGTCCTTTACTCATTACATCCGCAAGGACCCTGTTTTTAGATATGGTCGCATTCTGAAGTTCTAGGTGGACATGAATTGGAGCGGGGGGCGTCTTGTCAACCTACTACATGTGATTGTAGAAACATTTGGAGAAGTTCCCCAGTATCTGACCTGTGTTCTGGTTGTGTATGCTAAGTGAGTTTTGTGACTGGATTCAGATGTGCTGGTGCTGGTGCTGGTGCTGGTGTTGGTAGCAACAGAGTAGTTTAGGGGGAGGAGAGAAGGATGAATAAAGTTCTGGGAGAGCTTAGGAATGTTCGAGGGTAGGCCCCTTAGAAGAAACACCCTAAGGAATGGGGCTTTAGAGTTTAAGATTTCGGTGGCCTTAGCCAGCCCTGATAGAGCTTCCTCATCATACAAAAATCGGCTTAATTCTCAAATGCAGAGTGACATAGGAGAACTGACGTGTTGCCGATAGCACGCGATTTCATCCCAGATTCTGAAGAACAAAGGGCTCACCAAATTCAGACTCCGGGATGAAATCGTGTGTTATCTGCCAGCTTATCAGTTCTCCCTTGTCACTGCTTTGGCTTTAACTATCACGTGACATCCCTCTGGGACTTGATTTTTCCATCTGCGTCATGGGGATGGTGGACAGTTGGGTTTGCAAGAGCCTGCTCGGGACTGGCACGCTAACGTCTTTCTCGGATTGTTCCACCTTGGGGTCCCCACAGAAGAGAGAGCATCTGTCAACGAGCCTGGGATCCTGGGCAGTGAAGATGGCTCATATTTTTTCACGAAGGGGACTTTGAACTCTTTTTAGGAACATGATGCTGGCAAGAGCTGACTTAATTTCTCCAGGCCTTTCTCATACCCATTTAAGGCTCTCTAGAGTCATTCCCTGCCTTTCCACGCATTTGTCAGGATTAAGAAATATTTGTTGTTGTTTTCTTCTGTGACAACTAATATCTTTGGACCAGTGCTGTTGGATCTAAGTTTTCTCCTTCAATCTCATTCTCAAGTGTAATTTCTCTTTTCATCCCCCACCTTCTCATTTCAACACACACGTCCACACACACCTGCTTTATCCTATTTTATAAAAATACAACCGGCGGCCCCACTCCCAGTGATCATTTTCAGATGGCAACACATTTTTTAAAAGGGAATTTTTGAAACAACAACAAAAAAAGCCAGCTCTCTGGCTTTTAGAGGCCGGAAGGTAGAGTGTTCTTTGCAGCTCCAGTTAGCAGCTGGCTTTGGCCAGTTCTTCTGTGTAAACAAGCAATTTTCTGAACCGGAATGGTGCTGGGGTTTTCTTTGTGGAGCCAAGAGGTTTGTGGAGAGCAGCGATGTTTAGTTAAATTACTGGTCTAGATGCAAAACTTTGCAGCAACGAGTTGTGAGAGTCTGAATACTCCCCACTCCCCTATGTGTGTGTCACACACGCACGCGCGCACACACGCACACCCCCCACTTCCCAGAGTGCTGCCTTAAACCACAAAAGGAGAGCATCTGTTGAGGGAGAGGGTTGTCCCCCAAGTGGCACAATGCTCTTGGTGGGTATCTAGTGTCTCTAAGAGGAGAAAGCATTCACATATCAAAGTGTTTTCTGCAACCGCTCCACCAACAACTCTAAGCAAAGGAAATTTAAGATCAGTTTCTTAGTGGATTTTAGGCTGAGCTCGCTCTGGAGCAGATGGGTGGCTCTCTCCATCGTGGCGCGCTGTGGGGGCCGAGCCGGCCGGCTGAGCATCGTGGCATGCAGTGGCGGGCTTCACTGTACCTTGTGTGGTTAAGTACTGTGTCGGCGTGAAGCCTGTGGGTTAGGAAACAGTTAGTTACCCGCCAGGCCTAACACAGGAAGAAAACACAGGTGGCTCTCTGCACTGTGGGTGGAGAGGATTTTTTATCATGCAGAGACTGTAGAGCCGGGAGGCCATGGGGGGACTTGAACTACTCACTGTGTCCAAGCTGAGAAGAGGGTTAAAGTTGTGGAGGTACTGGAAGGTTCCTGAGGCAAATAGAAGCCGAGACTCAAGCATTGGGAATAGAGTTACCCGCAAACACACGCGTGTGAGTGGGCACACACACACACATGCATGCACGCACACACCTACACGGAAACCTTGATAACATCGATGGGAATTTGAGGACCTCCAGGCAGCGCCCCTGAGAGCCTGGACACGGCATCCCAGTGTGTCCCCTTCTTGCCCTGCCCTCCTCAGCAGCCATGGAGATGGAAGGGAAATGGGGAGAAAGTGTGGTTCTGGAGTCCTCTGCCTGCTTCCTGAGTTCCTCTCCAGAATGTAAATCTTCGAGCAGTCCACAGTCCGTCCAGCAGTGGTGCCATCGGGATTCTGGAAATAAATCACTCCCATTTCTCCCAGCGCACGCCAGGCGGGAGAGTTCACCATGCAGACCCAGAGGCCCCCAGCCGCGGTGCTCCAGCCGCGGTGCTCCAGCCGCGGTGCTCCCCTTTCCTGCAGCCCAGACGTCGGCGAGCGGCTAACCAAGTGTCGCACATCTTCCCGGTGGCCTTTTCACGTTTGGAAGGCTTTTTGGTGAAACCAGTTTCCTTTTAGTGTTTGTTGATGAGTGGGATCCATCACTGTATCTGAGCTGCTTCCTGCAGAGGATGTTTTAGTAACTCGGACGCTTTGGCTCATTATCTGGGGCCTGGGATTTCTCATCCTTCTTTTTTAAAAAAAGTGTTTAAATACTTTTCGAGACTGTGTAGATTTATAGCTGGGCATCTGCCCCAGTGTTTAGGGCTGTGTCTTGGCAAGTTTACGGCGATGGGGCAATGGCGGAGGGTGTTAGAGGGGATCTTTTCATTTAAGCTGTTACTGGGGAAGGCACATTCTGTTGACTTCTGTTATTTGGAATGAAGACACGTTGGTCGTTTAATTCTCTGTGTCCGTGTGAATGTTTGGAGTATAAATAAGGCCTGCTCCATACCCATCTGGCTCTGAACAATGTGTAAATGAGACCATGGGGTTCATTTTTCTAGAATGCCTCTCCAGAGTTTCTTTAAGTTGAGAATTCCACTTGTGCATGTTTGTAGCTCACATTAGTGTTTCTTTATAGATATTTAATTAGTTGGCTGGGGTAAAAAAATAGGAATGAAAAGTCTAAAATGAAACTGTTGGGAGTCTTTGCCTATTTGAAATCACATAGAGATGCAGGAGAGTGTTTTTGAAATTATAGTGGAAGAGACTGGAAGCAATAAGAGTAGATTTTTCACAGCTTTTTGTATAAGGTATCTTAGTGCTGAATGTTTATTATAAACTCGAAGGGTGAACTTAGCAATCAAGTTTGGATTCAGTTACAGTGACCATTTATTTAGCATCTACCAGGTGTCTCACTAGATACTTTGGCATGTTATTTAATTCAATCCTAAGAGGAACCTTGTGTGGTCAACTAATTATTACATTTCCATTTTATAATGGATTAAATGTCTCATTATGTTAGATTGTAAGCTCCAGCACCTAGCACTTAATATATCTGTTGAATGAATACATTAGGAAAGTTAGGTTAGTAAAATTTGGCGATTAGTGAGTGTAGGGAGAGATTTAAATCCGGAGAGGGCCTGATGGTGTTTCACCTCAAAAGTGACCGTCATCCACCAGGGAGATCAAGGAACACATAAGAGGAAGATGGACAGTAAGGAGCAGAATTAGATGCTCACCATTTAACAAGAGTTTCTTGGATCTTGGTGTTGTGGACGCTGGTTGGGATCTTTCTAGAATGTTCTCATGTACGTGATCTCATCTAACCTCCCATTCATCCAAAAGAGACAAAAACAGTAAATCACAGCTTGAAGCACATGTGCAAACCACTGCATGGCTCTCACAGCCAATAGGAAGTCGCGAGGATGGTGTTCTCTTAAAATAGTTCAGGAAGTCCACCATTTCAAAGGTTATTCCAGTTGGGTTGCGGTGGCACAAGTCCCCTCTGGGAGCTGCTAAGCTAAACATGAGCTCCTCGAAACCTGGGAGCCACCTTTGTCGTGGCCATCGTACTTACAGATTCATGAGAGTTCGGGGCTAGGTGGGACTTGGAACTCTGGTCCAGGACTTCGCTGTGCAGAGGACAGAACCCAGACCTCAGGGTGAGTCCTGCTCAGGGTCACACCCAGACTGAGACATAGGATAGGGTTTCCAGTGCCTTTTATACTCCTCGGCACAGCCTACCAGTACTCACTGTGCCCTCAAGTGTCACTCAGCTGAGGCTTTTCTGTTGGGGGCAGGTTGGTTGGTTCTTATCTCTCAGCAAATGTGTCAGGAGCCTTGGTGATGACACTGGTCCAGGCAGTCATGGCCTCATACTTCGGTATCCTGTATCGAATTATAATAGACATATGTGACATTGTGGACTTTTTATGTTCCAAGATGTGTCTCATTCCTTTATTTTGGGGTTTCGGTCATACTTTTCTTCTCATCAAACATTTCTCCCGAGCTTTACATAGGTATAACTGACAAATAAAGTTTCAAGATAAAGTGTGCAACATTATGATTTGGTATATGTAAATATTGTGACAAGATTCCTCCCATTGAGTTAAGACATTGAGCTTTTATATGCAGTCACACTGGTGAGGCCTGTACCACTGAGTTTTTAAGTTTTTTATTTGACATTAAAAAAAAAACCCACAGAGCCTAAACTCAGTCTTCAGAATAAAACTTACCTTCTTTTTTTCCTTTTTGGCTCCTACATGCAAGATTTTTGATTTCTGCTCTGAACAGTTTGTCATTGAGCTTCCTTCTTCCTTTGCTTTGGAACTGATGGAGTCCTGAAATGTGGCCACACACATTCGTTTTCGTAGACACCAAACATTTGTGGGTTCTGTATGCCCAGTTCTGTTTTTGCCATTTCAGGGGGTGTCGAGAGGAATGAGGAGCTGTCACCGCCTGGGGGAGGAAGTCAGGAAGACGAGATTATCAATGACTTTAGGTGGGAAGTAGTGAGTTCTGTGAAAGGCAGATGGGTACAGTGTTAGGGGTATTTAGAAGAGGGAAGAACAGCTTCTGGATGGGGCGACTATAGAGATATTTTGAATTTTGGAGAAGGTCGTTGGATCTGGGACGATGGTCATAACTTGCCATTGAAGATTTGGGCATGAAGAGGCATTCCAAGGAGAAGGACCTATGTGGGTAAAGGTGTGGAGACCTGGGGATTAGCTGGGCTTGACTGGGTATAGGGTGAATCAAGGTGAGTCATGAGGAATCATGATGGGAAGGAGGACTAGTGACTAGAGAGTGGCCCTTGTGTGTGAGGTCAGTGTCTGTCTTGTTGGCAGACATATACCAGTGCCCAGAACAACTCAGTGTAGACAGTCCACACATATTTTTGAATTAACGTGTGATTTGCTTATTGACAAATTTTATGGTTACTTTTCTGGGCAGCAGATTTTTATGTACATAGTTCTATTTTGTTTATGTCTCTTAGGTTTCAATAGCCTTGGCACACGACTTTTCTCTCTGTGCTGGTATATCAGAATAAAGCTGTGCATTATGTCCAAAGAGGTTCTGAAGTCCACTCTGGGTCTGTATGAAACTCGAGCCTTTAGGTTGTGGCCTGAAGGCCTAAGATATCCAGAGCGACTGTCTCCAGCATCCTCAGACATCCGAAGGCCCCACTCCGTGTAGCTCGAGTCTCTCTAAAATTGCCTTCCTAGAGAAATGTGGAGAGTGGCTTGTTTCAGCATCTTAGCAAGTGTTGCTTCAGATAACCTGGTTAACCCATGTCTTCTTCTTGCCGTTTCTTGCAGATGGTCACAAGAACAAAGAAAATATTTGTAGGCGGATTATCTGCGAACACGGTGGTGGAAGACGTAAAGCAATATTTTGAGCAGTTTGGCAAGGTAAGCAGTGCATGGGTTGGAGAGCACATACCTGATCAGTTCGTAGAAGAGGCTGTCATAGTCACTGCCTTTGCCACAGCCGGTTCCTCAAGAACCTTGTCCTTGAACTTGGCCATCATGATTTAAGTGGAATTCGGCGGGAGCTGAGACGGAAGAGCCCGGCTTGTGGTTGGTATGGCGCCTCACGTGCCTGCAGGAGCAGACAGAGTGGTCTTTGAGTGTGGTAGTGTTGGCATTTGCTGGCCACGTGGGGCCTCGGCTGGGAGCTGGCGGTGGCAGCGACTGGGGAGGGATGTGGGACTGAGTCATAGGACAAGAGCTCCCACAGAAGCTGCTAGAGGCCTGTGAGACTGCGCTGGGCTTCATTCTGTGCCTTTCTGGATAGCGCGTTGGAGAGGAGTTCCCCTGGGGCCCTTTGCAGCTAAACCCAACCCTGTCAGATGTCCAGGGAAACTCGAAGGATGCTGGGCCTCTACCTGTCAGAATGTCTGTGAGACAGCAGTAAAATTATCCCCTGGGCTCTGCTGCTGGAATAAGCTGAGCAGCACTGAATGCCCCAGATCAGTCAGGAAACTGAATATGAGAGTGTGTGCGTGTGCGTGCCAGACAGACAGAGTCAGACAGAGACAGATAGACGGGATACGTAATCAGGGGTGATGTGCTTAATTCAGCCTCTTTCTAGTTGGTGGGGGAAGACAATGCCTCCTTGGAGAGTGGGTTCTTCTTGAGGATGACACAGTCCTTACGTGAGTGTGTTGCCCTATGGCAGCTTGTGGGGGGCAAATGGGAAACAGACTCTTGTTGGCTCTTATGTCACAGGAGGCTGGCAGGTGAGTAGCTGAGCTGACTTGCTTTCTGCATCTTTCAGTAGTTGTGGACATTGTCCTGGGAGCCAAGTGTGGAACAGTTCCTCTCGCACAGGTCTGTACGCCCCCCAACTGAGGGGCTGACGTGGCAGAGGGCTGTATCCTATAAAAGACCCTACACCTGTTCTAAGCTTCGTCACTTATTCCCCTCACCTTCATGACAGCTGTCACTCTTTTCTTGGGTGACACAAAGGCACCGCACCCACCGCCCAGTCTGAAGGTTCTGTGCTTTGTTTGCCCGAGGCAGTGGACAGCTATGACCCTATTCCAGGTGTGTCCAGTTGTGAGCTGCTGTCTGGGAAGAGTGCTCTGACCTCTGTTTAGCCTCGAAATGGAGATTTCTTTTGGTCTCTGGTATTAATCAATTTCTGCATGGATGAGAGACCATGCGACCAAGAGAAACCAGCCTCCTCCAGCCCAGCCTTGCATTCAGAATGGCACTTAACTGCCCTTCCAGGTCGGCTGTGAAAGACGTCTTCCCCACGGCACCATCTGCATTGCCAGTTGGGGGCTGCTTCATTCCGGCCAGTTCTAAAGAAGAGCTGAGTGTGTTGGTGATCCTGTACGTTATTGTACTTCACTTTGAGATGGATTTAAAGCACCAACGGGGGATTTGTCCATTGCCCAGCCCCATCCTGCCTAGGGAGAGAGATTGGAAATAATTAAATGAGACAAGTCCAGCTCGCATAATAGAAGACTCGGGAGTGCGAGCCCTCTTTGCTACCGTTCCGCCTTTGAAACAGGGCCGGGGGTAGTGTTTGCAAATATCAGGTGGGATTTTTTTTTTTTTTTTCAAGCCACAACCTGCCTTGGAATCTCATGGGCCTGTTTGTGGGTGTCAGGGAAGTTGATGTTGCCCAGATGGGCTGCTGGCATATTCCAGACAGGCTCGTACTTGTCACGTCTCTGCACATTCCCAACTCTTGGTTTCTCTCTCTCTCTTTCTCTCTGTCTTTCTGTCGTTTTTCATTAACGCTCACAGTTGCAACCGAGTCCGCCAACAGTGGGAGGCTCTGCAAGCTTTGGCCAGGCTCATGGCAGCAACCATGACTGCCCTGAGAACAGTTGTCCTCTTGTCTGGGAGGCAGTCACAGGCCGTCTTCCCTGGCATGGCCCTCACCGGGTCTGAGGCCATTCAGTTAATTTTGCAGTAACATTCATTGGTGGATTCCGGCAAGATGGGTAAACTTATCAAAGGTTTCATTAAAGGAGTAAGGAGGCTTTTGAATGTATCAAAACCGTAATACTCTCTGTGCTCATGTTTTAGGAGCTTGTTTCATGCATATGCTCTATACATTTTCTGGGTCTGTCTTTAGAATAGCTTTCTCCTCTTTTGGCTGGTGGCTAGTGTTACGTTTGTGTCCCCTTGGGCAGGGCCCACCACCTCTCAGGATTCTGGTATAATTCAGTTGAATCCAGAATGATCAAAGGAGAGGAGATTGCTGCTGGGCCTTAGAGGCAAAGAGTAAATCCAGCAACCTTGAAAGGAAGTAACAGTAACAAATTGGCAAACTGACTCTGTCCTGCGGTAGTTTATATTCTGGTTGAAGTAAACAGAACACATACACGCTTACACACACGCATGCATGCATACATGACATATACGCACACGCATGCACACATTCCTGGCTCTGTAAAGTTGTTTGGGGCTCTTTTCAGTTAGTTTACTGCAAATCAGTGAGGTGTAATTTTATTATTATTTAGTGACTGCATACTAAGTGTTGGGTACTGGGCCAGGCCCTTGACTTCTATGATCTCATTTAATTCTTCTCTGGATGGTTGGAGGAGATATTGCCCATTTTGTAAGATCGTTAAATCTTTGACACGAGGTTCCATAGCCCCCTGAAAGAGAGAGTGAGATGCAGACTCCCCCTCTAGGCCACATTCCTGGCCACATTCCAACTGCCGATAGATCCACAGGATGGACTTAGGGTGAGGAGGAGGCAAAGGAAGGAGAAAGATTGCGCCCCCTTCACGGGCCCTGGGACAGGTGGGAGCCTGGACATATGTCGCCTCATTTCATCGGCACAGCAGAGTTTGGTACCATCATCCCCTTTGACAAAGGTGGACAGTAAGGGTCAGGGGCGTTAAGTCTTGGCTACGGTCACCTAGGTAAGGCAGTATAACAGCCAGAATTCACACATACTCTCCTCTTCCTCCTAGTCTAGAACTTTCCATCCTTCTACAGTCTCCTTTCAGGGTTCGCCACCCTCTTCTCAGGTTTCCCTTGCTGTCGTTCCTCTCTTTTCCCATCTTGCCTGAGGTGGCAGCTGCTTCAGCTGTTTATTTCAGGTGGCAGTCAAGATGGGTAAGACTGCTATCATGGGGCCGAGCTAAGGGGTTTAAATATGTCATTACCGTAAGTGGAGTGGGTGCGGAGTGACACCCTGAGAGCTTTAAATAACTCAAATCGGAGGCTCGTAAACCCTTTTGTGCTTTTCTCCCACCTTTCTCCCAGGTTAGGGATGTCATTACCTGTTTATATTTAAGGTGAGATCATGAGGTATGGCCATTAGCATAAGGACTCTGCTAACTTGGATGGCTGTCCTTACCCCCTGGTGTTGTCATTGGAGAGCGGTAAACTAGAAGGCATTCCAGGCCCTCGGGCTTGGTCTGACTATGTAGTGACCTCACCGTGATACCTGAACAAGCCATTTCTCTCCTGGAGTAAGTTTCTCATCTCTGTCACAGCTACTGTCTTCTGCTGCTGGATTGAGAAAGCAGCCATAGCGAACAATTGGGTGTGACCGTGTTCCAATGAAACGTATATTTACAAATATAGATGGGGCGGGGGGCACATTTGGCTCATGGGCCATAGTCTGCCAACCCCTGGATTAGATTATTTCTAAGGTTGGTTTCAAGCTTGGAAATTTCATAATTTGGAAAGTATTTAAATACACATATATAAGTGGATAGTTAGATAGCTATCTAAGTTATCTATGGACTGTAACCAAAATAAGATATGAGTAGTAATGAGCATGATATAATAAGTAAAATGGTCATAATTGTGGTAGAGATAATTTCTGGACTTTAAGCTGAAGATTCTATTTGGAAAAAGCTACTATTTATAAACTGGAATCTTCATCCTATGAGTAAGATCCAGCAAAAGTGTAGAGTATTTCCAACTCCCTATTACGTGTGCTGGATCTAAATTAATGAAGACTCAGAATTTGAAAAGTTCACATTTTACTGTGAAGATTTTTTGCGTTGATGTTTCTGCATTAGAGGGATGTGTGCTTTGCGGGAAGCTTTTTAACGCATTTTAAAATTTGATTCTCAAGGCTGTCAAGCAAGATAGGTGGGATAGCTATCATGTAAGTGACAAAACTAAGGTTGAGAAAGGTCCTTAAGTTGTCCAGGATCACACGGCCCATGCTGGATAGAGCCTGGATAGTCACTCATTTTTGCACAATCTAGCCCTTACCTCTTTTCGCTATTTATAAACCTCCCACTTTATCATTAAGGAGCCGGGCACTCAGAAGGAGCAGCTTTGTTCATTTGTCAAGAATGTTGATACACAGTAATTTATTTTACTGCTTCCGGTTTCCTGGTGGACGTTATCTGTGCTCAAGATTTCATACAGACAGGAATGATGTATATAGACTATTCCAAAAAATGGCACGTAAACGATGCTTTAGATACGCACATACAGACCCAGACAATCCATCGGCCTGTCCTCCACTGTTCTCCCCACATCACCATCCGGAATAGCCCAGCTTGGTAATTAAAAAGCACTGGGATCAAAGAAAGTCCATGTGTATAGATTTCTTCCTTCTCCCCTTTAGGCCCCTCCTTCAAATACCGGTTTCTTAAATTCTCACTTATGGGATTTTGGAGATCAAAAAGAGGCCTTTAAATGTAATGAATTCTCGGCTTCGTCCCGGATGGAGCCGTTCTGCACCTTTCAGCTGTTCACCTCGATGATAGGGCTGCTCAGCGCCGAGCTCGCTAGGTAATTCTCACTTTATATAACTCCTATGAAAGCAAAGCAGCCCGCATCTGGAGGCTTCCAATTATACTTCACATGGTGAACTGTGTAATTAGTTTGGAAGACTTACGCTTAGTCATTGGTTTATCCTAATCGGCTTTGGCTTTCCCCACCAACAAAGTGAGCTTATTTTGCTAAGCTGAAACGACTCTGCACCCTTTGTTCCAGCCTTTTATTGTCTCATTCCTTTCATTCTGTTTTACTGCCAAAGTTCTGTTTCATTAGGCCTACAAGTCATTTCCAATTCAGTGGGCTGCTACAATCCGGCCTTTATCACTAGGCTGCCCTGGTTCCCATGTCCCTTCTGGGCCAGTGCCCGAATTTGCGGTTTGACATGAGGGCTTTAACCCCTTCCTCGGCCAGCCCCTCAGTGTGGTGGATGGGAAAATGAGGCCTTCAAGGAAAGTTACAGCTCCTTAGTTCTCATCAAAGGGGAGCTCTGTGGAAATGAGGTGAATAGAGTCCTTCGAGTCTTTTTGTTGGATTTGGGGTTCTGTGTGGGCCTATAAAAGTTAACTTGAGCTACAGAGAATTGTGCGTGAAAGCCTTTTCCGGAAAAAAAAAAAAAAATGAAAACGAGTGAATTGGCTTTTTAATATAATGAGATCTTCTTATTTGTTGCACTCGTGTGCAGGATTGTCGGCGAGTTTGCTCCGGGAAGTGTTTGACACCTATTATTTTCAGCTCCAGGTTTTATGCGCAGGTACAATGGTGGCGTCCCCGGCCGCTGCTCAGATACCCCTTTTTGATACTGTAGGTGTGAGGAGAGTAAGATCTAGAATAAAAATATTACAAAGCCTTTGATATTTGAAAAGCAAGAGATTTGTGAGAAAATAAATAAGCAAGTTACCATATTCCTGAGTGGATTGTTAACCATGAGGTAAACTTTTATTGCTTCCAAATGTGCGTTGTAGATAAATGGAGCTTCGTGCGGCGCTGTTCTCTCTGATCAGGCCCGGAAAACAAAAGTCCTGTCTGTCCTTTGTGGGCCTCAAAGCTCCCATGGGGCCTTTGTCTTCTTCAGTGGTTTGTACAGGTGGACCGACTGGAGAGTGGTCACCGTGCCTGGGCCTCACCTGTCATCTGCTCGCCCGTGCTCTGGAGAGCCTCGATGTTCTTCGGGCTTTGAGTTATAACTGTAGAGTGGATCAGGAAGGACCGTTTGCCTCTCCCCTTCTGGGCCTGGCCCGGCTGAAGGTTACTTCTGTGTTTAAATTTTCTTCCTGTAATAGCCCAGAACAAGGCCAACGCTGTCCTCATGTTTTATTAATTCTCTGTCTGGTTTGTGTCAGTCTCTCCCTTCGGAAGTGTGTCATACGGGGGAGGGGACTTTATTTGCCCTCTGACCCCTGGCAGAGCTGCTGAGTGCAAAAAGTCACAAGTTAGCAAACAGTAGAGTCCTGCCTCATCTGTCTGCCTCAACCTCCTAAGCCAGGTGGCAGCAAGCAGACAGAGCAGTTACCCACAAGTAATACGATCCTTGGGCTTTGCAGGTAAACTCTCCTGCCAAACAACTTTGTATTTTCCTGGTGAACTTTTTCCTCCATAGACCGACTTCTGCTACAGTGGAGGGAGTCGAGTTAGAAGTAGACTGAGCACCCCAACCTCACTACTCCTAAATACTTTTTTTTTTTTTTTTGCTTAAAAAAAGGAGCTCTTGAAATAGATTAGTGGGTTTCTAGGAAAACTTCCATTTCCCTTTTAGTGTATAAAATACAGCCAGCTGTTGTTGGGCGCACGCATCAGACATTATTATTGTTCTGTTAACAGTGTTTTTAAAAATACAAGTAGGAAAAATAGGATGCCTTCTGGGGAGCAAGCTGGGAAAACTTTGAGATTACACGAATCAAATGCCATGTTTGAATACATAGTAGGTAGAGGAACAAGGCCCCAGCTTTCTGGCTTTGCTGTTTAACTGTATTTCCCAGTATGGTTTAGCTTTATTTAATTTTTCTAGGGGGCCGTGAAGAGGAAGGCAGGGGAGCCCTTGGGCAGGAAGCAGTTAATGAGCCTGAGAGAGGGGAGAGAGAAGGGGCTTCAAGCACATCCACCAGCTCACCTTCTCAAAGCCCTCCTGGCAGCCTCTGAGGACATCACTTACAATGGAGTTGTTTGCATGAGAAAGAAACCCTTTCTCCCTCTGGTTGTTCTTCAGTGGGGACTGAAAACGTCTGAGAAATCGTGGTTCAAGCTTGTGCCAGTGGGTGCAAGGAGTGGTTGGTTCTTAGGGAAGAGAAAGCTCAGTTCATTTAGACTTGGCATAGAAATCGAATTCCATTGTTTTGTGGAGTGAACATTGATATGGAGATTCTTGCCCGCCCCTCGCCCCGTCAATAGGACACCCCATTACATGGGTCGTGTATGCTTTTCTTTTTTTTTCCTTCTTCTCTTTTTTCCCCCTTCTTTTGTCCTCTGAGAATTAGTCTCTCTGTAGAATGGCCGGATTTGTCAAGTTACCACCCCCTAAATTTTTACAGCTGTGTAGATTCAGACTTGGTATTTGTGAGTTAGCTAAAAGTGGGCTGCCAATCGCTATTTTATTTACATTCGAAGCCATAAGAGTGAGAGCCCCAGAAAAATGTTAATATGCAGGAAGAAGCAGAAGGGTTGAGTTTCTGACTGTTGCTAACCTCACCGCTGCCTTTAAAACCAATCATGAGGCACACGGCTGATATTTAATAGCTTTTAGCTGATTATTTTTCTTCTCCTCCTCTTTCTTTTCTATCCAAGTTGACCTGGGTGTACTTGAGCGGAAATGAAGTCATCCAAATGCTGAATTAGAATAATCACAGGCCTCCAAGAATGAAATGGAAGCAGAGATTAAATGGTAGAGGGAAAGCTGGCATTAATAAGCACCAGGAAAACTTTGCATAAAATAAATAGGAGATTTGATAGGTTGAATTTGTATATGCATTTTTCTCCACTTGGTTTTGTCTTCTTAGAGTCGAGTTACTGGCAAAGTGGGATTTGATTTGCGTCAAGTCCGCATACCTTCTGCAGCCTGGGTGATAGTCCTTTCTTTCTCGTGGGACGTTTGTGTGACCAGGATGTTTCCAGGATGGAAGAATCCGGGTGGAGGGGCCCTTACTGTGAAAGGTTGATGATTACTTGTTGCAAGTGTAGGGGCAGGACACAGATGGAAGACAACACACAGCGGGCAAACAATAAATATTATGGACAGATTTCTGATCTTAGGGAGAAAACCTGGGCAAGGAAAAAGTAGAGTAAGTAACTGCCCCGATTTGCCTAGGACTAAAGGGTTTCCGGGAGCTCGGGCCTGCAAACTACCTTAAATAAAAGGGAGGTGGGAAAAGTCGAGACATTTGGCCAGAAACCCTAAAATGGGTGAAACCTTCTTTGACCACTTCAAGGCAGATTTAAATAGTCCTTCCTGCGTGTTACAGAGCACTTACTTCATACGTATTTACAATTTGTCTTCCTGATTTAACTCAGCCACTGGGGGCAAGAGCCAGCATAGGACCTGCACATGCGCCGGCCAGCGAGTGTTAACTGAGCAGGACAGACAGACGGACCTGCAGTCCTGGGGCAGGGGCCGCTCATCATTGATTTGGAGTGTAGGACCACTTCGGGCTCTTATTTGGGCTCCAACTTGGGGATTCTATCTATGTCTCTTGAAAGTAAACATTTCTGCCCCGCGTGGTAAAAAGCGAGCTTCTTGTAGTTAAAGAGCAAAATAAGGATTTAATTAGATTTTGAAACCCAGCAGAGTGGTTTGTTTACAGGAAGTTGCTTTTAGGTGGCCTGTCGTAGAAGATGTAATTTGTGGAATCGGATTAGTTGTAAATTAGAGATTTTTGGTTGTTGAGGTCGCTCATAGTCTTTTATAATTGGTGGCAGAGGTAAATATTTTCAGACTTGCTTATCGTAGAGTGTTAGTGTTTGGGAAGAAAAAACAACTTAAGGCGCTTTTTACTTAAGGAAACATACGTGAGAGTGTGGTTGACGATCGGAGGAAGTGTTCCTGCTCTGACTCCCAGCTTTCCTGGGGGATGGCAGAGAGCTGGGCAAGCACCGGGGAGGTTAAGTGCTGGAGTTTGCTAGGGAGCTCGCCGACTCTGTGATGTGGAAACAGATATTTCTGTTTTTATTTTTTAAGAAGACCGCCCCATTTCCTTTATTGATAGATGTGTTTCAGTGGCCAAAAGGAGGATGTATTGCTAGCATAGTTCTCCATTCCTACTAAGTTGGCATCTTATGTTCAGTTTCCGAGATTCCTGTTTGCCCAGACCTTTCTTGGATCTTGTCTTATTACTGTCTCAATAGTCCTGGGATGTAGGAGGATTATCCCCATTTTAAAGTTAGGAAAGGAAGACTGGGAGAGCAGACTTGACTTGCTCAGGACTCCTCAGCCAGGTAGCAGTGGGCCCCAGGTGCTGGTCCTGACCCCTGGTGAGAAGTCCGGGTGCCGGGGGCGGTGTGTTGCTTTGCCAGAGCTGTTCACGCTGGGGCCGCCTCTCTCAGGCATAGGGGTGCCATGACCAGCAGTGTGCAGAGCCACATGATTGACGTGGCATATTTTCCAGGAAGCTAGCTGGCTATGACTTCCTGGTTGTTTACAATTTATTATATCAGGACACATATTATGGCACAGAATGCAAAGCTTATGCAGTCGTTTCAAAAAACCATGATATTTAGAAACATTTCAGGATAGCTGCTGGCTACGTTGGCCTGTCTGTGGTCATCCCAGGCTGTCCTGTGATTTACTTGACCGTTAGTATTTGGGTGGAAACATTGAGAATCACCACCTTCTAGCCTAGAGGTTGGTATACTTCTTTTCCTAAGGGCTAGACAGTAACCGTTTTCAGTTTTGTGGCCCAGATGGTCTCTCGCCACCTCGCATCCCTGCCATTGTAGCAGGACAGCAGCCATAGACAGTATGAAAATGAAACATTGTGGTTGTGTTCCAATAAAACTTTATTTACAAAATGTTTGTAACTGTGTTCTGAAAAAACTTTATTTACAAAAATCACAAGGCTTTTGGATGTGGCCCTCAGCCATAGTGTCCCCACCCCCTGGATTAGCATATCGCTTAGTAATGAGAGCATGGATTTTTTTTTTTATACTCTTGTGTCAAATCCAGCTCATCTATTTACTAAGTCTGTAAACTTGGGCAGGCCATTTAACTTCTTTCTACCTCATTTTCTTTATCTGCAGAATGAGGGTGAGGATGAAACTCACCACACTGGATTGTCGTGACGATTTAGTTAACTAATGTGTATATACGGTTGATCCTTGAAGAACACCAAGTTTTAACTGCGTAGGTTCACTTATACGTGGATATTTTTCAATAAATGTACAGTTGGCTCTCTGTATCCCTGGGTTCCACATCCTTGGATTCAGCTAGCCATGGATTGAAAACGGTATTTTTGATCTGCAGCTGGGGATCCACAGATGTGGAAGACCGACTGAATGCATTGTTCTACGCCATTTTATATAAGGGACGTTAGCATCCGTGGATTTGGGTGTCTGCTAGGTTCCTGGAACTAGTCCCCCCGTGGATACTGAGGGACGACTGTAAAGTTTTTGGGGAGTCAAAACTTATACACAGATTTTAGACTGCTGGGTGGGGTCGGGGTCAGCACCCCTACCCCCCTCATTGTTCAAGGGTCAACTGTACTCCTTAGCATCCTGCTAGAAACAGAGTAAGTGCTTAATAAATACTAGAAACATTAGCTGTTGTTATTTTCATCCTCTGAGACCCAGATTCAACCTTTGGAGTTGCCTCTCCAACCGAAACCAGCAGTACCCCACCCCTGCCACCACCCTCCCTCCCCACACACATACACACACACTCCACAAACTCTACCATTTTTTCCATCTGCCCTTTGGATGGGCTTACTACTCAATTCTTCCACCCACCTTGGGTCTTCTTAGATTTAAGATGACGATTCAGTTTTGTATAGTTTTCGAAGGCGTATACCTCAAGTTTAATCCAGCTGCTCTGATGCTTCCAGTTTGTGCGATTGACTCCAGGTTCCTCTGGCTTTGATGGAAAACGCTGAACTGATGTGGACCAAAAGAGAATTCTTCTGATTAGACCCAGCTGATGAACTTGTCTGAATAATTAAACTTTTTGGGGGGGAGGGGAGATGGGGGTTAAGGGATACTGTCTGGAAACTGTCCCAATATCACTTATCTTATGTTTATCAAAATACATTTATATATATTGATCCACTAATCTGTTTATTGCATTTATTTAGCTTCTTGGGAGAGCTTTTTACATCCTCATTTAAGTTTTCTTCCCCTTTCCTTTGCATATGATTCTAATAAGCTTGGTTTTCTGGCTTTGAATTTATAGCAAATATTAAGGTGGTGGGAAGATGTTAATAAACTCAATGTAAAGCAGGAGGGAAGAAAACCTATAAAAACAAAAAGACTTTGATCTTAAAGAGTACTGTGTGGTTAGGACCATTTAGTGCAGGGAAACAGCCATCCTTCCTCATTAGGTCCAGAAGGCATCTCTTGTACAGCCACGTGCATCGTTCATTGGTCATTGATTCATCACCAGATCTTGATTATTCTGAATGCCAGGCACTGAGCTAGGAGCCAAGGGCACATCAGTGAATGAAACAGACAGGATCCCTGCTTACTTGTAGCTTAAGTTTTAGGATGGAGTCAGGGAAGACCAGCCAAGGGCAAACAAGTAAGCAATAAAAATAATTACAAATTGTCTCAAAGGAAACAAACCAGGAGGTGAGAGAATCCATAATGGGAGTATTAAAGAGGGAATCTTGGTTTATCAGGGAAAATTCAAGTCCGTATAGCCTCATTGCCCCGAGAAGACTATAAATTCCACCAAGATGGGGCTGGTTCTGCTTACTCGCTGTATAGCACCAGGACTGGCCCAATGCCTGGGCCATAGTTGGCGCTCAGTAAATAGTGGCAAATGAATGGACCCTCTGTACCAGAGAGCAGGGCTGTGCCAGTCATTGGAGGAGTTTCAAACAGTAAATTATTTTTCCTTTTAAAAATGGAGCTTTAAGAGAATATATTCAGTTATCTGAAGCATTTCCTTATGTGGAACACATTATTCCCCTGAAGCCCAGGATAAATGAACTATTTCCACCCTGAAGGGAAAGCTTACTAGAACTAAGCGCTATCTGGGCAGGGTGGAGCTAGCTGGCACGGCCTTTGCTGTTGCAGGTACGGTCTCAGGCAAATCTTGGTCTATTGGGTAGACACAGAAGGGACCATGAGAGGCGGGTAAAAATGGGGTTTATTTTTCTCGTGTTTCATCTTCTTCCCTGCTCTTCTGTCTTTTGTCTAAGAAAAACAGGACCTGCAGAGTGGGAGGTAGCAAGTTGGGTCTGTGGTTTTTGGAAGCCAGTGGGAGCATTCATTTGTCTTGGCTCATAGATGTATGGATCTTCCTGGGTTGGGGACACTAGGTGGGCACTAGGTGGGCAGACTTGCCATCTGGTGATAAGTCAGGCTGAGGAATGAAAATGGGTCCAGCCACATTAAGCCAAAGCACAAACATCTCTGATGTTGGGAAATCTGGCTGTGGACAGAGAGAACTCATTTGTGGGTATGTTCTTTTCCCTCTTGAAAGAACAGAGGGATGCTATCAGCATTTATTGCCAGGTTCTTGGGAACTGTCTGGGTTGCATGAGATGAAGTTGAATGATTCTGGACTTGGGAATCAGGTAGACCTGAGCTTGAATTTAGGTGCCACGATTTGCTGTTAGTGTTGTGACCTTGTGCTGCTGATTTCACTGTCCTGAGCCTCGTTTCTTGTCTGTTATGCAGGTGCTCAATAATAGTCTCCCTTTCCTTCATAGTCATTCATTCATTCATTCATTCATTCATTCAGTGGAGATACAATTCTGTTTACAGGGGATTTGTGAGAATTAAAAGAGACGTTTGCCCAGTGTCTGTTATGCAGGTGCTCAATAACAGTCTCCCTTTCCTTCATATTCATTCATTTGTTCATTCATTCATTCATTCTCTCTCTCCCTCTCTCACTCTTGGGCTCGCTTGTGCGTGCTCTCTCTCTCTCCCGCCCCCCCCGCCCTACATCCTACAGTCTCTCTCTCTTGCTCTCTCTCTCTCTCTCTCTCCCTCCCTCCCTTTCTCGCTCTCTCTCTCGTTTGAAGTCCCAAACTGCTGACTTCCACCAGGTTCATCCCTCTCCTATAAACTCCCTACCTTAACTAGCATGATGTACTTCCTGTATGCCAAATAGGTGGTTTTGAATTTTGAAGGGACTAGTTTCGTGGTCCCTCCCAGTCTCTGCCCCCATCCCTCTGGAACCATGAGACACATCCTGAGCCACAGAAGTCCTGGGTCTGAGATCCTGCTAGATTTAACCCAGCTGGAATTACTGCCGGGGGAGGCCGAGAGGAGGATTTGGCTTTTTTTCTTTTTATGCTAATGAGTGAATATGGCAAGGAGTCACAATATTTTCTTTCCAGGCAAAGAAATGTTGTAGTAGGAGAAACAGCATGCAGGGGAAGCAAATGTGATCTTACTGGATTCTCTCAAGGGAGGAATAGGACAAATTGTCAGCTTCTGTTGAGAAGATAATGCTCTCACTATGATAAATGCCAAGTTTCTATTGAAAACCACCATCTTAATGGTGGTGTCCCCAAGTACTCGGTGCATGCCTGGCAGCAGAGGCCATCGACGCAAGAGAGCAGATATTTGTAGGGGATTTGTTTGTTTGCAATGAGAAATCAGTTTAAAGCAAATGAGACTGTGCATTAAAAATGTTCTTTTAAGGCAGCTTTGTAGAGCTAACTGGAGTGCTCCAGCGCGGCCTGCACTTAAAACACACCTATGGGGAGACTTCCACCCTCAATAAATATTTCTTGCATCTGACTCAGATTAAAGGAGCACATGGGACTGGAAAGTCGCCTAAAATAATTTCCCCTCCCATAGGAAGTAGCCGCTGTAATTCACTTACAAGTTATTTCAAAAGGCCTGTTTGATAGAAATTTCTGCCTTCTCATGGACTGGGATTTTTCTAGTACTGTATAGAACATCGCTTCTCGACAAGGGCATGTCAGGTCATATTTAACTGAACGCCACACCCTTGCAGAGCTTCTCAGATTTTGGTTCCCTTTTGAGGGGTGCCTTATGCTGATTCCTTTCAGCCTCTTCAGAGTAGCTGGTCTCCCTCATAGGCCTGTGCTCAGGCAGACCTTTGGGTGAGCGAGGGAGTTCCTGAAGGGCTGGACAATGCCTTGAGGCGGTCTAAAGATGGAGCGCCTGGCTGGCTGGCTAGGGACCGTGGGACCAGCTGGAGGGGGAGGAAGGTCTCCTTCCTTGTTGAAAGGCCGTAAGACGGTTATGCTCATCTGGCCTCTGTCCACTCAGTAACCCAATTCTTGAGTGCCTGCTAGGTGTTAGGCACTACGCTGGGGTCACGGAGATCAGGGAGGCAGGGCCCCTGCCTGCCAGGAGCATACAGTCAAAGAGTGGATATGCCGGTAAACAGAATTGCAGTGCAATGAGGGGAGGCTGGGGGCATGCCAACCATCACTGATGGGTGGCAATGGTAGTGGCTGCTGTCGAGCTCTTCCTCTGTGCCTGTCATGCTTCACATCTGCCATCTTGCCTGTTCCTCACTGCGGCTTTTGACAATGGGTCGTGCCTTCATCTGCCTCAGCGCCAGCCTGAAGGTTGACCTGGAAGAGGTGCTTGACGGACTTTTATTCTGGGCCTGGAGGGTAGGAGGAAGCCCACAATGTGTTTTGTCCCTGAATGTAACAGCCCTGTCTGTGTCCACTTTGGAAAGAACCAGGGGAGAATGCTCACTTCAGTAGACCTTGGAAGAGTGAGTATGACTTTGTCATCAGCTGGAGAGCAGGGAGGGAGGCAGATTTCAAGTTAGTTGCCTGCATTCACCTCGCCCAAATGTAGTAACTGCTGAGGATATGCCCCAGGATTTTAAAGACTCTTCTCTTCTTGCCAAGTTCAGAGTTCCTCTCTGAGATCTTACCTTTCAACCCCACCAGAAGCTATAGGCCAAGTTAGTTGGTTTGATCCATGCATGGGTAGGGCAGTAGACACTATGTTTTCAGTGCCGGAGAACCTCAGAGAACATTAGTCAGGTTGTCTCAGGTATATTCAGTCTCATTACTGCCTCTCAGATGCATTAAACCTGGGCCCTGCTAGTGAATGGATTTCGTAGTCCAAGGAAATTGACAAAGATGACTTCTCAGATACACGTAGGACAAAATGATAGTTGAAATTAGTAGTTTTCTGCAAAACCCATAACTTGTAATTACTGGAGTGAAAGTTTGTGAAAAGTATTCCAAATCAAAGATGTTCATTCTAGATACCTTAAAAAAAAAAAAGGGAACAAAAAGAAATAGCATTTATTTTCATTACGTGTTGAGGCCTCCTAGTCTCTAGAGATCATGGAATCACACGTTCTCATTCATATTCTCATTCCTAGCACCATGCCCATGGGGAGCAGGGGTTGACAAACTGAATGTAAAGGGCTAGATAGCAAAATATTTAAAAATGAACAGGACAAACAGAGACTCATGGACATGGATAATGGACTAGTGGTTACCAGAAGGGAGGGGGAAAATAAAAAAATAAAATGTTAAAAAAATATGTTTTAGACTCTGTGGGCCATATGGTCTCTGCTGCAGGTCCTTGGTTCTGTCATTGTAAGCAGCCATAGACAACATATGAATGAGCAAGCGTGGCTGTGTTCCAACAAAACTGTATTTACAGAAACAGGCAGCGGGCTGGATTTGTGGTCCGTAAGTTGCTGTCCCCTTGCTGTAGGCATTCCCAGGCCCCAACATGAGATTCAAAGAAAGGAACGATTTCATAGGGCAATGGATATTTTTAGGGTCCGTCACAAACTGATTAGGAGCAGGGCACACATGTACTTATTTGAAAGAAGCATGCTTTTATTGTAGACATGCGTCAGAAAGGCCACACATTGTGTGGTCTCATGCTGGCCTTCCCGTCCATTTGGAAAAGGCTTTCAAAGTAGCTGCAAACATACAGCCAACTAGAGGGAACAGAGCGTACAAGGAGCATTATGGTGGACAGGTGAGGCGTGTTCCTGGCGTCCTGCTGCTCCTTGGGGATCGGATGCCGCTGCTCTGTGACAAGTGCTTTGTGTGGCTGTGGCAGCCACAGCTAGAACACTCCACCGGAGAATGTATGTGCAAAGGCTTGCTTGTTACGCACCACTTGCCCAGCCGCATTCCCAAACGTGGAAGGCCGAACTGGAAACTGGTGTGCAGTGGATACTTTACTCAGCCAACTCACACCCATGAGCCAAGAATTTGGTTATAATCATTTTTTTTAAAAGAAGAAAAAAAACCAGATCCACGTGGATTAATTTGCACTCCTTAGGTCTGTGAAGACCCAGTGACATTGATGTGTTGTTGAAAATGTGGAAATTAACACTTGGAAATTTTTATATAAAACCTGCATTGAAATTTCAGCTAAACATTCACACACTAAAAAGAGCTATATATTTATACCTGAAAAACTCAATTTGATGCAAGCTGCTTATTTCTCCATTGTGGTCACGTGGACTGAGATTCTTAGTATGAAATGTAATTTACACAAATTAGTCCAAGGCAGGTAGAGTGTGAAATTAAATTGATGCCTTGATTTCTGTATTCTCTAGTAAGTGTTTCTCTGAAAATTTGTTATTTCTATCCTAGGAACTTTGAAGTATGGGGTTGTTTTTTTCTAACAGAGCAAAGTTCTTATTGGTTAAGGGCATGAAACAACCTTAATTACAGGCTAAAGAGGCATGTTTCATTTTGTTTTGTGGCTAAATATTAGAGTAAGCCCAAAATTGGGCTCCTAGTAGATGTAGAAAACTTAGAATTCAACATGTCTATTAAATTTTTCAACTGTCTGGACCAAACCCTTTAATTTCTTTGGCTGTGACTAGAACAGCCTGGGGTTCTTAGCCATGCAGACCTGGAAGGGACGTTGGACACTCTTTTAGAGATGAGAAAACTGAAGCTTAAGAGTGACATTGGGACCTTGGTCACTTCTCCCACGACACCCTGGGACCTGACTGTGCTCTGCCGCCACAGCTCAGCTGCTGTCTCTCTCTGAGGGCCATTGTTAGTACCTGGTCTTCTCAACCCGGTGACTGTAGCAAGAATGAGTCAAGTGTGGAGTGTCCTGGTTCAACTTTGATAATCCAAGAAGAAGGAGAATTATGTGTTTAGAAATGATTTCTAGAGCCAGCTCAGGGGCCATGTTAGAACATTTTAACATAGGCCAATATCATTTGACTTCGCCTTGCAGAATGTCAGCCTCCAGGACTAAACCCATCCAGGGAGTCCTTGAGTGGCTCGTAATCACCGTCGGCAAAAAAGGAGCCAGGTTGCACTTCCAGGGTGTAGCATGGCTGTGGCTGCATTTTATCGGTGGCATTCTGCTAGGCTACCCGCCTCAGCATGGTAGATCTGGGTCCGCCCTGCCAACTTTGGAGTGAATCATTTTCACCCATTAACTATCGGCTGATGTTCGGGGTGCTCTGAAATGTGAATTATGGGCTCTCGTGATTTTTATTTGTCATTTCTTTGTCATAAATACCACCCGTGGTGGCATGGGTGGTATTTATCTCTCTCGTTCCCACTCGCCCCCCTTTCGGAGCCTTTGTCTCCATCTGAGTCAGCATGACATGGTTTGAAAATTGCCCATTTGCCTTTTAATGATGATTAATGTCCATAGTCTTGTTTCAAATTTAGGATCTCTTGAAGAGTCGCGGAGATGGTTACCAAGGGCAACCTGCGGAGGGAGCTGATCGTGCAGAGCTCTGTGCTTCTCCTGTCTGAATTAGATGCCTCCTCAATTTCTCCGTCTTCCCTCCAGCACCTTGGGGACCCTTCTTGGGTTTTTGGCACAAGAAGCTGAGTTGGAGCAGATGGGCGGGCTCCCACCTGGCGAGCTTAACCTGTCCTCTTGGTCACTTTTGGTTAGAGCCTCACCATGGGGTGTCTGGAAGGGTCACTCCTTCTTGCCCCTCCCTCCCTGCCCCCAAATCAGGGAGGCCAACGAGGAGCTAAATTTCCTCCACAGCAGGTGCCCGTCATCTATCTGAAGATAGTTGCCAACATCTGGTACAATTGCCTCCGCAAACACAGTAACAAGGCGGCCTGCAGTTCAATCGCAGAGCGAGCATCGCTGCTTAATGATAACAAGCTGTTGGCCTCCCCTCTGAGATGAATCCATCTCACAGATGTTTGTCTAGTTTTGGCAATCGTATCGCACTGTAGCTTTGGTGATTATGCTCAACTGGAGACTATTACAATAAAAGAAGTTTGAACTTGTTCCATTTTTACATCCCACCCCCTTCTCCCCTGTTCTGAGGTATAATTTATATCAATGGCTGTAATATGGGTTCCATTACGGAGGCCTCTTTACTTTTTATGATGTTGGTGGAGCTGCAGCTTATAGCCTGGCTTCCTCTACAGGTTAATGTGTTTTAGCTACATCAGCGCTTTTAATGTCCTCACTTAATGGCCCCGTGGCAGTCCTGCTCGCACTCTGTCGAAGCACATGTGGACACTGAGAGGTCATGTGATTACTCGGCCTTGATATCTCCAGCTGTAGACTGTTGTGGCTCATGTGTATATGTAGGGAGTGAACATGTTTCATGTGAGAGGCTTGGTGCACGTACAGGACAGTGAGTGGGTGGAAAGGAGAGGTGTTCCCTTGAATGTAAAGCAGTAAGAGACAAGGCCTGGACACATGGAACCTTCTAGAATTCCCTTAGCCTTCCTCTCTCCTCTCCCTCTTCCCCATTCATTTGTCTTCCCCTCCTTCTACTTCCTAAGAAGGCACATTATAGTTCTGTTAAAACAAAATACATTGTAAAGTGAATTTAAAGAAAACAAAATAAATGAAAATCACAAGTTGGTGAAATGGCACATGGAGGTGCGTCAGGCAGTTACTGCTGCAATGTTCAGTATTTTGGGCTTTAGTATTACACCGTGGTTTAATATTTAATGTTGTTTAATATTAGGCATTTTATATTATAGCTTTATGTAGGAAAGTTGGAAGGAACTATCAACCCATTCAAATTATATTTAGTGGTAGTCAATCCTAAGTATTTTTAATAACAACTATCATTCATTGGGTCTTTGCTCTGTACTAGCCATTATGCTGATTGTTTTATTCACATATAAATATATAACTCTTACAGTACCTCAGGCAGGTAGGTATTCTTAATATCCGTTGTTACAGATGAGAAAAATGAGGCTCAGGGCAGGAAGGTACGTGCTCAGTAGCACAAAGCTGCCAAGGGTCAGAGGAAGCGCTTCGTCCAGGGCCAGCGAACTCCAATCCTATGCTCATTCTCTAGTCGTCATTGTCATTAAATTTGCTTGCTGCCTGAATTGATGTCATGGAAAAATCTGTCCATCCAAGATGTGGTGCATTATATAAATCAGTACACGATAAGTCACCATCATCATTTGACATTTAAGCCTTTTTTCATTTTAATTTGGATTTTACTTTGTCAAAGATTAGGAAACGTAATGTTAGCAAGGTGTTATTTTTGACAGTGGGCTTACAAATGGGTGAGTCAGCCTGACTGTGGATGTATCATTGGTGGCAGGACACCACGTGTATCTTTCCTTGGCTAGAAATAGATATTGGTGTCTGTGCTGGTGACACATCAGGAGGCCCTGGACAAGTGCACTAGGCACTTGTGTAGGAGGAACTTTCTATGAGGCACCGGGGACGGGTCATCATGTCCTCTGGACACGACACGATTCTGTAAAGAGTTCTTCAAATGTATGTCTCTGAGTCTGATAGGGAGAGAGAGAACTTTCCTTAAAAAATTAAAATAGAGTGAGCTTTTATGATGAGTATCAGAATAAAAACCATTGGGTGACTCATGAAAAATAATAATTCTCAGAAAATGGCTAAAAATGTGGAACTTGAAATCCAGCAGATTATTGACGACTGAGGACGTTACCTCTGCCATCAGAATTAGCTTGAAGTATATGCTTTTAACCTAGGCCATACGAGGTAGAAATTTTAAAGGCCTACCAACTAGTTCCTTTCATGATCTTGGGCAGCATTTACCTATTACCTCTGCCATCAGAGTTAGCTTGAAGTATATGCTTTTCACCTAGGCCATACGAGGTAGAAATTTAAAGGCCTACCTACTAGTTCCTTTCATGATCTTGGGCAGCATTTACCTTCTCTGGGCCTTGGTTATCCCTTCTATAAAGTTGGACTAAATGACATTTTGAATCTGTTCCAGCCCTAGAGTTGAAGTCTATTGGCTTTTTCCCCCCATCATTAAGTGTCTGTTTTATGCGCGACCAATGCTAGCTTCCTTCTGTGTCTGAACTAGATCCCAAGTTGCCCCAAGCAGGTCAGATCAAGCAGAATTGACCATAGAGGGTAGTGTGTTAATTTGGCATCTTCTCTTCCTTGACTTCCCTCCGTCAGCACAGGTCTCCTGTGCAGTAGTCAGCTGTAAGATTTTTCATACCCACCCAGTGTTCTCCTTCCTCTCCTGCCTCCATCAGGGCTCTTCACCCTGTCTTGCCTGCCCCTCCACACCAAATTAGTTCTTCTTTTGCAGCACTAGGGCCAAAAACCACCAAAATGCAGCAGAGACATGTAGTGTGGCTTTTTCCAGTTTTCTCTCTTGCGGTAGTTACAATATTATTAAAAATCCATTAAATTTTAATGTACCTCATAAAATATGTGCTCTTGTGAAAGCAAGCACAGATAATTATTTCTGATGAATAAACCAAGAGGACAAGTATGTATGAAGTTCATGCTGCCGCATTCAATTTTTATTATATACATCTCCTGCAGGGGCAATCATTGTGATGTTTCAGCTGGTTGTGTCGAGGGCCAGTTCTTCTCGCAGCTCCTTTGGGGCAATGTGAACCCTGAACTATTTGGGATGTTCTCAGAGCTCGTTTTTACATGGAAAGAAAAAGCCATGTGTGGTAGCCGTCTTGTATTAAACTCTTCAAACCCAAGAATGACTAAATGATTCAGGAGGAGAGACATGCTGTCCCTCCAATACGGCACGGTAGCCTTGTGGAACGAAGATCAAAATCGACATGTATTTGAAGTTCTTTTACTCGGTGGCTCTGTGCCCTTGAGCCAGTCTCCTAGCTTCTCTGAGCGTTTGCTTCCTGCATGAAGGATGATAGCTCTCTGTGCCTTGTTAGGAGGACTCTGTGCCTGGGAATAGGTTCTCTGATTCATAGGGCCCTCCCTTGCATTTCCTGTCTTCTTTTGAGGATCTTTTGAAGACCTTTCTCATAGCTCCAGAAGTTGAAAGACAGAGCTGTCTCCTGGCTTCCTGGAGGCCATGTGGTACGAGACTTGGGAACCATTAACGTGTCACTGTGTAGAGGGTCCCAGCCTGTAGGGTCTGGGTCTCTTAGTATGCTCCAGAGACAGAGGTTTCCGTGTTGTTTGCCAAGGGCTGCACTTGTCACGTGGATGGACGTGTTCCTGGGGAGGACAGCGGCCCTGCCTCCCCGCTCAGGCTGCCCCCAG
>NW_006443570.1:10476783-10490895 GCF_000325575.1 Pteropus alecto
GTCCACAGCAGCATCTCCAGGCTTGGAAGTGAGGGGGCTTACAATCAAGGGGCAGAACTGGGTCCAGCAGAACCTCTGGGATGTGTGTGAGCCTCCGCCTGGGAACTGACACCTGATCTTTGTAATTTAATGAGCTTTAGCCAGGGCCCTATTTCCTTCCTGGGGCAAGGTTAGTCATCCAACAGGATCCAGCCCTGCCCGAGGTAGGGCAAGACTCAGGAAGCACTTGCAATGGTTTGAAAATCAGGGCTGGCTGCTGCAAGCATTTCTTCCCAGGGCTGCAGAGTTGCATTACCCTCACATTATATCCCACTTAACATCCTGAAGACGGGAGGTCCAGGGTTGCAGTTGGGTCACAAGAAGGTGTTCCGGAACATTCCAGAATTAGAATCAGCTGCCAGAATCAGTGGTGAGATAAGTGCAACACGGCAAGAATCGGGTGGTCAGTAAATGAAGGGAGATTATTTTTAAGTGCTGTGATTTTGCTTAAAAACAGTAGGCTTACTAGAAAGATTAAATACAGAAGTCAACGAAGAAAAGCTCCGCTCATATTTCATCACCCTGAGATAACCCGTAGTAACATTTTGTGCAGCTTCCCAGGGGTCTGTCTGCACATACGTACACATGTGGTTGTGTTCACGTTTGTATAAATGGGATCCTATGTGTTGTTTGCTAGATTGCTTTTTCCGTTCGACGATATGTCAGAAACATCTTTCCAGTTCAGTATGCTCTCTACGATCACATTCGATGCCTACGTTGTTTCTCTGATATTGATGTACTGTGACTGACTTCCTCAAACTCTTAGGAACACTTCGCCTTTTTTTTTTTCAGGATCGTTATCGTTATTTGGCGTTATAACCGGTGTGGTCAGGACTGCTTGTCAGTGCAGTTCTCTCCTGTTCACGCTATCCTTTGGACCCAGCAGTTCCACTTTTAGGAATTTACAATAAGGAGATAATCATATATTTCGCGATTTGCTATTTGTCGCCGAACTGCCCCACCACTGGGAAGTTGTGCTGATTTACATCTCTACCCGTGAAAGGCTGTCTGAGTGTGATCCTGAGCTTTGGTGTTCTGAATGTGGTACGCAGGTTTTTCTAAAATTTACATTTCTCTGAGATTTGTTATTTGAAACATTAAAAAAATATAGTAAAGAGTGAGCAGTCTGTTTTACTGTGACTTTGAGATGCTTTATATTGCCCGTCCGTTCCCTGAAGTCTTGAATTATTTTAACCAAATGTGATACATCAGGAGGATTTCAGGATAGGCCTGGAGTTGAGAATATGTTTCGGGTTGTCATCTTGAAACAAAAATGGCTTCAGATAAAGTATTTTCAAGCAAGTATGTGCGGTTGTGATTTTTAGCGGATTTTGATCATTGTTCCTAGCCCCATACCAGTTCTGTCCTAGAAAGGATATGACTGAAGACAAATGGTGACTTTTTTCTTCTTTTAATACATTTGGCAATTACATCCTGCCTTGTGAAAGCATTACCATTATTATTTAAATTTTGCATTGCTCTTTTAAGATAAAGGTTCAGCTTGTTACCTGTTTATCTTTTCTTTCCAGCTCAGCGGGGACTGCAGACTGCTGCTTTTGTGTGTGTGTGTCCACGTGCCCTCGTGGCTCAGTGCCCTGCACGCAGTAGACACCCAGTGTACATTTTGTGACTTTCAGCAATCACAAAGTCTCTGAGAGTCAAGTTTCCCCCATTGTGGACAGGTTTCTGATCTCTTGCCCATTTTATTTCTATCATTCAGTACATACTTGTGGAGTGCTTTTGATACATCAGTTGCTGAGGTGACTGAGCTGTGACAGGGTCCTTGCTCTCATGAGAGCTACAGACAGAGTAGAAAGGGTTCACTACAGCGTCAGCAGTGTTGTGAAGGGGCCAGGAACGCAGGCCTCTCATTTCTCATTACCTTTTACATCTGTATTTGATAGAAACCTTCTCCAGAGAAAGGCCCAGGGTCCACTGAACCCTTATTTCATTTTTTTTATTATTTATTATTATTTATGCCTACAGTACCTGGTCTTCCTAGGTGGTCTCCCATCAAAGTACTAACCAGGCCCGACCCTGCTTAGCTTCTGAGATCAGACATCAGGCTTGTTCAGGGTGGCATGGCCATGGACCATGGACCGTGGCTCCTGTGGGGTGCGAACCCAGGACTTTCTGCATGTTAACTGCTACAGTGTGGAACCACATCTGAACCCTTATTTCAATAGAGGTCTCTGCTCTTCAGTCTTGGAGTGAAGGTTTAGTTAAACATGGCCTGGTAGAGAAGTGTTTGGGGAAGGGATTAAGAGGAAGATGACTCCATCCAACAGGAAAGCAAGCAGTGCCAGATGCATCCAGGGCCCAGGGCTCCTGAATTCTAAGATCTATGCTTCCACAGCTCAACCAGGATGACTTAGGAAAGGTGCTGTGATTGTCTTGTAGGATTCTGATTGAGAGAAGCTTTGAATTCTCTCAAGTGGGACTGGCAGAAGCAAAGACAAGGATGTGCATGGGAACCTCACCAGATGTGAAGAAACCAGCCTGGCTGGAGTGGAGTGTGTGATGGGGACACAGCTTCTCTCTAGCCGATGAGTGAAAGGTTTACAGCAACCACCTTCCTCATCCTGTGGTTCTCAGGATTAAGTGATACAACCTATGTCAAGTGCCAGACACCAAGGAGGGGTTAATAAAACGTTATGGTGTCATTAATACATTGAATTAAAAAGTTATTTAGTCCAACCTATCTATCCAATCCATTTGGAAATCTCTTTTGCAATGTTTCTGATAAATTTGATTTGTTAGGTATCTCAACCCTGCAAGGCATTAACTCGCATTTTTGACTGGCTTTCAGTGGTTTAAGGAAGAACTTTCTAGGAGTGAATCTGCTTCCCTGCTTGCTGAGTATATAGTTTCTAATTTTGGCTTTTAAGCTTGGCAGTGGAACAACTCTATACCTAATGTATTTTGAACAGTTTTTAAATATACACATAGATATAGCTATAAATATAGCTATACTTTATATATATTAGTGGTTGGGTATATGTGTGTCAGTGGTTTTTAAATTTGGCTGTATATTGGGATTACTTTAAGAGCTTTTAAAAAAATATGTACGAATTCATCCATCTCTTGGGATTAGATGGTAAGGTTGGGGTGGAGCGTGAGCATTTATTTTGAAAAGTCCTAATGTGTAGCTAGGGTTGGGAACTATTGGTTACCTGTTTCTATGTTTAGAATGCCATCGCTCTTCTAAGGGCACACACAATTAATTGAGTAGCAAAAAGCAAGGGCTCAAAGCAAGGTCTTCTAATTTCAAATCTTTTATTTTGTCTACTTTATCAGGAAGTGTAATTGCGTAAGCACAGTTATGAGGCCCCCCTTCTCCCCGACCCTCGCCGTGGGTAACCATTCCCCAGGTCCTTCAGTTCTTCCTGCTCTTTGGTTGCTGGCCCCCTCTACTCTCTGGGTAAGACATAGTTGCTACTTGGTACTTATTTGTGAATCAGTCGTGATGCAGTCTATGCATCAGCCACAGAGCTAGGCACTGGAGATGGAGATCGTCGAGAAAACTCCCAGCCTGGACATGATGCCTTAGATGTCGCCCTTGCCTGTGCTGCCATTGAGGTCTTTCTCAGTTCTTCTGGCTCTTCCTGAAGTGGGGAGCAGGCCCTCCTGGATCTGAGAGATGTCCTCAGTCTAACCAGGGCAGACTCCTACAGAGCTGGCTGCAGGTGGGTAGAACCTTCTAGATGGCACCTGGGCTGTTCCGAGTTAGCCCTGTATTTCAGCCTGATTCCATTCAGCCCCTAGATATGTAGCTTTGCTCTGAGATGGCTGGGGAAAGAGACTAGCTCTGATTTTGAAAGCTTTTTGGTTGTGTGTGTGTGTGTATATGTGTGACTAAGAGATTAACTTAAGTAGTTTGTCTTCCTAATAAGAGGAAGAAAAGCTGATCATTTGCTGTCAGACCCTGGGAAAGGCATTTCTGTAGGGCCATCTTTGTGCTCATAGGCCAGTGGCTCCTGCTGCCACTTTCCTTCACAGCTAGATGTTTTCGGAGCTTCCATCCACTCCTCTATTGTGTGTGTGTATATGTGTGACTAAGAGATTAACTTAAGTAGTTTGTCTTCCTAATAAGAGGAAGAAAAGCTGATCATTTGCTGTCAGACCCTGGGAAAGGCATTTCTGTAGGGCCATCTTTGTGCTCATAGGCCAGTGGCTCCTGCTGCCACTTTCCTTCACAGCTAGATGTTTTCGGAGCTTCCATCCACTCCTCTGGCATCCGGGGAGGCTGTGATGAAGTGAGGACCATCTGTTAGGGCCAGATAGCAAGGACGTCTGCGGCACACTGAAGGTTGGTATAGATGGCCAGCTAGGGTTTGTCATGCCCTGCATGCCTGGACTCCCTCCTCTCCACCACGTATGTGGCTTCTGGATAGGGACAGTTGTAACTAGTGAAGCTGTACTCCTTAAAAACAAACCAACAAAACAATGACACTCCCTCCCCACCTCCCCACCGAATTCATATCCATTATAAATATAGCCAAGCAAAAAGAATTATAGTCTCATCACTGAGAGCTAGCTGCTATTAGTATTTTGGTGTGTGTCCTTCCAGACTTGTTTTTGTGCATTCGCTCTGCATTTGTTGTATCGGTGATGAACATGGACTCCAGAGGTAGGCAGACCTGGCTGCTGGTTCTTGGCCCCATCACTTCCCAACTGTGTGATCTTGGGCAGGTTAGTTTACCTGTAAAATGGTGAAATAGTAGAATGTATCTCATAGGATTGGGAATCTTAAAGGAGATAGCTGCACATATGTCCTTAGCAGAGGACTTCTCACACAGTGAGTGATCAGTATAATGTCCATTTAAATCATACATGCATTATTATGTATACGAATGGGATTTCCTCCAATGTCTGGTGATTGTTAGTGGACGGGCCATGAATAGAAGTATCTACACATTTGCCCATTCACTGGAAATTCTGTTGCCATCAAAGAAAACTCACCCCAAAATTAACGTGATGTGCTTTTAATGGTAAACACCATTGTTTTGCTGCACAGTAATTAGGCATGAATGGCAAACAGTTCACATCAGCGATTATAATTAATTAGTATTGCTTTAAGATATTTTTTCAGCCAAATCCAAGCTCGCTTTCTTTCTCTTTGCATGTGGTTCTCCACAGTATTAATAACAACAGTGTCGATGCTACCCCTGTGGGCATGTGCCTCAAGGGCAGGTTTCTTCTTTGTACCCCAACCGACGGGCATGTTTGGGCTCAAGGTATGTTAATGATCCAGGAAAGCTGTCAGTTTGGTCATTCATTCATTGAAAAGTCTTTACCAAACGCATTTACCCTTAAATGCAATAGTCTTGTTTCTTCTGGGTTTATTTTTCTTATTCCAGCTCTTTATCCCTCATCTGGCCACATGAGAGCCTCCGGGGTGCACTCATCGGAGTCCATCTGTTTGTCTGCTCCTCAAGGCTGAAGGTCTCTGAACATCCACTCACTCCTTTCCTGGGCCTGTGTGCTGGCAGCTCTGAGGGTCACTGTCTCACCCATGGGTGGCTCTGCCATGTTGGGGCAAGTTGTGGAAGTAGGGCAATGCCACGTTGGTGGCTGGGTGGAGGGGTCAGAGCAGAGAGCAGGAGGTGGCTCTGGACTCTGGCCGCAAAGTGAAGGGGCTTTAGCTGTTTAGAGAGTCTGGGTTCGCTGTCCTGCCTACCTCTTCTTCCTGGATTTGGCCTTGGTTATCATTTCAGGAGCCGGGAGAAGGCGTCTTCAAGAACCACAAACAAATGGACACTCCATTTGCTCTGCCATTGTCTATAAAGCTTTTAACTGGAAACCGTGCTGTATTCCAGCAGTCCCCAACCTTTTTGGTACCAGGACCGGTGCTCCTATCAGAATCTAATGCCTGATGAGGTCCCCAACCTTTTTGGTACCAGATTCTCCTATGAGAATCTAATGCCTGATGATCTGAGGTGGAGCTGAGGCGGTGATGCTAGCTCTGGCTTGCCCACTTACCTCCTGCTGTGCGGCCCAGTTCTTAACAGGCCACGACTGGTACCGGTCCACGGCCTGGGCGTTGGGGACCTCTACTCCACTGTTAGAGATAAAAGGGCTCCCAGTTACTGAACTGGTACCGGTCCACGGCCCGGGTGTTGGGGACCCCTACTCTATTCCACTGTTAGAGATAAAAGGGCTCCCAGTTACTGAAACTCATTCAGCATTAAATGGTAACCAATAGCGATCCCCTCCCCTGTTGGTTAAGTGGAGGATGCTAACCTGGAAGGCCCAGTTGAAGTGCCACCACGAATCAAGTGGGGGGATGGCAACCCTAGCATATCATTTTGGGCTGTCCTGGGCCTGGACACCTTCATTCCATACCTATTGGAACTCCCACTCTGAGGTCAACAGACCTGGGTTTGGAGCCAGCACTTGTGGGCTGTGGGAACTTAGGCAAGTTTCTTGACTCCTCTGAGCTCATTTGCCTCCCTTTGAAAAGTGAGGGTGGTAATACCCCACCTCCCATGGTGGGAGTCAGAAGAGAGGATTTATAATCCCTGTCCCAGCTCTCGGTATGTAGCAGATGCTCAGTAAAGGTCACTTGCTCATCAAGCCATCATGGAAATGTTAGCTTACCTGATTGATACCTACTACCTTCCTGGAAAGTTCCAGCTAACCATGGTTCAACTAGAGAGTGGAGGCTTTGCCCCCTCACCCACTGGAATTGCCCTTCCCAATAGTGTAATGTTAACTTATTGTTCTTAGATAATGGAAGGTCAAAAGATTGAAATCTGCGAGCATACAAGCTCCAGGCAGCATTTGCACTCACCTGCCCTGTTGTGCACCAGGCTTCAGTCTTGACTGGGCATCTTGCAGCTGCAGAGCTTGTTTCTGCTCTGCAGGTTGTCCCCGATGGGCCCAAGGTGGGTGCCTCAGAAAATGGGTGTGGCCTTCTCCCATCGATTCACACTAATACTTACATAATTCATTATTTCTTCATAGTTGGTTTGGGGTCTCCTCCCCATTTCTTCATTGTAATCCTTGAAGATCAATCCCTCCAGGGCCTGGGCTTTCCGTAACTGAGACAAACTCACAGCCTGGGAGCCCAGGCTACACTTTAGGAAGCAGCCCTTCGTTCCTTCCTGATGTTCAGGCAGGTGCTCCTGAGCGAAGAAATCAGAGCCCTGTGGTTGTAAATGGCCATATGTGGGATGTGGCATGGCATCAGCTGTGTGGGCCCAAGATGGCAGCCTGGCGCTGGTGGCTCCTTTCATGTGAAGTGGGTCACAGATGGAATCAGCTCCAGAGTAATGCATTGTGGGTGTCGCACCTGCCTTCGAATCAACAGGTAGAGGCAGCTGTGGGGGCAAGAGGCCAAGCCTGGAGGCCTCAAGGCCAGCTGTGTTGTAGCATGGTCAGTGTGGCCCATCCTTTCCTGAACCCTCCACCTGGGTGACTGGAGGCCAGAGACACCTGTGGTCTAGGAGTGAGGTTTTCCTTAACACAAGAAGAATGAGATGCCAGAACAACGCCTTGATGCCCCCAGAGCGGTTATCGGTGCTCAGCCATCCCCTCTCCCTGCCTGACCCATCGCATTCCTTCCCTGACCTTTCCGCCTTCTAGGAGACTTGGTTGCACTGGAAGGAGGGTGGAACAACAGGGCAGAGTGGGCCTTGTTCTGGCTCTGCAGTAAACAAGCTCTGATTTGTTAGGAGGCTGGGAGGGACCCTCACCTGGTGCTCTGCTCCAGGTAGTGTCCAGCTGTACCAGGGCGGATTTGCCAGGTAATTGTGTACACCTTGGAGACAGGCTCTGCTGGGTACATGACTAGGGTGTGCAGTATGGGGAGAAGGCTTCTCCAGTCGGTAAGTGTGATGTGCTGTATCCTTTGCAGCACAAATGTGCTTCCACTAAGCTGTGCCTTTCTCCCCTCAACACGTTCAGCCTTTAATTGTAACTATTAATCACCCCGAGTTGTGTCGTACTTCATAACTCTTCCATTAAATATTAAGCTTTATAAAAAAAAAGAGTTGAGCTTTCTTAATTGAATTATTGAATTACCAGGCACTTAATGTGGCTCTGGTGGATGAGAACCAGAGTTTCATCGTCTGAAAGGATCTTAGTTTCCTCATCTGTGACAGAGGGTGCGTGGGGCCCGGGGTGGCGGTGGGGGGCGCCATTCAGCAGCCCCTCTTCCTCTGCTTCGCCTTGCTGCCTTCTGTCTCAGAGGCTCTGTTCCCTTCTCAGATTTCTGCCATATGCGTTTATCTTGTTCCCAGCATTAGAGTTGGGTTTAGGTGGAGACAGTCACATCCAGTCACTCGAAAGGCTGCTCCTTCCAGACAGGAATCAGGCAGTCTGACCTTGGGATGAGGTGCTCGTGGGGCCTTGTCTTTGCCCTTGGTCCCTTCTCTAGAAATGCGCATCTCTCAGTTCCTGCTGGCTTGAGTCCAGCTGCCATCCTCCCTCTAGTTTCTATCTGCAGCTGCAGCCCAGGCCTCTCCCCACCCCTCTCCCCCATACCCCCTACCACTGTACCATTGGACACCCTCCTCACACGGCGCTTACCCACTCCAGTCTGACCTCCTGCTCTGATTTCCTGTCTGGGAGAACAGTAGTGTTACTGAACAGCTCTCCCTGACTCATTCCTTGAAACTGATGTTTATCTCCTAAGCAACTCCTTGTTCACTCCTTGTCTCTTCTGCCTGCTGTCCCCATCCAAGCCAGGCTGAATCACTTCTGCTTCCTAATGCCACGTTCCTTCCCGCTCTAATCTGTCATGTACTCACTTTCCTTAAACCCTTGGACCTCCTCTCTGGCTTGTGCTGTGGTTCCTGCCTCCTCTTCCTCCTCCCTCAGAACATTTTTGCTGGGCATCTGTGATGTGCCAGGCGCCACGTTAGGCACTGGGGGATGTAAGACGGACAAGATTCTTCCTTTCTTGGAGCATACATTTCAGTGTAGGGTTAAGGGGAAGACATTCACATGGCAGGCAAATAAACAACAAACCTATCAGGTTGCGCCCTTTGCTATGAAGAAAATATGTTGGATAACGTAAGAGTGCTTGGGGCTACTTTTGATAGGGTGGTCAGGGAAAGCCTCTCTCAGAAGATGGCATTGAAGCTATGCCTGAATGAAAGAAGGAGCCGGGTGTGTGCAGATCTGGGGGATGATAGTTTGGGCAGGAACCAGCAGTGCAAAGGCCCTGTGACAGGATTGAACTTGATGATTCAAGAATCAGAATAGAAAGCAAGTGTGATGGAGCCAAGAGCGTGGGAGAAGAGCAGATAGGTGACTCAGAGCCTTGGGAGCCAGGGAAAGAAGTTTGCGTTTTGTTCTAAGTGCCATGGAAACCTTCAGTATGTTTTAAGCAGACAAATGACACGGTCAGCATTTTCAAACGTCACCACATAGAGGCTGGACAGTGGGGAGCTGGAGGCACCAAAGGTGATCTGACCTTAATACTGCAGCACAATTTATTTTTCATGGACCTCTAATCTACCGTCTTCCTCTCCTGGGCTACTCTTACGCTTAAAGTCAACACAGCATGCTCATCATTTAATTAGAAAATCGTTTCCACATGTTAAAGGGGCCTCCCCAGCCGGGGGTGGGGCATTCCACTAAAAGCATATGGCTTCTTCGGAATGCCCCTGAGGTCCTTGGTGATAGATTCATTGCTCTTCAGATGAGCCTGAGTGGTAGATTCATGTTTTATGTATTGTCCGAAACATAGGGTGCATTCATCCCTCCTGGAAAAATGTTTATCTGTCCAGGAATTTCCACACTCGAATGATAACCAGGTTGTGACGTGAGGAGACCTGGGGCATTATTAGCTCAACTCCAGGGGGTCATGGGACCCTCAATAAGAGCCTTAGTCTGCAGGACCACGAAACCCACATCTGCTTCCCTGCACCACAGTGCTACAAGTGGGGACTTAGCTCTTGGAATGAATGCAAGTCTGCAAAATTTATAACTGAGCGATGAAGCAATTAAAATGGAGAAGTTCCATACAGAAGGTAGACGCAGACATGATGATACTGTGTAGTGGTTGAGATAAACCTGGATGGAATCCTGGTGTGGCCTTGAGCATCTTAACCTCTTTGAATCTCAATATGCTGATCTGTAGGATGGGAAGAATAATAGTTAAGTAACTACCTCACTGGACTGTGATGAGGATTAAATGAGAGAATTCACGATAGGGGCTCAGTTCAGTATGTGGCACAGAATATGCACTCAGCAGATATTTCCTGTTATGACAAGGACTGGGAACAGATAACATCATAGAAGAAGGGATGTTTATGCACAGATATTCTGGGAAAAACTGTTGTACTGGCATTCTGGGTATGGGGTTCTCTGAAAAGTATGGACAGAAGGAAACCTATGCCCTGCCTGGGGGTTGCGGGGGTGCAGGGAGAGCGGTCCAGCATGGGCCGCGCTCTGCTGAGATGGGCATCGGCAGGCATGGGAGTGGCAGTGGGACGATTCGGGAGACTGGGACGGAGTAGCCCCTGGGTGTAGGCAGCCCATCCTCACTGGTAGGCAGAGGAGTGAGAGTGAGCATGTGGAAGAGAAAGATTACCGATTGCCAGGGTGTTCCAGTAAAACCGCTTTTTTGAATATGACGTCCGTGAATCACAAAATCATAAACATTTTAGAATTGGAAAGACCAAGGAGAGCATCTAGTCCTGCCCAAGGTCAGACAGGGTTTATTTTGCCAGCAGATACAAATGCTGACATGCCCAGGTTTTAGAAGGAAACGTTCCCCCCTCTCCTTTTTGTCCCTTCTCCTGGGTTGACTCCAGCAACGTGCCTCTCCCCAACTGGGAGCGTTTGACACGGGATTCAAGGACATCAGAGACACTTGCAGCCCGGAGCCTGGTGTGTGCATTGATGATGGATCCCCAAAGCTGAGCCCAGACGCTCGTAGGGTGGGTCAAGTGTCTGCCGAACATCAGCGGAAATGCTCCCCATCTTCCCGTTGAGGATGGAATTTGGGAAAGGAAGCTTTCAGATCTCACGTCTCCGGAATGCCTCTATCAATTATGATGTATGCTTTCGGGCATTAACCTTAACTTTTATTAAGATTTATTATGTTTCCCATCCTCACTCATTTCTTCATCTACTTTTATCAGGCTGTGGATATTTTTGTAAGACACCTCCGGTTGCTTTTGGAACAAAGTGAGGTAAAAATAAATAAATGAAATTTCTTGGCTTTTGCTCCTGGGTCATCAGAAGGATGACTCGGTGAGCCAAACCCGTTAGATGCCAGTAACGAACTTGGGTCGGGTCAAAACTCGAATTCCATCTCAGGGAGGGTCTCAGCAGTGGGACTGCCCTTCCTGGTGATCATGGCACGGCGGTGGAATGAACTGCAAGGGACAAAGGACGGGGGAGAGAAAGGAAAGGATGTTTTCAGAGGTGGCTAGGTAGAATTCCAGTGTTCACGGCAATGAAGCCTTGGAACTTTTATCCTGGGCTCTGTCATCTCTTTGCTATGGGACAGGGATATTTTTTTCTGGTGTTTTACCTAGTCGAAAATGAGAGGTCCCAGGAAAGGGAAAATTAAAAAAGAAAGAGAGAACCACGTACGTTCATATAGTCTATTCCTGTATTGCAGTGTGGACCAAAACGATTCCCAAGAGGCCCAACCAAAAATAAGTTAGTATCCTGTTTCTAGTAGCCTGCGGTAAAGTGTTTCTTTCTTCTACTTATTTATTCAATAAATATTTATTGAACGTTTGATACTGTGGGGAGGAAGGCAGTCGTGGTCCGGCCCTCACAGGACTTGATCTAGTGAGGGAGACTGACATTAAACAGATACACACACTCACACAATTACGAGTTGTGTTAGGTGCTTCGCAGCGAAAGTGCAGTGTGTGCTCTGAGAGGAAGAGGGGGCCTTATCTGGATTGGGGGATCATGGAAGGGCCTCTCTGAGGATGTTCACCCTTCATTGCTTCACTGCAACCTCTCCCTCCCCTGCTTGTGTCTCAGTAGAGGCGGTTTGAGCTGAGACGCCGGGTGGCGACATGCCCAGAAGAGGATTTGGCCAAGGGCGGGATGGGTTCTCCACAGCAATCTTTCCGCTCCCCAGCTGGGCCACCTGTCCCAAACGGCTGGGTCCCAGAGGGCAGCCCTCACGGGAGCTCAGTAACGGGCACCATTTCTGAGAAGGGGCTGGCCACAAAGATAAGAACACAGTGACAAGGGGGCTATAAATCGTTACCTGTGCCCCTCGGTTACCCCCTCTTCCTCCATCACCTCCTTCCTGAGCCTGTGGGGTTGGATTTAGCAACAGGGTTCCTGTTCATGAGATGGAGCAGAAAGCTGACTTTTCTGGTGGCTGGGCATAATCGCTGAGATGCAGAATGCTGATAGCGGGAATCAATTTAATTTCTGTTGCTCTGTGACAGGGGGGATGGGGAGCAGGAAGGTCAGGACTATTTTGAAAGCCACAGTTCAGTTAAAACACTTCCCCGCCCCTGAATTCGAAATTACAGTATTTTAGAGGAAAAATGGAAGCGGGTCGAGGTGAGGGGTTTAATCAGAGGAGCGGGGGAGGAACAGAATAAGTCACCGCCATGGAGAGCCTAGTCCGATCTGGAACCTGGGACCTGGGACCTGAGAATTTTAGCTCTTCCATTAGAGAGAATCGGGTCATATGTCTGCGCAGTTGAGTCACTTGAGACTTGTCGAGGTAGACATTAGGTGTCCATTAGTTGTCACTGTCAGTTGACATCGGACGTCAGTTTCCTGATACACAATTTGAGGCCCAGTCCTCTGTCTTCCTGGGGATTCTGGGGCGGACCTGGCTCCTCTAGCTTATGGTTGCTCTGATCTAGTCTGCATGATTTATGGGACTGTGCAGAGTGGAGGCTGAGAGGTGTTTGTAGATCTGTGTGAGGATTTGCACTCAGTGTGGACTGTGAAATTTTCTAGTCAAACTATGGCCTACTCTGACTTGGAGGACATGGGGTGAGGGGGGTTGCTGCAGAAGTGCCTCCTTGGGTGATGATGGAGATTGGATATTTTGGAGGAAGGAGCTGGGCCAACCCAAGCCTTCCTCATCAGGACCACAAAGATCTATTCTGAGGTAACTCTCGTTCATAAGTCGAGGGGTGGCTGTTGCAGGTCGTGTGCTAGGCACTGGTCAGCTGGTCTTAGTCTTGCAGGACCTCGCAGCATAGGAGAGGGCCCAGGCTTGGGGCGTTTCCTAAGAATCCGACACAAATTTCCGGCAGAAAGTCTGTGTTAGTGTTTGAGGGCCAGAGAGAAAAGTTGAAACAATGGAGACAATGGAGAGAAGTTGGAGGTTTATAACTGTCTTAGTCAGCTCAGGCCACCATAACAAAATACCGTAGAGTGGGTGTCTCAAACAACAGACATTTATTTCTCACGGTTCTGAAGGCTGGAAGTCTGAGATTAGGGTGCATAATCGTGTCCTGGTGAAGAATCTCTTCCTGGGTTGCAGACAGCCAACTTCTCAAAGTGTCCTCACAGGGTGGAGAGAGAGCTCCAGCTCCAATCACTTCCTCTTCTTATAAGGTCACTAGTCCCATGGCGGGAGCCCCACCCTCATGACCTCATCTAAATCTAATGACCTCCCAAAGGCCTCCGCTCCAAACACTATCACAGGTGGGGATTAGGGCTTCGACATATGAATTTGGGTGTGTGGGAGGATACATACATTCAGCCCACAATAATAATCCAGCAGGTAAAGGGGTCCTAGCATGCCTGGTTCCCTGGAATATAAACGTTGGTCATATATTATTGATACCACCAGTGTGGTTGAAGATAACTGAATGAAGGTATATATGCCTGTCTCCTGTAATTAGAGCCACATGGTAAACTGGTGCCTGTGATATTGAGGTGGGGAGGGATGGAGTTCTATTCTGGCTAAGGTTCAGTGTCATTAGGATTTCCTTGGTTACGGCTTGTGCTAAGTAAGGGTAGGCTATCAGCACTGCCTGGTCTCCCCAGAGTTAGGTGGTTATTTCAACCGCAAATCACCTCCGGGCATCCTCCCCACCCCGGGTGCTGTGCAAGGCAGTTTGAACGGTGCTTGGAAGGGCGGAAACACAGGGCTTGTTCTGAACCGTGAGCTGGAGA
>NW_006443570.1:10492964-10498393 GCF_000325575.1 Pteropus alecto
CAAAGTCCCCGTGTGATGCACAGAAGCCGTGTCTAATTTGGGTTGCTTTCTTTTTTTTTTTCTCTCAGCCTGATTTTTTTTTTTTTTTTTCCCTTTTTTCTTCTTTCCTTTTCTTTTTCTTTTTCTCTCTCCTCTTTTCCCTCCTTCCCTCCCTTACTTTCTATGTTATTTAAACTTGTTCATGTGATTTCAACTTCATCAGGCGTATAATGTTGGCTAATTGGAATGTGAGAAATACTTAGCAGCCTGCCTGGCCCACAGTAGGTCCACAAGCAACAGTAGTCGTTTCTGTAGTTCCCTGTTGGAGGCCAGGGGAATGCCTGCCTTTTATTACTATTTCATTATTGCCAACAGCTCAGTGGCTTCAGGGGAAGGACAGACACCAGGGCAGAGGGATCTAAGTGAGGCATCTCCCCCCGGCCCCCACCCCTTATAAGTCTGCTTTTAAACTTGAGCTCCAGCCCACATTCACGGTCTTGTACATCCGCACCGCCAGTTTGGATGAACCTTCTGCAGACGTTTACCTTTTTGGTTTTCAAGCATGAATAACTTTACTTCCCTAAAGGAGAGTTGCTGTAAGATTCAGAACTTGGAGAGGTTTTTATTTGGGGATTTATTTTCCTTAAATAGCAAGGGGCTCATCAGCTTCTGGAAGGTTTTCTGCAGCCTGTCCAGTGAGGCACCCCACTGCTCCCCAGAAGAATCGGGTGTTTTGTTCTCCCTGGCCTTCCCTTAGTATCTTCCTTCTTGTGGGAAACAGTCCATAGTCCAGGTTCCGTTGTCCAAGATGAGGCTGGGTGAACAGTGCGAGATGTTGAAAAGACTCTGGGAGGCCGAGAGCATAGGATGAGGGGGCAGAGAGGAAGGCGCCACTGGCCGGGGGCCATGTTTCCCTTCCTTTCTTTCTGACAGGTACGTAGGCTGGCACCTCCTTCCCACATTCATGTGACCTGGGATGTCTCTGGCAGATAGTCAGGGAAATTTGATGCTCAGACTCTTCCCGAGGACAGGAGAGCATTGGCATACTTACCAAATTACTGTCATCAAAATTTGAGGAGTGAGGAAAGGCAGTGATGCGGGGGACTCATATTCTTTCAAACCACCCTCACCTGACTGGCTTCTTCCCAGCCCTGGGAAACAGAACGTGGTGGCTGGGGTTTCAGGGCCCTTGGAGATAGTTTGCTACCTTCGGTGACTTCTCTGTCCACTTGGCTGACAATGCCAGGGGCCCACTCCTGACTTGAAGATCCAGCCAAGCTCATAGCTGGGTCTGAGGAAAGTAAGTGTTCACAGAAAGGGTCGGGGGGCGTGGGGCATTTTGGCTTGAGCCATGAATGAGGTGAGAGCCCCCACGGATCCCCATGGAAATTCTGGAATCCTGCTTTTCCTTGGCCGCTCCTGCTCTCCAGCCATCCCCAAAGATTTAGCAAAGTCTTGGGTGCGTCCCCGTTGGTGCCACGTGTTCTGTGGCAGCAGCTGTTGGTGCTGACTAATGAGACTTCCTGGCAGCTGCGTCGGGCACACTTGGCTCCTGTGGGGACGGCTTCTCCTCACCGCCCACCCTACCCCAGCTACCCGAAGAAGGCCCGAGGACGGTGCCCGCAAGCCTGGCTGTGGAGAGGCTGCTCAAGTGGGGAAGCCCTGGAACTCTGTGACTCATGGCTCCACAGAAGCACATTGTGCAGAGGAGAGAACTCCGTGCTAGGAGGGTGTCTAAGGTCAAAGGGCAAGTTAGGGGCTGAGCTGACACTTAAAAGCATGTCTCCTCTTTGCCCGCTGAATTAGGCTGCTCCACCCTTGTGAGGCAGGCCTGTCCTGGGGTATATCTTGCTCTGTGTCTCAAGCTGGACATTTGCTCACTAGCTGCATGTCCTTGGGCAAATCATTTCACCTCTGTGAGCCTCACTGTCTCCAGAAGCCAAATGGGATAATGAGTATCTCTACCTTGTTGCGAGGGCAGAGTGAGAGCTGAGGGTAATATGCCCAGCACTGCCACTTTCCTGTCTTCCTCATTGAAAAATGGACCCAATGCACGTCTCCCCCATGAATCCAACAGTGCCCTAGTGGACGCTCCAGGAACTGCAGCTGCCTTCCACTTAGCCCTGAGAGTTAAGCATAGGCTGGGTGCTGAGCCAGGGAAGGAGGCAGGAAAAGAAATGGGAGTACCTAAGTGTTGGCTGATTCCTACCCTTCTCCTCCGTCTCCAAACCTCTCTACTTGTAGTAGGAGCTTGAGGGGCCCAAGTGACCCTATAGACTTCTGGACCTGGTACTCAGCTACGACTTACGGGGCTTCTCCAGGACACCAGCAGCCTTAGGAAACCAATTCTGCTGTTACCTCCAGTTTACAGACGAGAACGTAGAGGCTCAGCATGGATACGTGCACCTCGAGGTGACCCAGATCTTTCCGCTAGGCCACCCTGCTTCTGTGCTGGGATCTTTGTTCCCTGGAAGAGCAGGAAGATGATTCTGATTGTCTGAAGACCTCAAGTCCTGGCTTGCCCTCCGGTACCACATCTGGGTAGCCTGGCACTGAATGTGGCCCAGGCAGAAAAGAGGGCTTTTCAAGTGATGAGAAGGCCCTGCAGGTCCAGGTCCCCTCCGTGGCTGTAATTAAACCTCCCTGCCTGATCCTTTCAAGCACCTGCTTTTCAGGGGTTCGGATCACACAGCTTTGTGCTCAGGGCCCTTTCAGTACTTAAAACAGGAGGATCGTTTCAACTCTCAGCATTCCCCCTTTTTCTCCCCACGATGCTGAATTTTTAAAAAGTGGGGTGTTAGCATCAGACAAGAAGCTGACTTCTGGGCCTTTTTCATCAAAATTCCATAATGGATGTTTTCCACAGGATGCACAGCCTGTGTCCCAAAGAGAGATTTATCAGTTAAACCCGCCTGACTCCAGAGAAGTACCACTGACTTCCTGGTAAATACCCCCCGGGCCAGGAATGCATTTGTGAAATTTTTAAGAGATGATCCCAGAAAAGCCTCTGCCGGTTTGCGGTCACCAAACCGTGTGTTGTTGTCTGGAGATGAATTGTGCAAGGGAAGATGTTTGCTCCTGAAATAAGAGACGTTTTGTACGATACATACAAGCCTTTAATTTGACATTGCAGTGAGATGCTGAGCCGTCAGATGCCAGGTTTGAAGTTGAGAGTTGACTTTCCCCCCTGTAGCTACAAAGTTCTGTGTCCGCCCGAGAATTTCAATTTCCTGGGAGTTTCGTCTGTCTACAGCTCAACTTGGCGTTCTCAGCACCTTTGTATTTTGCTGTTGTTGTTCTGTTGTTTGTTTCTTGGTGGTGGTGGTTAGGGGAGGGACGGGTTAGTGACAGGGCAAGGGAGGGCATTTAATCATTTATTCTTTTAAGTAGGTTTAATTGTATAAAGATTATAATGCATACAAACGTCTGTAATTAGGGGAGTTGGTTCTGTTAGACAGTGTTTTAGTGAAGAAAATTACAGTGTTCATAAGCTGTTTAAGGGGGAGGCAGCATATATTAACATGCAACTAGTTTTTTTTAATTCATGCCAAGTGTTTACTTGTGTTCCCCGAGGTGTCTCCCCGAATTCCAAAGTATTCCTAGTCCTTCTGTGCTTGTTGGACTTCCTTCAGCCAAACCAGGCCACATTCCAGAATACAGAGTCTTTCTCTAGGGGCCTAGGAGACCAGACTTTGTTCTCCAGCAAAATGTGTCTCACTCATTCATGAGATAGATATTTAAGAGTGCCCGCAGTGTGCCAGGCACTGTCCTGGGCATTGGGGATACGGATGTGAATGAGACAACAGGTTCTTGGCTCTTATGAAGTTTGTAATATAACGGGAGTCAGTCTGAAGATGAGGAAACGAATAAATGAAGAGCTACTCACAGATAACCAATCAGTACAAAGAGGAAGTAGACCAGAGTGCTAGGTTAGAGAGGGACTGGGGAGCGGGGAGGGGGCGCGATGTGCTCATTTAGGCATAGTGGGCAGAGAGGTCTCTCTGAGGCCACGGACCTGTGCTAAGACACTGGTTTCCAGGCGGATGACATGGCTCGTGTAGTGTCCAGGGCAAGAAAGAGCTTTGCAGTTCAGGGAATGGATGGAGGGATGTTGGACTGGAAGGCAGCGAGCAAGGGAGTGAACTAGGGAAGTGAGGTTGGAGCGGTGGCTGGGGGGCCTGTCTGGAGTTTGGGCCTGCCGCGAGGAGAGCGGGAGGTCAGTTCCTGCCCAGATAGCCCCATTTGGGGCTCTCCGCCACCTGGTCTCAACATCAGCGGTGCCGAGCACACAGAATAGGGCTTTTCCCTGGAGGCAAGCTTTTTAGGCCCCAGCGGAGGTGCCTTCAGTTGGGGTACCCTCTTCAAGATCCAGTCAGTTAGCGGAGTGTGAATACCATGAGGGACACTAGTTAAAAGATTGACCATCCATTCAACTCAGGGGATGTTCTTTAAGTGCCCACTGGGCTATATAAAAGAGATTCACCCGTGTGCCGTAGGAGAATCATTGATTCTGAATGGCTCCGTCTGGGGACAAAAAGCACAGGCTCTGGAGGATGAGTAGGAGTTTGATAGGACAGATAAAAACGGGAAGACATTTTTTGGCAAAGACGACCCATTTGGGTGAAAATGTGTTAGGGGAACTCCAAAGAATCTTGATGTGGCAAGAAATGAGTCTTTGGGGAAGAAAAGCTGGGGTTAGGCTGGGGCAGGCCTTGAAGTTTTGGACTTTTATTATATATATGCTTTGATGCCAGGTTGATTCATAAGAGCTGAATCCAAAATATCCATTTGCTCCAGGCAGATTGACCACCATCTGTAAGAACTCTGAAGCCAGCTGCAACCATTTTTAAGTTTGAAGTTTTAAAGCTCCCTGCTTTGGAAGGGCTATCCCTGGGCAGAGCGGCCCAGTTATGCAAGGCTTGGTCTGTGTTTTGTCTGAGCCCAGGGCTCCTGCTATCCCATGAGTAAGGCCCAGCTGTCCAGTCAAGCTTATGGTCAGATGGTAAAGATGTGGAGTGACATTAGCTCAGTTTTATAGCCACACTCCCAACAGCCCCTTTACCCTTTCCTCCAGCTCCTGGGAGGCCAGACAATGATCCCCTGCCAATTGTTGGACCCCTGGGCCTGCATTCTCTGCCCCTTGTTGTCCTGGAACCACACTCTTGGTTTCTAGAATGTCACTCTTGGCCCTCATCGTGCTCCCACCCTCCCCACCCCTTGGTAATTTACTTCTGGTCGAAAGCTTCAAATGCCAAGAAGCGCGTCATCTGAAATATCAGTGACATTTCTCTCCTAGTTGATGTGGGGTGAGTTGTGAGCCCTGAAGACAATCAGGTTAGATTTGAGCCAAAAGAGCATGGAGATCGAGTTACAAGTTACCAAACATGAGGCAGGCATTTGTGTGCCACTCCACGGCAGGTGACTCTGAGGCTCTCCGTGGGCACACTCTT
>NW_006443570.1:10498568-10520519 GCF_000325575.1 Pteropus alecto
TCTGGCCTTGCGGAAAGACGATTTGCTGGGACGAAATAAATACGTCCCTAATTGTTTGTGGTGTGGGGAAGCCGCCCCGTAAGCGTTAATTTGCCCAAGCCCAGAGCGCGTGAGAAAGAGCCCACCTCTTTTCCATTAACACTTATGTGATAAACAGCTTAGATGCACTGAGAAAAATTAATGAAACTATTGTAACAATCGTGCACGTGTAGGTAATTTATTAAGGACAATTAAAAAGCTTTAAAAATCATCCATGGGGCAAAATGAACAGGAAGACGGTGTGAGGCAGTTTGGCAGGAAGCCCGCCTGTGGGTGTGTGGAGCAGGTTTCTCCTCCCATCCCCCTCAGCCCCATGAGGACCACACCACAGCGGGGAGCAGGGATTTCTGCTGTTGAAACCGTTAATAACGAGAATTCCTCAGGGGAATGCGTGAAAGTGTGAGGAACGGATCTGCGGGGTCCCGGCTAGCCGTCTGTGACCTGTTCAGCTTTAATGGTTTGGGGACAGAGGTATGCCTCCCCTCCAAGGACTCCTAGGCCTTGAGGAAGAGACACTCCCCTCTCCTGGGTAACACTTGGCTGTGTTTATAAGGACTTTCGTTTGTGTTGGCTCTGGGAACCTCAAAACCAGGTGAGGAGCAGGAAAATAAAAAGCCAGGGAATGTAAGGGGGCACCGTCGTGGCGCCATTATCCACTTACTAGCGTGCACCTTGGGCCCATGTCTCTGTAACTGCTCTGAGCCTCAGCTTCCTCATCCACAGAGCGGGGGTGTTGGGCAGGAGCGAGTGGAGAATTGGAGTGAGCAGCACACACGCAGGGTACTTTGTGCGATGTTTGGTGCTTGTGTTAAGGGCATAGTCAGTGTTAAATAGCCTTTGACATCATTAAGGGCTGTGTTATTGGGTTGTTGTTTGAAGGCCAAGCTAGGGTTGAAACCTAGGTATCTTAACTCCAAGACCCACTTCCTTTTCATGATGTACCAATATGTACCCACCTACCCTTTGCAATGGTCCCCCCTCCCGCCCCCAGCACAGTTCTTGATCGACAGGAATGCGCACGTTAAGCCCTGGGTGAGTGCTGAAATGCACCCAAGCTTTGGATGGGGCTCATCTTCAGAGGGATGGACTGCCATGCTTTCTCCTGGTCTCATCGTCTCCATCCGCGTTGTGGTATCTAGCCCCAGAGTAACAGATCTTCCCCATTTTGGAATTGTCTTCACATAGATAAAGGACTAGGATTGCTGGGAATTTGGTTTTGTAATTGGTTGATGACTCAAGAAAGTTTTGACCTTGTGGACCAGCAGTTTCTCAAACACAGATACATTTAATAAAGAAAACCTCTGTGAGTGGATGATGTTGACCACTCTCTGGGCAGCTGTCTTCGTTTTACTCTTTTTTTGCCCCAGGCTTGTAGACATATACGTTGTGTGTCCATTAGAGACATACACGTCTCTTCGCTAAAAGTAATTTTTAGTTCACTTACTGACTAGAAAGGAAAATGAAGTGTTTTAGCTCAGACACGTCAGACTCGACAGATTTTTTTTCCCCTTCCCATGCTGCAAATGAACAGTGAAAAATTACTCGCTTTTGCTAATAAAAGCTATAGAGCCTGTAAAAAATAGTAAATTATGGAGACATTATCAAACTTTATAGGCACTAGAATTTGACCTTCAACAAATTCAACATTGGAGGGGAACGGAGTTTTCTTTTTCTTCTTTGAAACGAAAAATGAGAGGGAGGAAAAAAGATTTATTTCCTTCCATAGCTAGAGCAGCAACTGGAAATGGCACTTCCCAGTTTAAAAAAAGAAAAAAGCCTTTGTTAAATTACATAAAATAATACAGGATGACAGTCTCCTTGGAAAAAAACTAAAACCTATAGAAAAGGCGAAGTCCCTTTGGGCAGTGTACTCCTCTCTGGCCCCCACTTGCTGTTATCATTTTGGTGAATATTCATGCAGAGCTTTTTCTGTGCCTTTATTTACTTTTCTATATACTCAGAGGAAATAATGGAGTATTCTTTTGTCTTTGCGGGCTTTTCGCTTTCCCCAAACTTTCTACCTTTTTCTCTATACTTTGCTAAGACTGAGCTGGGAGCAGAGTCAGGTTGGATGCATCAGTGTAGGGGTTGGATGGCCTGGAGGGTAGTGGTGGTGTTTCTATCTTCATAGCTTTCCTTGGACTCCAGAAGCTTCCTTTGTTGTTAATAATCTGGGTTAAGATTGGGAAGTTGGATGGTTAGAGGATTCAGGTAAGTGACAAAGGGAGCAAAGTGCTGGGGGTTAATTAAGATATGAGCTTGCTTTGCCTTTGTCGCGATCCCGACAGTCTTCTGAACTAGGAGTGCTTGAAACTGTCTGCTGGACGCTAGTGTCCATTGTGTGGTTTTGAGCATGTAAGAGTGTGTGTGTGTGTGTGTGTGTGTGTGTGTGTGTGAGAGAGAGAGAGAGAGAGAGAGAGAGAGAGAATCTGAGTGTGTACACATACATGTACATTTAAGGTAGGGATTTCATGGAAAAGTGTCCATCTCCATGACAGATAATCTTCTTTTAGAAGGCACAGATGAGATCTTTAGCTAAATAATGAGTGATGGTGTTTGAGGAAGGCACCATCAAAGACCTGGTTGTTAACTCTGAAATAGTGGTCTGATCTGCCCAGAGTGGGCTCGGAAGACCTTCTAAAAGTAGTTACCTCCATTCTGCTCGTCCTGTGACATTTCTGCAGCAGAGACACCAGCCTGGGCCTCCCATCTCTAGACAGTGAGACACTTCGCCCTTTTTCCAGGAGCAGAGGCCTTGTAGCTGTTGCTGGATCTTCACAGAGAACAGGTCCCTGATCTCATTCTCGCCTGCTTGTACCTCCGCTTTGAGGCCAGCAGAGAAAATTGCTTTGGTGCTTTGCTGCTCTCTGAGATTTAAGGTGGGAAGTTGAAGATGCGGAGCCTTAGGAAGGCAGATGTGTGATTTGGGAATCACACTGAAATTGGCACAGCCATCCAGCCTGGCCAGCTTTCCTCCTCACTTCTTTCTAAGGCTACAGTCTTTAAAACTCTTCACAACTGTTGCTCAGCAGGGACGCTTTGGGCCTTTTAGGGTACTACCATCTGTCACTTCCATCACCTGGCTATCTGGCCCCAAAAGTGGAACCTGGGGGAAGAAGAGCATCGAGCGATCAGGAAGTTGTGAAAATGAGAAGCCTTGACCCTTCTAAGCTTTGCTGACCGTGACTATATATGATGTCCCTTTTCTTTCTTGAAGAATAGCTCTCCCATGTGCTCACATTAGGACAGCTGCTATTTACTTGATACCTACTACGTGCTAGGCACTGAGCGAAGCGCTGTTTGGCCACCACCTTACCTGTCTTTTCTGCCCTCCGTGTGGGTGGTGCTGTCACCAGCCCGGTTTTACAGATGAGGACTTAGAGAGAATTTCAAAACCTACCCCAGGTGATACAGCTCAGAGGTGGGGAACTGAGATTTTGACTTAGGGTCTAACCTCAGATAGACGGGGACTTCTGCATGGCAGATGGGACCAGAACTGCCTCACCAGACTCGGCCTAGGGGATTCTCCCCACACACATAATCCTGGTTTTCAGGGCCTCTTGTGATCGTTTGTGAGGCTTGGTGTCCCTTCTCTTGCTGTCCGGGCATTGGGCACCACAGATAATTTGGGGTTGAGCCATAGCCCTGAAACTTGCCATGTGGTGAGGAGTCAGTGGTATCACGGCATACTTAATTTCGTTTGATCATCTCAGCATTGTAGAGGGGCAAAGCAAGAAGCTTAATTCCTTTGTCAGAACAGCACTGAGGGCAAATAAATACCTGCATCGCCTGTGTAAAACACATCTCCTGTGCCAGGCACTCTTCTGTATTTACCACAATCCTCACCACAATCCTTGCAGTAGATAGTATTATTTGCACTTTGTCCACAAGGAATTGGATGCACAGAGAGGTCTGACTTGTTTGAGAGATCACACAGTTGAGAATTGGTAGCGCCAAGACCCAAACTGCCTGACTCCAGATCTCATGCCTTCATCTTCCTCATCAGACGCCACCGATTGTGTGAGTTCCTGAGCTGGGCAGAAAGGGCTGTGTGGCTCTGTGTTCTGTTATCCAGTTGGCCACCTGGACCAACAGCTGGAGAGGGAACCCTCATTCATAGGGCATAACCCTCTGTGAAATAAACAGCCACCCAGGGACCTAGTGGAGAGGAACTCCCCATAGGAGTTCTGTGCAGAACTTGAGCACGTTCCCTGAGTATGTTATTGAACTAAAGAAGCCTCGAGCCGAGTGATGATTAATACGCATTTGCCAGCCCCTGAAATAACCAGGAACCACGGAAAGCCGAGATGATGTTGCTGGTACGTGGTGGCCACGTGCGTTGACGTACTTCTCTCAAGGGCAGTCCTGAGTGGTTCTAGCCTGCCTTGCCCTCTTTTTGTAGCTGCCAATGGCTCTTTTTGGAGGGAGGGGGGATATCTGCTTCATCCTGGGTCTATGGCCTTGGACTGTGGCCATGGAATAGAATAGTTCTTCATAGCTACATAGTCCGTGTGGCACTTGAGCTCTTCACCAGCCAGCAGGGGTATAGTCCAGACCCTGGCCCAGGAAGCAGGTGCTACCATCGCTCCATCTGGGGACTGCAACCCATCCTCCATACTGGCCCTGCCTGCCGTTGCTCTTGCAGTGGGATCTGAAGACTTGGCTGGAACTCTACTGCTAACTATCATCGGTTTCATGACCTTGAGACTGTTAAGTAACTTCTGAGAGCCTGAGTTTCCTTCCTTACCTTATAAAGTCTGTTAAAGCACCTAGCATGTGTTCAGGCGCATGACAGCTGCTTGGTGACTGAGTTTCCTCTCATGCCTTTTCATGTGGCTCTGGGGCCTGTGTTAGAACTTCCTTTTCTTTTAGAATACAGCCAGCTGTCTATTGCCGCTCATGTATGAAACTGTCTTTCTCTATGGTAATTTTGCACAGGAGATGGTTTTGTGGTCACCTCTGAATAATACAGTGAAGCCCCAGCCCCCAGCTCATACACAGGGGGCTGTGGTCACGGTTGGGCTACTTGGCAACAATAACAAGACTTGAAACAGGGGGCTTGAAGCCATTGCTTGTAAATTAGCATGTTTTTCTCTCTGTTGCTCTTTGTGAAAACTAACTTCCTGTACAGCCGCTTGTGTTTAAAAACCTTAAGGATGGGGGATGGCCCCCAGCCTTTGTCCACTGCTTGCCTGGTTCATAGGACCGTTATGAATTAAAGATTACAGCCGCTAAGAAGAGATCATCTTTAAACAAGCACAGTTCCTCTCCCCATGCCCCTGGAGTGTTTAAGTTTTTGTGTAGAGCGAGTCCAAAACAAACAGAGATGTTCTGGAGAGATGCGGTGAGCTGGGGCCTGAGACGGCAGGAGAACTAGGGCGGCACAGGGAGCGGGGGTGGGGGGCAGTTTGCAGTTTCACATTGTTGGCCTCTTGTTTGTATTCTGAGAAATAGGACAGCACGGAGCCCTCAGCAGAACCTGCCACACTCTGATTTGCAGCAGCGTGACCTTGTGAAAACTTAGGATTTGCTCCTTCCCCAACACACACAGACACATGCACACTCGCTCACGTGGACACGCGCGCATATACCCCAACTCGGCTGATGCCCGTTTGCGGGTGTTCTGCACAAGCTGATGTCTGAAAGTGCTTTGGGCTCTTTAGACAAAGCTCTGAAGATTAATTGGGGGAAGAAACAGCACCAGGAACCTTTTTATCATGTACCTTATTGCGTGTGAAGATGGTCCAGTTGCTCTACAGAGATGGCTCTCATGGAACCCTCACCCAAAACAGACGCAGAGAAGTAAGAGATTTCTAGGCAGCAGAATAAGACTGTCAAATAACCACCACCATTTAATGGTAGCAAGAATTGACATTTCTGAGCTTGTCCCTGCGGATACGAGAATGGTGACGAGTACTTCTCGTGGTACAGGAGACAGACAGACAGGGAGGGAGGGAGGGTCGCATCTAGGGCACTTTCACGTCTCTACCTCCTCTTGACCTCATGACGTCTCAGAGGGGGAGTGAAGGGCAGCAGAGCTGAACCCTCATGTTTTGGAGATGGATGTGCAGAGTTATAGTTTTGGTCAAGGGCCGTGATCAGGAGCAGAATGGGGCTAAATGCCAGGCCTGCTGCCTGTGGGTCAGCAGCTCTTTACTGCTGAATGCTGATGCAGTTCTCAGGGCTGCCTCATCTTAGAGTTTATTTTAGGCAGACGATGGCCTTCTAGGTCATTCTCACCCATTTAAGTATCCTTGGCAGGAGACTTACCTGAACCTTCCAAGGCTCTTTGAGATGAGAACAAGGCATGATATTTCCCCACCCAGATTCCGTGCACCCTGGGTCCTGTGTTTTTATTGGCATCTTCTTTGGAAAGTTCCTGGCTATTGGGAGGGGTGGAGAGGAGAGGCGAGGGAGAAGTTTGGCTGTGTCATGTTTCAAGGCCTGGAGTTTCAGTGTGTGGTTAGATTGACCACCCCAGACAAGTTCACCACTTCTCTGGGTGGACTTGGACTCTAGGTGGAAGACTGGACATTCTCCCCTAGGACCACGTTTCCCTAAGGCATTGTGAAATGTTAGAAGGCACAGATACTCTGTGACCAAATACATTTACTTATAAATTAATTTAGCAGCTGCTGGATAAACACTCCCTAAATGCAGGATTTTCCAGAGCCTTTATTTTGCTGACAGGTGTTCTTTTCTAAGATCAGGTTAAAGCATACAATGTTTCCTGAACTTACTTGGTCACTTAACTTACTTAAAGGAGCATCTCACGAGACTAAAGTCTTTCGGAGCATTCCTTGAGAAACTTTCTAAAGCCACTTCCCCATTTAGGGCTTCAGATTCCTCGGCTGCGAAATGATAGGAGTCATTAAAGTGTTCTCGAACACCTTTACTTCTTTTTAAATGATTTTTCTTCTTTAGACCCCATGTGCTGAGAGAATATTTTTCTCTCTTAGAGATCGATTAATCAGTAAATATTGAGAAATCTGATGGATTTTGACCTGATAGATTCAAGTCAGATGTATATTTACATATTAAGTTGATATAGATATACTGACCAATATTGAATATACAAAATACATATATTTAAATAAGATATCAATGTGATGTATTCTACATATTCATATTTATATGGGCATACATATATACACATATAACCTTATGTATACATGACATTATATAACATGTACTATATGATATATATGATATATAGTATATGTTATAGAATGTTATGTATTATACATTGTTATAAACTAGTTTCTAATATATTACATTAAATATGGATACATGTAAATATTTTACACACACACATATACACACACACACACACACACACACACACACACAAATATAATCTCCCAATGGCCATCAGAGCTTCAGGTCAATTGCTGTTACCATGCTTTAGTCAAAAGCAAAGAAGTTTGGGTCAGTGTGCAATCTCTGGTTGACTTCTAGAAGCCGGCAAAACTTCATTGTTGATATCATCTCTAGAAATACAAGGACTCTGCTTGGGAACCCCTGGATAAGTGGATGGGGAGCCCACTCCGGCCTCGATAGTCTCGGAATGCCTTGCCTCTGAGTAATCAGCAAGAAGCCTGGCTGCCAGCCTGAAACTCAGATGCGCCCCTGTATACCTCCAGAAAATAGTTGGGCTCGTTATTGCTCCTGATCTGTCGTCTGGAACCAGGCTGGGATGTGGGGGAGGGCGCCCTTGCAGGCCATGTGAGAATTCCCTCGCCCATCCCTGCTTTGCGGTCGCCGGGCACCTGGCAGTGTGTGAGTTGTTTGCTTGGGTAGCTATGGCAGCTCCTTTTAATGGCTACCGAATAATTTCAGCCCAGTCTTGGCACTGCTTGTTTTGCTGCATGGCTCAGAAGAATGCTTCCCTCTTTGTAAGAGTTGGGTCGAACTTTGGCAGAGGCAGGTCTACAGTATTTAATGTTTTCCTTCTCATTTAATGAGCATTGAGTAAAACTGGAGTTTCGTGGTATTTATGTGGCGCAAAAGTTAAACGGTTAGCAGTGTTTTGGGACTTGAGTTAAACATCCTTGTGAATTTTAAAGACTGCCTTTGTGTTCAACTTGGGTCATTGTCAGCTTCCTTTTGAAGAGCTCCCTGCTTTACTCGGGGCGGGATAGGAGTGGGAGCAAGGCGAGGTGAAAGAAGGCAGGGCAGGACACGGGGCTGCAACGCGGGACGGTTGCCCGTGGTCAGAACTTTTCTAGAAAAAGGCATCAAGTGATGGGAAGGGAGAGATCTGAATCCTCTGCTGTGACTTGTGCTTCTCTGACGTCAGAATGATGTGAGACCCTGGGCCTTTGACCCCTGGCTTCAGGTCCGTAAATCTTCTGTGGTTCCCAGGGAAAGGTGGGCCAGTTAGGCTAGAATCCTAAGACTTGATTAGAGGAAGTTTTAGTAAATGCTGGTTGGTGTGTGTGTGTGTGTGTGTGTGTGTGTGTGCGCGCGCGCGTGCGCGTGCATGTGTGTGTCTTCACACATCCGGTTAGGGCTGACTAGAGGTCAGACAGCGTGCTAGGACTGGAGATGGGAGACACGGTTTATACCTCTGGGGACCCTGGTGAGCCAGAGTTGTGCAGAACAAGTAATTAAAGTACAGTATGATGTGTGCCATGGTAAAAGCACCTATGAGACGCAGAAATCGGGCACAGGAGGAAGGGTTCATCTGGGAAAGAGCATGGGGTGGGAGGTGAGGCTTGAGCAAGAGTTGGAAGGACAGATCAGATTGACCAGGTAGAGAGGAGGTGGCTGGGCTTCCAGAGAGAAGGAGCTGTACCCTAAAAGGCCTTGAGGGGAGGTACAGTGTAGAAGTTTGGAGAATCCCAGCAGTTTGTTCTTGTCGAGAGCCTACGAAAGCGGGGTAAGAAATGATGGCAGCTGGAGCCAAGTCTCAGAAGTGCTCTTGGAAGTGGAAATTTGTCCCTTATCCAGTAGGGGAAGGGAGCTCAGGAGGGCAGGGGAGAAGAGGTCACCACTGAGCTTTGAGGAGAGAAGGGCATTTGGGGCTGAGGGTGGGGTGGTAGGTTGTGTTTTGGGGAGGGTGGCTGTCTCTGGCGGATGCAGGGCATGTGCTGGGTGAATGACAGGCGAGGTGGGGTTTGCTAGTCTTCTGTGCTATGTCACTCACCATGCTCAGTGCTGAGACGCTGTTTGTAGAGGCTGCACCCTATTTTTTGGGCGCATCAGTGAAAGTTAAGGTTTGAATGCCTGTGGGCCAGTGGCAGGGGCTGAAGTGCCCTGCTCATCTCAGCGCCCCGTTTCCTCTGTAGTGCTGGATTTGGTGACACTCGAAGGTGCCTGAGCATGTGCCCGCAGGGCCGGCTGACGGCTCCCTGCCCTTGACCTGGCGTGCAGGGAACAGCACCGATCACACGATGCAGAGCGTCACCCAGCCTCCCGACAGCTCTCTGCCCACTCCCCAGGGCCGCACGGTCATCCCAGGCAGCTGTGCAGTGGTAATTAGTCAACCCCAGCTTTGCAGGTTCCATGACTCATTGTCTTAAATTTTAATAAGTACAGAAAAACAGAGTGCTGATTTATTAAAAATTAATCCTCCTAAGAGGTAGCTCTAGCTGAAGGAAAGCAGAGGGGCCTGGAAAGAAGGCAGATGGAGGAAGTGTACAAGGAAGCAGGGACCTCCTCCTCCTCGGGCCACTGCTGTTCGGAACAGCAGGGCACAGTGCCGAGTCTCCCACTCAGTCACGGCTGGATTTTAAGAAGGAGGTGACAGCACTGTACAGATTTCCTCCTTTTAGTCTTCCTTCTGCCTCCCTTCTCCTCTGTACAGGTTTCCTAGGGCTGTTGTAACTGAGTCCACAAACCCGATGGTTTCAGCGTCAGACATTTGTTGTCTCGCATTTGTAGAGACCAGAGGTTCACTATCAAGGAGCCACTAGCAGGGTTCGTTCCTTCCGAGAACTCTGAAGGAGACTGTCCCATGCCTCTGACCGAGCGTCTGGCGGTTCGCTGGCAGCCCTTGGTGTTCCATCGCGTGTAGGCTCATCACCCCGATTCTGTTTATGTTCACGCGATGTTCTCCCTGAGTGCTGGTCTCTGTCAAACTCTTCCCTCTCTATAAAGATACCCATAGTAATGGGTTAGGGGCCCACCCTGCTGGTAGGGCTTCATCTTACCTGATCACATCTGCAATGACCCTGTTTCCAAATAGGGTCACAGTCTGAGGTTCCAGGGGCTGCAACGCACCACTTTTAGGGGGACACGATGCACCCTATAACACCTTCTTTCCCCTCCCCTCTCTCACCCTTCTTCTTCCTGTCCTCTTATACGTCCTCACACTCTCGACCTCTCTGTCCCCTTTAGCCTTTCTCACTCACTCTACGCCCCCCATGTTGCCACCTCCCCTGCTTTAGGCCTTCATGATTTGCCTTAATATTTAGGCCACACACATCTACCAGAGATGGACGATGCCTTCCAATGTGCCTGTCCCCACCGGGACTCTCTCCCCTGCCGTCTGCGATGGTGGGCGTTGTGCCCACATGAGCCCAGAACATCTCATCATGCAGCCAGCAGGCCCCTGCCATTCTCAGACAAAACTTTTCTTCCAGGAAGTTGAAGAAGTCCCTTGTCCTAGGTTCAGTTCCAAGGAGGTGGTGGGTGGGTGGGGGCAGGGAAAAAGGTGCCTGTGTGAGCCTGCCTTTGAGAATTTCCTTCTATTGATCAGAGACCATTCCAGCACAAGGCAGGGACATCCCCTGAATGAGCCTTATCATTTAAAGCGTTTCCTCCTCTAAGGCAATCAATTTAAGCAAAGTGCAGAGCTAGCCACGTTGAAATTCAACCAGAGGGGCGTGTTGGCCCCCAAAGCATTATGGGCCATTAAGTCTGTAATGTAGCTGAGGCCTCTGGGTAGCAGAGTGCCTTCCTTCCTTGTTAATCTCCGGAATGCCTCACTCTCTTCCTGTGACACTTGGTGCCATACCCCCCAGCACACAGACACATTCCCCTGCTGTCACTCGCTTCCTATGCACCTGTGTGGATAGCAGAGGCCAGAGATTAGCCCGGTGACTCCGCCCTGGGTCTTTTTCTACCTGCATCGTAGTGGAGGCCGTCAGTTGCCTCCTACCCCATGGTTCCCGGGATTAGGAGCTGGAGTTTCGCAGCAGTGAATGCCCCCTTCCCTATTTGCATTTTGGCAGAGACAGAACCTGAGCTCTGGAAGGAGATAGACACCTGGCTCGGCCTGCTGTCTCCCTTCTGCTGGAACCTGGGCTGGCTCGGTTCCCCAGGATGGGCTGTGTTCTATCTGGGGTGTCAAGCCCCCACTAAGAGGGAGGTGGGGTGAAGCTGGATCTCCCAGCGTTGTGTATGTCGGGGTGGAGGTGGTGAGCGGAGTGAGGAGGACCTTTGTCTGAATTTAGCACCAATAGTTTTGAAATGACTTGAAAAAATTTGATCTTGGGGATTTCCAACATGAGTGAAACCTAGAGGATTCTCAAGGTTTTAAGAAAGCCACCAGCTATCAAGTCCATCACCAGTTCCTGTCTGTGAAATCTCCCGGCCCTCAGCCCAGCTCTCTTCTTTCCCACTGAGGCCGTCTCTAGTCCCAGCCCTGATTGTCCGCCCGCCACCCGAGGGCTTTTGTCCTTCTGGCTAGTTTGGTCTCCTTCCCCCGCAGCTTTGCCTTTCCACAAGCACTGCCTTCATAGAAGTTCCAGTGCATTCTCTTACCTGGCCTTTTAGCCCTTTCTCAGTCCAGTCCAACTACTTTTTCATCTTCTTCTCCGTTGGTTTCACAATGTGAACTCACTGCTTCAGACCCCACGTGCCCAGTGGCCTCCCACCCCCTCCATCTAGTCAGATTTGACCCATTCTTCAATTCCAGTCTCGACATGCTAGTCTTCTTTGTCATTTCTTCGACACTGACTGGATTCTTAGAATGGAATACTCCATACAGAATAGATTATGTCCTGAATATCGTCGATTCTTGTTACCCCAAAGAGGCTTATCTCCTTATCTTGTTACCACCTTATCTCCTGGCATGTTTAATTTGATTCAGTTTAACAAACATGTAATGTTTGATACATATTTTCTGGACTCGATATCATTATAACTCTTTGGTTGATGTTTGGCCAGGGTGGGGTAAATGAGGAAGGAAGGAAATGAGTGACCTTGAGGTAGCAGAGCAGAGTAGTCTTAGAAGTAGAAGTGGAACTGAGGAACAGGCTATCTTTCTGGTAGTGGTCAGATCTCAAGCCTTTAGTCAGATAGGCGAAGAACATGGTTAAATCCATTTCTCTGAGGAAGGAAGGATGAGGACAGCTGATTTACCCAGGAGGTATGCGCTAGTCTCTTTAGCTCCCAGGGTGGTGCCCCTTGATACACGGGAGCCCTGAGAGATGCTGGTAGGCTACCCTCTTCTTCTCTCTCTTCCTCTTTTCCTGAGATTGGTCTAGTGGGCAACCAGCAGAGCCTCCTGCTTGAGCTTGTCAGGAAGATGCCAGACCTTGCTGAAAGGTCCTTGGTCCTGAGTTGAAAGCAGTCCCTCTGCATCGTCAGATGTGACAGAGGCCCACCTGGCATGAGATACTGTATAGAAAAGCATGTCGCAGCCTCTCTGTTAACTGGTGTGGCTTCCTTGCTTCCTGAAATCTATATCTTCAGTAGGAAATGCCCCCCCAATCTTGGGCCACGGGGATATTTCCCATAGATTGGCAAAAAAAAAATTTTTTGATAGAACCACCTAGAATAGTTTTAAGCGAGTGATATTATGATTATCCTTTTCAGTACCGTCATATTTTTGCTTAACACGACTCGATGACTTGTTCCGAAAACCTAAATTAGAGCACGGAGGAGGCATCTTGCTTCGATGAGGACCAGTCCCGAGCCGCTTTACACAGTCACCTTCCAATGGCAGCGATCTTCCTGGGCTCCTTTCCTTAATCAGGGAAAATGAGGCAGGTCCCTGTTTCGGTTTCATCGGGAGCTGCTTTGTTTCTTTTCCGTGAAATAAATTGCTCACGATCCAGAGGTCTGTTGGACTTAGGGGTCCTGGGGTGGGGTGGAGGGTAGGGGAAAGATAGAAGGAGCCCGTGTGCCAGGAGGGTCCGCTTCGTGCCAGGCTTTAGGCTCTACATTCATCATTCACCCTGGTCCCAAGCCCATGGTGGTGGGTGTTGTCTGTCTCCTTTCACAAGGGCCAGCAGGATAGGCGACTAGGAACGTCCTGTAGGAGGTGGACATGGGGCTGCATCCAGCTCTCTTGAGCCTGAGTGTCCTGTCCATCCTTCCCTGAATTCCAGCCTGTTTTCACCCTGCACTCTCTCTTCTCCTCGCTCTCTCATTGTGGGGTTGAAACAGCCCAGAAACCCAAACCGCACTTAGCGCATCAATTTTTTTTAAGACCTGAGAATGTGGAAGAACGTGAGGCTTTATGGCGATGCTTTTAGAGAACGTTTGCTCAGCTCTGAGCCCCATAGGTTTCCAAAGTCTATTAGGCAGCAAACACTTTCATGGCTTTGGAATCATAAGGCTGATTTGAAAAATTGGCACCAAATGGCTTACCACTGGAATAAATCTCTTGAAATTGGACCTCGGAGGGAGACTTGGGTGCCTACACAGAGGCCCCTCCCCAGCTCTACACACGTCTGCAAAGGCACTGCTCACCACGGCCATCAAGAGTGACAGTCTCCCCCAGTTAGGGAGAGGCCCTGTCACACTTCATTTTTCAGTTTGGACCCAGCATTTAGTGGCAGTGACTGTGGGGAGACTTCGGACTGGAATTTCTCCCCACTGGCCTTTAAAAGGCCAGGGCCTGAGAATTCCTGAAAAATTAATGGGGTCTCCCTGGGTTCTTAACACTTGCTGGTAACCTCGCTTCTGCCAGGCCCACTGTGCCTTGGCAGCATAATAGCTGCTCAGCAGCTGGTCTTTTGTATGCAAATATGACCTAAAGCAGTTCGGAGGCAGCGGTCCATTGTTGCCGGAGACTGTGGGATTTCAAACAGACGTGAGACTTTTAAAATATTCCAGACAGATATTGAAAATGTCAGCAGCAGGTTTCCCCCACTTACTTCTTGCCCGGCTCTCTTTTTCCTCTCTTCTTCCCCTGCCAACCACCCATCATAAAATATAATCAAAAAGCTAGTAAATAATTTAAAGAATTGCCTCAAAGGATTTTCAGACTAGAAAGAGACTCCCTTCTCTGGTTAAGTTAGGAGGAACTGTTTTCTTCACAACCCCCCCCACTCCCCCCACCCCCTAAGATGCTTAAAATATTCAGGAGTGTCCCACAGGGTCTTGAACTCATAAGTGTCTGCATTTTTCTCGCTATACTCTCATCTCCTCTTTTCTTTATTGAATTTTTTTCAAAGGTACCTCTTGGCAAAACATTTAAGTCCAAATTTCAAATATGAATCGTATTTGAGATACTGGTCTTAAGTCAGACCAACCCAAGGTCTTTTTTTGTTCGTCTGAGTTCTATACCCCTTGCTCTTTAGTTTAACGAGAGAGTGGAGTGAATCTTGGCTGCTGTGGTTTTTCATCCTATTAACTCTTTTCAGAAGGGTCTCTTATCTTGTGAACAGAAGGGAATGATGCCTTATATCTTCTTCCGGTAACTTGATCAGCCAGGACTGGACCTTTAGTTCCTAACTTACTCACTTTGAGAAGGGAGAGAGGTGATCAGGCCTCTGGCTAGCCATAATCTTAGACTGGGATGAGAGTGTACAGGTTGGGAAATCCTCAGATCCATCCAGTCCTCACCCCTGAAGACAGGCAGTGGCCCTCCGAGAAGAACTCTCAAGTAGGGATGCATTTCTGGGTCTCCCAGAAGTCCTAGGGCTAGGAGGAGATTATTATACCCCAAATATGGTGGCTCTTGATAAGTATGAGATGAATAGATAAAAGGAAGGGAAGAAAGAAGTGTTTATGGCTGGATGAATGGAAGCGGGGACAGGGGGAGGATAGAAGAAAGGACAGACAGACGCATGGTTAGAAGGACAGATGAAGGATGGATAGGAGGGAGGATGGATGAATGAACGGATGGATGGATGGAGGGATAGTTTCTCCATATTTATTTTCTCGTGCTTTACCCATTCAGAGGGCATTCCTTGGGCCTGTTCCTAGAGGCTGGGGAGAGGTGACCTAGAATACTGGTGCCAGGGAATCCTTACAACATCCTGTCCTCCTTTAATAGTCATAGATGCTGCTACTGACTAACCCTCCAAGAAGGCCATTCTCATAGTTCCTTTCCCTTTAAAAGGCTGGTGTTGCACTTACACTCCCCCAGCCCCATCCAGCAGGACCCTTTCCCTGCAGGACCTGCACACTGACACTCTGTGGCTCATGGTTGAGTATGAGTGTCTGGTAGTCCCCAGCCAAAGAGCCAGATGTGTTCATTCTGGGTTTAGTCAACAAATGTCACCTCCTTGGCACTGCGATCTGTTAACTGAAGCAGTTGCTTTAGGCACAGGAGTGTAAGGCATGGTCGAGGAGAGTTCAGACTCTACAGGCAGATGGAGTGGAGTTGGAATCCCTGGTGCCACCACCTGCTACCTGTGTGACCTTAGGTGAGTTGTGTAACCTCTTGGAGCCGCAGTTTCCTCATCCGTAAAATGCGGGAAGTCATCTCCACCTAAGGACGTTTTGAGGATTAAATGAGGTGATGTGCAGAGTCCTTCAACAAGCAGTACCAACACATGGCATCTGCACTGGGCAATACGTGTAGCACGTGATGCTATTGCAGAGGGGGGAGGGGCTACCATCTCCCAAGGAAGAGATGCACAATCCTGGGCTGCCGAGATGGTGGTGCCAACAGTCGGCCCCTTGTGTCCTGTTCAGGCACAGCTTGCCGAGGTACCTTGTGGTGTCTTCAAGCGCCAGGGGATGCAATTGGTTTAGTACAGTATGTGCTCAGAACATGATCTCTCAGGCCTCATCTGGGTGTCGTCTTAGTCTCTGTGGCTGTTTCTATCAACAGCCGAGGCTCAAGAGCTCTGGAAAGATACTATAAGGTGGCTCAGAGGAGCCCTTCCCTGGCCTCTGCCTTGCTGAGGCCACGGTCTTTGCCCTTATCTTTTTCATTTAAATGACCCTCTGATAGTTTCTCCTCCCTTGAAAGCTGAGTCCCAACACACTCCCCGCTGCAGCCAGTTTGCACGTCCCACTGGGGCTGGACCCCAGACATGGGCTGCTGGGACCAGCTCTCCCCTCCATGTCTGCCTCAGGGAGAGGCTGCTTTCAGGTTGGTACCAGCTTTGGGAGACTGTGTCAGCTCCAACCCTCTGTGCCTCAAAATCCAGAGCAACCCTGGCCTTGTTGGCTTCAAAGAGCCTTACAGAGATACAGAAGCTCTGGACTTTCTGCCTCATGTCCTAACTTCTGTTCTTTTCTATTTTAAAGCCCCTAAGAAGGGAGGTGTGAAGTCCATGATCTGTGAGCATAAAGGATTTTTAAACTAAACAAGAAAACCAATTATTTTTCTAACTGCTTTACTCCTTCAAATCTTTCACTGTAATGGAGATTTAGAATCCATCACAGTTGGGCTATTATTTCTGTGTAAACAGTGTCATGCCCTATTGCACCAAGCAAACAGTCAATTTTTCCCATTACACTTAGACACAAATGACGAGGGTGCCCGAGCAGGTTTCGGTTGATGGGGAGCATGTGACCACGGTCAGAGGGGAGGAAGGGGTTAAGGCTTGCAGGGGATTTTGGTTTCTACCCTTGGTCCTTTTCAGGGCTTATCTCTTTGGCCCTAGAGGTATATTAATCTTTGGGCTCTGGTTTGCAAACCTTGGTATCCAGAGCTGGGAGGTTAGGGAATAGGGAGCAGTTCATGGGATGCTAGAGCCTGAATGAGAGGGGAGGGAGCACAAAATTTGCTTTAAACTGGTGGGACATGGTGCATTTCCAGGCACTGCAGGTGTGACCTCTGTATTGACCTTTAGCTCAGTCAAGCCTTCTCAGGTCAGGTTGGCTCTAACAGATTCAGCCAGGTCCATCTGAGGCATTTATGGGCATCTTCTTTGTACAAGCGCTATGCTTGCAGATGACCAGTTTGTCATAAATGCCTTAAAGAGCACATTTGATCTGCTCCCTAACCCCATGAAGAAGGCCAGGCTGGTATTATTCTGCTTGTTTTTTCATATGAAGAAATTGAGCCAGAGAGTAGTTCAAGGCATGCAGCTGCAGAGGTGATGCAGCTGTGGACCCCCCCGCCACCACCACCCGGGTCTACTGTTGAGCATTTTTGCTTATCTAGTCCAGATGGACAGATGCCTTCTCAGCCAGCCCTTGACTCTGCAGCAGGCTTCAAGGTCTGTTCGTATAGGCTTCTGGAAAGCCATCAGCTTCATTGACAGAGGCTGCCATGAGGCCTGAGAGCAGGGTGAGCAAGGGAGTAACTGATGGCAGGGCCTCAGAACAGCTTCTTGTTCCTGAGTGGACCTTGCCTTAAGCAAGGTTGAGAGTGGGAATGATGGAGTTCCACAAAAGACAAATTAGGTGAGGGTTATCATCTCATGAAAGAAGTCTTTTAACATATACCCACGAGTTCCCAAAAGTAAGAGCCAGTTTCCATGCAGCCTGGCAGGAGCAACTATATTCCTTTTGGGGGCGGTCCTCCTTGGGTGGAGGTAGGAAGAGCACAGCTGTTTGATCCCATTAGTGAGATGGTGATAGGGGGCCCCAAAAGACAAATGACCCCGTCACCGTAGGCCAATGAAGGGGAGGCCTTCTGATCTCTAACTGAAGTTGATGGGAAGAGGATTACTATGTCTTAGAGGTTGGGAGATGGATTTGGGACTAGCCATATCTGGGTTTGAATCCTAGTTCTGCCATCTCCTAGCCTTGTTACCTTGAGCAAGTCCTTTAATCTTATTTTACTCATCTGTAATATGGAAATAATAATAATAGTAATAGTCATAACATCTATTCTTATTGGGTTGTCGTGAGGTTGAAATGAGGGAATGAATGTGAGGCACTTAGTGTGGTCCTTAAAGGCAGTGAACACTACATGGCGGTGGTTCTTGTTTTTATTTGTTCCGTTACAGAGTGCTACCTTGTACCTTATAGGACTCTGCTTTTATGAACCTTTCTGTACTCACAGGGCACCATCCATCACTGAGTTTTCCTACCAAAGCACTTTTCTCTAAATATCCTTTGAAGCTAACTAGCACATTCCCTTCTCTTCCCAGAGGCTCAGGGCTGCCTGTCGGGGGGTTTGCCCCGTATATTTGGTCTGTAATGCATAATATACGTGTGTGTGTGAGTATGTGTGCGTAGGTCTCCCCACACAGATGTATATATAACTCATTCCCCAAAGAGAGATTTATTTCTGGGAACAAATGCTTCTGGTTAGCTTCTGTGTGGATTGGATCCAGCCCCAAGCTGTAGCCATGAGTAGAATTCATTGACGGCAAAAGGAAATGAAAACAAACGTTCCCTGACATGGGGCATTTCCGTTGGGGGGCCTCTGGGAATTCTCCTCCTCTATTAAAATATCCACCAAGTTGGACGGAGGAACTTGGCAACTATGGCCCGAGCTCTAATTGTTTCTGTGGGGAGGGTATGGGCAGAAGTTGTCCACTGGCCTCTCTTCTGGAACCTTCCTCTGGTCATGGATGCATGGGAGGAGGAGGCTGTTTGAGAATGAGGACAGCTGGGTGTTCCTGGAATCCAGCTACTACCCTCCAGTCTGGGCAGACGCCCCAGGGAGTTGAGGGGTGAGTGCCTTCTCCCCGGCTCGGAAAGCAGCTCTTTGTAAAAGTTTGGGGGGAGGGTTGGCGCTCGGAGCTCACATTTCTGAGATGGTCTGAAGCCTTCTGTTTAGCCCCAGCAGACAGAATGTGAGTGTGGTTTTGATCACAACCAGCTGATGGGAGCTGACCCAGACTTATTATGTTTTTTTTGTTTTGTTTTCTCCTTCTCCCCCCTCTTCCTCATGGGGAAGATGTTTCTCTCGTGAATGAATTTGCTTCAGGGGACAGAGTTCAGGACGGAGGCAGAGGATGAGATACAGGGGCTCTCACGCGAAGTTGGGGGGATTTGCTGATCGGCAGCGTTCAGGGCAAGCCGTTTCCTCCCTCCTGCCCCTTAACAAGGGCCAACGGTAGCGTTTTCCGAGGCCTCCAGACATGTACTAGTAATAACAGCAGTCGGCTTACTGGTCCTGGAACACTCATTTATTCAGCATCTCACTTAATCCTCCTGCCCGGTAGTCGTACCTCTTCCCATTATGCATACCTGAAAGCCAGGTCTTAGTGAGGTCAAATATCCCGCCCCAAGTGACAAAGCTTATAAGTGGTAGAGCTGTGCAACTGAGGCGGGCAGACTCTAAGCCAGGGTTTTTCCATCTCAGAATCTCACATTTGGAGCCAGACAACTCATTGTCGTGGGGGCCGTTTAGTGGCATCCCTGGCCTCTACCTGTTAGACACCAGTAGCACGCCCACCCCATCATGACAATCAAAAGTGCCTCCAGACATTACAGAGTCCCCTCGGGACCAAAATTGCCCCTGGCTGAGATCCGCCTCTTGGAAACTATATTCTCTCTTCCACCCAGTGCCTTCCTTATGCCACGTCGCCCTGTGTGAGAATACGACGCTGCGTACTCTTGAATCTAAGGTGACCAATGAACATCTGGGGTGCCTCATCCAAATTTGCCTTCACATATGTAAAAAATACACAGTTTCTGCTTATTGAGCATCTACTGTGTGCAAGGCACTATAAGGTGCACTAAAAGTGAAGCCACAGGCAGGAGCTTCTGACTATGCTCAGGAGCGAAAAGGTTTCCAAAAAAAAAAAAAAAACCGAGGAGAGGCTGGCTCCCTGTCTAGTTGAGTGGGACACTCACAGTTTGATGGGTAACAGAGGCTCACTTCCTGTTCTTGAATGGGCATATGGTGAGGACTGTGGGGGAGTGTTGGGGATACCTCAAAGACACATGTACGCACACAGGAGTGGAAAGAATAAAACTCATGTGACATCTGAGGGGCTTTTGGTTATTCCCCATCAGGACCTGATAAGTACCTAAAATAAAATTCCCTCTTTGCTTTCTCTGAGGACCTTTCTCAGAGAAAGGAAAACCCTGAGACTTTCTTTTTTAATCTCTCACTGTTTTTGGAAACTTGCCTTTAAAACAAACACATGAGGAGAAGCTCCTGAGCCTTTGCCCTTATAGTTTCAATTAATTGGTGCCAAAAATATCTGCTAGTGCCACCCCTAACCCCATACTTCAGGGTATATCAGATCCCTGGAGAGAACAGGATTCCTTGGGGGTCATTTCTGAGGACCCCCAGAGAGGAGCCTGAGAGAGGGTGTGTGCCCGCACAAGGTTGTGTACACACACCCACAAAAAAAGAACATCAGGTTTTCATTTTTCTTTTTTAAAAACTCCAAGAATGGATTTCAAACCTCTCCTGTCTGCCAATCTCCGCTCCTCCCCCAAATATCCTTGGTTAAGTCTTAAGACTCAACAACAACAAAGAACAAAGCCACAGCCCGTTTCCCCCTCCTGACAGTGTCAGCTGTGAACTGAAGATCTGAATAGCCTTTAAAATTGTTTTATTGTTGTCAGCGCTGCAGAATGGTGTGTAATCTTTGTGTTCTGGAGAATCTTTAATTGGCACAAAAGGGCAGTTTAGCCGGCATCTTGTAGGAGGTTTGTCATGCAAACGGTTAGTGCCTGCCACTCACAACATACAAGGTTCTCCAAGCTGATTTGCATCAGCAGCTCCCTCTGGTTAATAGCCTGGTATGTTTCCCGGGGACCCTGAGCAGAAGCCACGGAAAAACGAGGCTCCCCTCCTCAGCACCCACACTGTATTCCAGGCATTCAGAACCTTCTTTCCTCTGAGCCCCGCAGAGGTGGGGGAGGGTGCAGGATGGGTCCCTCATGTAGGTGGAAGCCTTCAGCTATTCCAGTGTTTTGTAGGAGTTAAGAGTGAGGGACCTAGAGTCGCCTACCTAAGTTCAAATCCCAAACAAGAAGCTGTCCTTGCTACCTGTATTAACTAGAGTAACGCTAGCTGCTGAAATGATTAAACCTTCACATTTCAGTGCTTAACACCATGGAGGTTTCTTTCGTGTTCACTTGGCAGTTCAGAGGTTCCCAGTTGTCTTTGCTTCTACGCGGTGATCGAGGATCCAGGTTCCTTCCATCTCAAGGCTCTGCCGCCGTCCTTAAGTTTGCAGCCAGGAACTAAGTACTCAGGCTATGTTATGGCATTCAGTCCTCCCAAGAGCTCTTAGAAGATGATAGTGTTCTCATGTTGCAGTTGAGAAAACTGAGGTTCAGAGAGGTTAAGTCATTTTTCTGGGATCGCATGAAAACACCACAGGAAGGAAAACCTGGTTGGTCCCACTCCCACAGTCCCAAAGGCATTTTCCTAGGCCTATCTCTTCTCACTCTCTTCCCCATTTAAAGGCTGAAAAACAAGTTCTTCTTTTTCCATGGCCTCATCCCCATGTGGCCAGCTGTCTGGTAGCTTTCTTGACTGGTTTAGCAGGTCTTTGGTATGAGAGCTTTGCTCAGAGGGGAAGGGCTGAGGAATCCCACCAAACTGAGGCTGGCTGGTGCAGAGGTCAGCCTCTCATGGCCTCAGGTGTGTGTGTTTGGGGGTGGGGAAGAGAGAGCTGTTTATCTGAACTCTGGAGAGGTAAACACAGCATGTGGGCTCCATAGAAGGAGCTTCTGTTGACAAGCTGGGCTTTCTCCTGACATAACTGCCCATTAATGAATTCAGAGTTTTGCAGTTTCACGGAAAGCAGACTGCCAATGAGTCAAGATGCTCCAAACACTTGACGCTGCTGATCAGAAATGGGTTTCCTTTTGTGCTGCTGCGGAGATGGCCTTGACCGAACAGAGAAGTGGTTAACCGCAGCCCATCCCAAGGCGGCTCCTAATGATTCCCTCCTCCCCAGCCCTGCAAGG
>NW_006443570.1:10520576-10532482 GCF_000325575.1 Pteropus alecto
CATTCCTGCAAAGCCTCCTGAACGACTTCTGAATTGGCTTTTGCTTGTGCGCTGATATAAACCCATGCAGTGGGAGCAGACTTAGCCAGGGAGGTCCCCAAGAAGAGGCTCCATTTTGTGTGCTGGGGGGCTGAAGGTGGGGCTGGTAAAAGAACCGCCTCTGAAGGCTCCAGGGCTCTTAGAGAAAGCTTTCTCTCCTCAGCTTTTGGGAACTTTGCCTCCCTGTCCCTGCTGGGTGATTCCTGGTCAGGAGCTTGTGGCGATCATAAGTGGGAGGCTTTCGAAAGGCTTGAAAGCAAGAGACTGTCACTGCCCTATTTTGTCCATCTGAGGAACCCCTCTCCTAGAGCAGGCTGGACTGTAGAGGGAGCCACAGCTATGCTCCCTTTTCCTCCCAACAAGGATGCTAGATGCAGCTCAGAGGGGAGGTTCAGTACATAAGAGAGCAGGGGGCCCCAGACCTTCTGCCTATCCTGGTCCCGAGGACCTGCCTGCCCAGGGGGTCCTTCACTGGCATTTCCTCGCTGGCTCTGCAGCCTCTTCATGGGGTACACCATGGCAGGGCACATCCGTTACGGGCCCGCTGGCTATAGGCCAGAAGCCAGCAAAGTCCATCCAAATGTTCCCTCCTGAGCTCTGGGGAGGTTGGCCTCTCCTGGAGAGGAGGAGCCATTTATCAGAATCAGCAAGTCAGAACTGATGGTGCCTAGTGGGCCCTAGATTCTCGAGTCCTCAGTGCCTTGTTGGCTCTCACTTATGTCCTTCAAGATATTTTCCCAGTACAAGAGCACAGGTTCACTCTCTAATGGAGAGGCCTTTGTTTGCTACTTAATTCTTATGTTTTGTTTCAAATTACAGGACTCGAAGCTTTTAGGATACACTGCCAAATATTTTAGTTCCTTTTCTCAAGAAAGAAAAGGCCACAGTCCTCTGAAGCATGTATTATAATGCTGTCTGCCCCCCAGAACCTAGTGAGATAGATAGATTTCTACTGACGTCTTTCTGTTACATTCAGGGCCAGCACTTATGTCACTGGGTTTCTGAATTCTCATGTCATTGAGCCAGAGATGTGAGGAAGGCCACTGTGAGGCCCTGACTGCCCTGGGGAAGCACAGAACAGTTCTCAGAATCAGAAGGAATTCAAGGATCCTGTATAGTAGGTTCTGGTGCGAGCCAGTCCGGTTTTTGACCTGGGGTGAGAGGCCAAGCTACTTGTTGCTTTGGTTCCTCTTCCCACCACTGAAATACATATTTCTTCTCTTTAGAAGACAAGCAAGGACTCAACTGTATAATCTTTGGAGGAAGGGACTGCTTGATCTCCTTGCTACTGCATTTGTTCATTCTCTCATTCAGTAGTCCTTGAGTACCTGCTGTGTGCCAGTGTCCTAGGCCCCGGGGACGCATCGCTAGACAAAACAGACAAAATCCCAGCCCTCCTGTACCTTCCATTCCAAAATAGACAAAATCCCAGCCCTCCTGTACCTTCCAGTGGTGAAGGGCTGCCCCCCAGACACATAGAAGACCATAGAAAACAGGGACGAGGGATATGGGGGTTAGCACCCCAGGGAAGGGGTAGAGGTGCCCCCTCCAAGCCCTTGGAGCCCTGTGAAGTGAAGTGTGAGTCCTGGGCTGCTGTGGGCATGGGTACTGATACCAGCAGGATAAAGGGCACTCTGAGATTAGCCCTGCAGTCTCAAGCCGTTGAGTGGGGGTGGGGCAGCGGGAGGGGCAACCCCTCTTCACTCCTGCATTGCAGGTATGGAGATGGGGAAAGAGAGTTCCACCGGAGCACAGGCTCCTCCCAGACCCCCGAACCCCGGCCTTGGGTCTCAGCCCTTCTTCTCCAGACTTGGCGATCCCGATTTCATTGTCGTTTCCAGAATGAGTATTGTTTCTCATCCCTGTGTTGGCTAAAACCTCCCAAATGCTCCATTTTTACATTTTACATTACATTAATCCCAAACAGTATTATATTTAATAATGGGTTAATCCAGCATTTCCTCCAAAAAAGAGGAGGAAGGACAAGTCCAGAGCATGAGGATTAGCAGCTTCGGTTACCACACGAAGGTGAAGCTGTGGTAAAAGACTCAGGCGTGTCTGCGCTGATTGGACCCCGTGATCTTAGGAGTTCGGTTTGTTCTCCGTGGTGGGGCATCACCAGGACGGCAAGATCTTCTGTGGCGACATCTGAGCTGCCATTCCTGAGCCTTGCTACATGCTGGGCAGGCACCTTTTGCATATTAGATCCTCGTTGATTGGTCTAAGGAGTGAGAATCTGTTTTTACACATGGGGAAACTGAACTTTATAGAGGTCAAGTAATGTGTCCAAGGTCCTGCCAGCATTCAAACCCAGGTCAGACAACTGAAATGCCAGTAATCCTTCTACTTCATATTACCAGCTCACCTAAGGTCCAGTCGCCAGGAGAAAGAGCTGTTTTAAATATCAGCTGATCAAGTTAAGATATAAAGAGTCAATATTAGCATCAATGTAGCCAGGAAAAGCAAAAAACGAAAACAAAACCAAGAAAGAGTATAACTTTCTTAATATATATGAAGCCAGTGAACAGGACTCATAGTGACATTAGCTGAGGTTCAGGTTCCAGCCAGCAGCATGAGAGTTTTGAAGCTAGAAAAGAGACGTCTTGTCACCTTCATCAGAGTATCTGCCTTACCCTAAGTCCTTGAGTAATATATTCAGAATTTTGAGATTGAATCATGTGAGCAGGACTTAACAGGCCTACCTCTGCCTGTGCTTGGCTGGGTTTCAGACCTCAGCTGTAGAGACGATGTACTATAAATAGACGAGGGGAAGAGATTTAGCACAAAAATCCTGTGTTCTCAGAACTGCCACACTCTGCCTTTTGGGCCAAGCTGTCCTAGTCTTGGGGCCACGAAGTTTGCAAAAGTAACTTGCCTGAGTTCATTTTCATGCCAGCCTACACTCCAGTCACAGAACCATGGTTCCTGAGTAATAGGTGAGCGTTGACAAGGAGGTGACTTCAGCCTCTGCCCTCAACATCCTGAAGACAGTCACAGCATTTCTTCCTAAGTGGCATGCTAAGAGAAAGGGGTGGGTTTGTACTGCCAGTGACCATCAGGATTTGAAGGCTGGAGATGACATTAATAGGAAACCTGATCTCAGTGGCTCACTCTAAAGGGTGATAATGTGCACAGGCAGTGAAGAATAGGAGAGAGACCCATTTCCTCTGGGTTCATGATAATTATGTCCTTCTGCACTCGTCTCCCCAAGGCTGGTAGCCATGCTGAATGAAGAAGCTGGCTTCTCAGTGACAAGGTGTTAAAGTCTGCATTCCCTGTAGTTAGCGGTTGCTGCTTCTCAGGTTGATATCCTTGAGGAGGCTTGAAGAGAAGCAAGTAGCAGATAATGTGTTTCAAAAGCATATATCCGTTCCACTGAAAAGCACAGAACCAAAATAATCTGTAACCTATTCCACCCAAATAAATAAGTCAGCAAACAAGTCTGCTTTCATTGTATTGTCTTCTTCGTAAATATCCTTTAAATTGAGGCTGAGTGACAAGATGTGCTTCTGCCACTAAAATGGTATCACTGATGATATTGAAAGAGCTTTTAAAATACCACAATTGTCATTGAAACTATACTTTGCTTTTATTTTTTTTTCCCCTTCTCCTTGGCTAGTAACTAGGTCTCTTTGGGGAATTTTTAAAGTGACAATTGATAGATTGTAGCCGGTGATACTTCTTCCGCATAATACTTCTGAATGCCACTCAACTCTGCTTTGATTGGCTCTAAATATACCAAGAAGAAAAAAACCATTTCATTTGAAAACGTAAAGCTTATTGGAGGTTATCTGCTCCCTAACTCTTACCCCTTGGCAGAAGGGGCGAGAAAAAGGCAGCAGTGGTTGAAGACTTGGCCTCGAAGGAGCATAACTGCTGTCAAAACCAATCCATACCTGACGGCTTGAGTACAGGGGTATATATGCTTACTAGATTCTCAAATGTTGTTTAGCCTGATTGCAGCTTTTATACAAAGGAGTTAAGACTTGGGTAAGAAAGATAATAGAACTATAAATGGCAAGACAGGTTCTTACGAAATCAGTAAATTATTCATTTAATAGTTCTCTCCTTGTTGATTTCATGTTGCTATGGCACCTCAAGATGGAGGCAAATCAGTCGTCCGGCCCAATCAGGGGCCTTACACAGATGCACAAATCCTGGTGGAAGGCAGATAATGCATTACGTACACCTGTAACCTTCGGCCACATGATAAATTGCCTCTTTATCTGGCAAATTCCAAGGAGATCTACCGGAGAGAACTAAAAGAGATATCTCACAGAGGCTAACATTTCTTGGAAGAGGCCCAACTGTCTCAGGGTTTGAGTCAGAATCTGTTTAAGAACGCATTAAGAATGCATTGTCTTGGAGTGACTTGCCCGTCTCCCGAGATGCTGAAACACCGTGGGCTCACAGTTGCTTTGGCGTCCATGCTACAGTAAATGCCTGACTTCATTTATTATTTTGATGGGCAGAGAAAACTGCCTGCCGACAGTCATGCTCCCTCCGAAGCTCTTCCCAGGCTTACTTTTGTAGTCCTCCTCCCCATTTACAATTTGGTTTCCTGCTGCTTGTTAAATCACTGTACTTATGAAATAGAATGCTGTGGTCAAGCCTGTCACTCATATTTGATGGAGTTGAAGGGAGTTTAGGTGCAGGGGGCGTTGGAATACTTGGTACTGGGGTTGGCCGGACATTGGTTGCCATTTGACCTTGAATGTGTCCCTTCATCTCTGGGGTCTCAGCAGCCTCATCTGAAGTGCGAGGGGTTTGGGCTGCATGATTTGGGTGGTTCCTTCCTTCTCTAACACCATGAGACTCTGTGCCTACAACTTGTATTGGTTCCCTGTTTGTGAACAGCGATGCTGTTATGGGGATGTCTGAAGGCCATCTGAATGTTCCCGCAGTTTGAAAGTTAGGGCCAGACCCCCCAGATGCGTTGGACTATGTGGACATTTTGTGTGAGAGACTATTAAGAATTTTGCAGTTTCATTCTGACAGCTTGATAGATGGAGTGGTTTTGCGTGGCATCCGTGTAGGAACTGACTAAGAAGGAAGTATTTTCTGCGAGTCTGGCTATGTATATATGTTAAGGTGTTTTATTTTTTTCCCCCTTCAATCAAATTTTAAAATTTTGCTCTGGGAGGGTAATAATAATAACCTAATCCGATATCTTTTATTGTTCGATTCTTTTGACCATAACATCTCTTAATTTTGCTTTTGGCTTCTGTGACCTAATATACTAATGGTAATAAGTATTAGTATTATTACTACGAGGTAGATACTGTTATTCCTATTGCATGAGTTATGGTCTGATCAGGGGACAGAAATCACACCAGTTATTTGTGCAGAGGGAGTTAAAGTAAAGAATTATTAATGAGATATAAAGGTAACTAGTTAACTGAAACGTGAAAAGAAAATCCTGATGTATTGGTTCTCAAATGTTGGGGTACATCGGATACCTGCAGGGCTTATTAAAACACAGATTACTGGGCCTCACTCCAGAGTGTCTGATTCAGTAGGTCTGGAGTAGGGCCTCAAAATTTGCATTTCTAATAAGTTTTCAGGTCATGGTGATGTTACTTAGGGGGCTGCACTCTTGAGGACCACCGCTGTAAGGTACCACGGAGGTAACAACTGCAGGAAGCAGCCCACGCCTAGGACTGATGAGTCTGGAATTATTAAAACTTGGATGTTTGGAGAAAAAAAGGCCCCAGGCCTCTGAGGACAGGGTCTCGGCCCTTGGTCTGTAAGGGGAAGGGGGCACCATATCACTGGTTCTGCAAGCGTCAAGAGAAAGTGCAAACTAGATTCAGCCGCTCGTAAGGGAAGGCACTTATGCTGCTAGGATGAAGAAGTGATTCTGGGGTGATACTCACAGGAACTGCAGGCTGCCAGGAAGCCCCCGGGAGGAAGACCGGAAGGGGCAAGTCCCTTCTTCCACCTCCAGCCTTAGAGTCTCTAGCACCCCCTATTGGCAGAGCCTAACAGGGACCTGGTGGCAAAGCAGAAATGTATGTGATTTGCAGGATCCTGGCTCTAGCTGCAAAACCGACTATAATAAACGGGTGGGTTTGGAGCTGAGAGCCGGTTTTACAGATAGGAAAGCTGAGGCATGGAGTCATGACCAAACTCCCCCGAGGCCTATCAATTAGTAGGTGGCAGAGCCAGGATTTGAGTCTGGCCCCAGAGCCCACACTTGTCCCGTATACCAGTCTACCTGTCAGGATGCTGGTCTCTCTGGTTCTCCTCCTTCCTCTCTCTGACTGTCCTTGGCCTCCAGTGGTGGTGGCTTTTCTTTCCCTGCCCCTAAGGTAGGAGTCTTTAGGGCTCCATCCCCTGCACCTTCTTCCTGAACTTCCAACTCTGGCATCTCCATTATGTGAAGGGGTCCACATCTCGGTACCTGCACCCTAGACTATGTTTTACATGCCAAGCATGAAAGTCTAGTTATGTCCTTTAGAAACCTCAAAGAGTTCTCCTTTTTCCCTCGCCCACCTCCCCAAATTATTATTTTTTAAATGCGATCACCTTCCCCTCCACCATCCAAAGTCAGTTTTCTCTCTGACTTTGGTGCTGTCAGCTTCGAAAGCTTCCTCACCTGATTATTTCAGATTCTAAGTATGTTATTTTACTTGGATTGGCTCAGCCCACTTATTGCCTTCTTTCTGTACTTCTCCGGCACCCGGTCTATTCGGTGAACTGCGACTGGAGAAACGTGCCTTAAAAAAACTTTGTTTATGTAATGTCTCTGCTTGAAAACGCTCACTGGTTCCCCATGGCCTCCTGAACAAGGCCGATGCCTCTCAGAGAGCGGGGTGTCTTTATTGCTTGGTGTAGGATCTCCTGTCTCCCCTCCCTATTGTAGGTCCAACTTCTTCAGCCCCCATGGGCTACCGATGGCTCCTATGACTTGTTCTGGTAATTCCCGGACCACCTGTGGTTGGTCTTGCCACTCCCATGTCAGAAACGCCACCCTTTCTGTCCCATCCCTCTCCCTTGTTTGTGAAGATCCAGTTCTAAAACCACCGGCTCCACGAAGGCCTTCTTCTCCAGCTGTGGAGGGGCGGGGGGCGGGGTTGGTCACAAGGACAAGGCGACAAAGCCTGCACCATGGTCTGAGCCCACTCCATGCTTGCAGGCTCCATTGCTTGTGCCATATGAACACACCAGACTCAGCTTCCTTCACTCAGGGCCCTGGAAGGCCGTGGTAGGTGGTGGTAGGGTCCGTTTCTCTCACCAGGCTCATTCCCTCTGTCACCTCTCAAGGGTGCTGTGTTAAAACAACAGCTCCTGCCTCTGAAATGCGTTTTCTTCACTCATGCAAATTACTCTCTGACTTATCCGTCTGCCTGTGCAGCTAGGGACACTGTCCTCACTGCCCGTTTGGTAAAGGAAGACATCGCAGCAACATTTTTCCTCCTAGCAAATTCACTTAATACTCTTCCTCTAATCAACAGGTTCACAAGCATTTGTCTGAGAACCAGAAATGAATTTCTAAGGGGCTCGCCTAGCCTCGTGGAATTAGAGCAGGGATATTGCTTCTTTTGAACTTCAGTTAACCCAAATGAGCTGTCTCCTTTCTATTGGGAAGGGCAAAACAAAACAAAAACCCAAGCCAGCAAACATAGTCTTTCTAACTGCCAAAGTCGGGCTCTGAAAATAGTTGGGTCATTGGAGTCATGAAAGAGATGATGTTTATCTAACCTCTCTCTTGCAGAGAACCTGAAAGTGATTTCTTTACATTATATGCAAATACTATATGGGATTTACATCACCCACCTTCGTCAAACTCATCGTCCACATAAGTGTGTTCGGAAGTGTGTTATTCACTGGTGAGCGGGCTTCTCGTTTTTCCTCCCCATGAGCTGTCTTTTAGGCATTAAATTCCAAGCTCTGTGGTTCAGAGTTGGGAGGATGTAAGTGGTGGCCCATCCTGAGTGTGGAAAAGAGAATTAGTTTAAAAGAGCTCCCTTATCCCTGCTACCTAGATTTTTTTATTGTCTGCTGATATTTCAGTGTATTGCCAGACTTACTGAGCACTTAGTGTATCCAAAGTTCATGAGAGCTGCAGAGATAAAATAAACCAAGCCACATCCTTGCCTGCAGGGAACTTAGAGTCTAGTAGGAGAGACAGTGACAGGCACCAAACTACAAGGAGAGTACCTGGTGGGAGCAAAGTAAAAGAGAGAGAGAGATAAACTCATCTGGGGAGGGGAGGAGCTGACACTTGAGCTTGACTGAAGGATAGGTTCATTTTATCAGGCAAGAGAGGCCATGTGGGAAGTGCAAGAGGACGTGAGAGGGCTGGCTCGCGGGGCATGTGAGGAGGTGCAGTGAGAGAGATGAGCGGGGGCTTTGTGCTGCCAGCTCATGAACTGCAAAGCCAGACAGTGACGGGCTTTGGTGCCAGTTTGGGGAGTTTCGATTGCATGGCAGGAGCCATCAGGGTGTTCCAAGCAGGGGAGGGATGGGGTCGGATCCTGTTCTTGTGTGTTCCATCTCAGTATTAGACACCTGGGGGTTGTCTCTACACCTCCCTTTTCCCTGTCCCCCACATCTACTTCATCAGTCTTTCCATTTCTGAAAATACTGCTTCAACTGTTGCCTCTCTCTTCAACTTCTCTGCATTAGTTCCTCTTCCCTCATCACTCATCTGTGTGATTCCTCAAGTACTAAAACTGTTGTCTTGACCTTCAGCTTGGTCCTCTGGTCCGTCCTTCCCATGTTGCCGGAGGAGGGTGCTAAAAGGCTGGTCTGGCCATGTCATTCTCCTGCTCAACACCGTTCAGCGGCTCCTGACATCCCCCAAGCAAGGCCCAAGCTCCTTGGTATGGCAGAGGAGACCCCTTCAAGGCCCTTCCAGGCGTGCTGCCCCTGCCTCTGCCTTCTCATACGCTCAGCTTTAGCTGTACTTTCTCGTGTACTTTCTCTCCCCTATTTAACTGGAATGTGTCCTCTGCTTGGAGCTCTCTTCCTTCTGCACTACACCCCCTTTATCCATCCTTTGGCCGACAGACATCTGCAGGCCGATGCAGCCTCTTCATCCCCTCTCCGGCCTGATGCATTTGTTCATGTGTCTCCTTCCCTCCGTTCCCACAGCCCTTTGTGCCCTTTCTGTGCACACAGCCCAGTGTTTTATTGTTCTTTTGTTGTCTGTCCATAGAGTCACTATGCCAGGCCGGTGGTCGACCCCCATGCAGTGTGTGCAGGAGGAATTAGGAAGGAGAGAGCTGGAGAGAGGAGGACCCATTTGAAGCCCAGGGCAGAGCCCAAGCCACCTTCATTTGTCCTATGATCTTGCTGGTCCCAGTTTGCCTCATTTCTCCTGAGGGTGGTACTGAGATTACTGGAGAAGCTAACCAGGGGAAAAACTCATTTGTATATAATGACGCCACCTCCCTCCTCCTTGTCCCAGGAGGAAACGATATTTCCATACATCCTAAACATCCGCCTCCTTTCAGCATGTGCGGAAGCTCAGTTGAATAATGAAAGATAATCAGCTATGGGTTGAAATTTCCTCTCCCTGGGCAGATCCTTTTGTCCTACTATTGTATTTAACTCTCTTCACCTAGCCCTTGGGGCCGTTGGAAGTTCTGTGTGTGGACTAGGAGCTCGCTTGTTCTCTTTAATTTTCTTGGGTGCCGTGGTATGTACCTTGCACCTTTCAGAGCCAGATATGCAGCTTAGAAATGTGCTCAGATCCTGCAAAATAACAGCACATCAGAGCTGGCGATGTGCAAACATGGCAAGAGAGAAAATTAGATGTGCTGGCAGAGAACTGCAAAGTGCCCTTCCCACATGTACCACTCTGTCTGAGAAGAGACATGCTGCCAGGAGTCAGGCAGTGGCCTGAGGTCTTTACTCTCAATTCTTGCCCAGAGATGCAGCCCCTTCATGCTCATTTGTGCGTCATCAGAGTTATTAAGGGTCATTAAGAGCCTTGGGTTCGCATCCCAGCTCTGCTGCCAACTGGCTCAGTGGCCCTGGGCAAGCACACGGCTTCTGGGGCCCAGGTAGCCTCATCTGTCCAAGGAGGGAGTTGGATGAGCTCTCTCAGGGCCTTTCCAGCTTCCAGTTCCACAAGTCAATGAAAAACTTAGGGTGTAGTATTAGCAGTGGGGCCTGATGGAACTTCTCATGGGACAATGTGCCACTGGGAGAGGCAAGCAGCAGCAAGATGCAGGGGGGGAGGTGACTGCGGGGGTCCAGGAATAGATGCTCTCAGGTGCTTGTGGACAGAGAGGAAGGCAGGGGGGTGGAGAAGAGAAGAGCAGATTTGCCCAGCAGGGAAGAAGCAGCCGCCAGACTTGAGCCAAATGGCTCTGGGGTTTTGCACACAGGCTTTGGAATTCCAAATTGGCCAAGGAGGCTCCTGTATAGCAGTCTCCCAGTGGACAGAGACTCTGTATGTGGCTGTATATGCGGACAGCGGGTACCACCCAGCGGCTCCCCAGAACCACGATTGTTCGAGCGTCTGGCCAGACTCAATCAGCAGTGCCCCCTCTTCTTCCATCCTTAGAACCTTCTTCCCTTGTAACTCTTCCCTAGCACGTGCAGCTCCCTCTCAATTATTATCAGCAGCAGCATCGATAAAGAGCCCACTCTGCACCAGGAGCGCTGCCGGACACTGGTTACTACAGCCATCATGTGGTCCTTATCCTGGTTACCACCCTACCTGCTATTCTAACTGTGTTTACCTTTGGATGAGTGCCCAGGGAAGGGGAGGCCGTTAACCCAGCTAGAGTGGGCACCCAGAGGCTGTTGACCTCTGCTCTCTTACAGCTTCATTCTGCAAATGGTATAACTCTGCTAAGAAACGGGACTTAGGGAAGAAAGACAAAGGCAACAGATGGATTTGTTTATATTATTTGAAGGACTAGGAATTGGGGTGAGCAGGAGGGTGACGGTGGAGGAAGGTGAGGGAGCCTTAGGAACGAACCGTGTTTGCTTTAAATTTAGCCGAGTTTATCTAATGGGAGACTCAAAGACCTAAGAACTTCTTTGGAAAAACCCTCTTAGCTGCCACTTCTGACAAACAAGAACGTACCTAATGGTAGCAAGCCATGACAGAAAGATCGTGCACCTTGGAGCTCTCCTAGGGCAAACTCTTTCATCTTCCCAAGCCTCAATTTCCGTATTTGCAAAACGAGGATCATCAAGCTTATGGAACGGCTGTGGTCGAGATGCGAATGAAATAATGGGCGTACGTGCATGGTACTCAGTTCTTTCTTTGGCTTTCTTAAAATGATTAGCAACAGGCTTTCCTTTTAGGCACCCTAGGGACCTCCCCTTTGTTCTCTTAAGCCTGGTAGGTTTATATCTGTTGTTGAAACCTGATGAAGTTTGCCAGGGGTCTTGGGGTAGCTACCATGCCAAAATCCTTGTCCTTGGCTTGTACCATGTTTTTAGTTTCTCAGATCTCCTCTGGCAAGAGTTCTATAGATACCTTCTAATTAGAGCCTGGAGAATTTGGGGCCATTTAAAATTTTTCTCATACTGAAAGTAGCCATCTGCCTTTGAAGGTCACCCTCAGTCACCCAGGAAGGGCTTTGGAACAGGCCAGGGAGTGCAAAGGGGGCGGTGCTTGGGTTGGATTCACACATGTGTCCTGGTTCCCAAGCAAATGGGTTATCTTTGCCAAAGGGGATACATTTGAAGTAAAATGACAGGGCTCTTGTTTCAAGATAGCATAGGCCCAGAAGCGACCATGATCTTGGTGAGATGCCCTGATGCTTTGTTTCTGTAGAACGGTCCTGGGGCACATCATAAGAGAGACTGAAGTAAACATTTTGGTCTGCCCCATTTTCCAACTCCAGTCTTTCAGATTGTTCTGAGTGGCTGAAATGCCTTAGCTCTACCACCCCGCC
>NW_006443570.1:10532509-10533292 GCF_000325575.1 Pteropus alecto
CTCCTACACCCCCACGTCCCTTTCTCCCCTCTCTTTTTTCCTCCTTAGCCAGCAGCAGCAGCTTAGTACTTGGAACTGGTAACTTAGAATGGCTCAGACTCCTTGGAGCCAAGGCGCATGCCAGCAGTGTCGGCCAAGCACCTGGCTAGGGTTCTGGGGTGGGAGGGAGGACGGGTGCTTGTGCCCCTCATGGACCTTCGAGCTTACAGCCAATGACAGCCCTGGCTGGCTCTAGGACAAAGGACTTGGGACCTCAGGAGTATTCCTGCCAGGCACCCACATTGGTCACTTTATCTCGATTCTGCCATAGAGGGGGTTAACCTGCTTCTTCTTAGTTCCTTTCTACAGCACAAGACCTGGCTAGAGGCCCCTCTCAGAGCACGCCCAGGCACAAAGCTTAGCAGGGGAGTTGGAAAAGATGGGTCATGGAGTGAATGGGTGAAGGAACCCTGAGATCCTAGGGTGTTGTTAGCTCTTAGAATACCACATCCTACGTCACTGCAATTCAGCAGAACATTGACCTGGCATCCAAAGTAACTTTCAGACTAGCTGAGATGCCAGAAAGCAGGCCATGAGAGTGCTTGGAGCAGAGACAGCCAGCCTGGGGCTTAAACGTTTATGGCTGATCACAGACCCTGAGTAAATTGAATGTAGTCAAAGCCCATCTCCTGACACACAACTCCAGCAGCCAGAGGGTCTTGGCCATTTTGAGGCTCATTGGGAGAGCCTGGGGGTCAGATTGGGGTGTACTTGGGAATGCATTCTTCAGAGAAGGTGTGTGTC
>NW_006443570.1:10533323-10573551 GCF_000325575.1 Pteropus alecto
GATTGAGATCATATTTCTCGTTCTGGCAAAAGGGGAAGGGAAACCATTGCCTGCCAGTCCTCACTTCCCATTCAGGAATCACTGAGCATTCCAGTGGGAGGAAGGCCAAACGCTGTGGTGATGGTGATGGTGATGATGATGGTGATGGTTTTTTACAAAGGACTGATCTAATGATAGGAATATGAAGCCACAGTTTGCCTTCTTCCTGCCATTCAGTCAGCCCTTCTAGGCTGGTGGCTTTGCCTCAGTATTTCTCCCTGGGTGATGAATTCATAACACTGGCCAGAAGGAACATGAACATTGCTCTGAAAGTCCTCATTTTGCTCTATCAAAACTTATTTTTCTTTCTCCAAGGACCGTATTAGTGTTGTAATTTGCTCCGGCTACCACCTAAACCTGTTGTGATTAAAGCTTTTTCCTTTAAAAAAAAAAAAAAAAAAAAAGACAGGTTTGTCGTCTGGATTCACATATTAACCGAGATGAAAAAGATCATTTCCGATTTATAATGTTCCGAATTGCTTCAGTTTTTCATTTGTATTTCTTGACAGTATTTCTCTAGTAGAGCGAGGCATCTGTTCTGTTGTCAGGGTCTCAGTAATCCCCGTGAAAAACGGGGAAGGATTTGTGAGACAGTCTCCACGAGAATTGGAGGTGATGGACAAGTAAAATCAGGACAGCGTGAATTCCTGAGTATCTTTCTTCCCCACAGTTATTTTCACTGTGGCATTACTATATTAGGTAAGCCCTCGGGGAGCCTCGAAGGTCAAGAAATCAGGAAATAAACACCTGGTAGATTTGACCTAATCAATACTGAGGGTTCTCAAATAGATATCTAAGTCTTTGGCAGCCAATGCTGGACGGGCAAGGGAAAAAATACTTCTTGATAGTATTGAAGACATTGCAGTGCCACCGAGGAAGACGTGCCTCTGTCCCACGTGTGTGACGTGCCGGGGCCAGGCTCTGGGTGAGAGGGGGACGGCCATTTGGACTCTCAGTCTTTTCTGGAGTATTTTTATTCTTCTTGCAGTTTCCATCAGGTTTCCATTTGGGGGAGCTGCAAATTAGGTAGAATGGGATGAGAGCATCGAACAGGTCAAGAAACAAAGCCTGCTGTAGACCCAGCTCGCACTGAGGAGGCTCAGGCTCCAGTTTCAGAGGAGGAAATGTGGAATGGATCCCTGGACTCTTGTCCTAGCCATGCCACCAGGATTCCGAGCACTGCCAATGGGCTCTAAAAGCCAGGCGGGGGGTGGCTCCATAGTGTAGTGGTTAGCACGTCTGCTTCACACGCAGAAGGTCTTGGGTTTGCGCCCCAGGTGGAGCCACGCACCAAGCCCCGGGTGCTCCAGGCCCCCCGCGTGCTCTGGGGGCGCCAGGCCCCGGGTGCATGCCATGAGCGTGTGGGAGGAGACGCCCCGCCTTCAGAGATCCAGCTCTTCAGGGGAAACGGCAACCTCCATAGGTCAGGGGTGGAAGTGAGGGGAGGAGAGGAATCAAAGAGTGGGGGGAAATAAATAAGTAAGTAAGTAAGTAAGTAAAAGCCAGCTGGGCTTCGTGGAGACACAGAGCAACCATTTTTCCTCTATACTCTGCCTGTCTGTTGTCTTTCAGGATTTTTTGGGAGTAGGAGTTTCGGGTGTTGATGGCATTTGCATCTGTCAGAAGAAAGGCGAAAGGTGTGATAGCTGTTCCGGTGGGGATTTCTGATTTGTCTCATGATAACATCTGGTTGCGTAGTTGATCTACAGCGAAAAAGAGGAAGGAGATGAATGAAATCAGTCCTCACTTGCCACCTCCGAATTCTTTTATTCTTTGGTTGTTAAATGCAGCAAAAGTATCAATAAAGATGCCGGTGGGCAGTTTAGGTCTCAGTCAAGGCGCGCTTGCCGGGAACAGTACTCTCCCGGTGGAGCTCCGGCCCTCGGGGGCCACTGTCGCTTTGTCTGGGCTTTGGGTCGTGATGTGTTTGATGAGATTTTTGTTCCTCTGCCATTCGGTCCCTTCCACCTGATGAAGGCATTCAAGATCCCAAGTTAGGTGGGAAGCCTTGAACTGACTGAAGATCTTTCTCTTTGGGGAAGGGGTGTGGTTACAAGTATTAGCTATAGGCTCTGCTAGTCATGAGTAGTGAAACCTTCATCAGCTGCCCAAACGGCAGTGAGGAGGTAGGCCCTGCTGTCCCTTTCCCTGGGGGCATATTCATGTCCTGGGCTTGTGGCTGCGAAAGTGTTTGTGACGAAAGTGATTGTGACGCAGGTGGAGCAGGGAAAGTTGAATCCCCTTTATACAGAAGAAGAAACTGGCTCTTTGGAGGAGTTAAGTGGTTCATATGCACCTGGGAGCTGGCACTGGAGGCCAAGTCTTTCGCCACAAATTGCATGCTCTTGGCCCCTTGCCTCTGGTCACTCTCTAAATAGCAAAGGCCTCGACATAGCACACTCCATGAGATATGGCAATGAGGGTTATTATAATCCCCCTTTTTACAGATAAGGAAACCAGGCTCAGAGAGGTTAAATAACAGAGAATAATCATTCGTCTTATCAGAGAATGATCATTTTGTTATGTTTCATCTTTACGACGTCGAGTACGGGAGACCCATTAAAAGACAGTTTCCTGGTTTTATGGAGAAGGTAACTCTAAGGCCAAGAAGCTTACAGTTTGCCTTGATCCTTTTTGGCCTTCTAGGCACCCATGTCCAGAAGTCTCCATAACGCAGCCGTGTCCCACAAAAGTCTAGTACTGTTTGGTTCTTTTCCACTGTCAGAAAAGGTGTCCAGCTGTGGGTATGGAGTGGAGTGGGGGGCTGGAGAAGTAGGGGTAAGGGTTCTAGAAGAAGGATATGTCGTGAAGGTAATGAAACCAGTGACTGAATAAGGACCTGCCTTTGGTCTGAGCAGTGAAAATTGCCTCTTAAGCCTTAGAGGGAATTTTGTTTTTCTCCAGAAAAATAACCTGCTTTGAGCACCTCTGTTGTGCCAGTCGCCACACCTGGTGCTTTTGCATCTGCTCTTTAATCCTCTCAGTGACACTAGGAAGCAGGTATCTGCCTTTTTGCAGATAAGGAAACTGAGTCTCAGTGTGTTGAAGAAACTTGTCCTGGGCCATATACCTGGTGGCAGTGCTGCTCAGTCATTCAGGAAATATTCATTGATTGCATGCTATATGCCAGCTGCTGTCTGGGCACCTTGAGGAAACTGAGTCTCAGTGTGTTAAAGAAACTTGTCCTGGGCCATATACCTGGTCTGTGGCAATGCTGCTCAGTCATTCAGGAAACATTCATAGATTGCATGCTATATGCCAGCTGCTGTCTGGGCACCAGGAATACATCAGTGAACAGGATAGACACAAATCTTGGTCCTTGTAGATCAGAATTCAAATGAAGGGACACATAATAAACAACTAGTATAGTAAGTAAGTAAATCACATAGCATGTTAGAAAATGATAACCATTTAAAAGGAACAATAGCAGAACATGGCAAAGGATATTGGGAGCTGGGCTGCAGTTCTATAGCAGGTAGTCCCAGCAGCCCACCCCGGAGAGGGCGTGAAGGAGGCGAGGGAGGGAGCCATACCAGGTCCACTCATGAGTCTGACCTCATGTCCTCTTTGCAGAAAGAAATGGAGTCTCAGGGGATGGGAATGACTTGTTTAAGGTCATACGTTGACTTCATGTCCAAACTGGGTCCAGAACCAAGGATTCTCATAGCGACCTTCGCAAGCCCCGCTCAGCTTCTTTGTTTCCCCTGCACGTCTCTGACTTTGTTCACTTGATAAGTCTCCAGGCTCCACACCCAGGTCGCCATGACTGCTTTTCATCATCTTCCATAGCCCATGCTCCAGCCTTCGGTGGCATTGATTTCTGGCAGTCCCGCACCAGCCGCAAAGACTTCCCTATCCTCAGAAGCCCCATGTTGCTTCTTTTTTTCATATAAACACACATCCCTTCACCCCAGCATCCCAGCATCCTGAGTGGGGAATTAATGCTTTTTTATTTGAAGTGATCTGCCGCTGTCATTTTTGATATCTTCTGTTTTTGTATGCAGGAACGCAGAGCACAATTAGAATACAGTTATATATCCTCATAGTTATTAAAGCTTGGATTAACATGACATAAAGTTTTGTCTGGGGAGTCTTTTGCTATGGCTCAGGGAGCATTTTTTGTGACAGTAATAGGCTACAGTTAATATACTTGAATGATACTAGAATCTGTGTTATAAGGCAGAACAAAAGGGGTTTATCTGAAGCTGAATTACAAAGGTAGAATTATCACTGCGAACGATCCACAGAGATCTGGGCTTAATTATTGTCGCTTGTGTCACTTCGGCATAATATGGGTAGTTACTGGAGCAGAGTAGAAGTGCGGGAGGGCCAGCTTGTCAATCACTCGGCGAATGCCCAGACCCTCCCACCTTTTCTCTTGAGCACAGCGCTGGCCACTTGTCCTACGGATCCACAGAGGTTGAGACGTTTTGCTCTCCTTGGCTATGTGGTGCTTCCAGGTTTTATAACGTTTCTACTGGATAGTTTTAATGACTCCTCTGTCCCAAGGGAGACAGCCCAGTCCCCTTTCCCCCCATTTAGGTCCCCTGCCCTCCTGGCCCTGTTGAACTGTCCACGGGGCTTATGAACAGGCTGATACATTGCATTTTCTCGGCCATGGTGCCATTGCCATCTTCTAGAGCCTAATCGTTTTGACAAGCATGGGAGGTGAGCTGATGTGCTCTGTCAGCCATTTGGTCTCAGAGCCCGGCTATGGCGAGCCCAGGTGTCTGGCCGCATGTGGGTGTGCTCGGGTGAACCACTACCCCATCCCCATCTTGGGCAGCCCTTCTTCCCCCGGCTCCGGTGCTTGATCAGGGCATTTGTATTCCTCTGGGGATAGAGCCAGGTCTGAGGAGCAAAGGGTGAGAACAGGATAGCTTGGCATTGAACTGGGCAGGGTACCCAAAGGCTTTAGAAATGCTATTTATAAGGCCCATAATCCTCTTTTTTTTTTTTTTTTGTATTCTCCAGCTGCCAGGTGTACGATTATAGCTTGTTCCGTTGGTGGCTACCTTCAGCTCTCACCCCGACCTTTACTGTTAACTATGAGGTACTTGGCTGTTTTCAATGGTCTAAGTGCTGCTGTGGGCCCTTGCAGCCCGACCTGTCTTCTGAGAGGTTGTTGCTCTCGCGCTTTGTGGAAAGCCACTCTGAGGTGCCCCACTTTTAGAGCCAAAAGAGAACAGGTCTGTGTTGGGCAGCTGTGTGTGGCAGGAAGTAGAGAGGACTTTGCCTCATGTTCTCCAGCAGTACTGGGAGGCCGTGCTTTCTCAGAAGGGAGAGGTCCAAGGAGGTGGAGTACCTCGATCAGGGCTATGTGGCCGGGAAACCGAGAGGACAGGATTTGAGACTTATTCTTTCTGAGCCCCAAAGCCATTTTTCAAGTCGGCGTGTATCTATCTCAAATTCAGATTCCTGGGCCCCACCCCACAACTACCGAATTATAGTAGTCTGGAGGAGTGGCCTGGGACTAGGCATTTAACAAGGGCGCCAGGTGATCCCCGTTCACACAGATAGTAGGGAACCATTGCACTGTCGGACAAGCTTCTGGCCATGGAGGCTGGTGATGAGTTTGGACACCGTGTGCCCTGAAATACTCTGCGTATTAGGAGGGCTGGCCCATGGTAAGTTATACCCCACTGGCCTGGGGTGATAGGAAGAGTGGGAGTGATGACTTTATATTATATTAGAGCCAAAAGGGAACACGTGGAACTTCCTTCACGTCCCCCAGTTTCTAAATGAGACAACCGCGCTGCGAAGAGTTCTGTGCCCAAGGACACATGTTCATGGCAAACCCAGCCCTGGTAACTGTTACCCCCGCTGCCTGATAAAAAAATAAATGCCCGTCACCTTTGGCCTTTCCATCACTAAGATGGTTTAGAAGAAAGGTGGTTGTGATTAGACTAAACATAGTATTTTTCTCGCCGCAACAAGGCCTTCAAAGTGAAAAAAAATCTCAATACCCCAATTATGCCAAAGCATTCCCAGTCCTATACAGGAGTAATTAAAAAATACAGCTGACGCTTGTTCTCTTACTTGTTTTTAAATGAATAGCTAAGTATCTGTCAAGATGATGAGCGCCTAGGCTGCTGACGGCCTTACGATCTCAATTTGCTCCCAGAAACTGCAGTGATGAGAACAGGAAAGCCGTGGTTTTGAACTGTGAGGCACCTGGCCACCCCAGGCACACTCGTTTTGTGGTTGGTGGAGAACATCCCTCCTGCCCTGGTACAGAGTTTGGGTGGAAGGCCGTAGTCAGCATCTACGTTCATACACAGTCTAGCGAGGATCTTCCTCTTTGCCTGTGAGCAGATGAGATGGGTTCTTGTGCTGCCCAGGCAACCCAGCTCCTCTGCAGAACACAGATGTTTGGGTTCTGAGGATCTTTGCATAGAATTGGCTTGGCTTTGTTGGGGGAAAATCCTCCTGTTTCAAGTCACTTTTTAGTTTGTAGAATCTTTATTTCTAAATGATGCCAGTACATGAACTGAGATGTCATTTTGCATATTGACACCTATCATTTGGTGACAATTGGGCTTTTTTTTCTGAGAAGCTAAAGGCGAGTCTGTATGTATTCTCCTCACCCCATTCACAATCCTGATTTTTCCAAAGACAAAGTCAAGGGCAGACTTGAAGAGGAAATAATCACAACTTATTATAGCATTGGTACTTCTTAATATTTACCCATCAGTTTACAGCATGTTTTCATATGCGTGATGTTCCAGTTATCTATTGGTGCGTAACAAATCATACCAAAGCTTACTGCCTTCGAACGACAATCATTATATTATCTCTCGCGGTTTCTATGGATCGAGAATTTGGAAGGGGCTCAGCTGGTGGTTCCGGCTAGGGTTATCTCATGAGGTTGCAGTCAGACAGTGGCTGGCACAGCTGAAGGCTGAGCAGGCATCTCTCTCTCCATACGGTCTCTCTTCATGAGCTGGTTTGTGCTTCCTTACATCGTGGCGGCCTCAGGACAGCTGAACTCCTTATAGAGCAGCTGAGGTCTTCAGCGCATGTGTTCCAGCAAATACGGCAGACGTGGCTTCACTTTTCCGACCTGGCCTTGAAAGTCATAGAAAACAGCGAGTCACAAACTCACTTAGAATAAAGGAGAACTCTCACCTCTTCTTTGAAGGGTGGGCAGGTGTCCTCTTGGTAGAGCCGCCAGTGTTTGACAACTACTGTCTGTTAGGTGAGGATGGGCCACCTGGGTATATGTAGCTTATGTAATGACCAGACTTTATCCAGAGTTCTGTCTTGTTAGTTTTGTTGATGAGTACACTCAATTAATGGCACATTCAACCGTGGCCTTTAAATAAAAACACTAACCGATATTATAATATTAATAATAATAGCAGCCTGAGAAGCTAACACGTGTATGTTTCCATGTGTAAATACAGCTTCCATTTAATCCCATTTCATTATCCTTTTAAGAACATGCTATTAACTGGCGTTCAGAGAGTTAAGTAACTTGTTCTGATGCTTGTCCAAGGTCACTCTGTGGTTCCCAAGTGTCAGATATGAAGCCAAGTCTCTGTGACCTCGGGGCCCAAGCCCTTGAACTCTGCTAGTGTCCGAGTTGGCCGGTGGCTGGGCCACTGTCTGGAGAACTGGCTGAGCTGAGGACATCCATGGGAGCGTTTGCTGTGCTGAACTGAGCTCCTTTGCCAGACATGTCAAAAACAATCTTTTATGTGTTTACTGCCGCACGCTTAGGCAGAAGCTCTTGCTTTATCATCTAGTTTAAAGAGAGAGGAGGAAGCTCCATCACAGGACCTGACTCATTTTCCATCCATCTCCTCCCCTCCCACTGCCCCAGGCCAGGCCGCCTTCAGGGCTCAGGGACCCTGCCTCCAGGCCACCCGCCACAGCTCCCCTTGGCTTGTGCTCACAGGGCTGTGAGGTCGATCTTTGAAAATAGTCCCTGTCTATTTCTTGGTGGCTGAAACAGGTTCTGACGTCTTGGGAGAAGTCTTTTGGAATGACCAAAAGAATAGCTCGTGCATCTGCCGATTCACTCCCCCCCTTACTGCTTGGCTCTTTAGCAATGAGATGGGCCTAGAATGGCCTCGACCACCGTTGGTTTTTATTCTATAGACCCTTCAAGAAAGCCTGCCCCATAATGACAGTCATCGCGTGTCTCAGGTTGTTTAGGGAGGTTCTTTGCAGAATGGATGTGGAACTGTCCCAGAGCGTCTAGGAGGGGGACCTCAGGAGAGAGAGGGTGGCTGGGGCAGGAAGAGGAAAGGGCTCAGAATCAGCAGTCAACGTTTATTGAATATTCTGTGCACGCCGAGCACTTCAAACTTGACATGTCGTTTCTTACCGCAGTTTGGTGAAATGGGTATCACTTTTCTCATTTTGTACCACGTGGTGCAGTTTTTAAGAGCAAAGGCCTTGAAGTCCACTGTGGGGTTTAAATCCAGGCTCTGCTCCTCAGAAAGTAGTGTGAATTTAGGCAAATTGATCAACCTTCTAGGCCTCCGTTTCCTCATTTATAAATAAATAGAGGTGATGCTAATAGTTTCTTGAAAGGGTTAACATGCGAATTAAAACAGATTATGGTGTGAAATACCTAGCATGCTGTTGGGTGTACAGTGATTGTGTAATAAGAATTAACTGCTATTATTGGTGTTGTTTTTATTATTAACAACCTCAGGGGATGGGGACAGAGAATGAAAGATGTGGCTCTGTCATATAATAAAATCACCCGTCATTATTCTGCCACCCAGGAAAGTCTGGGCCCCAGGCTTAGGCCCTCGAGCATCTAATGGCGGGTCACTGCTGTGGTCAGGAGCCTCCGATAAGTGCCTGCGTGTGCGGCGTGCGTGTGTGGGGAGGCTGCCGCCCGCCCTTCCCCAGCGCTGACCTTCCAGCTCCGATGTGGCCTTGGGAGCAGATGTGCAGCTGGTGGCTTGGGGCCGGGCTCCCGATCGCTCGCCAAACCCTGAGCCTCTGTTTATGACTAATTGCTTTGTTTGTTCTGTATGAGACACTTAATTTTTTTTCCCGTGATTTACTCCTCTTTGTAATTAGGTGTAGTGATTAGAATCTTGTTCCTATTACAATAGAGTTTTCCTTTTAATTCATGCACATTCACTAGGCCTGTCTCCATCTGTTTCATTGATTGTCCCCAATTGGCTTTTCCCAAGCTGTCATATAAATCACAGTTCAGGGGTGGCTTCAAGACTGATGTGAGTCTAAGAAATCAAAGAGAACTGACTGGGAGTTTTGTTATATTCAGCTACAATACTTAGGGGTTAAATCTCAATAATTCAGGACATGAGACTTGGCAAATTAATAAGTACTCTTATTTCCTTTTTTAAGAAATTTAAAATGTTACACACAGACACATAGACATGTGTCTAGGAAAAATAAATACCAAAATGTTATTTGTTCTTCTCCTCCTTCTTCTTCTGTGTTTATGTGTGTGTGTGTGTGTTTTCTAATTGCTTCTGTATTTTCTTCTTTTGCTCATCGGCAGTTTCTGATGTATACATGTAATGCATGTATTAAAAAATAAATGTTTTGCAAGCCCTCCTATATAACTGATTAGGCATGGTACATTTGTCAACTAGCCCAAGGTCACTCCACACATCAGCAAGAGTCTAGGTCTTAAAAGTCCCAGAACAATTGCTCAGTCCCCAGAGCTGCCCTTTATCTGCCTGTCAATCAAAAAATAGTCACGAGCCCTTGCTCTGGGGTGAGGGGCAGTGAAGGCATACGATACAGTTTCTGTTCACAAGGTGCTCATGGTTTGGGATGAGAGATTTCTGTGGAAACTTTCTCTTCCCTTGACCATAACCCTGACCTCTACAATTCCCCAGACTTTGGTTTCTCCTTCGTGACGCCAGAAAGCTGGCTGGTGCCGGGGTTGTTGCCCTTTCGGTCCTGCTGCTGCTGGCACAGTCCCCTCCCCTCCTGTCATCTCATGTCCGGCCTCCTTGGCGAAAGCTCCTAAGTCTCTGTGTCTAGAAGTCATGGCCTCAGGACACCAGTCCCAGAGCCAGTCTCCCTAAGGGCCTCCTCACGGAGTTCCTCGTGCTCTTTCCTCTGTTCTGCCCACTGTGGAGGTTGGACAAAAGCATGTTCACCGTAAGCACAGGGGCCAGAAGACGTTCAGGGGACTGGACGAGGGGGCATGTGTCTTGAGGGGACAGAGAGAGGTGAGGATGGAAGGCAGGGCCAAGGCCAGCTGGTATTGGGCTGAGTGCTTGGACATTTCCCTGTGGGCACTGGGACACGTGGAAACTCAAACTGGTCTTTCAGGATAAGTAACCAGGCTACACTGAGTGGAAGTGATGGGAGTGGAGTGATCAGGAGTGTCAGTGATCACAGGAAGGAGATCATCGTGTGGTAGGTCCAGACTATGGGGACAAAGTCCCGAAACTAAGAGGCATGTTGAAGATTTAAGAAAGGATGATATGGCGGTCGCATCGAAGGAAGAAATGACAGGATCGGACAGGAGCTTGGAAGAGGGAAAGGTCAATGACGGTATAAAGATTTCGGCCCATGAGAAGCGGTGGTCCACTGATGGAACTGGAATTTGGGGGAGAGGCATGTCGTCCTTATTAAAACGTGTGGGGTTTTGAGGTCCTGGAACATCCACATGGCAGGATACCATCGGCAGGCAGGAGGAGGGAGGCCTTCCAATGTAGCTGAACAAATTGACAGAGTTAACTGTCGTTCCCTGATAATATGCAGATATTCCTTGCTTTCCAAAAGAAGTTTTCGCCAGAGTTTCCTACACAAGGATTCGTGCAACTTTATAGTGTATGCACTATATTGCGCGGGGTGGCAAACCTGGAAGAGTGAAATTTAAAGTAAAGGCTATGTTCACACTTATTTGGTATGGTTGTCCGGCGTCTTGGCTTGGGGTGGGGGTGTTGTATCTTTATTCAAGAGTTACTATGTAAGTCAGGGTGGGGCGACAAGGTGAAAAGCAAATAAGGAAATAAAAACAATTTCTCTGAGATTCTGTGGCTCTAGCTTTCTTCCTCTGGAACCAAAGAGAAACTTTAATGAGTTTTCCTTTGCAGGTAAAGCGCAGTTTCATTCTGTGGCTGAGACTTTTCTCGATAAAGCAGCTTTCCTTTTAACCCCGCTTCCTCAGGCTCTGTCCCCCTCCTCCCTGGCCTCCTCCCCAACTCCAGACTCTCTTTAAAATAGACTTTCATGCATGAGGAAGCATCATAATGTAATACTCGTCTTATCTTCACACGTACCCAGCAGGCATTTACGAAAGGACAGTGGGCAAGCCCGATATCTCTGCGCCAGGGAAGGCGCCGCGTTTTCTTTTGAGACATCCTCACCTCGGTCTGTTGAGGGCGAGACCCTGACGGGGCAATTAGCCGCGTCCGGAGCCTCAGGGCTTGGGTGGCTTCCCTTCGAAAGCAGTTTCGCAGGTGCTGGACTTGTGTCCCTCGTGTCAGACAGGGCAGACGGAGCGTCCTGAAGACTTGGGGAAAACCTGTGGGGTTATTATGGCTCCTTTGGGAGATGAGAGGCATCTGTAATTTTCCATTGTGTATTTGTATGCACAGAGATGTGATAAGGATGGCTTGGGGCTTCTGTCATTTTCCAGCTGTCACAGAAGTGAACCAACGTCGCTGCTTTCATGGGTTGTGGATACTCTCTCTGTGGTTTGCGCCTAACGCCAAGTTCCCTGGAAGTTTGAGTGGTCATTGATTGCACTGTCCCTGAGGAGTAGCCTTTCTGCAGGAAGAGGTCTTCCCTGGCCTTGGGCGGGGTGGGGAGCGGGGGAGGAGTGGTGAGAAACATGGGATCTAAGGGGCTCCGCTATGCTCTCCCGAGCTGTTTGAACATCTGGATGGGTTCAGCATCTTTGATTAGAGTTGAGCAAAACGAGCTTATTCTTCATGCCTGTTGAGGGAAAACCTCCTCTTGCCCTCCTCCGCGTACGGCTTTAGGGACACGAGGGTTAGCCTGGGCAGCTAGGCAGGGGAAGGCAGATTTCTGACAGCTAAGAAATGCATGGCAATGGTGTGTGCTGGGGCAAGGGGGCATCTGCAGAGTGATTTTCAAGCAAGTGTGGGCCCAGCCCAGACTCACAAACCTCCCGAGGATGCTAATGTACATTGAGATGGTAAATGTTTTCTTACAGTTGCATCCATAATTCCCTTGGTATTACGCTATGGAAAATCTTTTCTTATTTCTCTCCCGTTTATTTCACCTCCAAGATTCTTTTATGATGAATCAGTCTTTTTCTCTCTATCTGTCATTCTCCTGTCTGTCTGTATTTCTCTGTGCGTGTGTCTCTCTCTGTTGGTGTCTGTCTCCCTCTGTCTGTATTTCTCTGTCTCTCCTCCTCCCCACCACCGCCTACCTTCTGCACCCACCCCCACCCCAGTGACTAGTAGCATTAAGACCAGGGCTTTTCCTTACAAATGCAATGTGTCCTCTTCAAAGTGGGAGTCTGTGTACTTATTCCAAAGATCTCGCCTTTGCTCTGAGCATTTCAAAGCTTTCACTGTGAACTCATAGTCAGACTCTGTGGCATTTTCTTCTGAATATCCTCACTGGTGATAAATCTTTGGCCTTTGAAAGTGGATGTGATTTTTGGAAACCATCACCAGCCTTAGCTCCAAGTGACTTAAGGCCAAGATTGATTATGCTGTTTTTGGACCAAAATGCAGCAGGACTATAAAATAATAAGACTAGTTGTCTTGCATGACTTGGGAACTGACTAGAAGGGAATTCCTCCCCCCCCAAAAAAATCTCAAAAAAATATTTGAAGTCTTAGTCAATAAAGACAAGGCCTTTCACGCTAAGTTCTTTGAAGGAGACAATGGCCATTTGGTGTCCATCCTGATGTGTTTGTTTACAAGCAATAAGACAGAGGTTGTATTTTTTTTTTTTTTTTTTTAATCCTTGCTGTGCATTAGGCATTGGACCAAGCCATCTGGCGCTACATAAAGGGCCAGGGCCATTTATGAGTTAGTGAAGGTCCAGCACAGGGCACATTGTCCTTTTGGAACTCGTGCAGCGGATTAGCAGTGGCTGGGTTTGGGTACCGCCCTGAGTGCATTCCGCTCACCCTCCCCTTGCGGGCGGTTACCACTGGCAGCTGTGGGAAGCCCACCCCCCTGGGCTGGGCATGCAGTTCTGCACTGATGGGAATCCACCATCACCTGGGCCACAGGTTGTGACCACACTGCCCCTTCATCTGCTGCCCTCGCCCACACGGAACCCCCAAACTTCTGGCCCCTGTGGAGCACAGAAGTTGAGGTATCTGTACTGACAGCCTGTTCTTTCTCATCCTGCCTCCAGGAAAATCAACCCATTTGCTACATGAATGACTTTATAAAGTGAAAACTCAAAGGACAGGACCTTAAATCTCATTTTGCAGTGATGCATGCAGAATCTATCTGAGGGCTACAGGTTGAGGTCCTTAGTAAGGCCGGAAAGGGTCGATGCTGGCTGGCTGGCTGTGAGGAAGTCTGGAGGTGCTTTCTTTGAGGAGAGAAGAAAAGCCATAGCACAAGACCGAAGTCCCTTTTCAGAAGGCCTCCTGTGAAGCTTGTATTTTATCCCAGAACGTGATGTTTTGGTTTTAAATGGTATCAGATGTGTGAGGTTGACATGCCATGGGAAACAAGAGTGCAGCTCACACAGATATGCTAATGAGCCCAGTGGGACCAGCAGGGAGTGGGGGCGGGGGGTGCGGGGAGGCTAGGACCCTGGAGATGCAGGGCCCTTGCTGAAGTCCTGTGGGAGGAAGCCTGCACCTGGCTGGCTGAAGTGCTGCAGGAGGTGTGTTCTTGGTGTTCTTGCAGACGTAGCAGTGGTCAGAGGCCTCGGGGCCATCACCTGGCCCCTTAGAACAGAGTCCTAAGTCCGAAGCGTTGCATCAGCTTCGATGGAAAATGGTGCCTAGGGTCCAGGTGAGAGTACACCTGGGTCAGAGTGGCTTAAAGTCATCGCAGAAATCGTCAGGGATCCTGGGGCAGCCCTGCCTCTCTTTTCCCAGTCTGAGAGATGGGGCGAGCGCTGTTTCTCGAGGGTGTGGAGGGTTTAGGAGCTGCCATTTGAAAACTGCTTGGGAGGTGAATTGGGAGTGCTAAGTATTACTATTTCATGTGGAAGTCTGAAAATAACCTCGCTTGAGCGTTCTGATAAATAACTGAATCAGGCCAGCAAGGGAGAACTCACAGCTGTCTAGGGAGTGTTTCTTTTAAATATTTTTTCTCTCAAGCAGAAAGGAAGATTGAGGGAGCAGGAGCACTCGTGCCCTGCATTTTCCCATCCACCGAGGGAAGCCTATCGAGTCAGGGAGGCAATGCCAGGGAGCCTTGACACCGTGGGGGGCGCCCTGATCTTTGGCTTTTTTTAAACTCCAGACCCAAGGCATTTCCAGCCAAGTGAAATCCCACCCGTGTTAACTCGGGTTGTGCCCCCATGTGAACACTCGGTTGTGCCCCCATGTGAACACTTTCCCAAGGTCTTTGGTTTTTCAGAACTTTCCCATCCTGCAAGACCTGGCTTCACTCCATCTCCTGCTGGGAAGCCGTGCCTCGAGATCTGGCCCCACGGTGATTTCACCATTACTCTTATTCCAGCACCTCATTTTGCCGTGATAAACCACTGCTTTGGTGCTTTGGTTTTAAATATCTCTTTCAGTTTGTCCCTCCAACTGGGGTATGGGATGCAGAAGCAGTGCTTTGGTGACATGTGCCGGTGACATGTTCCTGCATATGTTGGTGACGTGTTCTGCCACATGTTTGTTGATTGTGCATTCGTTTATTTAAAAGAAGAAGAAGAAGAAAAAAAAACAAGCTCTGGCCAGTTTTATTAAAGAAAAAATTTGCACAATTTACTTTTCATCAGTTTGTTCTGACATGTTTCTAATCGCATCAGACTCACCTGGATCAGTGATAGCTAGTGTGCATATTCTAGTCTTTGTCACATGCTGTGCCCAGTTCGGTATTGTTGCCACTGTAGTGATGGACACCAGTCTTGGCCAACATGGCGTAGTACTCTTTTCAGATTTCCTTGAGGCTGGGCGGTTTTTGGCGAGGATGATCGCTTTGCCTTGTCTGATCATTTTTAGAGTCTTGCTTGTACCCCAGTACGCACTTCTCACCTTTCAGAGCAGGTTGGAACCTAGAGCTGATCGACTCCAGTGACTTTTCATCTTTGTCGCATCCACCATCTTCCTGCCTTAGGTGGAGGGTGGCCCACAGCCAAGAGCAGCCGCCTGTCCCTTCATCCTTAAATTGGACCGTCGCACCACTGCTCTGTCCCATGCAGCTCCTCTCTCTTCTCCTCCTCCTGTCTCAGTCCTATGAGGTTTTCTACAGGCTTCTTTGGATATGGACGGTCTTGGTATGGACCATCCTTGGTGGGGAAGGTGCCTGGGCCCCTGGGGCCTTCTCGATGAGGTGGCGTGGGAGGAATGTTGGGATAGTGGCCCTATCCCAACATAGCCCTCCCGTTTTTATCCTACCCTGATGCTTTATAGCAAGATGTTAATAAGCTCTGACTTTATTGGTGTAAGGTCATAAATAATGCTGAGTGACCCCACCCACTTCAATGACTGCTAGAGCTGGCTGGGGCAGGTACGTGCATCTGGAAATACCTGTAAAGACATAGGTTTATGGCACATTGCGTTTTTCTCTGGCTTTAGCTCTCAGCACATAAACTGGGATTAGGAACAGGTAGTTTTAATCCCCTGGGTCAGCTCTTGTCCTGCTTCTGCCTCTCTCCATCTTGCTCTGTCCCAGAAGTGGGGTTCAGGTGTGCCTGCTCCTGTCTCCAGAAAATGGATGCTGTTGTCCCTGGAATTTCATTTTTGTTTGGTGACCATAAACTCTGGAGTATTGCTTGGCCTTAACCCTTTGGAGGACGTCACCGCCAAGAACAGGCTTTACATTGACTCCTGGTCTAGCCTCATAAGTGGGTCAGCCAGAGTGGAGCCCCAGGAGCTATCTGGAAAGTGGAGAAGACAGGGGCCCTGTCCTCAGGGAACTCATCCTCCAGAAGGAACACACCCTGGTCAACGCAGACGTAAGGATAGCGATCCGCGGAGCAAGGCACGCAAATTATCAAACCCAGAACAAGAATTGAATATAATAAAAAGTGAGCGAATATAATAAAAAGTGAATATGATAAAAAGTAGAGCAGTGATCCACTCATTCAAATATATTGAGTCCCACCACACACACACACCACATACCCAGAGACTGGGGAAAGGCTCGTTGAGCTGAAACTGTCATCTCCCCTTTCTGCGTGCTTTGAGATGGGGCCTGCACGAGGTGGGGACTTCTCCGCAGTGCAGGCCCTGAGGCTCTAGTCTTGTTGGCTCAGAACAGTGTCATTTACTCCACGAGGGATGTATCGTGGGTCTGGAGACATCTGGCTTGTTCCTTTCTCCCTTGTTCTCTTGTTCATGGTGATGCTATTTCCTGCAGTTCATATAGTCAACCCCGTCTCTGCCTCTGACCCTCTGTGTCACCGTGGGCAGCAGAGGATTAAGCCCCTGCCCTCTCAGCATCAACCGGCACTCTTGGATCTTCCCCAGTCCATTTGGGGAGGTTGATTTCTGCCAAGACCCAGTATGGGCTCTCTGACTTCCTTCTGTGCCCTCCAGTTCCTTTCTGAAAGGCCAGTCCCGCATGCACCTTCAGGGTGGATGGAGGTCCAGGCCCTCCGTGGCTCACGTCGGCCACGCCCTCACTGATGGCAGCCTGGACTCTCCACTGATTTCCCTGCCCTGCTCCCTTGGCCTAGATGTCACCCCAGACCTGCTGCTCCAGCAACAGGCCCATGGTGCCTCTTTTCCTAGAATGCCCTCCTGCCATTTCCATAAACAGACAAACTGGTTTTTAACTTTTACGGCCAGGTTAGTGTCATTTTTGCTCTCAGTTTTCAGAGCCCTAGAGGACATGAATGAATGATTAAAGACTACAGAATGTCTGTATGTGCCCTACAGGGGGCTACATCTCTCTTTGAGGTATAGAGTAATTGCTACATACCATGCAGTGATTGTGTCTTTCCCCCTGGACCTCACAAGCAATAATCAAGTCTTCCTCGTTTTAAAATCTTTGTACCTAATATGGTAGATATTTTATGTTAAATGATTTTTAAAAATGAATGACTATCTAAAAGGGGCACCACTGCCTGTAACAAATATTTCTTTCTAAATTAGAGCCTGCCCATTTGCTGAGTGAAAGGACATCTTCCAGCCCAGTCGGTAGGGCCGTAACAGGCCTAGGATAACAGAGTAGGCCCTGATGCTCTCATCACCTGTTGACACCTGCCTGAAGCAGCCACTTCAGGTGCAGACTGAATCTCCTTTCTGCGTAGATGGCACGGAAGGATCATCACGAGCAGTGGGCTTCAGATTCAGGTCCAGGGAGTGAATGACCTCAGTGAGTTAATTTCCTTACCACAGAACTTAGAAGCAGAAGAATACTAATGACTTAGTTGCAAGCAGCAGAAGCCATCTCCTGTTGGCATAGGCCTGTCTGCTTCTTTCTCGGCTGGTTTTCCATGCTTCTCAACCTTCATGGCAGGGCATGGCCGCCCCATGCGTGGACAGGGAGGGCTGGACAGATGTTGGAGAAAGTGGCCAGCTCAAGAATATCCTTTCATACTCAGTACTGACTGCTCAGGTAAAGCCAGCCTCTGCACTAGTTTTAATTTCACTTGGTGTCAACATCCTGACAGTTGAAACAGGAAGGGCCTCAGGTATAATGAACTATATTAGACATTTCTCCTGACCAGCTCATTGAGGTGATAATAATAATGGATGATAGCTATTTAGCTCTTCGTGCGAGCCAGAGTGCTGCACATGAATTAACATGCTCACAACATTATGCACTATGAGGTAGGTACCAACTTAGAGGTGAAGTAATGGAGGCACAGAAAAGTTGAGTGACCTGCTCAAGGTCACACAGCTAGTAGTGGTAGAGCTTGAGTTTCAGCCCAGGGAGTCTGCCTCCAGAGCTTCTGGATTTTTCCATTTGTCAGTACTGCCGAGATGCGTCTCATCAGCAGAGCTGGGACCCTAGTCTAGGTGCCCCAATAAATACTGTTTGTGGACACATGCATCACTGGCAGAAGAACAGCGATGCCTTTTACAGACCTAGAGTCTCATGATGTCTGCAGATGGGGTTCTGCAAAAGACAGTACCACAGGTCCATTCTCACATTTACCATCGGATTTCAAATCGGTAGTGGTGGTGGCTAGGGGCCAGCGGGTCTGGGAGTATCTCTTTATTCCAGTATCTCAAAGGAGCCCAGTCCCCAGGTCCTCCACAACCTCTGTCCAACTCCTTGTGGTTCATCTGTGGTGGCCAAGGTCAGACGCCTGAGTGCCACACAGCACTTGAGATCTGCTGAGGTATCATGGCTCTGGAAATTCCTGTCATTCTCTCAGAAATCCCCAGCCCTGGAGCTAAAGAGGGGGAAATTTACTGATCTGAGCAGTTAAGGAGCGACTTAATTAAAAACAAAGAGAAATTTAAATGAGTCAGCCCAAAATGTTCAAGGGCACCATCGTTGACAGAGGAGGACCTGCAGAGCAGAATGGGGCTTCCTCTTAAGTTCTTGTAATGGAAGCTTAGGTTGGTGTGGGGCAGGGACTTCTCACAGTCTAGCGTATGGCAGGTATTTGTCTTTGTTAGTTTATATGGGGAAGGGTAGTAAATCTATGGGGATGTGCTGCTGGCTTCTGTGCTGTTTCACAGGGGTATTTAAAGTAACAGCACCTGACAGTTTACCAGCAGCTAAGAGGTTTTTCTGCTTCAGAAAGCAAAATAGTGTATGAGTTGTGCAACTTGTATAAATGATTTGAAGAATTAGGGTGCAGCGAATAGTACCCTTTTCAGCAAAGAACTGAAGACTTCATCAAATCATGAAGTTAGCTAGTGGAGGGAAGGCAGGGGTGGGCCCATGGGGTACAGCACAGGTGTGCAGTGTGGCCTGTCATCCTTGTTTAATTTCCTTTTTCTCTGGTCCCAATTTGAATTGCCAAAATATGTTAGATTGCAGTACATTATTTCATTTGCCTGCTTTGTAATTCCTCTTTACCTCAAACAGATGAAAAACATGGCACTAAAGCAAATTGACAGCTCTTGAAATGAGAAAGATCTTTATCCTTCAGAGTGTTGATATAGAAATAAATGAAAGAAAAACATGCTTGTTGGGTCTTGAAACAGCTTGAATTGGTGCTTTTTTTTTTTTTTTTTTTTTAAGGGTAGATGAGGGTTTTTCCCTCTCCCTTCTTTTTTCCCTTTTAGGGACTTGTATGGTTTGGGATTAAGTAGGAGGGTTGGTTTTTCTATCAGTTCTCATTTGCAAAGATCTGAGCCGTGATTTGGACATAAGGAGCAGGCCAGAGGTTTGCAAGCTTAGGGGTTAACAGAAGGAATGTGGGGTCTTCAGGTTGGCTTCGTTACTTGGTTACCCCACCCCAAACAGCACGAGGGCCAACATCCAGGTGTGCTTGCTTTAGACGGAGTACCCCAACTCTCTCTGCTCCGGTCACCCCGTGCTGCCAAGAGCCCCAATTTACAATTATGAGTGTTGACAAGTATCATTTCCACACCTCATGAAATATCTCAAAACATAGAAGATCTGTGTTTCGAAAATTAAATGAAAGAGAGGGCCTCGATGGTTTAAAAAAGAAAAATTGGAAATCACTGGATTCGAGGCTCTTTTCTGAGTTTTTTTTCTTTATCCTGTAAAATCTTTCTGAAACTTATTGTGCACTCATTTCTGTATTAGTTACTCTAGTAGGTGCTGAGGTTTGCAGAGCTGTCTGTGAAATTTCCTGATGAGACAGCGGGTGGGGACTGCCAACACAGATATTTATGTGACAAAATAGTATTTCAGAGTACTACGCCAGTGCCAAATATGAAACACGGGTAAGGCATGTGTCTTTCTACTATGAGCGTGTATCTTATTTATGCACACTTTATCCGAGAAATTAAGGCACAATTATTTGCATTGTAAACTGATTACTACTGGGTTTCTTCAAATAATGAGCCCTCTTATGATTTTTTAAAAATTATTATAAATTTTTATTTTAAAGTAGTGTAGGACTCACAAAAAGTTGTAAAAATAGTACAAAGAGCACTTGTGTAGCCTTCACCCAGCTTCCCACAATGATAATATCTCCCATAATCATAGCACATTGTGAAAACCAGGAAATTAATGTTGGTACGTCATCAGTTTTAACAGGCACGTGTGTGTGCATGCGCACATACGTGTAGTTCTTAGAAATTTTATCACAAATGTAGACTCAAATGACCATCACCATTATCAAGATACAGAAGTGTTTTGTCATCACACAGAAATCCTTATGTAATAGTCACCTCCTTCCCCCACCCCTAACCCCTGACAACTATCACTGTAATTTTGTCATTTCGAGAATGTTATAGAAATGGAATCATACAGTATGGAGTAAGCCTTTGAGATTGACATTTTGCAGTCAGCATGATTCCTGTGAGACCCATCCACGTTGTGTACCAGTACTAGTTTGTTTCTTTTTATTGCGAGAAGTGTTCCACTGTAGGATGCCTCGCGGTTTGTTCTTCTGATACCCATGCTCTCTGAAATATGGTTATTTGCAATGACTCATTATAGCACAGTACATAAAGCAAGGTACCCTTATGAGGGTAAACCTCGCTCATCCATACAGATTTCACTAAATTGGAATTTGTGGTAATCGATTCAGAGTTAATTATTCCATTATCCAGCCCTTGTGCAACAGACATTTGTTGAGCGCCTGTGTGAGCTGTGTACTGGCAATAACAAAGGGCGCTCAAAGCTGAGATCGAAAGTAGGTGGGAATGGTAGGGCGGGATTTGAACCAGGGGACTTCTGACGGACTTTTGTCCTCACACCTGTCTCTTTTCACTTCACCACTCAGGCTTTGCCTGGACCTGTGGAATCTTGGAGAGCCACTTTGCTCCTGGGTCGGCTCAAAGATTTTATGACTCTCTGAACAAGAAATAACTTTGCCAAGTAATCGAATCCTTTAGGCTCTTGCCACACCTGAACTTTGTTCTCAGCAGCATTTTGTTAGCTATTGTTGGAAGATGCTTTGGGAATTTAAAAGTAACAAAGTTAGGATTCCTTTAAAAATGGTCCATAGTTCAGACCTAAATCGTTTTACTGATATTTGGTGAGGTCTTTGGGTCAGGGCTTGAACTGAGTATCCTGTGGGTCTTTGACCCGGGGGGTGACTTTAGGGACCAGAGGGCCAAGGAGATTGGCTCTCAGGTGGCCCAACGAGGAAGGAGAAGTTTCTTCAGATGCCATTAGAATCCCATTGAGAAGCACTGGGGCGGGTGGTGCTTGGTACTGATTCAGGTGTCTGATGTCACACAGTTCACAGAGTTCTGCCACGTGCCAAAATTAGGTTTCAGATCAGTGGAAAGCTGCTATATTCAGGGGTCTAAGTGCTACTGCTGCTGAATCAAGGCCTGAGCAGCTCGATTGAGGGGGTCGAGCAGAGACACTCTGAGTTTTTGAAGCTCCAGAAAGTTCAGAGGAACCTTGGAGAAGGGATTCCTGCACTGGGTGGGAAGTGGAGAGGTGACCTCTGAGTTACATTTAACTCCCGAGTCTGTGATTCTGAGACTGATGGAACCTCCTTTTCTCCAATCACCAACATTCACTCTAAGACCTGGATGAATTTCTGAGAATTAGGCTGGTGGAGAAGGAAGGGCCTGGGGCTCCAGATGGCCCTATGTCCTCTGGCACAGCACCTCCCTCCTCCTCAGGTGCAGTCACGAGAGAGGTAGGGTTCTGGAATCTGCTAGACTAGTCTCTACCTCTCATCCCAGTGGCAGGGGATGGGGTGTGGGGAGGCACCATGGCATGAGGGTGTCAGAAAGCCCAAGCGTCATTCTAAACTTAAATTCTTTTCATCCATGCTCTGCAACCAACTTTGTGTTGGGCAGAGGGCCTTGATAAATAACAGCTTAATGATTAAATGTGTCACCTTGACAAAACTCTCCCACTTTCTCATTCTCCATCCTCACCAGCCAGTCTGTTAAAGGGAGGCCACATAGAAGGTGTCCCAGAGGGTCGTGCACCCACAAGTTCCCTTCCTGAGGGCCCTGGGCTTTCCAAGGTACAGGCAAACCCTCCATCTACCCTTATATCATGCCACTGATGCTCCCTTTCTTCTAGGCAGAAAGAAGATGCAAATGGCCCAAGGGATTGAAATCAGGGTAGGAACCTAGACTTTCTAAGCCTACAAAATTCCTCTCTCTTTTCCCCGTCGCCAAGCGTATGGCTGCAGCTACGCTTGTCACCATTCGAGATTACATTGGCCACAGGAGATGTGGATGATTTTTCCATTTGGTCCTGATGTTTATTTCATGCCCATCAATATCAGCCCATATTAGGACAGATGAGGTGGTTATTTACAGGCTGTGCATTTTCACACTTGGTAATTATAAACCCTTCCCCTGTTCGGTCAGAGTCGTGGAGATCTATTTTGGCAATTAGCAGTTTAGTATTTGTTTAATGGGAATGCAAGAGAGTGTTACGGCACATCAGTGCTCCACTAATGATTTGCCTGTCTCTTCTGGAGCTGGCAGGTTTGGGCCTTTTCCACGGTAGGTGAGGCCCGATGGGGAGAGGTTGGAGAGGGGAAAGAAAGGTGCGTTAGGCAGCCTGCCTGCCTCTCCCCCGGCCCCCAGTGCACACTTGCATGCACGCATGCACACGTGCACTCACAACTGGTGCTGTGAACGAGCCATGGATTTCCAGAGCACAGCAGCCGCCACTCGAAGGCACCTCACACAAGAGGCCGTTAGGCCAGATGCCATTTCCGTGTGACAGCTGTCAAGCCTGCCCGAACCAACTGCCTCTCTCCGACAGCTCACGCCTCGCCTCTCTTGGTGTCTTTCTCCCACCACCTCCCTCCCTGCACCATCTCCTGTTTAAACTCAGGCTCAGACATCCCCAGAGTGAGCGTCCTGCCCCCCCCCGCCCCAGGGTGGTGCTAGGGCTCCAGGCTTTGCCATCTCCGCCAGAATGGAGCCCCCACCCCGCCAAGCATCGCACAGGTGGACTCTTGCTCACCTTGCTCAGTTTTGAGATGGGGCCTCCCGGGACTGCTCCCCCAAAGGTATGCTGGCTCTGTTAGTGGCTGTGCCCTGGTGTGACTCATTTGCAGTAGGAAACGAACAGTGCTAGGTGTAGCTCCCTGCTTGACTGCATGGAGTGTACCTATGGGCACACACGTGTGTATGTACACACACGTTTATGTGAACACCGAGCTGGCTCTGGGAGGGGAATGCCAGGGATAGGGCAGTGACTAGACAGTATCTGTGTTCTGTGCATTGGGCACTCACCAGCCACCACTTAAGCCTTCTTAAACAGCTCTGGGAAGGGGGACACACTCAGCGTTTTTAGCACTCATGCACAGCGGGGACTTGCATGGGCTGAGCGCTGGCCGGTGCTGGGGCCCCTCTGTCGGTTCCAGCTGTGCCACCAGCTTGCTCTGGGCTTTTAGAGTTCACCCATCTAAAAGGAAGAGACCCCTCCATCCTCGTTTTCACTTTGCTTTCTAATCATTCCCACTTCTGAGCCAACGAAAGGCAGTAGAGGGCTCTCTCCTTGGTTACCGCATCACGTCTCTTAACTTTTTGGTTGGGTTTTAAGGCAGTGTTTGTCAGTTTCTTTAGGAGATAGTAGCACCACACTATGCTCTAGGGATTCAAAAAATAGAATACAATTAAGGGAGACCAATAGAAAGACGGACACATCTAGTTGTAAATCCTGGCTCCACTGTTCACTGCGTGTCTGATCCTAGGCAAGTCACTTAATCACAATGAGCCACAATTTCCTCATCTATATAATGGGTATGATAATACCTACTGCAGAGCTATTGTGATAATTAAATGGGCTTTTGCAAATTGCCTGTTAAGCTCTAGTAAATGCTAGCTATTACAATAATCATTTCGGGGGTGCGGGGGAGGATAGGCATTCCATAACTTAGAGTCTGCTCTTTACTTGTGGAATCAGAATCTCTGAGCCGGCAGCTTTGCCTTTAGGTAAGTAACATGTCCGAATCTCTAGGATAGAGTTGTTTGGAGATGCCACACCCCTCCATTACCATGGATATGTGTCTGTTCGTTAACTTCCTAACTGCTATCTGACGAACACTGCTGTTTGCTTGTTTAAGTTAAATGGGAAAACGGAATGACCTCACAAGAATTTTTAATAAGTAAAAGTAGAAAAAATAAGGAGGGTGATGAAGAATCTTGCCAGTGGGGAGAGAATATTCCGACCACAGTAAGACTTGGGAGTCTTCTATGAAAAGTTTAGGAAATGTTCTTAATGCACTGAACTGTATACCAAAAATGGTAGGTTTTATGTTATATACATTTAACTACAGTAAACAAAGGAATTTAGGCGACACTAAGCAGACCGTTTCTCGTGTTATTCAATTAAAGGCATGAGTTAAAATACACAAGCTTTCAGATGGATGTAAACTAGAAGTTTTCGATTCTTGGGATGAAGAGGGAAAGTGCCTAGGAGCAGCAGCTGTGATAAAGCTCGGAGGACACCTCCATCACTGCCATCTTCCAGGGCAGAAGCCAAGACGGGGGTGGCCGAGAAGCTCGCATGCCCGCAGCAAGCGGGTGACGAGACTCTGACACAGGGCGGGCAGGCACGGGCTGGCGGGGTGAGGTTCGACTCAGAAGACCAGCAGCCGAGCCCTGGGCCCAGCCCCGCTGCCCGCTCCAGGACCACCAGGGAAGAAACTGAGGCTCAGAGTATTTGTAATAGTTCCTGCCTCCTGGGGTCACTGTGAGGACCAAAGCGTAATAATATATGTGAAAATATGGGTGGTGGTGAGAGGAAAACAACGGTTTTGTTAGGTTTTCTTACAAAGTCCTGTGTTCAGTTTTTGGCCCCTCTGAGCTTCTCCGAGGACAGAACTCATCCTAAGACCAAGACGAGGTGAGGAGAGCCGTCTAAAAGCAGCATATGGCAGAGGGCCTGCCTGAACCTGACTTCTGGCAGGGGATAAAGTGCCAGCCTCTAGGCAGCTGAAGGCCCGTGTGATACCCCCTCCTTTTTTTGGGCTCATCTCCACACAAACACATGCTGTGATTAAGGCTCAACTCAGCTGTATTTAGCCATTGAGAACAGAGGTTCTCAACCTTGGCTGCACCCTGAAATCACTGGGGAGCTTTAAATGCTCCTCCGCCAGGCTTCCCATTCCTGAGTTCTGATTTTAACAGGATGGGGGGCAGGGAAGGGGTGCCTCAGCAGCAAGGATTTTAAAAGTTCTGGTGATTCTGGTGAGCAGTCAAGCAGTCAGGGCTGACAACCACTGATCTAGATCTCAGTGTGAGCTAATGAGATTTTCCAGCCTGCTCTCTTTTCTCCTCCATTTTTCCTGTTGGGCAATGATTAAAGACAGACCAACCTCACTCTTGGTAAGACCACAGCATCCTGAGCAGTCTCGTTTCTATAAACTAGACACCATTACTGGGCTTTGGGACAGGCACAGATTTTGTTTCTGTCCAGCTGGTTGGGGGGAAGCAGAGAGCGGGGCCATCCTATGTTCTGAGACAACCGTGGGATAAGGCAGCCTCCGTCTCCAGGGCCGATTCCAGCAACTCTGTCCTGGACAGTCCTGCCTCGTATAGGAGTCTCCCCTCTTGTGAGTTTAGCGCCTTGAGTTTATAGAGCATAGTAAGCCCTGTTAAGCCCTGCACGCTATAGTATCATGGTATTGCATTCATGGGTGTTTATTTAAACTAACGTTGGAAGCGTTTGAGTGGGAGCAGGAAACGAAATTCAAGGGCATTTGTTCTGGGGGAGTTTGAAGAGCTGTGTTTCTTTTCTTCCCCTCCCTCTCCCTCCTTGTGTCTGGACAGATAATTTAAGGATCATTTGAAGTGCCATTTCCTGCTTGGTTCTTGATAACGTATGTTGTGCGGGTGTGTGTATTCGTTTCCCAAGAAAAGTAGGAAAATTCTCTGGGTGTGTTGGTCACAGCAAAGCTCTGGAACGTCCTCACAGAACAGAGAGTTTGCAAAGGACCAGCGGCAAATTTGATGCTCCTAGATGTCGTCCCAGCGGGCTCTGCGGTCCACGTTAGCATTCTAGGCGGAGAATCTTTGCGGAAGGATCTTAGGTGACCATCTCATACAGTTCCCTGTGTTCACAGATGAGAAACTAAGGACAGAGAGGGAGGTGACCTGTCCTCAGTGAGATCCCAGTGGAGCTAGGATTAGAACACGGATTCTGCCCATGCTTTGTGCAACACCACCTGCCGCTCTCAGCTGCCTCCCAGCACCTGCTGAGTTATCCCCGGCAACTCTTTTTCATTTAGCTGTCTCCTGAGAACAAGTTGTTTTCATCCCCAAATCAGCTTTACTCACTATGTAACTGGGGGGACAAAAACTGCAGGCAGGAGAAGCAGCAGTCTGGGGGCACACTCTAGGGTCCCAGCCTTTGGCTAACCAACTGGACAAACAGAATCTTTATGCTCTCTGACTTGAAAGGTTTCTTCTTCTTCAGCTAGCACTTGAGCTGGGCTGGCTAAAGTCTCACCTCTGGATATGGTCAGCACCATCTGGCTACTTCTAAAATCCCCCAGCAAGAATGTCTGGCTCACAATAAATCTTTTGACTCATTATAAAGAGAGTTCACTCCTTCATTAACTGAATTAGGATTAGAGAGGCATCACCCACTGACTTGAGTGCTAATTATTGCTGATTTTCATGGTGCTCATTTAGTGACGAACATGTTGCCAGTTTCTCTTGGCGCTTCTGGGATCTCCATCTCCGACCTTGCTGCCGGGGTGAGATTAAGAAGTGGTTCCTTCACACCCTAATACCTGTTTTTCACTTGGAATGTGGAACTTGAGAGTTTAATACTCAGCCCACGTTCTGTATTTTACTACCTTCCACCCCTTTTCTTGTCTGTTCACTGTCTAGCATTATCGAGACTTGATATATGTTCTGATAGAGTAAAAGCTTTCGTTTTGTTTTGTTTTGTTTTTTTTTTTTTTTTTTTGTTTTGAGACTTGATATATGTTCCGATAGAGTAAAAGCTTTTTTTTTTTTTTTGAGAACAGGGACCATCTACGAGTTACCTGTTGCCACAAGAACACTGTGTAACAAATGGCCACGAAACCTCCATGGCATGTAATAGCTGTTTATTTCACGTGTCTAGAGTCCACGAGGAGTGGTTCTGCTGATCTTGGCTGGGCTCACTGGCACGTTTTGCAGTTGACTATCTGTCAGTGCTTGTAGGTTGGCCTCAGCTAGAGCAACCAAAGGGACTTGGCCCTGCTCCACGTGTCTCTCATCCTCCAGCAGACTAGCTTGGGGATGCCCTTCTCATAGTGAATGCAGAGGTGCAAGAGAGAACGCGCAGAAACAAGCAACTCCTCTCAAGGCCGAGCCCCAAATGGGCATAAAGTTCTCTCCGCGTCATTTTATTGACCATATCAAGTCAAATTCAGATACGCAGGATGGGGAGGTAGACTCTGCCTTTCTGGGGAGAGGAAATGCAAAAGTACAGGGTAAGGGGTGCGAGGCCATTGATGGCAATCAGTCTGCCAGGGACCTGTGTCATTTACCTCTTCTTTGTACTTTGGCTGATGCTCTGCCTCTAGGGAGTGCCTAATAAATATATGTCCCATAAAAGTAAATAAAGTTAACGTTAGCTAGATTTTCTAATCAGGACTGAGTTGGCTGAGTGATGTAGACATTAATGAGAGTTTATCTGTTAGAAGGAAAGTTTACATCATCCTGGTAGAATCTGAATTTTTTCTGCACTGGGTGCAGGGCCAGCTTGGTTGCCACAAAGAAGTCCTTCTCTCTTTGTCATCTTTTCCATCATGGTCCTCCCTTTGCCATTTTTTCAAGATCTTAGGACACAAGTGTCCAAGAGTTGGGGAACAAAGGGGAGAACTGTTGCCAAACTGAAGTGTATCAGTTGCTTTTGGAAGAGAAGTTTTGTTCCACGTATTGAGTGCTGAGTGTATGTAAAGAGGAAGAAGCGGCTCTGCCCAGTGCCTTTGACCTTTGCTTTTGTTTCTCATCCTTGAGAGTAGCACATAGAAAGTAGGATCCACAGGCCAGGAGCTGCATCAGCATCACCCAGGAGCTTGTTAGAAACGCGAATGCTGCCGAGTCAGACATGCTGAGAGTCTGTGTTTTAACAAGCCCTCCGGGAAATTCTGACGTGGGGGAAGTTTGAGAAACCCTGCCCCACCCCCCAGGGCCATAGAGCTAACCGTACAGCTCCCGCTAATGACTCTCAGGTGTGGTGTGTGCATGGTACACACCTCTGAGGATGTTACAGCAGAGTCCAGACCTTTTGATAGGCAGAAATACACATTCAGGACTTTCTGGTGTCCATACAAAGGGAGGGGGCATCCTCAGACATCTCACGTCAAAGTTATTTCACCCTGCTTTGTTGTTCACATACATACATTACCAAGAATGCCAAGGCTGCATTTTAAACCTGCCTTATGTTATTAGAAGACACATCTCAAGGTACCAGGCATGTGCCAGGATGTAGGACAAAGTGTGTGCTGAAGTTCAGACATCTCCTCCTTCTCACTCTCTCCAGGGACCCCCAAGACTACTAGGTCTGTGGGCCCACCTTTGATGCAAAGAAGTCTGTAAGACAGGTGATGCTGAAGTTCAGACACCTCCTCTTTCTCACTCTCTCCGGGGACCCCCAAGACCACTAGGTCTGTGGGCCCCACCTTTGATGCAAAGAAGTCTGTAAGACAGGTGAGGGCACTGTCAACACAAATAGCAGTACTGATCTTAAAAGGGAAGGTGGTATCCCTTGAGGAGGCATTTCACAAGGGTTAAGGGTTAATGGCCTGAAAAAACCCTGTTTCCACCTCTCCCCCAAGTTTTTGTGATCTTCTAGCACCCCAGATGAGGCCTGGCCTGCATGTTGTATCTGATGACTCTGTACAGCCAACTAATCAGTCTCAGTCTGTCTCTGTCTCTGTCTCTGTCTCTGTCTCTGTCTCTGTCTCTGTCTCTGTCTCTGTCTCTCTCCCTCTCTCTACCTCTCTCACCCTCTGTATGTGTGTGAAAGAGAAAGACAGATGGGGACAAACACACAGCGTTATCAGTTTACTGGCTCCCTCTCTCGCCCTCTGTATGTGTGTGAAAGAGAAAGAGAGAGAGAAAGACAGACGGGGACAAACACACAGCGTTATCAGTTTACTGGCTCCGAGGTCGAATCCTAGTCACCTTGACTGTCCCCTCGTTCCCCCGTGACGGAGACACACACAAGCCGCTTCTGTTTGATTCTCATAGAACCGTGAGAAACAGCCCCGTATGTGAGGCCATGTTTTTCATTCTATTCAGTCTTTGTATATTCAGATTCTTCCAGTTTCAGCTCTTGCTGTTCTGCCAGATTTCCATCGCATTGATGGCTTCTCTGAATTAATGTGTTTTGCAATCGCTGAAAAGTTTTTTTCCCCCCAAGCACCGGGACTTATCCAGATTGATTTTTTTTTTTTCCCTTTCTCTTTCCTCTCTAGCTACTTCTTAGATGTTTTATTTTGTTAAGTGTTAATAGAATTTTTCTTTTGGCCTGACACTTTATCTATTCAGGGGGTCTTTGCAAGTCCCATTGTACAACTGGACTATGGAGGAAAGAGCTCTATTCTTTTCGACAATGGTTGCCCTAAAAAATATACACCGCTCCTCCCCCTCGCTCACCAGGATAGAGCGAATGATGGGAGGGCAGCAGCAAAAAACGCCCAGACTAAGGCAGAAAAAGGGGGAGCCACTTATGCACTGTTGAAAGGGGGGTTTGAAACTACATTATTTTAAAAATTCAAAATATTTATTTCCTAAGGGGATCTGAGTTTCAGTACCAAAACATAGCCAACACAGAAGGGAGGCTGTTTTTCTTACTGTTAGACATTTTTAGCTCAAAATATGGACTTGGCAAACATGTTAGAAAATATGGAGATGGGTGCGAAACAGATGTCACATTTACCTGCGTGATACCCAACAGGCTTCAGCCCCCACCCAGCCGCACCCCAGGCATTGGAATTCTAATCGAGGCCCAGGGTCTGAATCTGCGACACCATATGCTCAAGTGTGACTACTCTGTGTACAAACAAACCCGTTGATCTTCTGGTGGTTTTGCTTGAGCGGTGCATAGGAGGCAGATGCTGTGGTGTGTAGGGCCTCAGCAGGTGCCCGGGGGACTCGCCAAGCCTCTGGCCAGGGAGGAGTCTGCTGAAGGCACCCAGGCTCCAAAATAGCATTACCTACTCCCATCAGCCTGGTGCCCGGGAGAGAGAGGGCGGCTTCCTACTGGAGGATCAGTTACCATGCAAGGCCATTTTCCTCCCAGTAACTGACTTCAGAAATGGGGACCAGAAAGGGAAGGCCCCAGGAGCTTGTTCGTTCAGGCTCAGTTGCTTAGCAACAAAAGGGGGTCCTGACTCAAGAAGAGATTTTTAAGTGAGGCCAGTGTCTTGGAGGTTTGTCTAGCTTGTCTAACCGCCTCTTCCATTCTTACCTTGACTTTGCTTTTTCCCCTGTTGTACATGATGATGTCTAGAAAAAATGGATTTGATTTGTCTGGAAGCACCATTTTAAACTTGGTTTTATTGCTTCGCCCAGTGTCCTCCCCTCCGTCGAAGACTATAGTCTGGGAGGAGTGAGGAATGAAGAACCTATGAATTCTTTTCTCAGCCGGCTTAGATCAGGCCCCCACGCTCATTTGGGAGCCTTCGAGCTCCAGTGAACAGTGCTCAGCCCTTCCCGACCACATACACACACTGAAATTGCTCCAAGCACAGAGCCCTGTGGTTAACAGTTTTGTTCTCCCATAACCACATGGGTTGGGTTATATTTTTGCTGCCAACCTTGGGCACAGAATGAAGGAAGAGGCCGGGCCGCTTACCTGACCAAATCAGGTACCATCCCCCAGTGAGTAGCTGATTGGCTAGGGTAACACCTGCACTAAAGATGTGTATTTTGTGGAACAAAAAGGATTAGATTATGAATAAAAGGAGTGGAGTTCAAAGCCAAATCTAATTTAGTAAGTGTCAGTTTCTCGAGATCTAGGTGGGAATCAAGTGTGGATCCTGAAATCTTATTGCTAGAAATGTTCAGAGGGTTGCTGGATGCACAGGAAGACTGAAGAAGGGCCTAGGAAGAGACAGAAGATGCCTTGGATATTTCTTCTCCTTGATGTTTTTGAAAGGTTCTAGCATGAATGTATTAGTCCACAGATGGGTGGCTTAAATGAATTCATTGTCTCACAATTCTAGAGGCTTGGAAGTCCGAGATCAAGATGTAGGCAGGGTTGGTTTCTTCTGAGGCTTCTCTCCGTGGTTTGTAGGTGATCACTTTCTCTGTCTTCGCATCATCTCGTCTCTGTACCTGTGTCCAGATTTCCTCTTCTTAAAAGGGCACCAGTTGTACTGGATCAGGGCCCACGCGAATGACCTCATTTTAACTATTACCTCCTTAAAGACTCTGTCTCCAAATACAGTCACACTTTGACATACTAGGGGTTAGGACTTAAACATATGAATGGAGCAGGGAGTACAATTTAGTCCTTAACGATCAAGTTCCATTGTTTATAACAAAACAATTTAAATATTAATCAGAAGGATAATTAAGCTATAGCTTCTCAATCCATGAAATATTATGCAGCAGTCAAGATAGTATTCACAATATCTCACGCTCATTAGGTTGACTGCTATCCAAAAAGGAGAGAGAGAGAGAAAAGAAAAGTGTTGGCTAGGACGTGGAGAAATTGGAACCTGTGTGCGTTGTCGGTGGGAATGTAAAATGGTGCTGCCAGTGTGGAAAACAGTATGGTGGTTCCTTAAAAAATTAAAAATAGAATTACCACATGATCTAGCAATTTCACTTCTGGGTATATACCCAAAAGAAATGAAAGCAGGGACTTGAAGATATGTTTGTACACCCATGTTCATGGCAGTGTTACTCATAATAGCCAAAACCTAAGTATCCATCAGTAGGTGAATGATAAGCAAAATGTGATATACATACAATGGAATATGGATGAACCTTGAGGACATTATGCTAATTATAATAAACCAGTCACAAAAAGATACATACTATGTGATTCTCCTTAAACGAGGTACTATGAGTAGTCACAGTCATAGAGACAGAAAGTAGGATGGTGGTTGCCAGGGGCCGAGGGGCTGAAGGGATGGGGAGTTATTGTTTAATGGGCATAGAGTTTCAGTGTTCCGAGGTGAAGGAGTTCTGGAGCTGGATCGTGGTGATGTGATGTTAGTGCAACATTATGGATGTATTTAACACCACTGAACCATACACTTAAAAATGTTTAAGGTGGCAATTTTTATATTATGTATATTTTACCATAAAAAAAAAACCTAGGAAAAAAAGATAGTATTCACAATGTAGTAACCTGGGAATTTTTTGCAATACTGTAGTATTCCGTATAAAAAAAGAACAAAGGAAAAATTTTGTATACAATATGTTTTAAACTCTGTTAAAATAGACATAGATGTTTTTTAAAGCAAAAACTATAGGGAAATAAATGCACCAGATGTTAACTGTGGTTGTGCTAGGTGGAAAGACCAAATGACAGGTGATCTATTTTTCTTTCTAAGTTTTTGTATTTTCAAATAGAATTTAATGAGCAACTATGACTAATATAATGGAATCCGCCCCATACGTAATGTTTTGTGTATTTGGTTAAAATTGCTAAAGCAGGCTCTATTCTCTGTTTGTTTTGCAGGTGGAGGATGCAATGCTGATGTTTGATAAGACCACCAACAGGCACAGAGGTAAGAACCCCGGTGTAAGGTCGCCTTTCCGTTTCTTGCCACCCTAGTCCCACAGACAACAGATACAGCAAATTAAGCAGATAGAGTTGGCCATCTGTTGAAGATCTGAATTAATGGAGAGTCACAATAGCATAAAGGGACCAGATACTGGACAGTTCAAAAAACCATTTCCTTATGACTTGAGAATTGTCATTTAATTATGCAGCCACGCCCAGCAGAGGTTCAGATATACTTTTCAAATCCCGGCTTTCTAAACCTCAGCACTAAGTGATCCAAGTAGAAATTATTCCATAGCAATTACTCTATTGAGTTTCCAATTTGCATTGAGAGGGAGGGGATTTGGAAGCACACTGTCAATCCAGAGAACTAAAAGGGGGCGGGGAGGGAAGCCTCGTTATAGGTTTATTGGATGTGTACAGTGATTATAGACTAGGAAATGCCCTTCCGCACCTCTGGGATGTTTGGAGGGCATCTGTGACTACTCATATTTTCTCTTGAGCTCTTATTGTCCCATCCGTGTTTTAGAAAACGGGTCTCAGCTTGGGATCTGTAAACCCCTGAAATGACACGCAAAATGTTTTGTTTGTGCTTTCCTTGGGAAAGGATCCCTAGCTTTGAACAGATTCTCAAAGGGGTTTCTAACCTCCGTCTCCCCTAACCCCCCAAAAAAGAACACATTAAAATTATTGTTTTAAACAGAAAATTGGATGAATCTAGAAAAATCCACCCCAGAGGAAATAGGGTAAATGTTATGGTACAACATTCCAGCCTCCTATTCTCAGGACGCGCCTGGTTTCCGGGGTTCCTATTAACAGGGCGCTATTGGGCAGAGCTTCCGAAGTGGGGTGGCAGGAAGCAACGTTCTCGAGCGGAGCTGGAGAGAGCGGTGTTTCCTTGCCACTCGGATTGCATTTAGATGTTTCTTGTGTTGTTTACATTCTTGCTGTCAACTGTGATTAGAAGCAGTTACCCAGGGCCGACCGTCTCTCCTGTTTGGAGCAGGCAGGAGGAGTGAAAGGGAGGAAGCAGCGGAGTGGGAACCGTTGCTGGTGGGGGCGGGGGAAGGAAGGGGCTGTCCTGAGTGTGTGCGCCTGGTCCTCGGCTCCTCATGCATCGCCTGCAGCGTCCTCGAAAGGGAAAATGGAAAGGTGCGCAGAACACTGGGGTGTCCATGGTGTATACATGTTGAGGAGGGCTGAGGAGTGGAGGGAGGCCAGGAGAGAAAAGACGAGCTTATAGGTGTGGAATGACTGCCTTTGTCCTCTGCATTGCTCAGGGGCAAGAGCTGAGAGAGTGACACAGGACGGTGACACCTGCGATGGGCAATTCACAGTTATCCTGTACCATCACCCACATTGCGTCGCCTTTCATGGTTTCCCAAGCATTGCTGTCACGTGACCACAGAGCATCCAACCCAGATGTTCTGGGTTGGGTGGAGCCCTCTCATTACATCTTCATCGCAGTGGCTTTGGGGAAATCATGTAACTTCTTCATGCCTCTGTTTTTTCACCCGTGAAATGAGGGTGACTTTAGTACTTCTTATAGGCTTGTTTGGAGAGTGGAGTGCCAGGCACATTGTCGCCTGTGCATAAACTTTAGCGCTTCCTCCTTTTTCTTATCATCGTCATCACCTCCGCTTTGTCTGTGAGATAACCACAGCTCAGAGGAGGTGACTGCTACACCCAAGGTCAGAGCAGCGACTCAGACCTACGGCTGCTGATTTCAAATTCTACTCTTTCTCTGTCGTCTTCACATGGGGAAGGGTTTGTTAAGAACGTTTCATCTCTTTATTTGCAGGGTGGGCGAGGCCCATCTGAACATGGCACTAGTGTCCAATGTTAGAATTCGTAGTCCTGGAACATACCTGAGTGGCCTCTAGTCAGTATTATTATCATTCTTTTTTGAATATCAATGAATAAAAAGGTATTTTTAATCTCCTGCTCTGTGTCAGGCCCTGTGCTGGAGGAAATGATAAATCGTATCATTCGACCCTCACAGCTGTGCAGGTAAAGGGGTTTGTCATCTGAGGAACCGGAGAAGGCCGGTGACTCTGTGTGTAGTAACTGGCAGAGGTACACTCACACTCAGGACGTCAGGCTCCTGGGTTCCAGGAAAAGTTCTCCCTTCTTACTAACCCAGTTGCTGCCTGCTGTGGGTGAAGCCTCTTCCCTTTGCCCAGAGGTGCTAAGTACAGTGATGAGGCGGTGATCCCTCTGTGCCTGGTTGAGGGAACCCTTTCCTGCTGTGAGGCGGAGGGCGTCCAGTCCATGGTCCCGTGCTCAGAGTGGCTGCAGGGACGTCCGTGCTTGCAGTCCGAAGTCAGGACTTTGGGTGGGCATAGGTGGGTGGGCAGAGCCCCCGATGTATGCACGGCCTGCCCAAGCCAAGGCAGGGCCTGCACTAGCATCCTTCTGCCCTGCCAGAGTTTCCAAATTCTTTTGGTGGATGCAAGACCCTTTACATAATTTATGAAGCCAGAACAGATGACAGGTGGGGCATCTTATTCAACAAGTATTAAGAATTTCAAGATGACAACAGAGCATTCAATCCCGAGTGGAGCCCTTCTGAGCATGCGCCGTATGTGACCGCATAGGCTGCCCACCCATGAAGCGGCCTGAATGGGAACAGGCAGCTGGTGGGGCCGGGGAGGACAGGCGGGAGGGAAGATGTGCCTGGAAGTTTCAACAGGAAGGACCTGACATGCTGCGTCCCCTTTTCTCCCGCATAGCAGTCTGTTCCCTGAGGGGCTTTGGCCTGTGCACGTATTCCAACCCCTCTAACCAGCTGAGGAGGGTTTCTTTTTGAAGTGGGTGCTAAGCTGGGGTAATACTTCAGTGATTTAGAGCAGTTAGGGGAGGAAAGAATTTTTTAAGAAAAGAACATATCGTAGCAGAAACACAACTGTGTATATGGAGTCGGAGGGTGGCCCCCCATCCCTGGCTTGATGGAATGTGCATTTGGAATCAGATGATAAGCACACACACAAAATAAAATCCTCCTGCAGCCACCTTGCCCCAACCTTCCCATCACCTCCTCAGCTTCCTGTTTTCCATTATCTTATCAGGAGGAAAGTGCTGCACTAGCAGAAGCTGAGGACACCTCTCTGGCTGGCACTGCCTCTCTAGCTTTCTTCTTAAAGAGCCCCAAACCATTAACCTCTTGGCATTGTCACAGCACTTGCTCAGCACTTCTCATCAAACTCCTAACCCGGCCCTGCTGGGCAGCCTGCAGTATTGCCTCATCCTTAACCCCAGGCATTTGAAAACCACCTGTGTGCCCTTGGAACTGTGACAGCTGCTCTTCAGGGAGAACTACATGGGACTGGGCCTGGTTTTTCTGAGAGTCTGGTCAGTCAGGCTCAAGGGACCCACGCAGGCCACACTTGCCATTATGGGCCAGGGATCAGGGCAGAATTTCCACTCTTTGCCCCACAGTGGCCATTTCCTGCCCCTGTTCTCTGTTGGGTCCAGTAGGTTACTTTTGCACAACAGTTTGCTTCTCCTGTTTCCAGAAGCACTAGCCTGTGTCTCTTCCCGTATTAAATCTGCACTTGGACCGTTTGGCACCGTGGGAAAGGTCTTAGGGGACAGGAGACAGTGAGCCCTCCCTCATCCCGGAAGCAGGAAGGAAGTCGAGCAGCAGTTAGTTGAGTCACACAGAAGTGCGGAGTCTTCCTACCTTTCTCCTCACAGAGACTGCCTTTCAGCTTCTGCTTTCCCTTGATGTTTAGCCGGAGGCACTTTTCCTAATTTCGCTGAACACCTCAGGCTCCTACTCTGAAAAATACAGGAACTGGGACTGATGAGTTCCTGGACCTGAAGTATGTTTCTGGCTTTTAGCTTTTTATCTGAGACAGTATCCAAGATTAATTCCTTCTTTATTTTATTAGCCAGGGGAGGGAGGTGGGCAGGTGTAGGCTGGGTCCCCCGAGATGAGGGTTAGCATGCAGGAGTGCCCTAGACGAGGAAGCTGGCAGAGGGGGAAGCCCGTCTGTGATGCCGTGGGGAATTCTGAAGACGGCGCTGACCCCAGGTGGGGTGAGAGGGCTTGCCTTTCTCTCTGTATGTTGATTAGTCATTGGATGCAGCCCATCCCAGGAAGCAGGTGTGACCTTGGGCTTCTACTGTGGAAATCCTGGAGGGGGCGGACAGCTGGAGGCCATCCTCCAGAGGCACTCCTAGCAGATACCAAAGCGGGATCTGGGTGTCCCATCACAGTGCATACCATGGTGGTCCAGTGGGTTCTGTGTTAACCAAGCCATGCTGACACACTCGGTAGAAACAGCCAGCACTTTCTGAGCACTTAACATACCAAGTGCCTGTGCATACTGTTGCATCGTCATGACAGACAGTCTTAGGTGAACCCAGCTTCCCAGCATCCCCCTCTAGACAGGTGTACACCCAGCCTACCTGAAGCAGAGCTCATGTTCTGACACTGTGCAAGCACCGTGCTAAGCAGTGGTTTAAAGCAGGGGAGCTGGTGATGTTAAGAGCTAGAACACCTCCTTCTTATTAGTCCTTCTCCATACCTACCCTTCTTGGTGGACTATGGTGCACCTCCATTTGCAGATGAAGAAACTGAGGCACGGAGAGTTTTAGAATGTCCCATAGCAGGTTCTTACAGCCAGGAAAGAGCTGTGCTACTGGTAGAAGCTGAGGCCTTCCTTGGCCGCGCCCATCACTTCATTCCTTGGCCTTCCATGAGGTTATTTGTTCCCAAGGGGAGGGAGTGTGGTGGCTTTCCAGTTTTCTCAGAGTCATTTCATTTGCTCTTTAAAAGTTGTTAGAGGTGGTCCGAAAAATATTGGACTGATCATCAAATAATTTAATCACTGGGGATAAGTTTGTTGCTTTCTCCTTGCAAAACTTAGATAAGATCTTGAATTCAGCATTAGGTATCGATCCCAGAGTTGGGCTGGCGGGGGAGAGGCGCTGAGGAAGAAGCTACAAGGTGCTGCCCTTTCTGAGTCACTGCTTGGTTGGCAGAGGCTGAGGGGGATTGGGAACCATAGCAGGGAGCGGGAGAGGGGGGGACCGTTCAGCTCTCTCCCCACCCTCCCCGCATCAGCCCTGTTTGAGAACGTGGAATGTGGGGGTGCTGGTTGCTAAATACATCTCACACTTCCTTATGGGGGGCCCTCCATGAGCACCATTCCAGGGGAGACTCAGCTGCCCCTCCTTCTGACCCCAGGGTTCTAGGTTGATGAACCCTGCACTGTTGGCTCCTTCCAAATCTGCCCCATCAGGGGAGAGCTGGGTGGTTGGGGGCTCCACGGAAAATGAGCCGGGTGTCTTTGAAGCTTATCGGACACCTGGTGGGGGTCAGCTGGAGAGGGAGTGGCGTCCAGGGGAGCACAGAGGAGACTTGGAGACTTCTTACTCCCTGTGGCTCCCATTACCCAGCAGGCCTGTTTGCTGCATAACAGTGCCAGAGGCAAAGGAACAGGATACACTGAGAGAAAAATAAAGATCAGTGTGATAGATGACTCCTCTCCCAACTGTTAGCAGTCTCTTATTAAGTGCAATGCTAATGGCTTTGGAGAGGAACAGCAGCTCTGAGGCAGACCCCAGCCCCCCAACAGGCCCCCTCGCTGTATTGTCCTCAGCCCCAGAGTGGTTTCGTGAACCTCAGTGAGCGGGCTTACCATGTGGCTGGCTGTGGGACTGAGCTGGCTTCTCCCCCAAAGCTCGCATATCTCTGTCCCTAAAAGTTTAAGGTCTTCGTAAATTGTATAATCAGTTTATTTATTAAAATGGTGCCAGTGAGATGAAGCTAAAACTGTGATAGGAGATAATGCTTTTCTAAGGAGAAAAAATAGCCCTTAATGTCCTGACTACCTGCCAGACACTCACTTTTGAAATTGACCTCTGAAGTCTATACCGACTCTTTTATGTACACTAAAATGATTAAGAATTACACTATAATTATTTGTGTGTTGGAGCCTATTTCCCAAGGCCGGGGAGGGGAGGGACATGTCGGAAGAGTTACACAAAGGCATAAATTAAAAATAAAATGGTATTGCTTTGTTTATAGGTGTGGGATGTCAAAGATAATGTGTGTGTGTGTTTTCTAATGAGATTCTGGCATTCCGACTACGTTGGTAAGAGGGTTGGAACCCTACAACTCATAAATGTGACTTTGTGGGACGCGGGAAGATGTGTGCTTCACAAAGAGGCTAGGTCCATCTGGTTGGGAAAGTTATTAGGTGGGGTGGAAAGCATGTTAAGGGTTTGCAGAATCACAGCTTGTGATGACATTAGTGCTGATGTGACACGAGGGCATCTTGCAAAACACCAGTGCCCACAGTTTGGGTCTGGTGCAAGATTTCGCTGACCGGTCCGCCCATCCTGGAAGAGTCACGCCCTTTGCATTTCCCCACCTCTCGGATCTGTTCTCTCATCCTTCGTGCTAATTGCTAATGGTGTCAGGCACCCATCACACTCCACCCCGAGTCTGAGATGGGTTAAAGGGGTTTGTTGGAAACCTGTAAACCAATAGCTGATCATTATTGGTATTGATTCCAGTTCTGCACCTGAATTGGAAGCCGGCTGACAAGAAAGCTGCTGGTCTCTCATAGACCAGCACAGAGCTTTCCATCTGGTCCATAGTAGGATGTGGCCATCAAGCACGCCCTTGGGCTCTTTAATGCAAGTAGAGGTCTAGATCAGGTTGGGTGATAACACTAAGAAAGAGACTGGTAAACCAGTCTCCAGCAGAGAATGTTCAGAATGGGGTAGAGACTCGATACCATTGAGTCTCATCCAGGCTGTTCAGAGAGAAGAGACTTGGGAGCCAGGGGGTGAGGGTCTGGCGGTGATGTGGACATTAATTGCAGTGCTTCTGTCTGGAATCATTCTAAAGCCAGAGCTGTATAAGGGGGATAGGCGTGCTTGTATGTCCACCATGAGGGGTGCACCCCATCTTCTTCACTCCCCTTCAGGGCTTTGCCCTGCCTGTGGGCTGTGCAAACTTGCTCCACCCACCCTGGCCCCCAGCATCTTCCCCACAAGGCCTGGCCTGTCACCTGACCCATCTCAGGCCCTCCTCCAGAGCCTACAAGGAGTCTATGAGGAACGCTGGGTAAGGGAGGGGAGGGTGTGAAGAGCCACAGCCTCCACCCTGAGCCATCACTCAGAGCCCAGCCCCCTGGAGCTGTCTGCACATTTTATTTTCTCGTTAAATAAACACCATTAGCCTTCCCGAGAAATTGGTGCAAACATGACCTCACAAATAACCAATTAAAAGGGCGAGGTTGAAGGAGAATATGAATTTGAAAACATGCAGAGGAGGCCATTAAAGATTCCTGTAGATGCCCCAGCGCCGGCAACATCGATCTGGGACCTTAATTTTATTTCTGACGGGAAAGCTAGGAGTGTGCTTTAATCCCACC
>NW_006443570.1:10573700-10589347 GCF_000325575.1 Pteropus alecto
ACCCACCCCTCACACCCCCACCGCCTGCCAGCCAACTAAATTACGGAAGCGCCCATTCCGGCGCTGTCTCTTGAGATATTAATCAACACAGTAGCTTGGTTTCTGTTCACCTGCTTTTCTTTGTAGACGCGGAGGAATACGAAACCCTTAACTCCTTAGCAACAGGGCCGGGGACGGGGTGCCCAGCGCGAGAGGAGCTTGTGAACCCAGGGGAACTTGGCACCCTGGATGCGCTGCATTTTCTTTAGCGCAAGTATAAATCTTAAACTTTTTTCCTTTGGAATAAAAGCCCTGGCACCAGAAGGGCGGTGAGCTAATAGGTCTTCCTGCCTGCCTGCCTCCTGGCTGTGGCCCACGGAAGCAGAAAGGGAGTGGGCGCCGGGGTCAGCAACTTCACTGACCCAGAAATGGTTTTTTATAGAGAGGGACAATGAGGCTTTTTGTTCAGCCCTGTTCCCACAGAGGCCCAGGCTCTGACTCTCATGACATGTTTTAAGATCTTGGTGAGGGCAGAGTGTGGAGGCCTGAAGAGAAAGGACCCTTTGGCTTGGTGACTTGATTAAAAGCACCCCATATCTGAGCATCATGGGGATGCCAGGGGGACCAGAAGCCCCCGGCGGCTGCCTTCTGCTAGGACTGGAGGCTCCTACAGTTACTGTGCAGCTCTGCACTTAAGCTTCTGCTTTAAGCCTTGAGGATCAGAGGACACACACCAGCCCATCTGAAGTTCTGGATCACGCAGGGTGCTGGAAGGAGCCTAAGTTTCAGTGTTGACCATTCTTGGTTTCAAATCCCAGCTTTCCCATGGGTGTGATCTCAGCAAGTTACTGAAGGACTTTGAGCCCCGTTCGGCTCGCTGTGGAAGTGGCACATCTGCTCTGTAAGAGTTCAGTGAGTCAACTTGTAAAGTGCCCACGGTTAGTAGTTAGTGCCCGCTAGCCTTAGTTCTTTCCCCTTTAAAGGATGCCATCGGTTCAACCTCTTTAGGCAAACTACATCCTGTGCTGGAATTTTTAAGACCCTCCCCTTCACACACAAAATATATGCCTGCATGTGCATAGAATCTTTCTGAAAGGTACCCACAAAACTGGGAACAAAGAGTTAAATGACATAGTGGTCAAGAGCACACACTCTAGAGCCAGACAGCTGGTGTTTGAATCTAAGCTCTGTGACTTAATAGCTGTGTAACCTTGGGCAAGTTACTTCACCTCTTTGTGACTCAGATTCCTCATCTATAAAATAGGAATGATGACACTGGGTTAGCCTGAGGCTTACATCAGTTAATAAGTGTAACGGTCTCTGGCCATAGTAAGCACTCGAATATGTTTATGCACATGTATATGTAGTCATAGCTTGCAAAAATATGTAAATAAAAAACAACATTTGCTTCTGGGGAAGAGGATTAAGTGACCAGAGGTACAAAGATATGGGAAAACTTTTTATTATATACTCATTGACCTTTTGGATTTTTGCACCTTGTACATTTTTTTTTTTTTTTTTTTACCCATTCAGACATTTACTTTCTTAATGTAAGCTTTTAAAATTCATTCTGATTTGAATTGTAAATATGGTGATATGACAGCATGAGAGAGAATTAAAAAAAAATTCACCCCATTCTTAACACAATAACTTGTCACTTCTACCTTGTTCCCGGCATTATACGTAAATATTTTTTAACTTGGTTGTAATTACGGGGTCGTTACAACATGTGGTGGCTCGTACTTTGTCGAATGAAGTATGGGCCCTGCCTCATCTGAGTTTTCTGTCCTGCCAGGAAGAGAGACTCAGGAGCTTCAAAACAAGATATCATTACTCGCAGCCAAGAATCCTTTGCTTCTGTGTTGCCTCTGTCTTTTCTCCCCCCATCAACAGAGAGAGAGATAGATGAGGATTTTCTTAGTAGTTTCTGCTCCCCCCAGACAATGTGCTATTAATAGACTAGCCAGACTGGCCAAGTCTGAAGAGAAACCCAATTTGCTTGAGTTTATTCCAGAACAGAGTGGGAGAAAGGTTGGAATGGGGAGACCTATAAGTTCAAAGTGCTTTTTCATTAAAAAGAAAAAAGAAAAAAGAAAAAAAAATTTTTCTAAACCAAGTTACGGTTAATAAACATGTGGGGACCTTGCACAATGTGGCAACTGTGTTCCCATTGCTTACAGCTTAAGAGTCAAAGCAAGTACTCCAGTTAATGAAGCTTGTGAGGTATATGGGTCCTGTGACACGGGGTGAGAGCTTATGTCTAAAGTCACACTGCTAGGTTAAAGAGCTACCACTTATCAGCTGTGTGACCTTGGGCAAGTTACTAAACTTTTCTCAACCTCAGTTTTCTTGCCTGTTAAATGAAGCTAATGTTATGAACGCATGGACTTGTGAGGTTTAAGCGAGCTAATCTGTGCAAAGCATCCGATGCTTAGGAGACTGTCTGTAAATTTAACTTTATTATTATCATAATAACTTACTGTTATTTTACTACTAATAAGAATACTGTTACTGTCATTCCTTGGGGAATGAAGGCTAAGGCTTGCTAATTGGAGAACAAGTTAACACTCTAGAGGGCCGTTGGCAGATGCTGTCAGGTTTTCCAAGATGGGAGGGTATTGTAGGTGAATTGTATCCTCCCAAAAGATATATTCAAGTTCTCACCTCTGGTATCTCAGAATGTGACCTTATCTGGAAAAGGTCTTTGCAAATGTAATCAAGTTAAGATGAGGTCATACTGGAATAGGTTAATCCCATGCGACTGGTGTCCTTCTAAGAAGAGGCAGGACATGTGAAGAGAGACACACAAGGAGAATGTCATGTCAGCACGGAGGCAGAGATCGGAGTTAGGCAGGTGTAAGCCAAGGGTGGCTGGCAACACAGAAGCTGAGAGAAAGGCATGGGACCTTCGAGAGAGCGTGGGCCTGCCGACACCTTGATTTCGGGTTTCTAGAACTGTGAGAGGATACATTCTGTTGTTTTAGTCCCTCCAGCTTGTGGCGTTTGTTATAGCAGCCACAGGAAACTAATACAGAGGACAAAGCGATGCTTTCTGTTGGACACATCCCCCTGTCACCACTGGCCTGCGGTCCCAGTGGGCAAGCATAGCCTTTCCTCCTGCACGTTTCTGTCTGCTCCCTCAGTGAAACTACGTACAAGAGAAATTAGAGAAAAGACCCTTTTACCTAACTGAGAACACAGACCCCAAATCCTGACATAGTTCATGTCTTGCCCAATTCTAATTTAGCCAAAGATCCTGAAATTGACCTTAGGATGTTAAAGATAGTTTTCCATCCAGAGACATTTGAAGAACTTTATGAGGTTTAAATTTTAATCTAGTAGCTTTCAGAGCTCAGTCATTTCTTTGTAAGCCAAGAAATAACCAATATACTTAGCAGTCATCCAAACTCCCAACTTTAAGAATGTGGACCATTATCATTAGATCAATGTTTCCAGTTGGTTCATTCAACTCAGCTATTTAGGAAAGTAAAAAAGAAGAAAAAGAAAGAGAAGGAAGTCAGGAGAGCTCATATGTATGACAACTCAAACCTTGCCATCTTTATATACCTGCCCCAACTTCCAGGAAGGAAGTCAGGAGAGCTCATATGTACGACAACTCAAACCTTGCCGTCTTTATATACGTGCCCCAACTTCCACCCTGGAAAAAAAAAAAAAGGAGGAGAACCTGCCTGACCCTGGAAAAAAAAAAAAAAGAAGAAGAAGGAGAACACAGTGAGACGGCACTGAACCTGCCTGACAGACTCCTTGATTTCTTTCTGTTGTCCCAGAAACCCTTCCAGGCAGGAACATTTGCCAAATTCAATCCTGGAGTGAGTTTCTGAGCTAAATTAATGCGATTGAGGGTCAATGTAGTAACACCTACGGGTCTCCGGCTGTAGGACGCCAGTGGGCACAGCGGTAATTAATAGTTGCAGCATCACGTGGATGTGCGTCTCTCAGTCCTCAGGTTTGGTTGGCAAACCCAGCGGTGCATAAAAATAACTGCCGTGATTTTACAGTGATCAAAGTTGTGCGCCTTTGAGCACTCTCTACAAATCTGAGGTTTCTTCCTCGACTTGCCATCCCATCTTGATATCAGGAAATAATTGAAAGCCTCTCCTCCTCTCTGCATGTTTCCAGCGTTGGCGCCCGTATTCCAGCACCTTAGGCAAAGCCGGTGCCTCTGCACCAGATCCGCAAAGCGTGTAAGGCTGACACCCGATTTATTACCTTGGAGGCTGGGCCGGTTCATGGATGATTCATGACTCACTCCGCTTTCCGCTGCCGCTGGAGGTGACATCATCCATGCTGGGCCCAGAATAGACGCAGAAGCAACAGTGGCCCTCGCTTTGTATGCCTCTCGCCAGCCCTGAGCTTCCTTCCACCTCACACCCAGCTGCTGTGTGTTCGCTGAGTAAGAATGGCATTGAGCCCTCCAGAGCCCCTCAGAAGTATCTCCTTAGCAGGAGGCCATAAAGGTGTTTCGACACTTCTAGCTGCACAAAAAGCAGAGAAGGGGACTTCCTCACGTTCACCTCTTCCCCTTATCTTCCTATAGTTTTCAATATATATTTCACTCATAACTCAAAGAGCTCCTTAACTCCTGTGGCCAACTTTTGTTTCCTCACTCAGGCAGGGTTGGTTGGTTGGTAAGGTCTGGGTGATATAAGTCACCCCACAGCCCAGCGTTAGACACCCGGAAGATAAATGATGGTTCTCACATCAGAGGTCTGGACTCTAGCAGTGGTTTTCAACTCTGGTTGCACATTAGAATCACCTAGGGGGTTTTTAAAACACACCAGTGCCTGCGGCCCACCCCAGATCAATTAACTGAGATTCAAGGATGGAGCCCCGGCGTCGATAAGCGTTAACGTTCCCCCAGCTAATGTGCAATCAGGGCTGGGAACCCCTGGGGTCAGATGATCTCCCAAGACCCCTCCAACTTTAAAACCCACCAGGGCAGCACTGCTGGCCAGGGTTTTGACCCTTAACTGTGTCTGGGCAGTGAGATGGGCCCTTTGGCGTGTGCTCTGGGGTGTAAGAACTGGACAGGTGGGGGTGGCTCCTTCACGTGAGTGGCTTTGGCTGATTCATGTGGGGAGTGGGAGGTATAATTACATTCAGTTGTGCTGGTTACGAATCTAGTTATCCCCTACCAAAAATACTGTGCTGGCTTTCCGCCACTGTCGGGATAGATATCTGCGCTGGTCTGTGGAGTCTTTCTTGCCTGGCCCTTCTCTCTTCTCCACCTTCACCCCATAACACACTCCCTGCTGTCACACTGACCTCCTGAGCTTTTCCGTAACAGGGCCACCCCCATAGGCCGTTCCTCAGGCTGCCAGGAACAGTGTGTCTCTCACTCCTGGCCAAGTCCAACTCCCCTTTCAGGCATGAACTTAAACGTCCTTTCCCCTGGGAAGACTTCCTGGTCCCCCAGACTAAGTCCGCTCCATCGGTTGTCTGCCCTCACGATTCCTTGTCATTTTCCTTCTCAGCACTCCTCTGTTCTTGATGATTGCATATTTGCTCGATTATTTGCTTTCCTATCTGTGTCCTCCCCGCTCACCTCCCCAGCACTTGGCAAGTAGTATAAATACATGACGAGAGGGTGGGTGGCAGACGAGCAGGCTCTCCTCACCCTGGTCTCTGTTCTCATTTGGCTGAAAACAGAAAGGCTCCTGCTCACTCTCCCCACCTGAACAACTTTGCTGTCTACTTTCCCCCTGGCCAAGACCTACCTTAGCAAAACGGAGGTGCGGCAGTCTTTGTCTGAAGGATGGTGTAGGAGCTACAGGTGTTTTCTGGAGAGGGCTTCGGAGAACGGAAGAGATGGTTCGGGAACACTTGCTTTTCCAGCACCTAAGGAGGGAACGATTCCCCAGCAGACTTTCTTAGGGGAGAAGATGCTTTTGGTGTCATTGTAGCTGATTTGGAAGAAAGACTGAAAATACTGGTTTGATTTAAAATAAAATCTGTCCTATACTCCTACCTTCAATCCATGATGCCTGGTGGGGCTTGGTGGGCCAGGGAGAAGGTGGGCTTCAGCTAGGGGTCTGTACCGGGATTTTAAATGCTTATTCACCTCACACTCAGAGGCCAGGTAGAAAGGTGTGTACTTACAGATTTCTAAATTTCCTCTCCACTTTCAAAATCACTAGGTTTGGCATCTTATGTCTTCTTTTAATTAAGTTGATTCATTTGCCCTGGAAAGATTTCCTGATTCAGCTAGTGTATTTATGTATAAACTTCTCTGGAAACACCTGGCAATTTCTCTGAGTGACAATAAAGAAACATAGTCTGAAAATTATGGTTTAATTTGCTCCCTCCTTCGTGCTGTCTTACCTTTTTAAAAATGGGTAAGATTTACAAAAGAAGCTTTGTATTTTTGCCCGTAGTACGAATCCTGTTTTACAACAGAAGTGTGTATTTAACAATACCTAATAATTTCCCTTTATGTGGTTTTAGAACTCTAGATTTTAATGGACAATTGAATCATTCCTTGGCAGATGGGAAATCATCTAATTGCATGTTTTTATTATGAATTTTCAGGTAGGACCCAGAAGAGATTTCTAAAAAAGTTAGAATGTATAAAAAAGTTAGAATAACATCTTCATGACTTTATCTTCAGGAGCTGAAAGCTGTGTTGTCACTCTTGGTGTGCATCATAGCCCTCTGTGTGTTGGAGGGGGTGAGGGTGTGTGTGGGCGAGTGTGTGGTGCACATTTGAATTGGATGCAGCCCTTGGCTGGCTTTTAAGTGTACACTGGAATCAAAGATGTTATAAAGGATCAAAATAGGAAAGTAGATAACTGTAAATTTTATTTTACTTTATTTTAGGTTTATGGTTCCTTTGTTACGGGACTAGTTAAAATCTCTTGGTAGAATAAAAACCCATGCCCTGGGCTGATGAATGCCCTAGCGGCATTAACTTTTCCTGGGTGGTATAAGCGGCTTCCGCAAAGTGGTTTGGATCCTAAAAGGCACCTCCTGGGTCCATCCCTTCTTTTTCTTTTTTTATAAGGTTCTTTAGCAAAATGTGGGGGGGATAAGGCACCGCAGGTAGCCGAGCACATCTTGCTGCTGCCAGGGCTGTAGCAGCTGGGGCGGGAAGGAGAGAGCAGCTGTGGCTGTGTTATTAGTCATTCCATGAAGAAATTGATTTGATAAATAATAAAGCAGTGATATTAGCAACACATGCTTGCAGGTCAGATGACTTCGATGAAAAGCCCCCAGTTAAGTGTATGTAATGGTTTGACAATGTATATGCCTTCTAAAAGCATCCCATTTTAAAATGGAAATTGGACTGTTCGTGCACTTCTTCGCCAATATGCCAAGACCATTACCAAGGGGAGCTTGGAAATCTGAAGGATGATCTTTCTATTTAATTTGGCCTCTACCCTCCCCCTTTCAGACGATGCTTACACTCACTTTGTTTCCCTGTCTTTGCCTTTTCATTTTGTTAACTGTTTTGATTGGTAAAATACTATGCCTCACGCTACACTCCTTTATGATGATTTACTGTGCTGTTCTTATCTTTCACCTTAAATCCTTGATAAGAGCATTTTAAAAATGAAATTGCTACCTGACACTATTATAAAATCTTGGCTGGCATCCAGGGGAGAAACAAGTTGGGGGGAGAAAAAGGAGGCTGAATTTAGAGAAAGGAAAGATTTTTAAAGGAGCCATATCGTACTTTCCCCCCAGAATTCTGGAACCTTTCTTTTTTAAGGGAGTGTCCATACTTGTCAGTACCCCCCCTGCTATTGCATGGTTAACCATGGGCGAACATAACAGTGAGGAGTGTGGGGGGCTAAGGGTACTCTGCAGTGAAGATGAAACTCATGCATAGCCTTTGCTGTGGATTGAAACTTGGTGGCCAAATGGATGGAGGGCCTTTAACCATCTCCATCTTCGTGGCCTGGAATACATGCCCTTTCTAACTCCAGACGTCCCCGCTTCTGCTCTCTACCCCTCTGCTTAAGACAGGTCAAAGCAGAGTCTCTTCTCCTAGCAAAGCTATGGTGCCTGACTTGCTAGAGTAAGAGCGTGTGCTTTAATGAAAACTTTTTGTTAGGCTGTGTGCGTTATGTTTCTGGAGATCTCCATTTAGCCACAAAAGGCATTGGTGATGGAGAGGTGGGGGGAACATCAGTAAATAAAGCTGTCTGAACTAGCAGGTCATTTAAATTCTAATATAGTGATTTAATGAACTCTTGTCTTTAATTCCTGAGATGTGAAGAAGACAGCCATTCTCTCCCCATAATGGAGCTTGTTAACCCATCTCTTTACTGACTGGTGCATTTATTATTATTATGACGATGACTGGAGAACTTATTATGTTAGAATAACAGGTTTCCCAGTGCCTGGCAGAGAGCAGGGTGCGTAATGATGTGATCTGTAGAAATCACAGCGGCCACTGGCTTATGCGGCACAGGCGTTATTCTGTCTCAGTCCTCTGAAGTGCCGTGTGCGGAGACCTGGTTTTTATTGTCCTAGATTACCAGGATGGGGGAGGGTGCAGCACCAGAACACAGATTACACCATCAAGGGCGCCGGCAGCAGGGGCGCAGCTGCCGGGTGCTGAGGCCACAGCCAGTGGGAGGCCCCTGCGTGTAGCTGGCAACGCCGGAGCCATTGCGCCCAATTTATCACACACCTCATGAAAATATAATCCGCCACCAAAATGACTGCTTTTGGAAACTGTCTTGTCTCTTTTGAGTCGAGACTGGAGACAACCAGACAAGGTTCGTTGGTAACGAATAAAGAAACATTACTTTCTGAACACAATCTTCTGTTACCAGTCACTTTTCAACAGACATTCAATCAAAATGCTAATAGCGGCGGCAACAAGGGAACGCAGTTATTGTGATACTAATTGATTGGTTGGAGGGTGGGTTTTGATAAGTGCAGCTAAAGATTTTGGAAATATGATTCTCTTTAATTACAGCGACACTAATAAAAATGAACAAATGATTTAACGACGATTTCCTGGATAATGGCTTAAAGAATTTTGTTTTGAGTTTGAAATGAGATATGGTGGAAATGCACCAGAAAAATAGGGCCCTGGTGGGTGGCCTTGCCTTTAGGAAACCCAGGCATGGAGACTCAAATTCGCAATGCGCTTGGAAGGCTGGGCGGAAACTGCATAGACGAGAGAGGTCTCTCCCAGCTTTGCCAGGATGGAGGGTCAGGATGATGGGTAGATTCCAGCAGGTGTTTCCAGAGCTGCAGGCACAGTTGCACTGATCCAGCCATGTGTTCATTGTGGGTTTCCCCAGGCTGGCCAGGGTGGAGCGAACCCCACTGTACCAGCAGGGACACGTCCTGCACTTGAGGTTCTTGGGCTTCATGCTCAAGTTCCATGGCCAGTAGGTACTGGGCACCCTCCGTGTCCCAGGAGCTGTTCTAGTTCTAGTAGTGATGCTAGCAACAAGGCAGACCCAATCCTAGCCCACCTGAGCTTGCCTTCTTCGGGGAGAAGGAACGTAGATCATGTCATTTCAGGTACCGCTAAGCACTCCGAAGAAGACAAAATATTTGTCATGTTTGAAGGACAGGTGGAAGGCCAGTGGCTGAGAGGGAGAGTGGTAGGTGATGAGTGAGAGGTATGTCAGGGCTGGACCACGAAAGGCTGATGAGCCAGGGTAAGGCTCGTTATATAAGAGCTCTTATATAAGAGCTCCCGGAAGAAGGCATGTGATTTATGCTCTAGAAAGATCCCATTGGCTCCTGAATTGAGGAAGGATGACAGGGCTGTACTTTTGGAAACAAAAGGCCAGTGGGCGCTCATTGCGGAAGGGCAGGTGAGAGCTGATGGAGTCTTGAGGCAGGGCTGTAGCAGTGTGGGTAGGGAGAGGCAGTGGGATTCAGGATATGTTTTTGGAGACAAGATAAGCTGTTTTGATAGGTTGGATGTGGGTTTGGCGGCGGGTGGAGAGAAATTAGGGCTGACTTTGGGTTCTTGGACTGAGCAGCTGACGGGATGGATGGTGGTTCTGTCCAATAATATGGCGACTACTTTGGTGAAAGGAACACATTTCAAGAAGAAAATCAATAGTTTCATTTGAAATTCTTGTTGGAATTCATTTGGTGATGTTGCATAGATAGATATACAAAAAAGAGTACCAAAGAACAGATCTCTAGAGAATTTAAATAACCCACTGAATTGTTTTTGCAAAAACCTCTCTAAGGAAGGGATCCCTTCAAGGGAACCCTGGTTAGATGTTATTGTCAGTGTGGTAGGCAGTGGGACCTGAAGATGGAGTGATTGGTCCCTCAGCACTCCAATATTCCTAGCATTAAAAGTCCCCTGTGCTTCTCTGTTGGCGAGTCATCCAGAGGGTTTCAGAAAAGTTGCTGCGTCCAAAAATAAAATCATCATTGCGTCTGTCCCAACAGGAACGAGACCCCATGGATGCTCTTCGGTACCCCAGTATCATTTTCCTCTGAGTGAGTGCTAAGGGGTCTGAGGGTCCCTGTGAGTGTCCTAGGAAGGCAGACCCTAGGGCCCTCAGCCCTGACCACCCCCTACTTCTGTCCTCTGGGTCTCTTACATTTCAAAGATTAAGCCCATGAAAGAGGGGCTGACCATTTGTGTCATTAACTATGCAGATCATAGGTGGGGCTCCCTGGGGTGGGTGCAGCTCTGACACATTAATTGGTTAAAAAAAAAAAAACCCCAGAAATCAGATTTGTGATATTGGGATGGGAACGGGGCTTAATTGAGGCCGAGAGGCAGTGCTAGCCTTCCTTTCAATTTGTCAAGCTTTCTTTCAAAAGATCTGCCAAAGAAGAAAGGGTAATTAATAGGCTTGAAGTCATTTCCTATGTGTCAGGATTTCTGCCTTGCTTCCAAGTGATAATGTTTGCCGGCTCCAGGCCTCTAGGGAGCCCTCCGTCTTATTAACTTGTCTGAGAGAAACAGGGAGTGGGGACAGCCTCGGCCAGTGGGTGACAGGAAATAAAGATTTGTGATGAACAGTAGGGCCAAATAAGTTTTGGGTGGAGGCTGGGAGTTTGTGGGTGGTGGGGAGGGAAAATGATGGCTTTCAAACCGCGCTTCCACACCCAGCAAGGCCTACAGCTTCCTGGGTCAGTGGCCATTCGCTTCACCTGGAGGAATCCAAGGTAACCGCAAGGGAGGCCGTGCTTTTAGCGAGCAGTGTGTAGGCTCGCCGCAGACTTTGTGTTTGCCTCTTCACCCCCTCTGCCTGCTTACTATTCCTTTAAAGAAAAAAAACCAACCCCCATTGGAACGGTCTTTGGAGCAGTCATGATTCTCTCCAGCCCTGGAAGTTGCCTGCCTAGGCACGGACCCCAAGCTTTTGACTTTTCCGAACAATTCTCAGAATTGTTAAAGAGCCTGTATTAAACACTTAGTTGTGCACGGAGCCATCTGAGGCTTGGCAGGTTATACAGGCCTGGTCTCTACCCTGGAAGGGTTTATAAAGCTCTGGGAAAACAAACTCACCTCCCTTTTTTCCAAAAATGGGTTTAGTTGCACAGTGCTAGTCAAGGGCTTCCATCTGGCAAATAAAGTCTGGATTGAGTGTGTGGAGAAGGATCGAGGTCTTCTCATCATTTCTGATAGTCTCCACCCCCATGGCCCTCCTGTTGTGCTAGATCTTTGCCTTCTTTTCTACCTCATCTTCACCCCGTCCTCAGCTGTAAAACCATGCACCTTTCAAAATGAAGGGCTGGGTGAATATATTTTAATTGAGTAAACGGATGGATGAGGGTAGTCATTATTAGGCAATGCGAAGGCTTCTCTGTGTATTCTCAGGTTTTTGTTTTGTTTTGTTTTTACCGTCCAGCCACTCTCATTTACCTAATGGGTCATTGATACTCAGAGAGGTTAAGTAACTTGACGAAGGTTACACAGCCACTGTGGGGTAGAGGATGAGATTTGAACCTGGGAATCCCGTTTGATGGTAGTACCTTGCCGCCCGGGTAGGCTCCTGTACCTGTGCTCAGCGTCAAGGCACCTACAGTTGGCAAGACTATTTTAGCTGTTGCTCAGGACCTGCCCGAGGAGAGAAAGGAGTTAGGCTTGGAGACCGCCCTTCAGTGGGTCATTTGGGACCTGGGACTGGCCTCCAGGTGTCTGGACAAGGCAAGGCTGGTTAATCCCTGAGCAGGAGTGGTCGCTTCACTGGCTGTGGTCACCCTTGAGGGAGCGGGGAACGAACCCACTTGCCTCCTCTCCTTGCCCCACCCCAGCCTCAGTTGTCTGTGAATGCCGTCTTCTCTGAGCCAATTAAGAAAAATTTCAACAGGCTTGAGAATAAATGCCGCTTGTCAGTGCAGTCAGTGCAGAGGGTGGGGAGGGCTTGCAGAACTGTTCTTAGAGCTGGATTTGCTGACTTTGGCTGGTAGCTGGAGCTGGCAAGGCCTGGAGAGCAGCCTGGGCAGGAGACCACCCTGGGTGACCTTCAGGACGACGCGAGCTCAGATCTCCTTGAGATGTGCCCTTTTAGGCCTTTTGCTCTTCTCATCGTTGTAAAGTGCTTAAGAAGTAAAAGTTGAGTTTAGCGTAGGAAACCTGAGGTAGATAGTGCCGGCTTCAGCTGTATCCAAGCTGTTCCTCACACAATGTGCTTTTCATTGTTTAAAATAGCAAAGTTTGGATTTTGGGGGTGTCACGGGGAAAGAACATGATGTCTGTTTTTAATCTTTCTTCAAAAAAAAAATTTTTTTTTATTTTTTATTTTATTTTTTTTTACCTTTTATCTCTTCCAAAAGGAATTTTTGGGACAGAAATGAAAGGTCGGCAGAAACCCAAATTCATTCTGTTTTTCCTTCTCAGTCCTTTCTCTTCTTGTTTTTCTCTCTCTATCTGATCTTTGAAGGCTGGCTAGAAATTTTTGGAAATTTTCAGCCTGGGGAAGGGAGGAGATTCAGGACCTTTTTCTTTTTCCTAGGAAAACTCAGAGCAGAATTAGAAAGTTAGCACATCCAAGATGTACACACACGTACACACATGCACATATTCTGTCTCTTGTCTGATTAAATCCACACTGAATATGTCTTCCACCCCCAGCTGTACCTCCCAGAAGTTTTCAGGAGCCATTATTCTATTACACCAAAGAGTGGGAATCGATGGGGAAAGGGGCTCTTGGAAGACATAATTAAAATTTGTTCATTATACTAGTTAAAGAGAGAAAATGGTTAGTATTCACATGAATGACCTCCCAGTGATTTTTTTAAAAAGAGTTTTTGTTGGTTTTTTCAAAGTAGTTAAGAACTCACATAATGGCTCACTTCTGGGGAGCACCGAGGGCTTCTGCAGGCCACGGACTGAGAAGGAATAAAGCCCTTCTCTTTCAGTGCCTGTAGGGAATGGGTAGGAGGCAAAGGAGCAATAGTGTCTTTAGGACTAAATAAAGCTGCCTTCTTTGAGTCTGAACCTGAGTACACAAGGTTCACTTTCTCAGTCCTGGCTACATCCTGAATTCCTCCTGCTGATTTGTCTACTCATTGAGAGGCCACATTAGACTCGCTGGGCTGGAGCATCCCATTGGCCACAAACTTATACCCCAGTGTGAGCCTCACTGCGTGCTGGGGTTGGGGAGTGTGGGGAGGCCTGGAGGAGGAGCGGCGGATCCAGGTGGGTGGAGAAGGCATATTGGCTGCAGCTTGGCAGTTAGATTGGAAATTGGTGTTCAACCAAGGGTAGAAATCAGGTGCATGAAGCAAACGGGTTGCTGCTTTAAGTCTGTTGATCCCCGAATGCACCCATGGGTCACACGTGTACACACAAGCATGTCCTCATACCCTCCCCTCCCCTCTCCAGCCATGACCCACCTCCCTTCCTCCACATGCTGCTGAAATCAGCTTTCAAGTGCAGGTGTGGAGGTTAATAACAAGACATTTCCCAGTCGGCCCTCTGCTTGCTTGAGAGGCTTCTCACTGGGCTCTGAAGGAAGGGAGAGGATTTAAAGGGACCACAGACGTCAGAGCTAGAATGGTGGTGTCCACTGCGGTGGGGCAAGGGTTGGCTGGGAGGTGTTTTCATACACTGTGACCGCTCCTGTAAAAAGAGCCGTGTCCTGCCTATCCACACCCCAGCCTTCTCTCACCACTTGGAAGAGAGTGCCCTGGACACAGGCCATGCGACCTGAAGGAGGTCTCTCTCCATGATACCCAGAACCAGCTACACGCTGGGGCTCCATCTCCCTGCTTTCTCGCTGGCCCTTCAGATCATCCCTCGTACCGCCTGGTCGTGAGGTTTTCAGTGCCTATGCCAAGGAGTAATCTGCGTAACCCGCAGGGGAGTTTCAATGCTTTGATTAAAGTTCAGAGTCATGTTCACTGGTCTTTAACTCCTAACTCCCTTTCTTAAAGGGTCCTGGGAAGCCTAGCTTGGCTCTCTGTGTGCTTCCTGTCTCTGAGCATGGAGGCCAGCCCGCACACCCCGTCCTGGTCCCCTAACTCAGTGTCCTGCTGCCTCCAGACCTTGGCTCTGCCTCTGGGTGCTCTCAAGCCTAAGCCTGAAGTAGTTGAGCCAGACGCTAGGTGTCAGTAATCTGGCCGAGTCTCTGTCTCCAGAGGTCTTGGCTGGTGAATTCTCCTGAGCCCTGTGTGTCTGTTTTAAGCCCTGTTGCCCAGTGACAACTCTCTATGTTAGAGAGAGTCTTGTGTGTCCCCTTGGGTTAATAGAGAAACTTGTTGTTGCCAGTCTTCCCACAGTCAGAAACAGTTACAGGCCTTCGGGTGGTCTAGCCCTGAGCCTCGGCCTGCCCGCTCTGAGCCCCGACATGGGTGAAGACCATTCTGCTCTGTGATAACTCATCTTACACACTGTCGATTCGTGTCTATATTGTCCAGGGTCGTGCATGCCTGAGCACTGTAAGGCATCTCAAGAATTCTTAGAAAACACGGGAAAGTGGACATCAAGCATAAAATAAGTAATCACTTGCTGGACTGCTGGACCACTTAGAATTCTCAGAGTTGAGGTACCAAATTGTCTCCATTTTTTTAAGCGGATGCAGCTTGGGTTGGGGAGTCTTCTCTTTTGAGAGACTCATTCTGGTCTTTGAACAGACTCTATCCCACCAAAAAAAGAAACAGGATCTGAATGACGTAAACATTTTTACTGTTGTTTTAAGAATGTCGAGCACCCCTGGAAATAGTGGGAGATGCCTGGTGGATTGAAAAGTAGGCTCGAAAACCGCTGGGTTGGAAACAGCGCCTTTTGTTGTCTGTCCCCCAGCCAGCACGCTCCCCTCAAGGCCAAGCTCTTAATGGCACCTGCGTTTCAGTTGAGCAGCCCTGATTGAACTGGACTGATGGGCACAGGAGCTGAACTGGGGGCCGTGGAGGATGCCAAGGCCCAACCCGCTCAAAATGACCCATTTGAAAGCTGCTCGGGAAGCCAGAATGAATGTTAGTATCATCTTTCACTTGTGCAATTTTTCAGAATTCAGCCACAGGTCTTCCTGGAGCCCTAGCTGGGGTTTGATTTTCTGGGCTGGGATGAAAGATGAAAGAGGCATTTATTTGGTAGGAGGCGGATTGGGACATTGAACTGCTTTTAAATGATGTGAAGAAACTCTTTCTTCTCTTTCCTTCCCCACTTCTGCTGTGGTGCTGACTTTGAAAAACCTTCCTTGAGAAGCTGAGATACGGGCTGCTTTTTCTCAAGCCACTTCCTGAGGTTGGTTTTTTTT
>NW_006443570.1:10589634-10607613 GCF_000325575.1 Pteropus alecto
TTTGTTTAAAATACATTGGAAATCTATCAAGGCTTAGAATCATCTGTTGGTTCTCATCACAGAGGGACAGAGAGCAAGGTGCATCGATGGCCCGGCCCATGGGCCTTTTGGTCATCCCTCCTCCTGGCCAAGAGATAATAATAATCTGTGTTTATCGAGAGAGAGCAGCGTAGTCAGAGAGGCAGAACGGAAGGAGCCAGCGGCTCTTCTCTGATCAATGGGGAGCAAACTTTTCTTGTGAAGCACAGACAGCCCACAAGTTTGTCTTTTTTCAAGAGGAGAAGAAATTTAAAGCGAAGCTCCAGAGATATGTTTTTTCGGTCCGGTGCTTCATGGAGGCTTAAGGATTCTAGTAGGGCCCTGAAAATGGCAGAGACCTCAATTCTGCCCGCCCCGCCCCCCCCCTTTATGGGCTCCCTAACTAGAGAGGTTTGCAAAGCTTAAGGGGATTAATGCTCTTTAAACCTCTGCACTGCTTCCTGCTCCTCACGGGATCCGGGTGCTAATAAAGATGTACCAGCTTGGAAAGGCTGGTAAACACTGCTTTGTTGCCACGGCAACAGGCGAAACAAGAACGATGCTGAGTATTGCTAACAAGAGTCCTTACGATCAAGAGTTTAAGGAGGGAGGGGGTAAAGGTGCTTAAAAATGCAGAGCGTCTTGGCAAGGTAATTAGACGTGGTGCTCTCAAAGTAAATTTATAGTTTTACGGAGCATTGCTAGAGTGCCTTGTTGCTTGCAAAGTCACCCTCCATCAAGTACCAAGAACAGTATCACCGCCAAGAGCCAACAGCATCTGCTGTCAGTTGCTCTGATGAAGCACGGGCTGGTGTCCCTTCCCTCTGTCTCCTTCTCAGCAAGGAGTCACTGTGTTTGTCCCCTCACACTGGAAGTGTTAAAAAGCTATTTCCTACCTCCTTCATGATGAAAGGTATAAGGGAATGTTCTACACTTGCTTTAGATCTGGGACATTCTTGCTATTAACAACAGTGATAGATGACGGCTAACTCTTACCAGCCTGGGCACTGGACCGTGTACTTTCATTGTTTTCTCTCTCTGCGCCTTCTGGCACCTGCGAGGCGTAGCTGTTATTGTGCCCAGTTTTCAGAAGAAGAAACACAGGGGTTAAGGAAATCGTCCATGGGGACGCAGCCAGCCAGGAGCGGAACTAGGATTTGAACCAAGGAGTAGCTGTAAAGCCTGGGCTTCCAGCCCCTGGCCTATATTTTATAGCCCTACTCACACCATCCTGCCTGCCGCTATAATTTTCATTCCTGAGTCATGAGCAGATCCTGCAGCCCCTGCTGGGATCTCCTGCTCAGACGTGCTGAGACTTCCCAGGGAGCCTAAGACTGGCTCTCGTGTTCCTCCTCTCCATGGTATTTGGGCACTGTGCTGAACTCCTTGGAGAAGCTTATTCCTCATGTGCGTTTTGAATTTTGGGGGCCATGAGTGAGAAGCAGGGCAGTATGGAGAGACAGTCGCTAGGCTGAGGTGCCCAGGCTGCCCCACTGACTACTCCCCTCCTGGGTAACAGTGCCAAGCTGCTCAAGCCAAACCGCACATCTGGCCGGTCTCTGTACATCCACCTCTGGATTATCCCGTCCTCTGTATCCGCTGCAGGCACCCAGGGAGACTCTAGGGATTCCTGCCTCCAGGCCCATCCCTCTCACCCATTCAGAGGGATCTTTCTGAACAGTGATTCCGACCATGTCAAGTTTTATGGCTTCCCAGCCAAGCACCTCACATGGCCCCAGTGCACTGCTTGACTGACCCTTGCTTGCCCCACTCTCCATCAGTCTGGGCTTCCTGCTTAGGATGTCCTGTTTCCCTGAAGTTCCTTGAACACCAGAGTCTCTCAGTTTTTGCACATAATTAATCCCCACCCACCTTTGCTTTGACAAACTCCCAAAGGTCTCTAGGACTTGTCCTGGACCCATCTCGGTTTAGGTGGATGCCCCGTCCCTCCTCCTCATCCTTCTGAGCATTCTTCTGTCATTGTTCGCTCACCAACCCCTGTCCCCCAGTAACTATAGGGACATTATAAGGAGGAAACCAGGTTCTGTTTTTCTTGGTGTCCTCAGTACCTAGGACACAACAAGTACTTGGTGAGTGTTTATTAACTAGAGGAGTGACAGTGTTTAGCCTTACCAGGTTACTATGGCAACAGACGCCACAGCCCTTGGAGATCAAGTGACTTGGGACCTTGGAGGTCTCAAGGTTACACAACTACCTTCCTCATGCTCCACCTAGAATCCCACTTTGATGCAGCCAGGACAGGTTGCCCAGCCTCAGAACCACCACTTCCTGTTGGGACTATTAAACCCTCTGTCCCAGCGATGCCTGGACACCATGCCTGAGATACTTCGTACCCTTGGTAGTAACGCTAACACATTATCTGAGTTTGGCTGCTTGTAAATTTCTTTTAGCCTGATAAACTTGGACTTGAACGCGGGATGTTGTCCAGTACCCATCAAGAATGTGATGGTAAACAATTTAACATTTTTTCCTCCTTCCTCACAGTATCAGTTTTCTTATTGAATTTGGGAAGCGATAGCAATTGATTAAGTTGCAGTGGAGCTTGCCCTAAAAGAAAATGATTGATAATCTGTTTAGGTCTGATTTGCTTGCTTTTCCCCTCCTGATTTCCTTGGCCACTTTTTCAATTACCAACTGTATTTAGCTGGGTTTGCTTGCCGTAACTCATTTCCCCTTCCTCTTGGATCTACAGGGAAGTCGTAATGTGATGTTGGAGTAGTGACATCTCATTATTTCCCTGAGACATCAGTTAGAGATGCAAGAATAAGTCTTCCTTGAGGTGGACAGACGAGGGCTGTGGAGCTGTGAGGCTGTGAAGCAGAACATGTCTGTCCCAACATTGGGAGGGAGGTCACGGTGTCCTGGAATAGCGCAGCCTCCTGGTCCCTGGACTTAGAGTTCATGTGGCTGTCTGGGGGCAAAGGTCATATGATCAGTCTCCCAAGTGGACTGATTGGCTCACACTATTGGCAGAAAAGGTACTCAGAGGTATTTGTCACTGTGAGTGTTTCTTGTTCTTATCTTCTGAGCTTCGTTGTTGTTTCTTTAAGGTGTTTTACCATCTACAAAGTACTTTCACCTGTCCAGTTTTGATAGCTTGAGCTCTCAAATAATGGGAAGGAGAAAGTAAATTAGCTTCTACGTTACCCTCCCAAATTAATAGGTATACGGTGTCTGGCCCTTGGTGTTCGGTAATATTTATCGTCATGGCCACCTTCTAGAGTGGGTATATGGGTGTATGATTTCCCTGTGTCATCAATGGAGAGACTAAAGCTTGAAATGGTGGAGAAATTTGTAGAAGGTGGTTCAGTGGGTGGAGTATGCACCCCAAGATTAGGATAGTGAGGGGGCCCCCTAAATGAATGAATGAATGAATGAATGAATGAATAGCATCCCTGCCTGAGGAGTGAACACATTGAGAAGTAAGCCAAAGGAATGGCAGATGGCACACCAGAGTTTGCCTCACTTAGGAGAATCTTACCAAGTTTTGAGAGGCATGCTGCTGGACCCCAGCGGTGAGGAGCCCTCCCCGGTCGTGAGCGAGTCTGGACTGGCAGGTTGTGGTGGGCTGACCTAAGGGTGGGGGGTCAGGGGAACACAGGGAACTTGTGCTTTCTGAGGGATGCTCCCGGAGAGGGAGAGAGAGCTGCTGCCCAGTGTATTCTTTCCTATTTGCTATGAACTGAGTTGTGCCCCCTCTTTCCAGACAAGACGAGACCAGACTGTCCCTGAAAAAAGCAAGGGATCGCTCAGGAGCCAGAGGCTTTTCCCAAGGCGTCATAATGGAGTCTGAAGGCTCTGCCCTTGGCCCCAAGTCCCGTTTCCCTCCCATTCCGACTTTAATGCATAATGTGTTTGGAATGAATTCAGTAAAGCCAGCACCACCCAGCACACTCCCAAGTCACTTTCTGTCCCTGTGGACTCTGTGAGGTCTGGTTTACCAAAGGAGAACCCTGCCTGGGAGGGCTCTTGGCCAAGGACGGGCTCAGTGGGGTGTTGGCTGGTCCCCTGCAGCCCTGGGCAGGGGTGTTCCCTCGGCCCCCGCCCACAGCAAGGCTGGGCTGTCTGTGCACACGTCTCTCTGCAGCCACTCCCTGTTTGCAAAGGGGAACGGGGAGACCCAGGATGTCTTTTGGGACTGCAGAGTCCCTGATTCTGAAATGCCATTGATGAGAGAGAAGCAGCTCCAATTTTGGCGAGAGTTAATGGGGTGAAACAGCAGAACTGTTTTCCTGGGCGCTGAATATTTCTTCTAAATGTTCAGGGCCATAACCAAAGCAGCTAAGTCAGCGGATTGTCAGTGTTCCAGAAAGTGCCATCTCCCCGGGTGCTGTACTGCCCCCAGGAGCGCCGCCGACTTAGCCCTCCCACACCTCGCTTTTTTGTTTTTATGACTTACTTTGCTAAGAAGAATGAGGAAAGAGGAGTGGCATTTCTCATAATCGCCCCCCTCCCATTTTCCGACAGTGCTTGGGCTGGAGCTTGCCTGCTGCTGGCGTGGGGAACTGACACAATATTTAAATAAAGGCTCTGGGGAAAAGGACATGCTTAGATTACGAAGAGAAACTCCTCGCAGTTACGGTCTTGGCATATTAGGAGCCTCTATAATTACACCTATTCAGCGCTGCCATTTCTAGTCACCACGCAGCCATCCGAGGGAAGACGGTGCTCTATAAATGGCCTCAAGAGCAGTCTTTTTTGAAAAGGCAGTTAAGATCCGGAGCTATAAATAGTGTCTTTCCAACAAATAGCAAAGACTGTCGGTTCCCTCTCTGGGCTCTGTCGTCGGTCGGGGCCTTTAGTCCTGGAGGGAAGGCTGGGGGCCGGAGTGTTGGTACCTCCCCGAAGACTTTGAGTTCTTGGAGACCCCAGCATCCCAGTGACACCCAGCCTACTGCAGAGTGGTGGGGACGAGGCCCTTGCTGGCCTGAGCTACGTCCTCATTGTCCACTTTTGGGGATGCATCTTTCCTGGTGACATAACAGAAAGCCACCACTCTAAGTCACTTGCCCCGTCCCCAGAGCAGGCCTTCTAAACCACTCTAAACCACTGGCCCTGCCGGGAACAAAGGCAGGCCCGCCCACTGGATTACACCCTCTCTTTGTGGAGTTCCCGAGTCACAGACCCTCCGAGGTTCTTGGTTTGGCTGGCACGTATCGAGAACTCAGAGGCTATTTGACAGCATTTTCATCCATCCATAGTCTGTGTCGTCACCTCAGAGGGAGCATTGCTCACTGTTCAAAACAGGCACACATGTCAGCAGAACTGCAGAATGTGATGATATTTGCTCCACCTACCGTGGAGGGAAAGTTTGGGCCAAAAGACGACCATGCGGGAACAGCATTTGGAAAGTTAAAGCTAAGGAGATGGGAAGGATGGTGGGGAAAAGGTGACACCCTGGATGTACTTTTCACTGGCCCACTTACCCCCTCACCCATCTGCCCCTCCTCCCTTGACATAGAGGTGGCTTCCCCCTAACTCATCTGTCCAGACCAGCGGCGGCCCCCTTTGCAGTGCAAGCTTCCCGGTGGGAGATCCGCTAGGATGGGAAAAGGGGTGGACCGTGGTGAGGGATGATGAGGCACACACAGCAGGGCAGTCTGACTCCCGCATCCCAGGACAGCTCTCAGCCCTGCCCATAGCCACAGAGACCCTAGTGGTAAATGTGGAAGATCCCAAGGGCCACTGACAAGGCAGGCCCTGCGCTGAGGGAAACGGATGGACTATGTGGGACCAACTGTCCTGGTGACAGGCTGTAGCCCGGAGGACCCCTGTCCCTGATTGCACCCCTAGGCAGCCCCCTTCCAGCTTCTGCTTGGTCCGTGTCTACCCACGGGCCAGGGCAGCTGGGCATCTGGAGAGAGTTTGGCCGCAGCGGCCTAGTGGCGAGCATCTCCCCAGACTGTCATATGTCCCTCCAAAGGCTTCATCAAGCAGGGGCTCAGGTCAGGGCCAGTCCTCCTTTTCAGTATGACTCCTTAGCCATGCCTGGTCGGTAGGAAGGCGGAGTCGTAAAAGCAATGCCACAAAAAATGCCAAGTGGGTTTTCCCAGGGCCCCCGGCCATCGGGGTTTGTGCTCTGAGCCTACTACGTTAACAGGCTTTAAATCAGAGACACATGTGATCCTGGAAGACATGGACGAGGCCGTGGAGGGGGCCGACTGAAATTGCTGCTCGGTGCCTCCCGGTGCAGTAGCAGACGTGAAAAGCTGTTACGGTATGTGGAAGCGGTTCATTGTGTGATGACATCTTCATAACTTGCCTTGCTAGCTGGCTTCTCTCAATAGTCTTTGGAGGGACATCTTGCTTTTTAAAAATATTTTTGGGGTGGCAGTAGAGGGGAGAGACTTCCTGTGTCCTGAGCTCCTCCGCTGTCATTCCAGGGGCGGGGGACTTGCAGTGTCCTGCACCCCTCTGCAGAACTCTAGAGGGAGGTGGGGTGGAGGGAGGCCTTGTACCAGACTCCATGGGGATTTGCAGGGTTTTACACGGTCAATTTCATGGACGGCATCCAAAACTCCTCCCTGTACCGCTTCCTCCCACCCGCTCCAAACCCCACATTTGGAGAGAAGACAATCTGAGAAGCAGGGACTCTGATATCAGATTGCCTGACTTCAGAAGTCCCAGCTTCTAACCACGTCAGCTGAGCAGCTTTTAAGTAAGTTACATAACCTCTCTGAGCCTCAGACTCTTCCTCTATAAAATGAGACAGCAGTAACACCTGCCAGCTAGGGTTTAGAGAAGTGCTGTTTAGACAAAGCCTGTACAGTTCTCAGCAGGCCTAGCTGGGGCTCAGTAAAGGAGGTGGTTGTCACTGACGCCTTGCAGTTGCTGTTTGGTTACCTGATCTCTGTCAAGTGGCGGGTCATGAGGTTTTGTTTTGTGAGCACCCAGAGAAGGAAGCAAGCCAGTTTTACCCCATTGGAAGTAAGCGGAGGGGAGCCAAGATGTGGGAGCATGGAAAGGCCACCACTGCTCTCCTGGGCCATGCAGGAACTGCTGCCCTACTGGGTGGGGATGGTGACGTTCCGGGGCCCGCCTCACTGATGACGCCGATGGCCCCAGGTGAGAACCCTCTGCCCGGACTGATTTGCACGTCCAGGGAGTCAGACATGGAAACCACTTGTTCTTCCACTGCCTGTCCTTGAGCAGTGATGCAGAAGAAACCACAGTCTTAAGGTGGGGAGATGCCAGCAGGGGTGGGACCGGGCGCTTGGGAGGGGGGACTCTGCTGAGGCGGTGGGTGGAGTGACGGATGTTCTTGCTCAGCTGCCTTATTAAAAAGAACAATATACCTGCTTTGACCGTGTTTCTGTTCCCTGGGGCCTGTCACCGGGAACCTCAGCTCTCGCGCACCAGTCTTGCTGTTGCCCACCCCCAGCAGTATCCATTTCTGTGCGGCCGATTCTGGGAAACCTCACATGAACTGCTTGAACCAGAGGGTCAGAGACTCTCCCACCTCCACCCCCACCTGGCCTTCATCCACGCTGCAAACAAGAGGCAGTGTGAACTGTTTGCCCAGTTGCTGCTCTGCTCTCCTCGGGCTCCCCTGGGTAGGACGCTGTGCTCTGAGGAGGCGGGAAGCTGTGAGGAGGACAGAAGGCAGGAGATCCACAGCCCGGCCCACAGAAGGTGGAAGCCCGTGTCGCCGAGAGCAGCCTTCACTGCCTTGTCCCATTATCCAGACAGGGGAGTGGCCTGCAGGTTTCATCAGAATTTTAGAGGCCTGGTTAGGTGCCCTGCTAGGCACCAGCTGGTGGCAGTACCCCTCATTGTATAGATGAGGAAGCCGATGGCCAGAGAGGATTGGTTCATTCGTTATCTGAATTGCAGCATTGGAGTCCGACAGGCCTGGATTCAAAATCAAAGTGGTAAACTGGTTTTGCCACTTAGTATCTGTGTAAGCTGCCTAACCTCTCTGAGCCTCGGTTTCCTCGCCTGTAAAATGGGGATACGAATACTTCAGATGGTGATTGCTGTAGACGAAGTGAGGAAGCATACATCAAGAGCCTGATATATAAGAATATCCATCCAATGGCAGCCCTGATTTTCCATCAAACAATGACTGTGAGCCCCTGTCATATGTCAAGTGCTGTCGGCAACTCAGCACATTCAGAAATAGATCCTGTCTTAGGAGCTTATGTGGTCTAGTGACATCCGAGGTCACACGCCTGTGATTTCTCTTCTCATGGGTCCTTTGTACGCAAAGGGAGCATTCTTCCGTAAGCAGAAGGCATCACTTGCTGGTCCCAAGCCAGCCTACCCTGGTCACTGGCCTCGGGGATGCCACACATTCTCACTGGCTTTGCCTGTGGCCTAGAACCAAGAACCTCTCTTCTAAGCAAGTGAAAGAATGGAGCTGTTGATACGGCCCGCCCTTAGATCTGTTCTGTCACAGCAGGTGACAGTGACACCAGCTTTCCAGTAGGATGTACCCACTGTTCCAAATGTCGGTCAGTTTTCTGGAGGATGGAAGAGGGCCATCTTTTAAAAATATTATATCGGAGAAAAATACACCTGTTCTTATCTCATGAACATAAAGAAATGCAGTCACTTGAGGTGCTGACAGGCAAACTGGCTGCTGACAAATCAGATCCTCAGGACCTGCACTAATGCAGTGGTCCCCAGCCTTTTTGGCACCAGGGACCGGTGTTGCTATGAGAATCTAATGCCTGATGATGTGAGGTGGCACTGAGGTGGTGATGCTAGTGCTGGGGAGCAGCTGCAAATACAGATGAAGCTTCGCTCACTCGCCCACCGCCCCCCTCTTCCTGTGTGGCCCTGTTCCTAGAAGGCCATGGCCCAGGGGTGGGGGACCCCTGCACTAATGGGTAGATAAGCCTTGCCGATTCAGTATTTTCATACCAATGGCTGCTGGCCTTAGAGGCTTGAGTTCTTTAGTGAGTTAATTGTTCTTCCTGTTGGTTCCCATGGCAAGTTCTATTCCCGTCCAGCCTTATACCTAGGGACCTTACACTATGCTGAGCACATCACAGACATTAGCTGGTTGGGCTTCCCCACAGCCCTGTGAGACAGGAACCCCTTTTACAGATGGTAAAAGCTGAGAGCAGTTAGGCCACTTCCCCGAGATCCTGGGCCAGGCAGCAGCAAAGCTGGTAAGTGAGCTCAGGGCTCCTGAACCCGAAGCCTAGTTCTCTGCCACCGTACCACCCTGCTTTCATAAAGAGTGTGACATTGAATAAAGCTCCACCCATGTCAGGTAGTCTCCAATCTTTCCTGATGTGGACTGTGGTCTTCTAGGATTTGATGTATCCATAGAAGCCACATGTTAGTGGGACACACACACACACACACACACACGCACACACGCCTCTATGTACAGATGGCCCCATCTCCAAAATGGGTTTTGTATCACTTACTCCCCCTAGCCCCAGGCCTGCTACCCTTCCCAGCAATACCGTGGTGTAGGAGTTTACAAAGATGCCATTGTCTGGCCTGGTACAGGTTCTGCTGAACAGTTCACCTGAGCCAGAATGGGCCCGGGTGCCTCCTTCAAAGCATGTCACGTTGCCCAAGCACAGCCTGATGAATAGGACGTCCTTTATGGCCAGGCCCCTGTGCGTATTTCTTGCTGCATAGGTGACCCGTTGTGCTCAGGACACAAAGACTCTGTGTCCCTGGCTTGCCTGTCCTCCCCACCTGAGCAGGGGGTGTGCTCTGTGCCTGTGGGTCTCTCCCTGGAACGGGGCCTCGATTGGGTGCAGCAGTAATTAAGTAAGAATTGCCCAGGAGCTAAAGTATTTGTGGGCATTAGCCAGGGACGGCCCAGAAAGTCACCTGTGACAGGTATCGTGACCCTTATACAATCTTGTCATTGGATGAGTTGGCTTCAGCTTGCATACTGTGCCCCGTGCCCTTAGATGCCTGTCTTCTGACTGTGGAATTTGTGAATGTGTGAGCTTTCCACTGTTTGGAGGGTGTTTCTGGGCCTGAGCAGGTCCAAGCAAGGTGGCCTGGAAACTTCCGGGAGCTTGTGTTGATGGTGACAGAGGACTGAGCCTCTCAGAGGACATCTTCACCCACCTCGCATTGCACCCTGAGTCCTGGGAAGGATTCTGGAGATCATGCTGCCTCTACCCTATTGGGAGCTTGTAGCCTGTGCCTAGTGAGGCATAGAGTGGTATAAAGAATGATCCTCCCCTCAAGAACTATGAGTCTCATTAAGTATGTGATTAGTGCTAAATTGTACGCCATTTCATTTGCTCATTCGTCCAGTAAATGGTGCGAGCATGTGGTAGGTACTGAGTGATATTATTGCGGACCCCTGCTGCATTCTCGCCTACCCACCAGCACTTACATACAGCCTTCTCTTCTATGAGCGAATATCTCCAGGTGCCAGCGTGACACCGGGGGTTGTTAGTTACCGTTCTGCATGTGTCTTATTTCATCTCCTTTGTTAACACCTGTTCACAGAGCACCGTAGTTGCTGTCCCAAAGTACCTTACGTATGTTGCCTTACTTAATCCTCGCAGAGTTCCTCCTTGATAGATGAGGAAACTGAGACTCAGAGGGGTGATTATGTGCCGACGCCCACACAATATGAGTTCAAGGGGGTCTGTGCTGCCTGCTCTGCATCTAGGATTTCTATAGGATCCACAGTGCCTGGCGTTATGCCTGGATGGCATTTCCGGAGGACAGGATCATGATGGAGTTCCCACTCTCTGTAGGATAAAGGTTGAATGTTTTAGCATGCATTCCAGGCTTCTCATAGTTCCAGCCGGTCTTCCCACCCTCACTTCGTACCACTTTCTGGTTCTTGAGCCACATTGTCCTGCTTGCTGGTTCCCAACACGCCACATTCCTACAGACCAACCTGGCTTTGTACTTGCCCTTGCTTTCACCGAGAATGCACTTCTCTGCCCCTTTGGTGCCTGGAAGCCTCATCTCCCCGTGCAGGACTCTCCTGGGACAGATGGATGGAAGCCCCGCCTGCCTGGACACTTCCTACAATCTTGCTTGCAGTCATCCTTCCTTTTGTCCCACCGCCGTCACAGCCCTGGCGGTTTTTGTGTCGGGATGTATGCCTGTCCCTCTCCTAACAGGGACTTATTTTGCTTTCTACCTCCAGGGCCAGCACCGTGCCTGGCACATGGGCCAGGCTCGGCAGACAGTTACTGATGGAATAGCTTAGCTCGGGCAGCTCTGCAAAACAGCTGATGGTGTATCTACCTCGGCTTTGAAAGTGGAGAAGAGGAAAGCATCTCAGGCCGATGTCCCCTCCCGGCCACTCTCCTCTCTCTCAGGCTCCCTGGGTTTGGTGAAAATCAGCTGTAGTCATGAGATTCCTCTGTTGCCTCCTCAGTGACATCTGTTTACTTTCCCGGGGAGAATAGCAATTTAGGATGAGCCAATAGAAGTGAAAACCCCTTTCCATCTTTCAGCTGCCTGCACATTCTGGGGCGCTTGGGCAGATCCCCAAAGACATCCTCACAGACAAGAGAAACGGGACCGCGTGAAGATCCAGCATCAGCAGATAAGATTCTCGTAGAGCATCTTTCTGGGTTTTCTCCTTGTTTGGAGAAATTGGGAAGTGGCACAGAGGACCTTCCGACCCAGAGCTTGTGTAGGGCTCAGTCCTTGAGGGATGAGCACCCCTTCCCAGGGAGCAAGATCCGTCTTCCCTGCGGAAGCTAAGACAGCAGAGTAAGGCGTACTTGAAGCTTCATCTGAGTTAATTCCTTTTGGCACAGCCCCAGATATCTTGATTAAATGGCCTGTGAAGTGCTGAGATATCTTGATAATGTACGTTTTACATTTGATTATATAATCAATTATGTTGCTCCTAATAAAACTCAAAAGGAGCTAAAAAAGCCATGAGAAGGCCGTATAATATATGGAGAGAAGAAAGTCTCCAGGTGGGCGTAAGGGAGCCCTGTGCGCTGAGAGTCAGAAGGTCGGTGTCGAGGGTGACCGGCAGGGCAGCTGCTGTGTTTACCTGTGCAGAAGTCACCGTCCTTACCTGCGCCTGTGTTTTCCAGAGGGCAGCATACACTGAAAATGCAGCGTGGCCTTGCTTTCCGAGAGGAAAATGGTTTTATTCGCTCGGTAATCGAGGGAGTGAGGACGAGGCCCAGCTCCTGAAGCTGAGGGCCGAAGTGAGAAAGGAACTCAGGGGCGTCAGGCCCGCCCGTTACGCTGCCAGCAGTCGGACGGGGGCCGCCATCAGTTTGTGAAACAATGAAAGGAAAGGCGTTCGGAGGCTTCGAGCAGCCAATTAGGAGAGCCGCACATGGCTTTCTCTGCCTGCCCCTGCAGCAGCCGCGGCCCCCTGGAGAGGTGGCAGGATTTAATAGAAGGGGCATGCTCAAACCCATTCTTCTAAGAAGCCTTGGAGAAGGACCTGAGGATTCTTCCTATCGACACCCTGGAGGGTGATGTTTCTCCAAGACACATGTAGCAGGGAGCTTGGGAGGTTTGGGGAACAAATGCTCATTCTTACGAATGGACGACAGGATATGTTCAAAACCATCCATTCTGTCCTGCCGACAAGCTGCTGTGGCATGTTTGTTCCCGTTTAAAACACTGCTATCAACCAGTTGGAATATAGACCCGAAGTATCGCAGGGTGTAATCTAATTAGTATGAAGTCAATTCAGTCGCTCCTTTTGTATCTCGTGATTAAATAAGTGGGGAAAATGGCTTGAAAATTAGGTGCTAGAACGACCCAATTACATTTCTGTAGCTTTTTGTATTCAATTTCATAAACAATTTTGCTCTTCGCTGGTTAATCAGTGAATGCCTTTTTCCAGTTTGAAAAGCACTTTTGAAATTATAATGCAATTAAATTGTGTGTGGATGTTCTGGCATAGCGAGTGTGAAAGCCGGGGGCTTGGCAGGCTGCCGTGTTGTACCTTGACTGTAATGAGTCCCCAGGCTGGCAGCTTGCGAGTGTCATTCATAATATTGTCCATGCTGGGTTACTGTAAAGTGCAGCTGCCTCAACCGGCAGTTAACCAGCAACCGCCAGTCCCCTGTCTCGAGCAGGGCATGCGTGCCTCATGCGACGGGGCTGTGCCACAGAGATGCCAGGATGACAGGGCTCCTCTTGAGGCTTGCCGAAGCACTGGAAAGTCGGAGTCACCCTCACAGATGAAGCCAGTGCCTCAGAGATGATCTCCTTATCTGTGACCAGGAAAAGGTGGGATGAAACTTGTCCCCCTTCTTCTGCATGGCCACCCAGATTTCTCTGTCAACAGACCACGGGAGGGGATGGGAGGAGAAAGAAGTGGTCTCGGGCACCTTGCCGTGTGCCCAGCATTACAGTAAATACCTTTCCTGAGTCCTTACAGTAACCCTGCAAAGAAGTGTTACTGTCTTGGTTTTATAGATAAAGATACTCAGGCACAGCGAGATTCGATAGCTTTCCTGTAAGTGGTGCCTCTGAGATTGCACCCTGAGTTTATCTAACTTCAAAAACCCTGTTCTTTCAACATTTCTGTGCTGGGAAGACAAAATTAAATAAAGGCGCAAGGGGCCTTGATGGGGAGCTGGGTCCAGAGAGCTGTGCGAGGTCCCTGCTCTCGGCAAGGGGGGAAAACAGGAGTTCCCCCTATCCAGGGAGGGCGCCTGAGTTCCCAGAGGAACACTGGGCGAGAAGACCTGGGCTCTAGATTTTTTCCTGCTGTATCATCATTTAATCATGTTTCTACTCTTTTGGACTTCGGGGTATAAATCTGGATGATCTATATAATGTGGGTACAGGATACAAGGCCGTGACCCAAGGTTGCGATAATTCAGTGGGACTAAGTTCAGGAGGACCCGTCCTGGACCTCAGATCCTGCCCCGTCAATAGCGAAGAAGTCTCCCTTGCCTTTAGTGACTTAGGAGGCCAGCTCCAAGGGCCTCACAGCAGGAGGTGATCGAATCATTTTGATTCTAGAACTTTCTTAGTTGCTTTTAATGGGTCAGCTCCTAAAGGTTAACACCTAACCTCAGCCTCTAATCTCTCTTCTTCTCTGTTGATGCTTTTTCCTGATAGAGGCCTTCAAACTAAACCTAGTTTGCTAGAAAGGAGTGATATTAAACTCCCAGAGGGTCTTTTTTGGCACATTTCTTCATGTTGAACTCGATCTAGACTCTCAACCAAAGGGGAGTATCTGGGGCCTGGTTATTGTAATGCCTGCTGAGTGGGAATGACAAGCTTTACACCGAGGCCGGCCTCCAGGAGGCTAGAGAGCTGTGATGGTGTTTATTGGTGAGAGAAAAGGTTGGGAGCTGGAAGTCAGCACACCTGGGTCCGGCTGGTAATGGAGGCGGAAGGGGTGCGGGGGCAATATTTACTGAGCTGTCTTGGACTTAGGGAGACCGTTTCATGTTGCAGCCTCTTTTTAAAATTTTTTGGCCATGTGCCTGGGGAGATCTTGGGTCAGGTGCAACATCTGTTTTGCAGTAAAGCTCAGCAAAGCTAGGACGGGGAGGTGAACGGGGTGGGACGGCGGATTAGAGAAAGGAGGGAAGATGGGGCTCCTGGGACTCAGCTTAGATTTCACTGGAAAGCATGTTAGTAACTGCTAGCATGTGCTTCTAATCATCTACTTGCCAGATGTTCCCGGAGTGGGAAACGGAGGGGCCCTGCCTGAGAGTTCCCTGATGGCGAACTAGTAGCTTGGAATTGGAAGTGGGCCCCAGTTTGCTTGCCAGGTGTTTGCTCCTTGCTAGAACATCTGGAGGCGGGCGGGTAGAGAGCATCTCTCCCCCAGCCTGGAGTCTTAGGGTCAACTGTCTTGCTGGTAGATCCTCTAAAAGCTGGGCATTCTGGCCAGGAAAGGAGACTTGGGATCCTCTGAAACGATCCCTTCTTATCCAGGACCCGATAAGCCTCAAAGCTTGAACTTCCAGGACTGAGCCCAAGGTACCAAAACAAGGCTTCTTGCATACCTGGGCCCATGAGATACCTATTTCTGGAGAGATGTGGGGTTTTCGAGATGCTCAGAGGAAGAAGTAGCAGAAGAAACAGGTGTAAAGAGGTAAAGAATCGGTGTCTGACCGAATTTCTGATCCAAAATGAAAAGACGCAAAATGCCTTTTAAACCAGTGAGCCTTGCAGGAACTCCATGAGGATCTCACAAGGAATTAATGAACACACAACCCATCCTGCCACACGGACCTTCATTCAGGCCCTTCTGGGTGTATCTTCCCCATGGAACCAGGATGATCCTGCGGGCAGAGACAGTCGGGTTACCCAGTTGGTAAAGAATCCTGGGGGTCAGCAGTACAGGAGTTCAGTCCATGAGTCCCTGAGTGGATCTGCCATCGACTAGGCAGACTGGCCAGCCTCTGGGAGCCCAGGTGTCTCTGAAGAGCCAGGTAGGGAGGGGGTGTGCAATGGGCCGGCCTTGAAAGTTGGCCGCTGCCTCCAGTCTGTACCCAAGCCACTTGCCAACACTCACTCAGTAGAACACTTACAAAACTGAAAGGAAATTACGAGACGTTCGTGTGATGGATTATTACACATCCATTAAAGTGATGTTTACAGGGAGTTTTTAAATGACATGTGGAAATGCTGATGACACAATATTGCATGAAAAAGGCTAGAAAATGTATATACACTATGAGTCACATTAGAATTAGAATCAGCTGTGGGGAGCTCTTAGAGAATATCAATGCCCAGGCCCCACCTCAGACCAGGTAAAGCAGAGTGTCTGAGAGCAGGGCCTGCACATCAGGCTCTCTGAAGCCCCAGGATGATGGTGATTTGTGGCCAGGACTGAGAATTGCCGCAGTCAAAGCCGTACTCGTGGAAGGAGAGAAATGGTCCAAACCGTTACCAGTGCTTTTCTCTGGCAGAGGCCTCATGGATGGGTTCTAAATTTGGGCTTTAATCTTGTCTGAAATGTCCAAGGTTTTGAGGTGGATGAGAGCCATGAATAGAATGAGGGCCCCGAGGGCCTCTACCAGCAAGTAAAAATGCACAGTGCTGGAGACCCAAGTCAGGTCCCTCCCTGCAATGAGGCCATGATGCTTATTCAGAACGTTTATCAAGAAAACAAACAACCTATTTGAGGCAAAAGGGAAACCCAGCATCATCCCCACTGCTTTTTGCTTATAGGGGCATGTCCAGGTCACCAGAATTGGGCAGCTTGGGATGCAAACTCTGCATAAGGTGAGGGTTCCCACAGCCTAGCCTGGTGGGCAGGTGGGTAAAGCTCGCCTGGCTTAGCTTTCTTCCCTGGGACTTCTGTGAGAAGGACCAGCGTGGGACAGGCAGTCCCAGCAGCAATGCCAGCCTCTCCCCTGAAGATTAGGGTAAAGCGTGAACCACAGGGTGGGTTCAGGGCCTTTCAGCTGCCGTGGCCAGTGGCTGGCTACTATCTTGCTGGTGAAGACCAGGGCAGGAGTATGCAGTCAGCCGTAATTGGCTGCCTCGTTGATGTTCTGGGTCTAGCTCAGAGCTTTTGAACAGAAGAACAAGGTGTTGAGCAGCGTTTCATTTCTGGAGCCTTTCACCCAGTCCTGACATCATTTTATCATTTAGCTCCAAGGAACCAGCGGCAGGAAGTGTGCCACCAGCCTTCTACTGCCTGTCACTGTCGAGTGGGAGGGACGGGCCACCCCCGGCCATGGGAGATTCAATCCACTACTAGCTTTTGTGGCTTGTTAAACCTCCCTCGCATTACAGGCCGAGTGGCCTGAACACGGCACTGTGAGAGGGGACGCAGGGAGAAGGAAGAGGGCAACTATTCTGAGGGGACATGGCCCCCGCCACCCAGGACCCAGGCAGCCTGCCTCTGAGGGGACATGGCCCCCACCACCCAGGACCCAGGCAGCCTGCCTCTGAGGCCTGGCTTGGCCCGGAGGCCTGTTTTTGACCGACCTAATGAAGTTTTACTTTGTCTTTACCTCAGATACCTGCAGACGCTGGGTATCTGGCCAGCAAGACTGTGGATGCCTCCTTTTGTCATTTGATTCATGGTGTGGCCAATGTCAGGGGTCACCCAGTCCGTGCCTTGGTTTCTTCTCGGGTTCAAATGGGAATAATCCTTTTGAGATTCATTGGATGATTGTGAGGGTAAAGTGAAATAACCTATGGCAGTGATTTTAGAAAGACAATGGTAAAATAATGACAGTAATTATAATAATGGCACATCAAGAACAAATCTAGACACTCGTCAGTTCTTTTTCTTTCTACTTCCAGCTGAGCAGGTGAGCAACTTATACCAAATGGGAAAAGCTGATGCTTTCTTCAGCTGACCGTGTGCCTCTAGCCCCCTGAAATCAGGAGAGGGTCCCAAGCCCTCTCTCTGCTAGTGCCATCATCTTAGCCTGTCCACAACTGCCCTTGTTTTCCAGATTCCCAAAGAAGGATGCTGTTTATTTAGGGCAACTAATGCTTCCTCTGCTGTGGTGGGTGTGATGGGGGAGCTGAAAAGCTCATCACCTAGTCCATGGAGTAAACCAGTGAGTTATAGCCAGTGAAGGGCAGATGCCTAATAGGTATATGCAGCAGAATCGGGCCTGGGTTTGCTAGGAAGCAGTAAAGGATTTGGCATCACTGGGGAGAAATATCACAGGTTTGGATAAGGATTCAGAGGTTTTATCAGCAAAGCTATTTAGGTCCCACAGAGTCTAACTGTGAGACTTATTTTGAGCTTCACCCTGTTCCGGAAATGTTGGGTTCACTAAGCAAGATGGTATTTGGCACCGGCCACCTGGAAAAGAGTGAGGACTTGTCATAGAAGCCAATGGGATCAGAAGAATTTGCAGAGCTCCAGAGCTTAAGGCCGGCTATGAGCAGTTTGGGGGAACCCTAGTCCTAGAACTCCAGCTTCTGAGGAGCTGAGGAGCTGCCTTTTAAAAGACCTGTTTACCCTTTTCCTTAAGGAAATTTGTCCTGAATTAGAGTTATTCTGTGGTTGCTTTTCTCTGTTCACTTTGTCACCTTGAAGCATGGCCGATTCAGCCTCGGGCCCCTCCTGGCACA
>NW_006443570.1:10607625-10615873 GCF_000325575.1 Pteropus alecto
ATATCGACTGTTAGAGGGGTCTGGCACTTCGGAGAGAATGTGGGACCTTCTGAGTAAAGAGCCCTCCTTGCCCTAGAGCCGGTGTTTCTGCCATGGAGGCTGCCGCCCCTGCACGTCAGCATGGCGCCACTTTGGGCAACACCTGCTCCCCCGCTGCCCTGATTTAGAGGAGTCTGGATTTAGGTTTCTGTTGTAAACTCTATTTTTAACTGAGCAGAGCAGAGAGCTGGCTGAGGCGGCTGTAACTTACGGGCGTTAGGTGACCTGTGCAAAAGCAGTAACAGGAGGCATTCTCACCGGAAGTGCCATGCAAGTGTTGACGTGCCCAGCAACTCAGCCCGAGGATCCCAGATAGGCGCAGTGACCTGAGACAGAGCTTGGGCAGGAGCTCCCCCTACTAGACCCTGGATGCACACACCCTGTGGAAATGCCAGGGCAGCCTCCTGGGATGCCTCTCTGCTGGCCTCGATTGTACTAACCCTGACTACTTGCCAATGTCTGCCCTTATTGTTCGGCATTTGGTCACTAGTTATTATAAAAATGCTAGCTTACGTTTATAGTTCACAAATGCATTGATTTGTATACTAACCTTGTGAAGCATACATTACAGTATAAAAGTATGTAATAATAGTGTTAAATATACCCAGGGACTTCTGCCTATTGATTTCTGAGTACGTGTGATGCTTTGTGCAAAGTATTTTGTGTTTATCTCATTAATAAGACAGGTTGGGGATGTTCCTTGGATTTTCATTCTTCAAATTCATTCATTTGACCAGTTTTAGAGAGTGCAAGTTCTAAGCATAGGAAATTCATCCATGAACAATAGAGGCCTCGATGAAGAAGCTGAGCCTGTAGAGGTCACGTGAGTCACTCAAGGTGATACTGCCCGTGAGGGTGAGGGGGTGGGGGTGAGTCCCCCATCGCCGCAGACCCTCTGAGCATCCCAGGCCATCGCACTTATCAACAAAGATAATTGAGTCATTTGGCCGCCATTGTTTGACAACTTATCCAGGGCTGTGTTAGCACTAAACCTTCCAATTATTCTGATTGCCCTTCCAGGGCCTGATGCAGAAAAAAAACCCAGGCTTTTGGACCAGAGGTTCTGGACTGGTAATCCCAGTTTAGCTAGTCATTGAGAGGCCATGGCAAGCGACTTCACTTCACTGAGCATCAGATTCCTCATTTGTCAAATTAGGATAACATTATCTGCCTTAGGTGCAGGTTAGAAGGATTACAGATAATGTATATGAAAGGGTCCAATAAGACTTGTATGCTGAATAAATGTGATGGTTGTGATGATAATGATGAGTGCCCAATGAAAAGCAGCAGGCTGGTAGGAAAGGAATGTTCTCATTCTGGAGAACAAGTCAGGAGATAGCTCTGCCTCTGCTTCCGCCTCCATGGCCTAGGATCCTTCCATCCTTGGTTGAGAAGTGACTCTTCAGCCCCTGCCCATCCATGCTTCCCCAGCCCTCATATCATCCATCCTGGCCCAGCCGTGCTGCCGGTCCATGGGGAGAGCGAATGGCCAAGGCATTACTTAACTCCTGGCGTCTCCCCAGGCTTTGCTGAAGCCTCCACCACTGCCAGCTTCTTTCCCCATCACAGTTTGGTTATGTCCCTTTACAAGCCAATGAAATAAAATAAGCGGGTTCATTATACCTTCCGGCTGGCAGGAAACCAGGAACGAAGAACCAGAAGGCAAGGCCCTCATGAATCTGCAGCATTTGCTGGATAGAAACGCTCTCCTTCCGAGGGACAGGACATGGGGAAAGGGTGGCTCTGGGCGGACCGATCCACCCAGAAAGCTGTTCCAGTCGTCTCCCTCATGTCGAGCCTCCAGCGGCCATCCCAGCCTCTCCTGGGAGATTGCCATCCTGGAGGAAAGCTGTGTGCATTGTGTAAGGCACGGTGTTCTAGGCACAGCAATAACAGACGCTGGGTGGAGTGAGCATCTCTCTCTGATCATGGGTTCTGTCCCACCTCCTGCCTTCTGTCTTCTGCCAAGTCCAGCAGAGCTTCTAGTTTATCAGTCTTAGGGGTGAGCAGGGCAGACAGCCCTCCCAGCCGTCAAAGACACAGAAATGCTGCATTTTGTTTGGAAAAAGAATCCCAGCAGGAGCAGGTTCCTGTCCCGGCTGGCCCCTCCAAGTCATTCACGGGAAACAGTATTCAAACAGAGAATAGAATTGATGGGGTGCGATGGGACCAGTGTCAATGGTCACTGTGCAGAGATCATAAGTGGGCCTTGCTAAATTATAAAATTTATGCCCCAAACCATCTCACTTCCAGACCCATAGAGACCACCCAATAATAATCTCAGGAGGATTCTTTATGAAATTACGTCTTTAAGCTCTGGTCTCTCCAGTAAGTATTGGCGTAGCGACCAGTTATTCACTTCTCTACTTGATATGTGCTAGACAAACGAGAGAAAGACAAAAAAATAAATAAATAAACAAAAACCAGCCTAGAGCCTTGGAGATAGTAGGAGGAACCCCTGCCTGCTCAAGATGATTAAGAAATCAAGAAACGGCCTTTCTTGGAGTCTTGATGGCAACCCAAAGGGAAAGTCGGTTTTGTTTACGAGAAAGAGTTATAACTTAAGCTCTTCAAGAGCATAGCGATCACACGAAGTGAGATGTCTCTTGTCGGTGGCTAACTGTTTCTGCCCTGTCCAACTCCAGCCCCTTCCTTGGTCACTGGGTACTCCAGAGGCGTTGTTGATGATGACGTCTCTTTCTTCCCCCCACCCGCCCTGCCACCCCCCAGCGAAGCTTTGGAAAAATAGCCAAGGGTTCAGCAAAGTAAAAGGCCTGACTCCTTCCTCCCTCCCCGCTGCTCCTCTTGTTGAGAAATCCCATTATCCGGGAGAATGATTGTGAAACTCCAATCTGTCTGCAGCCGAGCCTATAGGCTGTCCCTCCCTCCTCCACCACTCCCCTGGTCCCCTTGTCTGTCTGCAGGGGGAAGACGAATATCTATATATTAAAGCTTTAAGGATCTATAAATCTGCTGGTGACAGGCCAAGCTCTTCCCCACAACATCTGACATAATCTAATGGGTTTACAGTTGCGTGAGTGCTTTTCTGAAGCAAATGAAAGCTCTTAGTTAGGGAACGCGTGAAATGGCATTGTTTGTTCCGGACCCCACGGCAAAGCCAGAGGATCATCCTCAAATTATCTCTCCTTTGCTTCAGCCGCCCTAGGACATCGGGCTCTGCCGAAGGAGCTGTGAAGACAGTTTCTGCCATCCTGGCCTTTCTGCCCGAGAGGTGCCAGGCACTGAGGGTAGGACTCATCCCCAGCTGTGTTCATTTTGCCAGGAAGCTTGAGGCTAATTGGGAACAGAAGGGATGCCCAGGGGATGGGGAGAGGGGACAAGAGAGAGGGAGGGTCTCACCAAGGTAGAGGAGTGACAAATATTTGCTTGTAGCAAAACAAGCATCAAAACAAGAGAGGCTCCTAATGAGAGCTTTGGGCATTTTGTGCTTCCAGCTCTCAGGGGCCAGCAGTGTGGGCTGGTGTGATTAGTTGCCTTGCTACTTGGCACAAGACCAATCCCTCTTTTCAATATCAAGTTTCATAAGCGTGGAACAATAACACATCATTATAAACCCTCTGGGAATGGTGGGTGGGTGGTGATAGGGGTTTTTTCCCTTCTCTTCAATAAATCCATCTTTTCAGCGCAGGTACATTTTCCCCTTGTAAATAGAGAATGGCAAGGGACGGATTGTGTCTGGGAAACTTGCTGTATTGTTAATCTGTTATTAGGCAAAAGTCTTAACACCAGACTGGGTGCTCAGAGGCCTCATTGCGTGCTCAGGATGGAATTATGCATCATGAATAAAAACCGCTGTCAACATGCATTGGTCTCAAAACATTAGAGCATATGGTATGTGATTATCTGTATTGTCAAGTGCAATAAAGTGAATTTGGATATAATAAAGAATGTAATATTTTAGAAATTTGGTAATAAACTAAGGAAGGGATGACAGCTGAGGTTCTTTAAGGCCCCAGACACAAATATAATGGAAGTTACTGGTCTCAGCAGCCAAGTGGCAGAATGGTCACAACATGGCTCTGTGTGCACTCTGGTGTTCCAGTTGGGGAGGGGCTGTCTGTCCGTCCCCCGGTTGCCCTCTCCGGAGAACACGGAGAGGCTCTGGGTCTTGTGTTTGACAGCGGGAGGGGGCGGTGGCTCCCGGTGGAGATCCAGGCCCTGCCTTCTTACCTGGACTGGAGGTGTGCCCTGTGGTATGCGCACTGCTCTAGGTAGTGGAAGGGTCTGTCTCTTTTTGAGGGCAGTGTTTTGCCAGATGTCAGGCTAAGCCATCCTGAGGATCCTCCTACCCTAGGGGAGTCACGTCTCAGCCAGTCTCCGGCCGTCTTTGCCCCCATTTGGTCAGTGGGGAAGGTGATGCCCAAAGCATAAGAATCCTGTGCAGCCATTTTCTGGAACCTGCATGCCGTGGGGTTGGTCAAATTATTATGTCAATACAGCAAGTCAGTGTAAGTAAGAAAATCAGATCTCCCAAAAGGCACGACTGCAGCAGCATCCGATCAGGGCTAGGACCAGTGCTAAGCTTCATGTGCACTGTCTTGTTTAAATGCTCTACGTCCCTAACGTTAATATCCTCATTTTATGGATGAGAAAACTGAGGTAGAGCGAGACATCACACAGCTGGTCAGTTGTGGAACTGGGATCATAGCCCATGTCTGAGCCCAAAGTCCAGACTCTTTCCACTCACAAGCCACAAATGAGGAGGTTCTTTCCACTCATAACCTTCTCTACAAACGAGAAGTTTTTTTCCATTCACAACCCACAAATAATAATCCACATGTCAGGACGCCTTACCACAAGAAACCTTTAATTTATTAAGTACCTAAGGCCTTGAAAGAATGTTCCAGAAAGAAATGCAGCCAGGTGATTTTTCTCTGTTCCTACTTGGGCATGGCTGTGGCCGGTCTGCATTTTTTTTTTTTCCCTTAGCTTTGATTTTCGTTTCCTGGCTGTAGCTAGGTGAACTCATGCATCATCACTCTAGCAGTTTGCCTCCCTCTGGAAGAGCTCCTGCCCCAGCTCAAGTTTACTGATGAAGGCCGAGGCAGAACCTGTTTGCTTTTCCCAGCTGCTTTCATATTTCTGACCTGGGGCTTCGCCTTGACCACTGGCCTCTGACTTCAGGATGTGCCTTGATCCCCAAGCTTCCAGGAAACCCTGGGTGTGGCCTCGCTGTCCATGCTCAGAGCCTTCCTTCACCCGGGTATGCTGTGGCTCTGCCAGTCCTGGCTTCCGGTGCTGGTCTCGTGTGCTTCCCAACTAGGCAGACAGTTTCATTATTAAGCGTGAAGAATTGGGAGTACCACCATTGGGACAGGCTAAAACAATTTGGATGGCTAGGAAAAGAAAAGACATTTAGTCCATTTCATGCCTGGATACGTCTGTAATTCCCAGGGCAGGGTAGGCAGAGATTTGAATAAACCCCCTCTGGCCTAGGAGTCCTGTGACCTGGTTTCTGTTGGAGATGACATCAAAGCGAGTCCCAGTCCATTTCCAAATCACTTGGCTTTGGCACCTTGGGGTAAACCCCACGAGAACCCATCCCAGTGCAGCCAACATTTATTGATATCGAAATTATTTTCAGGTCTCAGCGAGCAGCCCACTTATTCCAAGCAATATTAGGTACAAAATCCTTAGATAAAAACTACAGACTTGTGCAGGGACGATAAACAGAAGCGTGCATTATCTCATTTAATCCTCGTGCCAGCCCTGTGAGGTCTGCCTCTTTATTCCTGTTTTACGGGTGCAGGCACAGGGTCAGAGAGGTTAATAGCTTGTTCCACATCACACAGCCGCTGATGCAGCACAAGCAGGGTTTCGGCCACGTTCTCTGGTTCAAGACTCGAACCTCCCCAGTGGTCCATGGAGTCTCACTGCTCTGACATATGAACATGTTGCTCTTTCTCGTCCTCCCACCCAAACCATCCCACCTTGGCCCTTTTGAGTAGGCTGCACTGAGTGACATCAGATCTCAGGATAATTTCCTTTGGGCAAAATAAACCTTGAGTCCCTGTCCCTGAGTTTCTCCTCCCAGGCATGCTCATAGAACCTGTACAGGAGCTGAGGGTGGACCACAGAGAACACTTCTGCCCTTGCTATAAATTCTCAGGGTTACCCACTGACAAGCACCCTACCCACAGAAGAGCTGATGAAACTGAACTGAATGCCCCTAATGATCTGTGAATGTATTAATCCTACTTTCTGTTAATTAACAATATGATAAAACCAGCATTTCGTAAGTCGTTGCTTAACACATGTTTTAGCAATTATGTACTTAGTGGTTTGGATTCAGAATGCTAATAGAATAAAATTTTAATGAAGATACGATGCTATGAAAAACGTTATCGAGAAGAATTCAGGTATTGCTTCCAGTAACGTTGTAGGGGGCCCCTGTGTAGGGGTCTCAGTTCGAAGGGCGTACTCCCCCAAATGCCTTCTAAGCACTCCGCGTGCTGAGCCAGGAGGACCCAGGAGATCCTAGAATAGGCTGGCTCTCGTCTCCCATGAATGTTCCATGCAAAAGCCCTTCCTTGGGAGTCAGGAGGGGGCCACACCAGCTGGCAGTCCCTGACGGTACCCACTCCCTCCCACTTACCCTCTGGCTTTTAGTAGTCTCTGTGACTAAGGAATGGCGTCAGAACCAGAGTTCGGAATGCAGCCACGCCGTCTCTTCTCAGAGCAGGAATCTCCAAAAAATTTTAATTGAGCAGAAAAAAAACGTTAGCACCCCGCCAACATATCTTATCAAATTTTCAATTTCTGTGCATGTACACTATGCTAATATATCACGTCTATTATAAAACCTATATAAATAGGAATATAATAGAGTAGGATACATTTGAAATAAGCCATATTTAGAATTTTATTAATAATTGAAATAATATTTTTAGTGAGAGCAATGTGATTGAATATGCTTCTTTCAAATTCTTGATTTAACCTTTTGTGCTCCAGCTCTAAAGTTTGGATTCTAAGTCTAGCTTATTTCGATACTTAGTTTCAATGCCTGTTATAACTGAAAAATACACCTCACAGATACACAGATCTCAGTGGAAGAAGCACATTCATTGTGCCGACTAAATCATGAAACTAATTTTTCAATTCTATCCTCCAATTATGCAAAGAATTTTGTTGAAATTCATCTTGTAAATTTTTATGTTCCCTGATGTCAATCAGTTTTTCATGCAAACTAATCAAGTGTCGCATTTTTATATTTTTAACAAATGGGTTCAAAATTCACTGAACTGTTCGTTTTTTAAAAAATGAGTTTTATAGTTTCGTTTCCAAGTTTTAAAAGCATGCAGATATGAAAGTTTTTGTAGATGACCCAGTTATATCATTTTTCATGACACAATCACAATAGAAATATTTCACAACATTTCTTGTCCAAGTGCTTTCTCTTACAGCAAAAGTTTCTGCTGAAAAACGGGTTCTTTCTCACACATGTGGCTGCCATTTGTCCCATCTAATCAGAACACTTTATGAGGGTGTGTTGTGTCTGGAGGAGTCTCGCTAGGAGAAAACGGTCAACTTGTCATTTTCTGATAGTGGCATTGCTTATGTTAGTATCGTCTACAATCCGGTTCTCTTTGCAGTGTCCATTTCGTGAGGGTTCCTTTACTTAAAGCCAGATCACATAATCTGTGTGTCGATTTACTGGGCACACTCGAACGGCACTAGGTCGCATTTCCCTTTTTCCTTGGGGCGGGGGGGTCTGAGATAAGTGTCTAGCTGATATATGGTTGTGTGAGGGCACTGGGACCATTAAATACCAAATATCAGCAAAGCCGAAATTTAGATGAAAAATAAGAATTAGGCATTATACTTTTTTCCTTTTTTCAGTGTTTCTTAACCCTAAGTGTACATAAAAATCACCTGGGGAGATTTTACAACATACAGATGCTGGGGTGCTACCGCAGACCTAACTCAATTCAGAGGGTGGAGCATAAGCATCTTATTTTTTTTAATTTTCCTAAGTGATTCTGATGTCAGAATCGCTGTTGAGAATCGCTGTTCCAGACCAGTGCTTCTTAAATGTTAATTTGCTTAAAAATCACTTGGGGGAATTTGTTAAGATGCAGATTTGGGTTCAGGAGGTCCAGGGTGGGGCCTGAGACTCTGCATTTCCAGCAGTTTCAGTTCCCAGGAGGTGCTGATGCTGCCGGTTGGTGGAACATCCTGAGTAGTCTCT
>NW_006443570.1:10615954-10630462 GCF_000325575.1 Pteropus alecto
CACCCCCCACAGCCTCCATCCCTGCTTCTCCATCCCTGCTTCTCCACCCCCTTCCTCCCTTTCCCACCCTGGCCATTGTCTGGGGAGCCTAGGAGTCCATCCTCCTCTAGCGCCCAATACAGCTGCTGCCCCCGCCAGGCTGCCTGGGCTGCCGGTCTCAGCTTCTCTGAGAGATCTGGCTTCCAGATGTTAAGCACAGTTCCTTTAACAGCCAGAAGAATAAAATCAAACAAGCCGGCCCCCACTCCATGGTGAATAAGCATGTGTGTCTTGTGCAGAGGCACCTCAGTGGGCAGCCACCTACTCCCCTCGCTCCCCTCCTCCCCCACCAACTCTAGGTTGGTTGGCTTGCTGGCGGCACGGCCGGCTAGAGTCATGGAGATGCCGGCAGACCCGACCCTTCCGCGGGGGGCACGGAGCGGGTGACAGGCGCAGTGGGCGTCCAGCCAGGGCTCTGTCAGTTGGGACTATTCTGAAACCATACCTCATAATAAAAGTCATATAATTTGTGGCAGTGCTGAAAGCCTGCTTCCAAGTAGTGGTTTTTTGATGGAGTCTTGGAACCTTATCTGAGGGCAATAACTGTTCCCTGAGAACTTGTTAGAGGGGAGGCAGGTGGCTGTCTTGAGATGGCTGCTGGGGAGGCCGCGGCTTTCCGGAGGGGTCCTTTATACTGAGGCGGAGGGGCACAGGGCTGCTTTCGACCCTTCCTTGTGGAGCCGGTTTCGTGTGTCCGCCCCATCTTCCCCTCTTTGTTTCCCTCCATCTCCTTCATGGTCCTTCCTCAGAGGGAACCAGTGTACCCACCTCAAGAACAGAGGCTCATGGCTTTTTTGTCAGCAGCCAGACTGTAGGCTCCTGGCCCTGCAGTGAACCCAGGAGCCACCGTGGTACATCGGTAGTCAGGGAGGGTGAGGACCAGTATGGAGGGCTCAGCCAGCACAGGGCCTGGCCCTCAAGGATCAGTACATGATTTTTGTTTTTACCCAAAAGAATGCACAGGAGGGTCTTTTTAAGTAGCAAGACTGCCTGGGAAATTACCACATGACTTGTTTTATCTGTCCCTGTCCTGAGTCTTGTTCCCACCATGGTTGTTGGTACAGCACTGTGGGCATCTCCCTGACACACACGTAAGTGATGCTCAAAGCAGAGGGCAAAGGTAAGCACGTGCGGAGATGGAGGTTCGGATAGGGGAGAAGCCCTTAAAAGTCTCATTTGATTGCTGGGAGAGGGTAGCTAACCCCTCACAAGTATTTTCAAGTGATCCTCCAGGCCCATGGAGGTATTTTGTTATTTCCGTCCCATGGAGGAAGATCCCAAAGGTCAGAGTGGTTGAGGAACTTGCTCAGAGTCACACAGCCAGGTCATTGCTGGAGCCAGGATTTGAGCCCAGATCTACCTGGCTCCAAAGTCCAGTCCTGTTTCCACCCCACCTCAGCAGGGGCATTAAGGTAGATTGAAACTTGCTCTTATTTTCCAGGATGCTCACTGCATGAGTGGGGCTGGAGGGTGAGTGTCAGAAAAGGCGACAGATTTGAAACCCACTCTTTGGGGAAGAGCCTGGGCACACTAGCCCGAATGCCCACCTCTGCACGGTATAGCTTCCAGCTGGTGCCCTCTCTCTCCCCTGAGCTCAGAGAGCTCTGGGATTCAGAAGCCTTGGAGGACACACTGCTGCTGGCGGAGCCCGCTGCAGCCGCCCGGGGCTCTGTGGTTTCCAGCGCAGACGCGGACGTGGTGCGTCCTCGCGCCCTTGCTCCAGCGGCGCGCTCCGCCCCGGCTTCCTCCGCCCCACTGGGCGGGCGCTGCGGCCCTGGCACCTTCTGCCGGAGCCCTGATCCGAGCCAGTTGTCTAGCGATTTAATTTGGTGAATTTACCACCGCGTCCCAGAGTTTATATTGGCACTTAACAGCAGTAATATGTGTCTCTCTCGCCAAGAACTGACTATTTTCCCGAGCAAGATGGAACACCACGCACAAAAAATAGGTTTGTGAACTAATCTGCTGCCCTGACAAGTGTCATTCACAGAATCACTGCTATGGAGCGCAGTCGGAATGAAATGAGGTTGGGGTTGTCTGGCCTGGATCACAGGTGCTTTTTCCCCCTCGGTTAACAAGAGTCTGGGATGAGACGCCCTTTTCTCTGCAGCCACAGACATTTTCAAATCATACTATCAGTATTCATGGCAGATTTCACTCTTAGAAAAATAGTTGGGGATGGTTGGAGGTCTCTCTCTCTCCCTCCACCTCACTCCCCTCTCTGCGTCTCTTTCTCTCACTCTCTCTTTTCCCTTCCGTCCTCCCTCTCTTCCTTCCTGGGTGTTATTTTTTTGCCCCCCAAATCCCCACCCCAATCTCACAGACTCAGGAGGTGCCCCCATCAGTAAAAAATAAAATAAAATAAAAATCTCCCATCTCCTGAATAAGCTGTTTGGAATTCTAAAGTAAAACCGATTTGCTTTTGCATAAGGGCTTGATACAGGTAAATCACTAATACCTCTGGGAAAGAAGCAGAATCAGTCATTTATACTTTAGTATGAACTGGTTTCTGATCCTTCCATGAGCCTGGGAGTGAGAAGCTTCATCTTTGCCTCTGATCTCTCCCTGCCTTGGCTGAGGGTTGCCCGTGGGTCTAAAAGATGCAGCTTTCCATGAAAGAGAGATCAGGCTTCTTAAAACAGCTTTAGTTTCCCCCTTCACGTGAAAGAGGAGCCTAGAGAGTCTCTTTCCTGTGGCGTGTTCTTGGTTCTTTTTTTACCAGATGATCTCTACTTAGCTCGTCCGGAATTGGGAAACATAGAGTCACACTTGGGTGGGTATCAGAATCACTAGAGAGCTGGTTCATGTGCAGCTTCCTGGGCCACATTAGAAAGCAGACAGAGCCCAGGGATCTGCATTTTAAACGAGCCCCGCCCCACCGGGAGACTGCCAAAGGACCGCAGGGAGAAACAGTTCCCTTCCACCCTCCAACTTGGTTTATGGTCTGGTGGCCTCCGTAAACAGTCCCGAGGTCACGGTGGCCATATGAAAAAATTACTTGTAACTAGATTCTTAATGAAATGCTTACTGGTTCACGGTTGTTGTCTGACTTTTAGAAAGTTGATGCTCACATTTCAAGGTCAGATGTTAGCTAGAACATCCGGGGGCTGAAAGGAAAGAAAAGCACCTTTCCAGTTGAGAAATTGGCTACCCTCTGGCAAATGCTGCCAATGTAGCTTAATGTTAATTTAAGGAATTCAGTCTTGCGCAGTTCCTTCATACGAGATTGGAAATCTGATAGTGTCATTTCTGTTATCTGATTCCCCACACACCTGAGGTTGCTCCCCTCCCTGTCCCCAAATCCCCCACCCCCAGCTCCCAAAGGTGGCTGGAGAGGCGCAGGTGCAAGCTGGCTCACCAAGTCACTCTCCCCCTCCTGATTAAGTGGTGTGTGGGGATCAAGGAGACCCACGTCGATTCTCACCGATCTATGCCTTGCCTGCGTGCGCGAGCCACTTGTAATTCCCCACAGCCCCAGCCAGCTCTGCAAGGCAGAAAGAAATATGACCAGGCAAGTTGAGAAAATAAATTAAACTAAGTGTCAACTTTTCTTGTTTCTCTCCTCATTATTAAGAGATGGAATGGGGCTCGTTTATCAAGCAGGGGGAGAAATTAATTGACACGGCTTTAATATCATGATGTCTGGCGTGTCTGGTCACATCCCTTCATTTTTTGGAAAGGCATTTTATTAGAGTTTACAGCAACCAGCTGCCAAACTACTGGTGTAAACGAGGAAGCAGGTGCGTGAAGGGTGCCACAGTGGAAGGGCTGCAGTGCCACCTGAAGGGGACATGGCAGGAAGGAAGGGCCAGGCCAGAAAGAGGCAGCTTGTTGGCTCAGGGTCAGGGAGGAAGTAGGGTATTGGGGTGGAGAGAGGGATGCTACGAAGGGGGATGTCTGCAGACCCCTCGAGTTCATCACAGGCTTGTTTGCTGGGCTTGGGTGAGGGTGGTAGCAGGACTCTGCCTTTGGTGGCCTCCTGGCTCGCACGTCTTTCTTCTGACCAGCCCCCGGGCTGAGTCCTGCGTCCATCACAGGTCAGCGTGTCTGCCCCTGTTCTTTGGTCTTAATAAGGCCAAGGAAGTGAGTGCTTCTGTTATCCCTCCAGGGCAGCTGACTCATTAGAGAGCCGTGAGCTGCAAGAAGTCTCTAGCATCGGGCTTGATAACCCAGTCCCGTTTCAGGCAGGTCTGTGGTTGGGGTCTGGAAATGTCCAAAGAAGTCACTCTTCCTACGCCCGTCCTAGGTCAGACTGGTTTAGGAGATGCTCAAGTTGTTTGTCTTTATAAAGGTCATCTTCGTCGTGTGCCTTTGAAAAACCCCGGTATCTCCTCAGCTGCGTTATGTGGAAGGGCTCGGACACATCGAGCAGCAAGGGAAGCAAGCATTCGTTCAGCTGGACGAGCACGTCTTCTCCACACTCCATCCTTGCCCTCCTTCTGCTGGGTCGTTAGGATGAGAGGCTGTTGCTCATTTTTAGAGACTCTTGCAGGAAAACGTGACGGGGCAGGATTCTAGAGCCAGGCTGTGGGACAAGATTAGAATCCAGGAGACATGGGGATTAGAATAACCCACCTTCATGTGAAAAAAGTGGGCTGTGTGGCAAAGAACATGGACTCCTACCTGGGCCTCTGTTCTTCATCCCTAAAGTGGGTCCAGTTATTCCTACTAAACAGGTGAGATGTGAATTAAAAGAATGGCTGCTTGATAAGTGTGAATAAGCTTTTTGTTTTTGAAATGATGATCAGGTTGTGGACTGATAATAAATACCCGCCTTTGGGGTACCAGATGTTAGAAATAGCTTAAGGAATCCCATCTCTGGCTTCTGAAGTCCACATTACCATTTGGGCATTAAAGCAGACACAACCCAGACTAATTCCTAATTAGGGGCAACCCCACCTCTTCCGTAATACCTAATGTCTGAAAATGCTCTGGAAACTAACTCTAAAGGCAGCTAAGACTGGATTCCACTCATGTCCAGGTAATGTGCATGGAGCATCCCAAAGTGTCACACCATCATTGGAAACAAGTCCTTTCTTTTGGAAAGACAGCTTGTTTTTTTTCTTCTTGGAACTGATCAGTCTTCTCAGTTATATTTTTTAGGGCAAATTCAGGGCACGTGAAGCCACCCCATCCCACCATGTATCTATGCATACTGCTCATCTCGCCTCTCCTTGTCAGACGGGCCAGCAGGATGGGGCCCAGACTTTCTCCATCCAGGGCTCCAGGCAAAGGAAACTGATTAGCCAGACCTGCTGTAGCCCATAGAGGTGGCTCAGAAATGTTCTGAGTTAGGCATGAGGCAGCCCGAGGTGAAATGTCACTGACAGACACACAGCTGAGTGGGGGTGAACTCTGTGACAAAGCATGCACACCCCCATTTCTCATGGCCCAGGCTCTTACTCTCTCTGAGACATAGGGCCACCAAATCCATCTTTGAACACCTACTGACCTAGGGAAGCCTCTGCTGTCCTGCTCTGGCTTCGTGGTCACATGTCATCGGGGACGAATCATTTAACTGAGCTGAGCAGTTGAGCAAAATGACAATGGCGGAGTCTGCCCCACCTCTCATAGGGTTGCCTTGGGGACCGAGTAGGGTGATTGATGTATGAGAAACATTTTGAAACCAGAAAGTGCTCCCCACACCCAAACCCAAGGCTCTTATATTTATTCTGGAAGCAGCCCACGGATACTGCCACATCCCTCAACACTGAATTACTAGCAGGAGAGGGAGGTTGCATGAGTTATAAATATATTTGCACCCACATACCTTAAATTCCTCATAGGACACTTAGAATAAAGTTGACAATCTGAGTTTTCTTTCCTCCATCATTTTTTCCCCATTAACCAAGTGTGTTAACTCATGGCTTAACATCGATTTTCACTGAAGATGCATTGGGCACTACCCAATCACCTATTACTGTTCATCGACCTATATGAAAAGAGAAGAAAATTATTTTTGAGGCTAGGAGGAGGCCGGCCATTTCCATCTCTCCCTCCCTGGCCTAAAAAAGAATTCTTTGTAAGTTGACTGTTGGATGTTCCTCAGTGACTGCGTTTGGAGCAGGTCGTTTTAATTTCGAGGTATCTTGTTTTCAGATTTCTCTTCTTCTCTGTCTGCATTTTTTTTTTATAGCTTTGTCAGATGAATATTCAGTTTTGTTCATTTGAATAAAAGAGGGAAAAAGGGTTTGACTTAAATGCTTATCTCTTAAATAGAGCTTACTGTTAGTTTCCAATAATAGCGTCATTCAGGAGAATGCTGTAGAATTTCATTTTTAAAGGCTCTCTGTCAGCTGCTATCATATTTATGTCCATTTTTAAATCCCTTTTTGTTTGGGGTTAACCTTCCTGCCACCTTCTTTGTCCAAGTTTTGCTGACTCCTGGAGCCCCTCAGAAGCACAGAGTGCGCTTTAAGGTGGGGACTTTACAAGAGGCCAGGCAAGTGTCATTTTGCCAATGACAGGTGAGAGAGTTTCTTTGGTGAACCTAGCCTTTTGGCCCTTCGATGCTGCCCATCCCCCAGTTGTCAGTCTCTAGGACTCCCTCCTCTCTGAATGGTGGCTTGAGTGGCTTTGAATATACCCAGAAAGTTTTCTGGCTCCAGGTGGCACCTCCTAAGGACCAAGGGAGATGAGAAATGGAACACAGGGTGTGAATGTTCACGGGGACCCCCAAAGGGCCCGGATGAAGTGCAAACCTTTTAGGCGCACCATGAGCAGATCCAGGCCCTTGCCTTGGTGAGGACCAGAGCAGGACCCCTGCCCCACCCCATGCACCCCCTGCCCGGTTCTGCTGGCTTCTCGTAGAGGCCCAGAGAGGTGAAGGGACTCCCCAGGGGCACACAGCTCATTATTTGGTCCTTGTGTCTTTTGAGTGAGAATAGTTACTCATTTCTTTTACCTGGCTGCTGCATGGGACATAGTAGGTCTGCTGGTTAGAACTCACACGTTGGGCACCATACCTGGCTGCTACACCTCAGTCTGATGGTCTTTCACGAGGCCCCATTTCTGATTCTTTCCAGGGCTTTCATTTGGAAATGTGGGAGGGAAATAATCAGTCCTTCCTGCCCTTTCTCAGGAAGACTCAGCCTCCCTGAGCCTCAGGAAGAATCTCTACACATAGCAGATTGTTCAAAAGACCGCAGTGCCTTGAAAACATTATGCTAAGTGAAATAAACCAGACACAAGAGGACCCATATTGTATGATTCCACTTACATGAGTTACCTAGAACGGATGGACAAATTCGTAGAAACAGAGGTAGAATAGAGGTTACTAGGAACCGAGGGAGGAAGGAATGGGGAGTTACAGCTTCAAGGGTATAGCATTTTAGTGTGGAATAGTGAAAAAGTTCTGGAAATGCATGGTGGTGTTGGTTGCACAATATCGTACTTCACTGTACGCTTAAAAATGGTTAAAATTGTAAATTTTCTTACATATATTTCACCCAATTAAAAAAATTAATTTCAAAAAAGAAAAAGACTTTGATGCCAAAAGAAGATTTTTCTCACCCACCACCTTACCCCTCCCAAATCTCTGACCCTGTTGTTTTATCCTTAACACCTCAGTTAAATTTATTTAGGGAGTCGTTCGCCACCAAGTTTCTAATTTGTTGTAAACAATAATGCACCTGTGAGGTGAAAACGATTGTATATAAGGAATAACATTTATTGATAATTGTTTCACTGCTTCTTTGCTTTCTCCAAATAGAATAAATAAATATTTTAGACATAATCAAGTTTGCTTTCTCTATTTGGGCCAGACAGAAATGTTAAAACAATATAGATCTTTAAAATACTGCAAATGATTCTCGACGTCGCTGAATTGTTATGCATCTAATGTTGATGGGCCTGAAATCCAGGCTCTTCTTTGATCCAGGGAAATCGTTTTTTGTGATACTCAAATTTTGAGTCCTGTGGGGTTAGGGAAGGGATCAGCAGGGAGAATATCAGAGTCAGAATTAGGAGCGACGCAGTGAGTCCTGCCTCCTTCGCAGTGTACCATCTGCATTTTAATCCGTGTCTCCGAACTCCATCGCACCTCTTCCTGTCTCTGAGTGGTGGCACAAAGTGGGAAATTGGGGCAACGTGAGTCCTGAATGGTATTGGACCTGGAGTTCAGACAGTGATTTATTTGCATAGTGGACCAAGAAGGCGGCGGTTGCAGCAGAAAAGCAGTTTCCATGGCAGTGAATACAACCGATGGTCCTCGTGGTGACTTGACTTACCCAGGGGTCAAGTTCATGTGCTCGCCAGCAAGCTTGCTTTAAACCAGGGTGTCCTCTGGCTCAGGGCACAGTACCTTTGACTGGCGCTGACATCATGTTCTTTCCCAGTGGCACCGATGGGTTTGGTTTATTCATCCACATTCTCCTGTCTTCTCCCCAAAGCATGTGATTGGCCTGGCTGGAGATCATGTGTGACCGCCTATGTGGGGGTGGCCAAGCCTGTAACCTTGCTGAATTGATTTCCAGTGGCCGTCAAAACAAATTAGAACAAACTCGGTGGCTTAAAACAACAAAAATTTATTCTCTCGCAGTTCTGGAGGCCAGAAGTCTGAAACCAAGGTGATAGCAGGGCCACAATCTTTCCTTGCCTCTCCCAGCTTCTGGTGGCTTCAGGAATTCCTTGGCTTGTGGATGCATCACTGTAGATTCTGCCTCTGTCTTCACATGGACTTCTCCCTCTCCTTCCTCTTATAAGAACACCTGCTATTGGATTTAGGGCCCACCTTAATTCTTGAGATCCTTAATTATGTTTGCAAAAACCCCTTTACAAATAACATCACATTCATAGGTTCCAGGAGTTAGGACATGGATGTATTGGGGGTGGGGGAGACACTATTCAACCGTTATGCTCACCCTAACTAGTAGTGAGGTTGCCCCTAAGAACCAACCTGTCTTGGCTTGTTTTGGAGACCTTTGGAGACAAATGTGACCCATTGTGACCACAGGCTGAAAGCGAGCGTCGTTGAGGGAGGAGGGGTGAGGTCTGTACAGGGAAGATGTTCTCCTTGAGTGGAAACCTCTGACTCATGCCTTGTAGGGAGCGAATGGCTTAAGAAGAGTGATGTTGTCATGCTGATCTCTGCATCCTCTAGGATGCCTAGCACAGGTGAGAGCCGGTAAATTCAGAAGGAAGAGCCAAATCAGTCTTGAGTTGGGGAAGCAGTGATGCAGACGGATTAGCAAGATGCTCAGAACCCCGGAGGAACAGAAATGGCTCATCTAGTCATTCATTCAGCCGGTAGACACTCAGCACTCTGCATATCAGGGGCTCTGCATCCTGGGGGCCCAGAGCGAATGAGGCCCCGGCCCTGCCCTCCTTCTGAAGCTGATTCTAGCAGATCCCTGCATCCTCTGCCATGCCGCCCAGCCGCCCCCGAGAACCTTTTGAAGGGTGCTGCATCTCACTTCGTTCTTGAGGGGCCCCTAAAATCTGAGCTGTAGGAGGGTGGGTAGGAAGGAGGAGATTAACCAAAATGATGTGGGTCCCCTTCTGAGCTGCAGGAGTCCTCAGCTGCCTGGCTGAGAGGTTTAACTGATGGTTTTCATGGGGTGGAGGGGGGCACCAACACACCAAAGCCCAAAGAGAAGTCATTTGGAGATGACCTCTGGTGCGGCTCTCGTCCAGCTCTGCACATAATAAATGGGACCAAGGGCCAAAGAGGAGGAGACACCTCAGCAGAGGGAACCTGAAGGACACGTCGCAGCCCTCTGTGGGGACCTGGGTTAGAGGGGGGCCTCACTTCAAACAAAGTCTCATGGTGTCTGAGGACCCAGCTTCTCCAGGATGACGCTGGGAGATATTTGCCAACTTTGAGCCCTGGTGGCAAATGCTTGTGTCCCTCCCATGGTGTGCGTGGCTTTCAGTCTTACGTATCTGTAGTGGGCTGGACTGTGTGGACTGGGAACGTCGGCCCGTTATTTGGTGTGTGGTAATAACTTATATATCGTGATAAACACCATGATTGCCGTTCGAGTGGTGTTCCTAGCCCTCTGTCTTACGGAAAGTTGTCTGAGAGCAGAGAGTGGACTTTTTCATCCGTTTCCTGAGGAATCTTCTAGACCCTACAGGAGCTACGATGTAGGAGCTCACTGTTTTCTGCTGTTCCTTAGAAAATGGTGGTGGAAGGGACTTGAGAAATTCTCTCTCCACCTTGGGTTTCTGGGACCCAAAGGAGACCCATAAGCTTGAAAAGGAAGCATCTATATCTTTACTCGTTGACAGGAAACACTAATTATTGTAATACAAACGATAACAGCCCTGATTTTCATCTTCCTCATTGGTGTGCCCAGGTGTGTGTTCGGCAGGTTCATGCCTTTGGGGAGGACAGTGCCTTGGGCAGTTCGAGCTGCTATGAAAAAGTACTGTAGACGGGGAGGCTTATTAACAACAAAAAATTACTTCCCATAGTTCTGGAGGCTGGAAGTCCAAGGTCAGGGCGTCGGCATGGTGAGGTTTTTGGTGAAGGCCGTCTTCCTGTGACAAGCAGCCATCTTCTCATCGTAGCCTGAAGTGGCAGAGAGCAGAAAAGGCCAGCTCTCTGTGTCTTTTATCAGGGCACTAATCCATTCGCGAGGCCTCCACCCCCATGACCTAAATGCCGCCCAGAAGCGCCCCCTCTTGGGGGTTAGGATCTCAGTGGATGAATTGGCGGGGCCGGGGGGATACAAACGTTCATTCCACGGTAGAATCTTGTGAATCGTGATTTGGGTTGGGACCCGAGGTGTGGGACCCAGTGTCCACACTCACCGGCATAATTTGCAGGTACAAACCTCGAGGCGTAGGATGGGGAAGGGGCTTCTTTCCAGGATGACACATAAGTTCAGAGTCAGAACTGGAACGCAGGCCTGCTGCCTCCCCATTCGGAGTGTCCACACTCTCTGCCCGTGTTCCCTCGCGGTGTTGGTACTGACTGCACCTGCGTTTCATCCGAGGCGGGGTGCCGTCCTGTGATTGGCCTGTGTGTTAAAGCGGTACTTACTGAGAGGGGTCACAGATGGGGCCGCGTGCTGGAGACCCCGTCGGGGGCAGGAAGAGAAGAAAGCAAGGGACTGGAGGTTAGCAAGAGGAACTCAGGATACTGAGCAGTGGTCGCCTGCCAAAATTCTTCAGTGTGGCTTGTCTAGCAAAGGCGGTCTCCAGCCGCGTAAATACAGTGGATAGCTGACAGGCTGACAGCAGGCATCAAACAGTCTTAAACTGCCCCAAATCTGTAGCGCTTTTGAAGCAGCAGTAGAAAAAGGATGCCTGCACAGAACAGAGGCCCGAAACTTTTAATAGTTTCTTCCAGGCCTCAGGATGTCCTGATGAGGTATTAGAGGAAGTAATTCAGGAAGAAAAGGACAAATAACCGCCTCCGTCTGGAGGCCGACCCGGGAGCTGGCCACTGCCGTGCAGAAAGGGCGAGCGTGGCCCTGTAGCGATCCCGCGGTTCCGGGCAGCCCACCTGCCTGCTGCCAGGCAGAGCGCCGTGGGGCTCCCACCTCGTACACAACAGACAAGTGAATTTCTTGTTTGCTTCCGGGCAAATGTATACCACACAGCACCCGCCGCCCGTGGGTGAAATCGTTAACTTTTCCTCACTGTTGGAAGGGTGCATGTAAAACTTGGAAATTATTTCTTACCCCTGGGAGTCCTGCCTGGGATCTGTGCCCCCTGCCCTCAGACGAGGAACCTGTGGCCGCTGTAGCCCAGCAAAGAACGTGTGGGCCAGCCAGGCTGTACTCACCTCCCTCTCTGTTTTTGTTTTTGTCTTCCCTTTTTTCTTTAGGTTTTGGCTTTGTCACTTTCGAGAATGAAGACGTTGTGGAGAAAGTCTGTGAGATTCATTTCCATGAAATCAATAATAAAATGGTAAGTTTGTAGGGCTTGTGCTGAAACGCCGGGCCTCCCTGCCCCCGTCTACACACCTTTGTCTCGCAGGCTGCTGCAGGCATCATGCTGGAAGGTGGGCAGGGTGGACGTGGGACCAGACTCTAGGGGTTCAGCCCTGTGAACCACTGGAGAAAAGGCCCATAGTAAATCTTCTGAGCTTCGCAGGCCGTACAACCGGCTTTCGCAGTGAATCCACTCTGCTGTTATAGCACAAAAGCGTCCACAGACAAAACGTACAGGAATGGGCAGGACACTGAAATTGAAATCTCATGTAATTTTCACGTGTCACATGTATTTGTTTTTTACCATTTAAAAATGTAAAAACTATTCTTAACTCTTGTGCAGTACAAAAGCCAGCAGGGTGCCAGCAGGATGTAGTTTGCCAGCCCATGGCTTAGGATATGCTTTTGCTCTTGGCTTGGCAGTGGTGGTTGGGGAGCAGGGAGGGACTGTCCTAGATATGAAGTTTACTGCCCCAATTATTTCACTCTTTGGGCCTTGCTGGGTAATTAACAGTCTCCTCGTCTTATCAACTAGATAGTTTTACCCTCATGATCAGCTGCTTCGGTCTCTCTGTCTCTTTAAATCTCCTTTCCTGGTGAGGCATCCTCAACAGGGAGGGAGGTTGGATCATCGGAAGTTTGGGGACCTGGATAGGCCTCCCAGAGAAATTGCCACCAGAGGGCGCCATACCATGTGCAGAATGCACACGGCCTTACTCGCTGTCTCAAACTCCTTCAATTGAGTAGGTGGGTGAGAAACCCCTTCTTCATTGGTTCCAGAAAAATGGGAGCTCAGCAGGTGTTTCTGGAACCATCAACAGGTCCTTCAGAGCCAAAACATTTTGGGTGGCCAGCAGAGCCTCCGTCCCCAAGAGAAGAGGGAGGGCAACTTTGTGTTTCTATCACTGCTGTAACTTTGATATTTTCTTCCTTTAATTAGAACATTTCTTGCCCCTGAAACTTACATTCAGATACTCAGTGCATATCGGTCTGATATGTGTTCACTGACTTTAAATTCAATAATAGAGCTTTTAGTGTAGATAAGATCAAAGCAATCTGCTTAGCATGTGACGCTACAGGCCTGATTCAATATTTGACTTGCTAATTTTTTCCCAGGGCACTAAAATAATATTGTCGGTATTGTTCCTAGCCATCATATGCATCTGAAATGAAAATACTGTTTCTTTGCAAACTGCAGGTTGGAGACTTCAGCTCAGGTATTAAAATGGTACAGGGGAGATAAGTGTGTGGAAGTAACACAGGTACCCCCATAGGCTTTCTCTGCCACTCCAAAGTCAGTGCCTTCCAGTTGGTATTTCTGTTTCCGTGGGTTACTACATGCTATTTTTAAAACTAGGGAGACGGGGGCTTAAAAGAAAGCCTGCCCCCAGTGCCCAGATGCCTTGTTCGTATTAGCCAGGTGTGCTATTGACAGACTCCACTGAGGGCCGCCTGGGCAGTGGGGAGTGGCAGAGCCGAGAGCAGTGGCAGACACCGTTCCTGTCTTGCCAGGACTTGATGGTTCATCGCGAAGGCCCGGTATAGACTGTCAGGAGACAGTCTGTGTGCTGCCTCGAATGCATATGCGCAGCCCTTCATCATTGACTGGCTTTGAAATGAGCCTGGGACACAAGTGGGAAAGGGCTTTATCCTCCTCGCCGTTCAAGTGGGGAAACTGAGGCCCGGGGGCTATGCCCCGGAGCTTATTGGCTGTCAAACGAACTAGCCAAACAGTTGTTTGAGCTTAGGGTTGGGAGAAGGAATCTCCAGATGACCCAGGGGGTAATCAGAAAGTAGAGTTTCAGCCCCACAAAGGTAACTCATGGGCTGGCTCGAAGCCAGAGAGGTGTGTAGTCATTGTCCCTAGTCATTTCACATGTGTCATCTTCTTAGCCATCTAGGTGGAGGCCGACTATGGCCCGTGAGGGTAATTGCAGTTATAGTGTAAGAGTTCCTATTTCCTTTTGAATCCGGGGCTGGTACTTGTTCTTTAAGAGAATAAGGCAAAAATGGAAGTGGACAAGGGGAAGGGGTGAGGACAGAGTGGCTGGGATCACAGACGAGGTTTGGAAGTGTGACTGTAGGCGCCTAGCCCAGCCTCACCAGATCCAAGCTCTACGGGAGAATTTAGAGGTGCCAGGATCAGACATCGGTACATCACCTCCCTCAGCTCCGGTCTAACAGGGCCTGTGATGACCACCTCATGGGGTTGCTGCACCTGGGGGAGACACCACGAGCGAAGGCACCTGCGCAGAGTCTGGCTTGATAAACGTGGCTCCTGCCATCATCCATCATCCTCAAAGGACTTCTTCAGGGAGTTCTCGCCCTCTGAAGAACGTCGGGAGAGGAGTCTGAATCCCGAATGCTGTGGATTCTACGATACAGGCCCAAAGAAAAGGAAATGAATTTAAACTGTGCAGTGGACAGAATTCAAATGAGAGATCAGAAAGACTCTGAGAACGCGGAGACTGCCAAGCAGGAACACAGGCGGTTGTTAGAACGTCCGGGGGAGTGTTTTGTAAACTGGACTGTGCTGCGAAGCTATAAAGACCCGTCTACTGGAACCCCCGCAGTCTCTCTGGGAATT
>NW_006443570.1:10630472-10651270 GCF_000325575.1 Pteropus alecto
AGGAACGGAGAGCTGCACTGTCCCTCCCACCCCCCACACATGCCTGGAGCTACCATTTTCTCCTAGTCACAGCTGAGAAAGGGCTCACCGCCGGTGAGTCACAAAGATAGGACTTGAATCCAGGTCTTCTGATTCTTAATCCAGTGCTCCTAGGCCTGGCTGGCACTCAGTAAGCTCGATAATTGTGGCAGGAATAAGGATTAGATGAGGGACCACATGACCATCAGGCACAGCATACTTTTCAGAGCCGTTTCCCATCTGGTGAATATCCTGGGCATTTTTAAAAACGAGGGCCCTTCTCCACCGTCCGAGAGAACCAGCAACAGGCGTGAGTTCTTCTCAGGAAGCTGGGATCACATGAACCCTGACTCCCTCCCCACAGAGGCCTGTGTGAGTCACCTCCAGGGTTCCGGCCGGGGGATGGCCAGAAAGACCCCACATGGCACCCTCCCACACAGAGATCTCGTGCATAGCTAACTATGTGAACTGCATGCCCTGCCTGGCGCTGGCTTTATGCACCTCTCCTCATTTGATTATCACACCCACTCTAGTGTAGGGGCTAATTATTATTCCCATTTTACTGATAAGCAAAGTGAGGCAGAGAAAGGAGTTCAATGACTTGCTTAGGGTCACAGGGTCAGCGAGTGGCAGCACCAGATTTTAAACCCCAAAAGCTAACGTCCGGAGCTCACATCTGTACCCAGGAGACTTCCCCCTCTCAGGCTGAAAGGGACTTTAAAGGTCATCTAACTGGTCTACAGCCTTCCTAGGCCACTGACTGACCCCTCTATCAGCCACGTGGCCCATGTGGTTCCACATCCTCCTAAAAGAAGGGCAGAGGAGACGGGCTCACTCAGGACCCAGTTCCCGGCAGGGCAGAAGGGCCAAGCTTAGGGTGCGAGGGGGTCCCTGTCAGCCACAGTGTGTCTCCAGGCGGGTGAGTGAGGGACATCGGAAGCAGCTGGCCACCACCCCAGCTCGGGGCCCAACCCAGGAGAGCCGAGGTTCAGCCCTTCCCTCCATCTCGGCCCCGGTCAGAGTGAAGCACACACACAGCTCTTTCTCAATAAACACACACACGCACATGCGGAGCCACCTGGTGACCCCTCAGAGAGGGACACCTCCGGCCACGGCCACTCCATGAGCCCAGGCACAGGCGCAGCTAATAACACCCCCCGCCGCGCGCCCCTGATTGAAGCAGCTCCGAGCAGCAGGGCACTTGCTTGATTAGTGCCAGCGCAGCCTCCTGGCAGGCGAGGCCGCCGGAGGGAGGGAGGCGGGATCCACAAAGACCTGCTCTCGGCTCCTCCGGGGCCTGTCTCAGCCCCCGCCTCAGATAGAGCCAGGGAGGCGACGCCAGCCTTGCCAGGTGAGAACTTGGAGCACAGTCGGAGAGGAGGCCGGGCGAGGGCACCTTGGGGAGAGCCGGTTCCCACCTCTGATTCAACAAAAGGATATTGGCTTTTACCGGGCACCCTGGTGGTGCTTTATATGCACGTGAGTCTCCTTTTGTCCTGAGGTAGGGGTCGTCGTCCCGTTTCGTGGAGGGCGACATGCGTGAAGGGACTTCCACAGTCCACGGTTCTAAGCAGCAGAGCTAGGATTTGAACTTGTGTCCTTCTGGCTCCAACCTTGTGTTTTCCCCCACTACATCCTGCTGCCAATGTAGGCAAACCTCATCCCTGAAAACTCTGGATGGATTTGACTGGCAAATGCAAGGAAGAGTTTTTATTTGCTTTCTACATAGGTTACTCTAGGGTTTCTTTAAACAGTTCTTCTTTTTGTTCCTATAAGGTATTCTGGTTTATGAAAGTGCTAAGCAGTTTGCAAGGTTGTTAGTAATGCAGAGTCTCAGGCCCCACAACAGACCTACCAGATCAGTCTGCATTTTGACAAATATCCAGTGATTTGTGTGTGTGTGTTAAAGTCTAAGAAGCACAGGACAAGGACCACTGTTCATAAGAGATAACGCGGGAGTTGTGGGTCATAAATCGTCCATCTAGTGTCAGAAGGAAGGGACCTGGGATGAAGGAACTGAGGCTCTAAGAGCATGGAGCCAGATGAGTCACGTGGCACGGGACCCCAGGCCAGGCTGGTGCTCTCGGCACCACCCCCACTTCCTGTGGTCAGAGAGCCCAGGTGTCCTCCCCAAAGAAGCTCTCGGTGCAGGACTTCCCCACACAGGCATGTGCCCTTGCCCGCTGAGGCGGGCCTTGAGCTTTGATCATAGATGTGTGGGCCCATCCACTGGGGTGAAGGGCTGAATCCTCAAGTGACGTGCAAACGTCCTTGACCCCTAGTTGGGACCTGCTGGGTCATTTACAGGTGCCCAAGACTTTGGCACATGTGGACCTGAGCGCGAATCCCAGACCCACCGCTGATTATCCTGTGACTGGAAAGTACTCCACCTGTCTGCACCCGTTTCCCCCAGTGCACGATGGGAAGGATGACCTCTGCCCTTTGCAGCTTACAGAAAGCTCTGGTCCCTGGCCCAAGCAGCCTTGGCCTGCTCTGTTGTAGGGTATAGACTCCAAAAGCCTTGAAAAATCAGCCCTCCAGAAAACCCTCTTGGTAACCAAGTTTCCTCCATTCAGCCTAAAGCTAGGAGACAATAAACTTTTTGTAGTAAAGGGACAGATAGTAAACATTTTAGGCTTTGAGGGCTCTACAGCCAGTCACAGCTACTCAGCTCTGCCATCATGGTGCAAAAGCAGCCACTGTAGCTGTGGCCACGTTTAAGTAAAACCTTATTTACAAAAATAAGCAGCAACTGGATTTGGCCCATGGGCTCTAGCTTCTGACTCCCAGCCAAACCAATGTAGCTCAGAGCAGGTGAGGTCTGCTTATCTTCGGGGCCCAAGGAAAAAGATTTTAGCCAAGAGGTCACCCAGGTGCACTATTGAGTCAGCTTTTTACTAGTCAGAGACAGATTGTGGGGGTGGGGGTGCCCCAAACAGATGCTGCGGTTTAGAATACCAGCCTATGGAAAGTATTGGTGCCTTTGTTCTCTGAGGGGGCCCCAAGCACTGAGCAAGTGGGAAGTAAAGGAATGGCCAGTGTGGTGTGCTGTCTCCCCAAAAGGCCTTCCTAGCAAAAGATGTCACCAACCCTCACGGCCAACGGCCCCACAGTGCTACTCGTTGCTCTGCTTTGTGACCTTGGGTAAGTTAGCGTCTGTGTTCCCGTCTCTGTAAGACAGGTGACGATGGCACCTGCCTCAGAGAGGGCTGGGACTTAGGACTTGTGAGGGTTTTTACCAGGCTGTAGCTCTATCAAAGTCACAGGTCTTTTTACTATTATTATTATCATCATCACTGTCGTTATTCTTAGAATTGTTTTATTGAACAAATGCGTCGTTATAAGGTGGGGCGGTCCTGGACGGATTACAACTCAGTAAAATGCAGGTATGTGTCTCCGGGGCCTAGAGGGTATGTGAGGTGAGCACTCTTGATGCCGGGAGGTGGTCCCAAGGAGGGGAGAAGGTGCACATCCTGCAGAGCGGAGCAGAAGGGACCCACAGATGTGTTTCCTAGGTCCCAGGGAAGCTGACTCAGGCCCTTCAGCTGAATCATCCTTGGAGGAGGTTCTGAAAATCCTCTTCTAAGAGCAAAGCCTGGTGAGATGGCAGGCCTTCCGCCCAGGGCACCCTGGGGGATTAACCCTGGAACAGGGCCTTCTGGGTGGGATCAGGCAGGAGGACGAGAGAACCAGCGTTCTGCATTGGCCTCTGGGACTCAGGGCTGCAATGCTGGGCCAGGTGATCCACGGAGACCCCGGGCTAGGGTGAGCATGGGGCATTGCTACCTGGCAGGGCGCCCCAGTGACTGGGCACCCGTCCCCTCCCTCAGGCTGCTGCTCCTCAGCCCAACTGAGAGCTGGATCAGGAACCAGCCCAAAAGTGGAGGGGGGCGGGGCGGATAATGTGGGTGGAATTAACCAGGCTTCTGTGTTCACCATCCTATTTGTAGCATCATTCTCACTCGTAAGCTAATTTTAGCCATCCATCCTGCTTCTGTTACCATTTATAAAATGAGAATGTCAAATGCAATATTAAACAAGCAGGATGAAGGCAAAAAAAAAAAAAAAAGGAAATGCCAGGGAGGCACTTAATAAATGAATCTCGTGTTCACGTGGGGAGGGAGAGGCCTGTGTCCCTCGTCACGCACGGGCACACACACGTCTGTGCACAGTCGTTTGTGTACTGGTTCTGTCAGTGTGGGCAGAGGGATTTATGTGTTGGGGGAGGTGAGGACAGAGGTGGGAGGCCAGGCTGGGTGGTTGGGGGTAAACGTTCGTTGTTTTTTAGGCGGAAATAATGTGGCCCTCGGGGAGGTGGCCTCCCGGTCTTCTGAATTCTAGCTCGTTTGCCCTTCATCTGTCCTCTGGTGAGGTCACTGCGGTGGGATGGTTGGGGAGAGCGGAGCATCCTTCTCAATGTCTAGGGGCCCCTCGCCTCTGGGCTTTTCCGCATGTGCCGCCCCCGCATCCCCTACACACCATCCACAGGAGGGGGCCCAGAGACCGCAGGAACAGCCCGCCCCCTCTCTCTGTACCCCTTCTCTGGGGCCTGTTCTTCCCTGGACTTTGCTCTTCTGCTCTTTGCCTGACACCCCAGGGAGATGCAAACTAATGCTCAAGCCACCCCTCTTTTCTCCTCTTTTAAATAGAGAAATGAAGTTAGGCCCCTTCTGTTCAGGGTCTCTGGCAAAGCCCGCCCCGGGCTGGGGGAAGCACCCGGCCTGGTGGCAGAATCTGGGCACCTGCCGGAGGATCAGGTTTCTTTTCACTTTGAAACGTCCTTGCAGGTTCCCAGAAAGGAAAAGGAGAACAGCTGTTGCTGCCACCATCAGCTTTTTCCCCGAATAGTACAGCCTGTGCAGCTCCCTTTGCGCACCTTGCTGATGAAAGCAGGAAGATGCGGTCCTACCTGGCCGGCAGGTGGGGGAGGTTAAGGAGAAAGTCAGCGGCAGCATGCCCAGAGTCTGGGGGGTGGCAGCCACTTTCTCCTCTCTGCTCCCCAGTCTGAGATTTTCATCAGCACAGCTGCGAACTGGCTTTATCACCTTCAAAGATGCTCCCCTAGGCTCCATGTGGAGGAGAGTAAGGTGTGACCCAACCTACTTTATCCAACGCCAGCACTTAAAGGATTAGCTCGTTTAATTTATTAGTTCAGTGCAGCCTGTGGGGTAGGCACTCTGTTAATGTTTTATGGATGAGAATATTGAGGCACAGAAAAGTCAGGAGCAGCGTGCTGAAGCTAGGACCCTTAGCCTCTGAAGCTAGGACCCTTAGCCTCTAGGCCGGACTGCAGAGGACGGGACAAGACCCCTGCCCTCGGATCGGGCGGGGTGGGAGGCTGCGGTCTCTGGGCCACGTGTCTTAGATGGTGCTGGGGGCGCGTTCCTCGCCCAGACACTGAGCACACCTCCAAGGGAGAACCTCATCTTAATGAATTCATCTGTGTCCACACCCAGCCCCTTCCTGCTAAATCAGACATGCCAGTAGCATTGGTTATGACCTCCTTCACTTGGCCATCGCTGATTTTAATACAACACTGAGCAGAGGAAACAGTGTTTGAAATTCATTCTGGAAGTGTTGGGGAAAGTAATTCTGGAACTAGGGTTGAAGATGGCTTTGTGGAAGGAATAGCGTCTGAGTGGGCCTCGAAGGCTGGATGGAGGGTGGTAAAGAAGGGCTGTGAGGACAGGACCTGAGTGGCCAGAGGCCCAGAGGTAGGAACAGGGCTTTGAAGTGAGGGACTTAGGATTGAATCCTGGCTGTCGTTATCTGCATTGTAACCTTGGACAAATCATTGTTCGGTGCCTCAGTTTCCTTTCCTATTGTAACTTCAGGGCTAATTAGGCCAACTTGGAGGAAATGAGGAGTCGATTAATGAGGGTGTTGAGAACAGTGAACATTCTCAGAGGACTTCTGTGTGCCAGGAACTGTGCTTGGCGTACATTATATATGAATGTCATCATGTATAGGTACTGTACATTATCTATGCACACACACACGTGCACTCACAGGTACGAGCATGCCGTGACCATGACTAGCCTGTGGGGAGTGTTTGATACACGCTGTGTTCCTTCCTGCTGGCGAAGGGGATGGAGTCAGGACGGTATGTCCTGCAGGGCTCTCGGTGCTTCTCTCAAATGGTCCGGGCTGTTTCTGGCGAGCATGTGTCCTTCGAAGGTAGATGTTTCCGCTGGCTGCCGTCACCCGCCTAAGCTGGCATTCCATTTTGGTTGGCACAGTAACCCCTCTTCCATAGACTTCATGGGGGGGTCCCATATTTGTGAGGACCTTTTTGCAGTAGAACAAGTTATCAACTACAAGTGGGCCCTCTGGTGCTTGGCCACACGCTGGTCCCTGTCTGTAAGGACAGTGCCTGATTAAGATTTCTGGGGAAGGGAAGAGGGAGGGGACAGAGCACAGAACTCCCTTCTGCTCACTTCCTGGAATCGACAGTGCCCAGCTGAGAGGTCTCTCTGAGTTTGCAGAGGGCAGAAGGGTTGGCGCTGGTGAGGGTCAGGTATGACCCTTCCCCTCGCCTCCCCCCGCCTGCCCTGCTGGAGTCAAGAGCCAGGTCTTCCCAGTGCCACCACCAGGATCTCCGGGGTGTGATTGCTGCCACTGCCCATGGCAGAGTCTCAGGCCCGGCCCTCACCCAGCCATGCGCTCAGGCTGGTTAGGACTCCATCTTGCTTCTGGCCGTGGATAAGTAGAGTGACTCTGTAGAGTGGAAACCCTGGAATGGACTTTGGAACCAAGAAGAGGTGATCTGACTCTCTGAAGGTCACTGGGAGAGAGATGCCCACGGGTCCCTTTCGGGCGTGAGCTCCACATGGCGGAGAGCCTGGGGCCTGCCTTCCCTCTCCCAGGCCCTCTCGCAGGCCCTCTCGCCTCTCCGCGGTGGGTTATTTTTGTGCTTTTCATCTCACACCTTGGTACTCATCGGCCTCTTTCTTCACTTCTCATTCAGTATCTGTCTCGAGCAGGGCTGGCTTCCAGGCCGCGCTCCCTGAGCAGCTGTGCAGGCCCTGCACTCGGGTCCTTGCTGGTCTGACGCTCTGCCGATAGATCCCGGAGCTCTCGGCGATGTTGCACAAAGGGCCCCTCGTCTTCATTTTGCAGCATTCTGCATGTTCTCTAGCACATTCTGTAGCCAGCCATGCTCTTGAGGACAGCAGAGACCCGGTTCCTCCCAGTTCCCCATGGAGCTGTTTGTGTTTGTCTTCTTTGAGGGAAGGGCCTCTCTGAATCTGGGTTATAAATCTGTAAGAGCCCGTGAAGGGTCCTGCCCTCCTGGAGTGTCCAGAAAGGCTTGTGACTACCAGAGAGGACAAGAGGAAGCACTGGGCAGGAGGAAGAAAAGCAGGGGCTGTGGGATGGCATAGGCCAAGCGGGGAGCCACATGTGGTTTCTGGGGTGCAGCTCACCCTTCCTGCCTTACTGGAAAGATCTGGGAAGCTGTGGGCTCCAGGCAGGACCCCCAGATCCTTACACTGGAGGGTCATCTCCCTTTCCCTTTCTCCCTGGAAGGCGCTCAGGGCCCAACAGTCAGAGGAGATGGTCACCCTGGGGCTTCAGAGAAGCAGTTCTGGCCTGGAATCTCCCAGAACCTGGCTGAGGAGGAGCAGCAGCTGGAGTCAGAGGAGGAGCTGATCGCGGGGCAAGTCCAGGTCAGGCCTCTCTGTCTTTCAGGAGGCTCCACAGAAGGACGGCACCCACCGTAAAAACCAATGTCCTGGCACTTGCCTACCCCTCTGTTCGCCTCCCTCCTTACTGGCCAGATAGTTTAGTTTGATCTCTGGGCAGCTATGGATTTTATCCTTTAAATAGTCCTCTCTCCACGGAGGAGTAAATCGTTTCTAACATGGCCTGTTCCGGGTGAGAAGGGAAGCTGCAAACACTGGCCTCTTCAGGCCACACAGAGTTTCCTTGTCCTGGGCTTGTAAATCAAGGCCACAGGCACAGGGCTTGGGTTTCCTCAGACCAAGGTGGGGTCCGGTTTCCCTCCCAGCCCCGGGGGCGTGCTGACTGAGGCCATTTGTATAGACTCGGAGAAAGAACAAAAGCCTTTTCACTTCCCAGACCTTGGCATCCTCCTCAGACTGCCAGCCTCTTCCTCTTCCAAAAGGTGCCCCGCAGGGAGCTTGCCTGAGCGAGGGCTGCGGGCCAGCGGGGTGAGGACAGGCACTCAGAGCGCTGCAGGGAAGCTGTCCCCACAGAAGTCCCAGCACCTTCTCTGAAAGCTGATGCCAAGAGTTTCCCCCTAGGGTATGGCACGGGACCTTGTTCCCTGGCATGGGCCATGGCGTCAGGTGGACCTGGGCTCAAGCCCAACCCTGCCGTGCATGGACTGTGTCTGCAGATAGAGGCAGGGTGTCTGCCGGCCCTGGGCCTCAGCTTCCTGCTCTGTGAGATGGATAGATAACGATAAAGGGCGTCATTGGATCCACTGGCAAAATAGGAATATAGAAGGTAGATAAAAGTATTGTGTCAATGTTGAATGTCCTGAGGCTGATTGCTATACTGTGGTTATGGAAGAAAACACCTCTCTGTTTAGGAAATGCATACCTTAATATATGCAACTCACTTTCAAATGGTTCAGGGAGAAAAATCACCAATTTAGATCTAGACCTAAACCTAGACATAGCGAGTGTGCAATTGATAATGCAAAAGTAACAAACTCTTAGCAACAGGCGACTGTGGGTGAAGGGTGTACCGGTATTCTTTGTGCTATCCTTGCAACTTTTCTATAAGTTTGAAATTATTTCCAAAGAAAAAGTTAGAAGCAACCATTGCCGAATTGCTCGGGACTCTGATCGGAAGTAGGCGCCCACTGGCGCGGGCAGCCAGCATGGAGTGTAGGACGCACGTGCCGGCTCACGTCGGGCTCTGCTTCGTCCTCTAAAAGGTAGCATCCTTCGGAGGGTTCTGCTAGGTCGTTCTTCTGAACCCATAACCGTGTGGCTGCGAGGAAACCATACGCTCTTTTCCAAGGCAAGTTTGCCAAGCAAATCGGCATATTTAGAGAGTGAAATTTTACAGGCAGTCCCATCTACCTTCGGTATCAGCCCCTGGAATGGAGCCGCTGCTTGGCTTTGCCAACTGTGAAACTTGAAAATGGGAGACCTCGTCTTCCGAGGGTGAGACACTGGTCACGAGGTTCCTCTGAGGCTTCTTAACCAGCACAAATCCAAATGGCATTTCCTGCTAAGTCTCTTGTCCCTCCAACCAGACTGCTTCTCCTAGGTGCCATTTGAAACAGTAGCAATGGCAGCCATGGTGAGAAGCTGCTGAGAGGAGATCTGAGATGTTGGTTGAGTCTCAAGGACCAAGACTTGGAAATGTTCCATTCTCAGACTCTGCCCCCACCCAAGGCTGCTCTAGAGAGAGCACTTTGGTATGAGCGGTGGGGAGCGTTTATTATACATGGAGGTCTTGGTGCTGCTGAAACAGATAGAGCAAGAGATCTGATCGCCAGGAGAACCACCTCTGTTTTGCTTCTGTTGACCTGAGGAGCCACACGAGCCTCTCTCAGGCTGCCCTGGGAGGGGAGCTCCCGTGCCTGCCTCGTGCCCCACAGGAAAGGCAGCCTTCAGTGCCCGCTGCCCCCAAGAACCCAACTAGCCAGACACTGAGGGTGGGAAGAATGCTTCCCACTGTCCTGTCTCCTCTCTGCTCCTCATTGATCTCTTGTGGTCCATAGTCTCTAAAGACGGCCCCCGTGATCCTGTGCCTCCCAGTGCTCATGCCCCTGTGTGTTCCCCACCCATACCAAACCTAGGCTGGCCGATGTAACCAGTAGAACGTGATGGAAGTAACAGCGTGACTCCCAAGGCTAGGCTGTAAAAAGCCTTGCAGCTTCTGCCTTGGTCTCTTGGAAGGCTCGTGCCTGGGACCCAGCTCCTTGGGACTCTGCCACCATATTGTGAGAAGACCAAGCACCATGGAGAAGCCATGAGTGGTCCCCCACCCCCACCCATGGACAGTCCCAGCTGAACTAGCATCAGCTGCCTGCTGTGTGAGTGAAGAAGCCATCTTGGACCCCCAGCCGAGTCCAGGCTTTCTCTGGCTCCTGCCCCAGCCCCCACCTGACCACAAATACGTGAGAGACCGACCGCAAGCAAGAGCCCTGCTGAGCCCCGTCAACTCGCAGAACCGTGAAGAAGAATGACAAATTGTTGCTCGAAGCCACTAAGTTTGGGGGTAGCTTGTTGCACAGCAGTAGGTAACTGGGACATGGTGTGTGGACAGATGACCGAAGTTTGTGACTTTGGCTGGGGAGATAGGCTGGGTTTTCTCCGTTTAGATTCTGACTGTAACTCAGGCTGTTTATGCCAAGTTCTCTAGTTTGCACAGAGCCTGGTGGGAGGATAGCAGGGGTTGAGGGGTGACCCAAATGTGGTCTGTCTAACCCAAAAGGCTCCCGAGGCTGACAGGCCCAAGGGGCAAGTTGACATATGATTATTTGCCTTAATATCAACGTTAGGAGAACACGAACCTATTCTTTTCAATAGAATGAGGGCTCTCAGGGGTGGAAGCCGCCCTATTTGTCTTTGCATCCCCCACAGCACCTGCCAGGCACATTGACTTCCTCAGCACCGTTGAAATAAGCTGGGTCTCCTTGACCATGATGAGCATAGAAGTCGATCCGTGCTCTGTATTGAACTTCCTTGAGGGACCAGGGAAGGTAGGGACTGACCCTGATCCCTGCCCTGAGAACCAGCAGTCTGATGGGAGAGACAAGGTGTCTAGTCTGATGGGTGAAGGACATAGTTTTATCCTCAGCAAGCCCCTGACCCACTGCAAGGACTCGGGGTACAGGTAGAGAATAGCGATGCCTCTTTCTCCTTTTCAGTGTTTTCTGTACAACATCATCAAAGGAGCTCGGGAGCTGGGTGGGCAGGCCGTCCGGTCCTGAGAAATCTCCCCAGATGCCTCCGGTGCACGCCAGGCCAGGCTCCCTGGTGCGACTCTGTTTACTCCCTGTCACTCAAGTGCCCAGAACATGCTGTGGTCCCCCCAGAGAGTGCGCATGACATGGCCCCTGGCCTTATTGAGCACTCAGGGTTGACACAGTGGTGGTGGACAGAACCCAGGCAGTCAGTGCTGCCCAAAACAGCACCAGCAAAGACAGAGCAGAATTAAACAGAGCTGCCAGCCCTGCTCAGAGAGAGGAAGAGTAGGTGGGTTTGTTTAAAATGTTCCCATTACAGTCAGTTAACCTTTATGTTCCCTAAATGAAAATTGTATAAACCTGAAATTTTCGTTGATCAGGTTGCCTAGGAACAGGCAGCAGGTTTTCATAAGACAATGCAATAGATTGTCACCGATAGGGCTATTAGAAAGTGAGCTGGTTAGCGGTATTATACTGGATCCCGGTGTTATTGTTAGGTTGGTAATTAGCTGTCTGCCTCTGCACAGCACACACATCTTCCCAGGCTCGGGCAGGCTCTTGCAAATGAGGTGTCTCAGCCTGCGTCTGAGTCCTGGGGGTGGGGGTCTGGAGTCCAGGAGCAAATTGTCACCCCTGGGCTTATGGGAGAAATCTTAAAGACCCAATTCTGATGAATTTATTTCTTTTTAATCACCTCGCCCCACACACACACTTGCAACAGTAATATTCAAAGCAGAAAATTTGGGAAATAAATAACAAAAACAAAATGCACTCAGGAAATTAAAGAGCAGAGTTGCTCTAAGACGACTTTGCTGTGTCTTTTCATATTGTTTCCCTCTATCGTATATCCCCTTGTTCATTTTTCACAAAGTCACTGTAATTTCCTTTTTCCCTGCTTGCAGTTAAGGTGACCAACCGTCCTGGTTTGTCTGGGACTGAGGGTTTCCCGATACCAGAGCACATCATTATCAGCCTGCCTTCCCGTAGCCGTGTAGCTTTCGGTCAGCTTGGATGACATTCAGCCTACTGACTCCCTGTTCTTGGACTTTTAGGGTATTTCTTTTTATTTCATGATAATCAACGCATATGGTGAATACTCATCCACATGTCCTTGCAGAATGAATTCCTAGGAGTAGGATTTATTAGGTCAAAGGGTGTGTGCATGTATGAATTTTGATATTTTGTCAGGTTGCCCTCCAGGAAAATATGTGCCAGTGTCCACCCCTGAAGCCCATACTCTCAGGGACTCGACAGCAAATACTCCTTTCATCACGGCCAGTCCGATGAGTGAAAGAGATGGTTCGTTTTGGGATGTGGGCTTCTTCATTAGCCATTCGTAAATTGCCCGTGTGTGTCCTTTACCCATTTCTCTTTTTGGGGGTGCTCATCTCTTTCCTTTTCATCTAGAAAAACTCAGTATTAAGCATATCAGTCATGAATGTTGAACCGTTTTATCCATGTTTTTAAAAGCATGCGTGGTTATCATTCTTTAAAGAACAAGATTAATACCTGTTATCTGGTGTCTTTGAAGAAAGAGGAGTTCATATTTGAGGTAATTAAAGCTTCCCCCTAGCCTTAAGCACTAAAATATTTTTTAATTAAAAGTATTTGGGATGAGAGTATCTCCGAAATGCACAACCCATATAGGTCCCTTTTACAACAAAGTATATTGCACACAATTTAACTTTTTCTTCATACCGCAGACCTGCAGTGAACAATGGTAGTTTTCTGTCATAGTGATACCCTTAGCAGCAGTTGAGCTACTTAGAATTTTGGTTCCTATATTATATGGCCCCGGACTGCTTTTTAAATAAGATACCTGATTCTTGTCCTTCCCCCATCCCTATCAGGCTGTCATGCTGTTACTTCTGCTGCTATAAGCACCTGTGCCTTCCCCTATGACATTCCATCTTCGTCAGAAATAGGATTGATTACCGGCTAGCAATGCTTGTTAAGTTTGTCTGTAAACTAAAAGCAAGTAAGCACTGAGCAAGGGCTTAAGGAACATTAGTAGAAACTGAAGGAGTTTCAGCAGGCAGCAGTTGTACTTATTACCAGGGCTTTGCATTATAGATCATTTATGTATATGTTGTTTAAAAAAAAAATGACTTCTGGGTGTGTGAGTGGAATAGGATTTAGACATTTTGGAGGCGGAAAGGAAATAGGAAGAAAAGACTAGCCACCACCTGAAGACACAGCTGGAGAATGAGAAGCTGGCGATCCAGGTGAATGGAGTCAGTGTTTAAATCTTATTACTTCCCTCGGGAGTGCCCCGGGCAAGTGGTATGGAGATGGTGGCATCGCTGACCTGGAAATTTTAAAAATCCAGCTTTCAGGCCTGCCCCTGCGAGGGTATGGTTTCTAGCTCGTGACATAAACCTTCTGATGCTCAGTTTTCTCATCTGTAAAATGGAGCCAAAACCAACTGGCCTGTCTATTTAATAGGAGGTAGAATCAGATAGTCCAACGTGAAGAATCACTGACCTGAAGGAACCTGAGGGGAATTTGTAAACACGTAAAGGGCCAACCAAGTAATAGTAGCATTGTTGCTGTTGCTATTGTTATTCGCTGACACATCAAACAGCCTCCTAACCTCTCGTACCTTCTGTACAAATTTCAATCTGAGCTCCCAACCCACGCATGTGTATCTTAAGCTTACATCCTTGCAGCCCTTCCAAACCCAATTTCATCCTTGTAGGTTTTTCCACAGCAGGATTTCCACAAGTGGTATATTTTCTTAAATATTTATTTTGCAGGCCATTTACTCGGCACAGCTATTTTTACAAGTGAGTAAGGAGCAAGGCTAAAAATAACCTTGCTGGTAACCAGATCCGTTCTGCATTTGACATTTACGTGGAATTCATTTGCATCTCATTTGTTCGCCTTTCTGTTTAACAGGTAGAATGTAAGAAAGCTCAGCCGAAAGAAGTCATGTTCCCGCCTGGGACAAGAGGTCGGGCCCGGGGACTGCCTTACACCATGGACGCATTCATGCTTGGCATGGGGATGCTGGGTGAGTCTGGGTGGGACCCCAGGGATCCAGCGGAGTCACCGTGGACTGGGGCCTTTGGAGGCCTGTACACCCAACTGGGTTACCTACCAGCTGGACAAACTGCTTTTTACCTGTCTGAGCCTCAGTTTCCTTGTCTGTAGATGAGAATGATAACCCGCCCCCCTTTAAGACAGTTGTGACTATTAAATGAGCAGAGATAGATAGAGATGGATGGATGGATGGATGGGTGGATGGGTGGATGGGTGGATGGGTGGATGGATGGATGGATGGATGGATGGGTGAGTCAGGCACAGTTTCCGGAATTATCTCGTCCCATGCCTGGCTCATAGAAGGTAATGGATGGATTTTCTCTCCTTTGCAGTCCCTTCTTTATCTTGTCCCATGCCTGGCTCACAGAAGGTACTGGATGGATTTTCTCTCCTTTGCAGTCCCTTCTTTAAAAGGAGAAAAAGTCACTCCCTCTGTCTGGGCCCTCTCTCCTGACTGGGAGTTCTTAAAGCCCTTAGGGCTCCTGACTGGTTTAACTTGTGTGGGCTGAGGCCACATTTTCTAAAACTTGGAAGAGGAGGGGAAGAGGTGAGGGTGGGTGATAATCCTGTCTATTTAAATGATTAACATTTTTCTCTTGGGATATCAAAATTTGCATTTAAATGGATGTTTTAAATAGCCTGTTTTACTCTTTATTTGCAAAAAAGAGAAAGAGAGAGAGAGAGAGAGAGATGATGAAAGACAGAGTGTGTTTGTCCTGACGAAAAATGATCTCTCCTGGCTTTTAGAGAAATTGAGTTGCATATTATGCCCCTTCCTTAAAGGTATTTCTGTCCATCCTGCGTAGATAATTGAAAATCTTGCTGCTTAAATGGCATGAAAGATGGAGAAAGCAGTGGAGAAGCGTAATGGTGTGGGTCGCAACAATAATTAGAAATTTCAAGGCGAGAGAACAGTATTTTAGTGCAAGTTATTGTGTGTCGGGAAAATACTAATTAAATGGGATAAATGGTAGTTAATGGTAAAATTCCATTCAGGCACATGATCTGTCTAGTTTTAATGGGTTTTCATTTGGTTTGGCTACGAGTCCCTCTTCTATATTTTTTGATAAGCTCTTTATGTGTTTTCAGATTTGCTCTTCACATTCATGGCTTAGTTTTATATTTATAAAACTTTCCTTGGTTTTATAAATTCTGAAAAAGAATTGTCTCTATTTTTCTGAGGAAATGACAGGGTCAGGTAAAGTTATTTTAGGGAACTTAAAATGGAGAGAGATGCCATGAAAATAACAAAAATGGCTGAGATGTTAATTTTTCTCAAATTAATGTTTTAGGTTTAACGGTTTCAAAGAAAAATCCTTTTGTAGTTCTTTAAAAATTGGGCAAGTGGTTCTAAAACTTACCTGCCGAAAGAAACATGTAAGAAATCAGAAAATGTTTTAAAAGGAGAAATGAGAAAAGACTAGTTTGACTGAATATCGGAACATAGCGCGAAACTACAGTAATTAAAATAGTATGGTAGATAGGAATGCATCTGTTAATAGAAAAAGTTAAAAAGCATGAACTAAATATATTTCTATGTAAGCATATAATTATTATAAGATATGATTACTTTTAGAAATCGATGAGTATTATTTCCTTTTTGACTATAAGACACTTGTCAGGCTCTTGCTTTAAAAAATAAATTTTATTTGGTCTTTACCCTATGTCCTATGCCAAAAGAAACTCTGAATGGATTAATAGTTTTTTAAAAATCAAACCTCAGAGAAAAGAGTTGAGACCATTACCCCCTGCTAGCTTTTGGAGTCTCATATAAAGGCCTTACAGCTTAAAATAGGAGACTTTTTAGGATCCAGATCTTTAGGAAGTGCCCCCACCTTTCTGAGTCTAACTGGATGCCCCTTACCTGTGGGACGGATGAACTGGGTTTTCTTCAGGGAGAATCAAAGGTGTGGAGTGAAGCTAGTTCACTCTTGTCAGTTGCAAAGGTGCAACAGCTGTGTTCAGCCAGGACTCAGGGCCCGCGTCTCCACAGACACCCAAGTTTGACCCCTAAACAGAAGGCACCCAGTGGTTTCGCAGTGGGAGCCAGGGAAGGAGGAATTTGTTGAATGCTTTGGGTCTTTGCATACCTACTGTGTGCCCGGCCCAGGCCAAGCAATGGGAGATGTACTTAGTGAGGCAGACGCGGTCCCTGTCCTCATGAAGCATGTGGTCTAGAGAGAGAGATGACATTTAACAGCCACACAGATATGTAATTCATCATAATAGAGAGAGTTGTGGGGGTGCTTTAAGAGTATGCAATAAAGAATGGAAACTAGTCTGAGGAATTGGGGAACAGCTCCCTGTGGAGATGACATTTCAGCTGGGATGAGAAGAATGAGTAAGCCGAAGGTCGTCTGGACAGAAGAAACAGCCTTAGAACTCAAGGGTCCTAGTGTGAAACCCCAAGAGCCAGCGGGCCTAGCTGGGTGGGGCGGGTCCAGGCAGGGCACGCATGAGGAGGGGTGGTGTCCCAGCAGGCCCAAGATTGGGTTTGGCCGTGGCTGGTGGTGGGCAGACCCCAGTGCTCCCTGTGCTTCTCCAGACGCCATCCAGCTGGTTCCTGCTCACCGAGGGATGGATGGTGGTGAATGCCAGGTGCTTACTCACCTGCCTCAGCTCTTTCCCCTTCTGCTAGGGTCTCAAGTGATGACTTCCTCAGGTCGCAGTAAAGGAGTAACATTTAGTTACAAATGTCTTTGTGGTTAGAGTCTAATAGTTCTTGATTTAATACCTCCCACAGCCCACCCCGACTCTTGCTGCTTAAGGCTTTTGCCCACGTAGCTCTGGTTGAGATTGCCACCAGGCTGTACCCCCATACCTCAGCTAGTCCCCCCAGGTCACAGAGATGCTTTTCCTCCCCCAACCCGACGAGGAGCCTCCACCAAAGGGAGCTGTGTGGGCCAGAGGGAAGAGCGCGGCACTTCAGAATCAAATCTGGACTTCTCACACTGCCAGCTATGTGACTCAGGGCAAGTGACAGCCTCTCCATCCTTCAGTTACCCCGCCCATAGATATGGATATGGAGGCCCTCACTTCATGGGTAAATGAAACCATAACATGCCCAGTGAATGCTGTATTTCATCAGATCCGAGCTGCATGGTTGGTAAAATGCACCTTCATGTACCATTCAGAAAGGAAAAAAAATGCTATTAATTAAACTGCAGTGATGCTTTCTTAGCACATTCTTGGTGAGATATTTCCCACTTTCGAGAGATGTTGAAATATGAAAAGTGTCTTCATATCAACGAAATACAGTAGCAGGCACTCGAGCTGGGAGCTGTTATTAATAAGGTACTGGGGGGCCCTGGGCAAATTACCACTTGAGTAGGTGTTCAGTACTCTTTCACTTGTGGTCCCTTCCTGGCCGTGGCTGAGAACATAGCTAGACTCGCAGGTGTGACTTGTGCTGTGGCCCCTGCAGCCTCCTCTGTGTGGACCCCCAGCTCAAGGAGTTGGATTATCTTTGAGTTTTTCAAGGAGAGGTCCATGCTGCACATCAGCCTGAGTAGCCCCCAGCCCAGCCCCCTGAATTCCTCAGCCCTTATGGTGAGTCCATCCAGACACCTGCTGAGACAAGGCCTTCTGAGAGGCCCCCAAGCATGCCCCAGCCAGGAACCAGCCCAAGGTCCGGGCAGAAGGGGTGAGTCAGGCACAGTTTCCGGGGAACAAACTCACAGTCTCACAGTCTGGTTGGCCTGTTGCCTCCCCAGCCAGGCCGGAGACTCCACCGAGCCTTCTCTGATGCCCACTCCCAGAGGCACCTGGGGCTGCCCTCCATTTCACCCACTGGCACAGCTTGGCACCCTGGGTCTGTGGACTCTCTGGGCGAAGAGAGTGCCATCTGCTGTGCTGTGACCGGAGCCCTTGCTTCTCCCTTCTCAAGCGGTGGCTTCTGGAGGAGTCTAATCCTTCGGTAGAATGGCCTGACGTGCCCCCATTAGTCACCTGGGTCACCCGTCCCTGGTGCGCCAGACCTGCATATCAATCCCGGAATCCTTACCATCACCACCATCAGCGGTTTGACTGAGGAACTTGGCTCATGCAGAAAAAAAAATTTTTTTTAATTCATTAATGAATGGAATGAGATGAGGTTTTAGCGATTTAAACGTTTTTTGTTGAGTGAGTAGAAAACGCACTTCTAGGGCTTTTTAGATGTGAAACTGCAAACAATTAGTTTTTAAATCCATTCATTCAACAAATATTTATTGAGTGTCTGCTCCGTGCCAGGCACTGTTTTAGATGCTGAAGATGCAGCGGAGAATGAAGCTTCTGATCGCAGGGAGCTGATATTCTAGTGAAACAACAGAAACACTGGTCCGTAAATGACCTGGACACTGTGGAACTAATTCTTGAATGTCCTTTAAGATTTCTCCATACTTGGGGAGGTCTCATCATAGGGAAGCTGATAAGCATACAGTTGCTCAGTTATTCTTTCTCGATCTCTCTTGACTGCAGACGGCCTTGGGGAGAACCTACAGCTGTTTTGGTTTTGGCTTTCACAGCCTTTGACAAAATCAGAATAATCGGCCCAATGGGAATTCCTTAAAAAGAGCATAGGAGAGAGGAGGAGGGGTTGGGTCTCCCTGCCTTTGAGCCAGACAAAACCAAAATCAACTGAGACCCTTAGAAAAGGTCTTTTTTGCAGCCCTCAGATTTTGTTCCACTGCCTGGCAGCCCCAAAGAGGTGCCTGCCGTTATCCAGCTCGATGCACTAGAATCTCTGTTTTTTCTTAATGAAAGTGGACTTAATAAAAGCAAACATGATTATTGTTGATATATTTGATTCCCCTTGGCCTTCTCAGCCACATAATCTTACTGCCTTCCACTCTCTTGACCCCGCTGGGCACACACTGTTTAACAGGTTTAATTCCAGTGGTAGAGAAATACCTCATTGCCAAGGCCTTGAAAAACTTCACCCTGTAGGCCCAGAAATGGAGAGACACTTGACCAGCTGAAGAAAGCCAGAGGCACTTATCAGTGCTCGTACTGAGAAGGCCCTGTGAAATCCTGACCCAGTGTTCCCTGACATTAAGCCCCTCTGAAATGAAAGCCAAAAAAAAAATCATCGTGGAGAAGGAATGAGAAGCTGTAATCTGCTGGCATTCACTAACAGACCGAAAGATGATGGGCTGGAACTTACAGCCACATGTCTAGACTCATTTGTAATTTCAACTGGGATTTGTCTTTCCAAAAATGTCTGTCGAGGTCACTCCCAAGGAGGTCTCCATTTGTTCAGCCGTTTCCTTGTAAACAGAGGAGACTCAAAATTCATCCGTTCATTTTCCTTCGAGAGCGGTGCTGTGCATTAGGTCTTTGTGTGTTGGTGGGAACGTCTCACATCTGTGCTGCCCAAGATGGTAGCCACTAGCTACCTGTTGAGCTTTTAAGATGTGGCTTCTGTACCTGAGGAACTGAAGTTCTCGCTTTGTATAATTTAAATTTAATGTAAATTGGATAGCACAGGTCTGGACTCCGGATGATTCTGGGGGCGAGCACCTTTGTAGACCTGGCCTGGGAAGGGCTCTTGGCACTTGGTGTTGCATCCATATGCAGACCTCGTAGAGCCGGTGTGGTGCCCCAGGCAGCGCTCTGCACACCTGGCAGTGGTGTCACACTCTTAACAGTTCCCATGTCTCTTTCCATGAGGGGCCTGGTGGGAGCAGTTTTCCATGACTCTGAGTAGCTGACTAACAGAGCCTGGGAGAAGATGAGTCACATGCGCATCTAGCATGCAAACATCTTTTAGGATTGGAGCAAAGATCTAGAACCACAATTCTGAGACCTCTGCCAGCATCTCCAAAAGGGGGCCCGAAAATGAGCTCACTGTCAAAGTCAAATTCTATTGTTGATTTGTGGATTTTTTTTCCCCCCACATAGGAAGCCTATCTGTAAGAAAGGTGGCCATGCAGGCAGAAGGCTTGGTTTTTTTCTTTAGTGACAAGAGATAATTACTGTGGGATTGATCAGGCGTCCAGAGTACTGGAGCAAATAAATTGTGCAGTAGCCAGTGCAGGAGGGGCCCGGCTGCTAATGGAAGTGGTGGCTGGGTCATCTCACGGTAATGTGGCTTGATGGAGCATCCGCATGGGTCTGCTGTAATGTGCTATTGATATGCAGCCAGCCAATTTCCCCCGTGTGGCTGGGGCTGGGAGCCGTGCGAGCAGAGTTGGGCTGCACAGCAGTAAATGAAGAGGAAAATTGAAGTAATGTTGTATTATAAATTTATGATTTCATCGGCCTGGCCCAGAGGAAGTTCAGCAGTGGGGGCTGGAGATCAGATCCCCTACTCCGGCAGATGCCACGTTCTCACCTTTGTTGTTCAGGAGACAATATTGACATTTCCGAGAAGTCTGGGGTAAGGCCACAAATTGGGGTGAACTTGATAATGCTTTCCTTCTTTCTTTTCGAAGACTTCTGAGTGTGCCAGGAAGAAAGCAGACATGATGGAATCATACTGGTGGAGCGAATCAGGGAGGGACTAGGCGTTCCACCAGCCCCCACCCCACCCACCCTGAGGGAGTCTCAAAAGTGACACATGGGTTTACACTTTTGCTGTCAGATTAACACTAAAATATTTAAGACCCCCAGCGCTGAAGTTCGAAGCAAAGGAATCATTTTTCATCAGGAAAGGCCCTAGGCAGCAGCGATTTGGCTGCTTGCATATAATTCGTTTATCAATATTGTTGAAATAATGGTATAAGAAATTTAGTGCTGAAAGATCTGATTTGATAACAGGTGATTAATTTGGAGGAGAATCGAACTGGCCAGCCATGAAATAAATACCAGGGGAGGAGCCAGTGCGCATGTGTCCATTTAAGGCACCCAAGTCTTGGTTTCTGTCCTT
>NW_006443570.1:10651306-10724518 GCF_000325575.1 Pteropus alecto
GTCTCACGTCAGCCCTGCTCCTCAGCAGTCAGCGCAAAGCTCCCACGTCATCCTGTCTCATCTGGGCAGCCTTCTGCCAACGAGACACCAAATGCTGGGAAATAAATGCACAGGGAAGGAGCAGGTGGCAAGACTCTTTTGAGGTAGAAACAGGTCAATTGGCCGGCGAGTTGTGGCTGCAAATTTGGAAAAGCTCAGCCGAAGCAAGGGAAAGGAGCCACAGCTGGTGTCAGTTACAAATTGGGGCTCATCAGTGCTGCAAGGGACCTGCAAAGCTTTCTACAGCGGGCAAGACTCAAGCTCCCAGAGAAAAGGGAAGACCTCCGAGGGCATGGTCTTGGGCCAGAGACAGGGCTGGAACCCAGGTCTCCCGATGCCCAGTCCAGCAAGCTTCTATTCTGGGACTGATGACAGATTTACTGATGACAGGTCGGGGCAGAGGCTATGACACCTGTGAGCACAAGGAGGGGAGGGAGGGCGAGTCCCATCTCTGGACCTCTGAGGCATAAAAGCTCTATGAACAAGCAACAGGAAGGCCAGCAAACTCTAACTCAGTGCCAGAGTGCACACAAGATCGAATTTAGTGAAGGCTCCTGTTCCTTTAGCAGTCACTCGCAGGGTCGTTTTATGCTTGTAACACTGAGAGTCCACCAGGAGGTGCACAATGAGACCCCAGAGACTGTGTTTAGGGATGTTTAAGGGGCTGTTTAGAACTACAGAGGCGCAGATGGAAAGCTCTCTATTGCCCTCATGGCTGGCAGCTGTCAGACCCACCCACCAAAGCAGTTTTCTACCAGCGTTTTGGTGACAAACAACAAAAACAACTCTAGCTGCTGGAAGCAGCCAGGGAGATTATTGGAGGGGCTTGGGCAACACACAGAATTGCCAGGAAGGCTGAAGAACAGGTAGTAACCAGAAGCTGGGTGGTCAGAGCCACAGCCATAACCAGAGACAGCCCGGGAATGACCTGATCAGGGGGCCACTGTTGCTGTCGCTAGATGCTGGACTCCCCTGCAAGTTCTGAACCACGCCCTCCTCCTCTGCCCCACTGGCCCCAGACGTGCATCCTGGGAAGGCTTTCGTTGGCTGAGCCCAGGTTCCCGGTCTGTCCGACTCAGGGAGCAGGAGGGAGGTCTTTCTTGCATCCATGATGGGAGGCAGGCCTCTCTCCGAGACTCACGGAGAAGGGGCGTCAGGTGCTGGGCAGCCAAAAAACAACCACGAACAGCCCGCCTCAGACATCAGAGCAAAAGTCAGGCCGGCAGAGGGAGCAGGATTGGCGAGGCGGTGGGATTGGCGATGGCATTCGAAGAGCATGAACATGCTGAGGATCCTACACATTGAGGAGAGGGGGCTCCGTGAGCCTGGCGGGGCAGGAACAAGGGTGCGTGAGGGGGCTCCAGGGCTGGTGGAATCTCAGTCCAAGAAGGCTCCACCAGCCTTCTTTGTAGCCCGAATCAAGAAGCAGTGACGTAGACAGTGCAGTGTCCTGAGCGGGCATGATGAAGGTCATGAGAGCTGAAGTGACATCTCACTGACAGTTTCCCAAGGGATCGGAGAAGGCCACACTTGGACCAGATCGTTCCTCTACACCCGGTGCCCAGCCCAGCAGCACTCTGTACCCCTCAGTTAACCGATCACCCCCTAGGTCACCTGCTGAGGCAGGTGCGTGAAAAGCACATGCTTGCTGCGAGATGCCTGTGGAGACGTGGTACGAGGCTTTTGATTTGGGCCACAGATTGTGGTGCACTTTTTAACGCAGCCGGTCCCTTAACGTTCTCCGAGGGCCTTGGGAAGATCCTGGTACCCTGCGGAGTGTCTGTGCTCAGACGCGGGCCCTGGGACCTCAGCTCCCCTGGGCCTCGGCTCACTGGGCCCAGTGTTTTCCCAGAGGCACAGGGCCAACCCTGAGTTTCACCACTAAACCGATCCCAAGTGCTCATGCTCCGTCGGGTGCTGGCGCTGCTGCTGACCGCTGCCCGGGGAGGAGGCATTGTGAGGACCTTAATCTCCCATTGTCAATAGCTGTAAGGTAAAGTACATTCAGGGTGAGCTCTCCAAATGTCAGAGCCAGGCCGGGCCCTGTGTCTGTTGCTAATACGTGGCATTTACTCTACAGGTCAAGAAAGCATGTGGCTTTGGGGGGTCTTTCTGCCCAAATACAGGTTAATTACCAGCAGGTTGACCAGTCCCCCAGCTATGGGAGAGAGGTGACCCAGGCCCCGGGTAAGACCCTCATGGGAGACAAATCATTTTGTGGAGGAAAATAATTCAGGTTGCTTCTCCCTCCCCCCACCCCACCCCCGGGGTTCCCCCTAGACCTGAGGCGGCTGTAGTAACAGGACTGTGTTCTTTCTCTCTGTGTTCAAGGCTACCCCAACTTTGTGGCAACTTATGGCCGCGGCTACCCCGGATTTGCTCCTAGCTATGGCTATCAATTCCCAGGTGAGTGTCTTTGACTCCTGGGGTGTTGGAAACATGGGAGGTGGGCTGCATTTGGGGGAGGGAGAACCCCTAAAGAGAACACTGTGCGTACATACATCCATTAAAGAAATGACCTGTAGGTGCTAAATTTCAAGTCCACTTAACGCCAGGGTCAGGCTGCAGCTCAGTATGGTCGACAGAAGTGTTTCACTGGTGCCGAGTGTTTGGAGGTGGCAGCTTTTACAGGGAAAAGGAAGAACCGAAGAAGGTGTCCTCCGTCTGCTCACTCTCCTTTTTCCGAAATCTGTTCGGGGTTCTCTCAGCCTGGGGACCAAACTCTCGGCCCAGGGTTTCCTTTCGCCCTCTGCTCCCCACCGCCTGCTGTCTCCCATCACCCACCCACCCCTCCTCCCCTCCTCCAGCTCCGTCCTGACGCCTTCTGTGCCCTTCTGGTGTGTGTTGGGTGTACTGTTGGGGTTTAGGTTTGCTGTCTGTCTTGGTGGGGGTGTTTAGATTCTTCCTCCCCTCTGTGTGGGTGTCAGAGACTCAAGGCAGAGCCCACAGTGCCATGCTGCAGCTTCCATGTGGCTGGGACTCCCACCCGAGGTGGCAGCAGGGTAGCCATGATCTTATAGGGGTTGGGGGAGGGGTGCTAAAGGAAGTGATATTTTATGGGACTTGGCTTTTCCCCTGAGGGGGTCAACCAGCCTTTCCCAGACCTGGAGTGCAGATGAGAATGTATTGGGGTGCTTTGGGTGTCTGTGTGCAAAGGAAGCTGGGGTTTCTAGAGAAGGCGTTAGGAGCGGAGTTTCATCCTCTTGGGTTCTGTGCTGGGCACGGAGGCGCTGTAGGGCGCTGGGCTTCAGGCGGCGTTTCACTCCTGATCGGTCATCCCGCCTGGACTGAGATGCAGTAGGAAGCAGAGGGAGCAAAGATGTGGCCCTGGGAGGACGGGGTCTGAAGCCAGTGAGGAGGGCAGTGGGAGGGGAACGTGAGGGGCTTGGCCCGGTGTTTGCCTCACTGGGCTTTGGGGTTGCGAGGTTGTATGTGGGCAGGTCAGGAGGCATTCAAGACACTTAGAGCCATGCTTGATGGGGGACAGAGCCCTCGACTAGCGACCAGCAGTGGAGCCTAGGCTCTTGGCCTGGCTGCCCACGGCCACAGGCAGGTCACTCTGCATCTCTGGGCCTTTCCTCTGTCTTCTGTAAGTGAGAGCTTTGCGCAGAGTGGCCGCTGGGCTCTGTGCCCCTTTCTGATTGTAGAGGGGCGAGGCAGAGAGGCAGATACAGTAGCACAAGACCCAGATGGAGGAGTATGAGTGTGGGGGACTCCCCGTGATGAGTGTGTCCCCTTCCCCTAGGGCCAGGCAGTTTCCCGTCAGGGTAGGGCCCTCAGCAAGCATCCTTGCCTGCCCTAAGGAAGTGCTCCCCACTGCGTCTTTACAACAGATGGCTGCTTTGAAGGCCGTAGGGCCTCTCGGAGCAGGAGAAGCCAGCACTGGGCCAGGCAAGGCCTGGAGTTTGCTCACTCTGCTCCTCCGTTAGATTTTCACTTTTCACAGATGGGGGCGCCGGGGCCTGGAGAGGTAGAGAACCCTGTTCAAAGGGGCAGGACCAGGATTTGGGCCCAGATGTTCTGGGCCTTACGTGCCACCCTCCACTACCTCTCTAGCATCTACCTATCCAGTACAATGACACGTCCCACGTGTAGCTACTGTTCCTCAGTCACACTAGCCTCATTTCAGTTACTCAGTAGCCACTTGTGACTTGTGGCTTCCGTCAGCGCAGAATATAGAACATCTTAATCACAGAAGGTTCTGTTGGATGTGCCATTCAGAATCGTAAAGGAAGAGCTATAGTCTGGTGGGAGTACACAGTCCACACACATACACGCACATGTGCACTGCCCTCCCGGGGCAACCTGGTGTCCCTCTGTCCCCATTCTCCGTTCCTTTTCCATCCTGCTCAGCCCAGAAGCTGGTGGCAGTTTCAGGGACGCCTTCCCCCTGCTGGTTTCCAACCCAGGGGACAGGAAGACACACAGGCTCACACATCCTGTGCTTGGTGCAGCCCAGGTAACCTTCACAGCCAGGTTACCGTTGCCCCCTTGGTGTGACACTAGTCCCAGGAGGGCAGAACTGGGGGATTCTAATGTAGGATAATTTGGGGGGTGACAAATTGGAGCCCATGCTAAAGCCTCTGTATCGTCTGAGAGCCGGCCCTCGGAGCCCCATGAACCAGCCCAGGAAATGTCGGTAGAGCAGTGTCTCAGGGACCTGCATCCGTGGGTCCGCTAGAGTGACCAACCAAGGCAGGGTAGAATGAGATGCACCCCTCCAGGTGCTCAGCCCTTTACCATAAGCCAAGGCTTTGGGAACAGAGCAGTGGGCTGGTAAAGGGCATGGAATGGGCTTGGAGGGACTATATCCAGGGCCCATCTGTTTATCATTGTCACTAGATCCCACAGCTTAACACAGTCATCTGAGTTTGAATGAGACAGAAATCAGGCATTTAAATGTCCAGACAGAGTCTCCCTAACCCATGGGACATGGCCATTCTGTTCTCTCTGAGCCATCAAATTCTCCATTTCCCCATCTTTCCTACTTGCTGGAAGCCTCTTGTTTGTCCTCACCAGTGTCTGTCAGTGGCCACAAGAGTGAGGCCACCTGCTCTCAGGGTGGGTCAGGGTGTGGAATGGCCTGGGCCGGGAAGAGTGTGGCCCAGTGGCTGGACCTAGTTGCTCACGCCCCTCCAGGAGGAGCCAGGCTGATTTCAGAGTCTGTCCTCTGCTGACCTGACCCCAGGGAGGAGCTGCCTCTTGTGGAATGGTGGCTCTGTCTGTTCCAAACACCTCACTAAGCAGCCTGGGGTTCCAGACCACAACTCCTGGGGAGCCCCTGTGGCTTTCCAATCAAAGAGCTCATGAAGTGGTGGTTCCCCTCGAGAGCAGACTTGACCCCTCCTGGAGTCTCGGCCGCAAGGGCAGGGCCCCTGCTGAGGGAAGCTTTGAAGTGTTCTGACCTCTATCTCTTGCCTCGTGCCAGCAAGGAAGGTTTCTAGTAGATCTGGCCAAGAGGTGTGGGCTGCAGAGTGGTGACCTAGAGGAAGGGCAGCCCCACTCTCTGCCCTCTCCACCCCAGCCATCAGGCTGACTCTTTCGCCGCCCCCCTCCCAACGCCACAGGATCCTGTGGGTCAGAGACGGCAGCAAAGCTGTCGTATCACCACCAAACCGTCCTGATGTTTTTTTCTTTGTGATCTTTCTTTCCCACGTCCTCACTGTGTGCCCACTTCACTCACTTCCTACCTCCAGTCCTGTGACGTGTGTGGACCCCACACCCCTCCCAGCCTCTCTCTTGACTCCACCCTACTGGGGCAACTCAAGATCCTTAGCTAAGAGAAGCGGAAGGACACCTCGGTCCCGGAGAGCAGCTAAGGTCCTTCGTCCTCACACACTACGTATCCCTGTCAGGAAAATGCAGCCTGACCTTTACCAAGGGTCCTCCCTCTCTCCTGAATTGGCTCTTTCTGTGAACACCCATCTCGTCTGCGTGGGTGTCTCCCATGTCCCTCTCAGTGGAGCCCTGTTTTACCTGTGTGAGCTTCCTGGGCCACACAGTAGATATTAAACGGCACCTGCCTCTGCCCGCCTTGAGAGTCTGTGAAAATAAGTGAGATGCTCCGATGGAGAGGGCCAGGCGCCTTTGGAAAATTATTAGAGTGGGGAGTAGTTCTCTTCGAGGAAGACTGAGTGATGATGACCAACCCCTGTGGAAACAGCTCCTCCCGAGGCCCAGCTGTCCCCGCGTGTGCCCCCACCCCAACCCCGTAAATCACGGCACGCGCTCCAATTATGATGATCCTGATCGGCCGTCTCTCCCATTTCCTCTCTTTCCCCCTCTGGACCCTCAGTTTAATCTGTTAATTTCTGTTCTTATTTCACTTTGCAGACTATTTGCCGATTTCACAAGACATAATTTTTATCAACTAGCTCTTAAGAGAGGCATAACAAATTGGGGTTTGCTACCATTACTAGAGAGAGGATGCAGTCCCGGCGGGGGCCACCCCGGCTGCTGTCAGTGCCCACTGAACCCCTCCTAGCTGCCTGTTTGAACGAATGTTCTTTTGCTTATTTTTAATTCGTGGAAAAGACTCATGTCCTCACTGCTTCACTCAGTTTTTTAAAAATAATTTTATTCTCCAGTCCCTTCTCATTTCGCTTCTGGTACGCACTGTGAACACCGCCCACGCCCCACTGCCCTGCCTGCCACCTCCCCTAGAATGTAACGGGGCCAGAAGGAAACTTCTCACAAACTGTGGAGCCTCCTCAGGGGAATCCAGGTGGAAGCCATCAAATCTTAAATAACGACCAGACTCATTGGGGCATTGAAGTGTTGGTGACCCACAGGGGCTGGGGATGCGTGACTTGGAGCACCTGTGTCCCGTGGTGGACAGTACCAAAAGTGAATATACTCACACACTCACACATACATCTGTAAATACCAGTGTGAGAAACTCAATCTGGAAGAAAAACTATGTAAACATGATCTGGTCGTCTTTGTCTTTTGGGGCCAGTCCCTCAGGGGCTGTTGCCATAACAATAAGCACACTCTCTTCCAGAAGAGACAGTGGAGAACCCCGGGTGCTGCCACATCTCAGGCACCATGGACACCCGTCCACACCAGGCCCCTCCTTCCCCAGCACCTCCGCCCTCGCCTCCCTTTTTGTGCTGGCCTTGCATTCCCTGGTGGCATCAAGGACCTAATGGCCCACTGGGGCCGGAGGGAACAGAACTCAGAGGGTCCATCCCTGATTAAGTCAGCATCCCTGATAGTCACCCCCAGAAGGACTTTCTTTTTGCATGATCTCGACCCCCTCCATTCCCGGTTTGAAAAATCCCCACTCTCAAATGAACGAAGTATAGCTCCGTTGGACCCCCAAGAGTCACCCCTTGGTTCACACACATAGTTTGTGAGAAGTGACCCGTGTGCTCCCATTGGGTGCATTTGATGTGAGCAAATCCATGTTCGAATGTCAGTGTCCTTGAGTCCCAACTTGTGTGGTTTTGCACATCTCATTAAAGATGCTCGATGTAATAATTGGTTAGTTTTCTTTTATTTTTCCCGCAGGCCTTTTCATGAGTGCTATTTTTTTTTATCTGTATGGCTTTTTTTTTTTCCTCTTTATTTTGTTCTATGGATTGCTTTGCTTTGGTGAACTTGTCCTAGTATGCTTGTCTCACAAACGTTTTAGCCATTGTGAATTTTCTTCATCTCTGTAAATAGCTCATCTGTGCTTCTCCCTAATGACATTTTATTTTTTCCCCCTGTAAGCAACTGAGGTAGAAAAATAAATTGTTTACCATGGACATGCTGTGTGCTGCCGTCTCTTAGCCTGACAGTGTCCCTTTCTCGCTCTGGGGGAGGTGAATGCACTGAATAACTGGTACCCATGACAGCCTAGTAGTGCAGTTTCTGAAAGCATGCAGACTCCCTCTGGCTGCTGTCTGTCCCCATCCTCCTTCCCACCCTGCTTCCTCCTGTCCCCTGCACTTGCTCGAGGCAGGCCTGTCCTTGAGCAGAGTGACAGAGCATCTGCATGCAGCAGCTGTACAGTTCACCCCGTGCCCCCTTCTCTGCCATCGTGCCTGCCCTCGAGTGAGAATGCCACTGGAACATCTGGAGTCCCTCACATCTGTGTACCAGGTGTGTGTGAGCTCATGCACGTGCTTGTGCACACCGGCCTATATGTGGTTTGCACGTGGCTTGCCTTCCCAACTCCCCTGAACGCTACAGTTTGTTGGAGGCACTTGTAGTGCTGGACATGAAGCTAGAAGGCCTTGTTTCTAGGCCTGCTTGGCCACATAGTAGCCATGTGACCTTGAGCAGATGACCTAGCTGTCTAAACCCTGGGGATTATAATAGTGCCTAGAGTTAGTCAGGTGGTTAAATAGGATAATATGTATAGTTGAACATGTATTATAAACTGGTAAATGTTCTTCAACTGGAAATGTTAGAAATGGTGGGCTCTGAGGTTCCTACTGTGTCACTGTCCTGCGTGGTTTTCTCTTCCTCATCGCCCCAGTGGAGCTGCCTGCTGGCGGTTCTGCTTACCAGTGAAAAGAATGATGTAGGATCCCTAAGTGAAGCCAAAGAGTTCCTGCGCCCCACACTTCCTCTTCCCTCCTTCCCTCTCCATTTACTTCAAGATGCTTTAGTCCAGCCAAAGGAGAGAGAATCAGTGATCAGACCCATTGAGCATCATGGGACAGGTGCTTAGCTAGAGAGAGGGAATCTGTCTCTGCTATAAAGGGACAAAGGGCAGGCTGCTTGTCCAGCCTGAAGGCCAGTCAGGAATGGCCCCCTAGAAAAGGTGACATCAGAACTGGGTCTTGCAAAATTAAATCAAATTATCTAAGTAAAGAAAGGAAGGGAAGTATATCCCAGGCAGAGAAACAATAAACTTAGACACTGAATTAAGTAGTTTTAAGAAAGAAAAGTAAGAAAACAATAATAATGCCGTAAACAAAATAAGAATTTGTTTCTCTCTCCTGTGTAAAAGAAGCCTGGATGTGGCTTCATAGTATTAAGGGTCTGGGTTTCTTTTATCTTCTTGTTCCATCATCTTCAACATAAGACTCCACCTCATAATCTAAAAAGGCTGCTAGAGCTCCAGCCGGTACACACTCATTCCAGTAGAGTGTATCTCTCCCTTTAATAACAGTTTTTAAAAGTCACATGAGACACTCTACTTAGATCTCATTGGTCATCTCTTAGGCCTACCTGGCCAGTTTTAGCTACAAGGGAATCTCAGAAATGTCTTTAGGTAACCATGTGCCCAGCTAAAAGCAGGGGATTCTGGTACTACGTATGAAGAGTAGAATAGATACTAGGGGACACTCAGCAATCTCTGCCACAAACCTGAAAGAGGAGGCATTGCATGTCCCAGGATTATGAGCAGTTTTGTGTATGGGAAGCTTACAACAGCATCTTTGGTGCGGGAGAGGAGAGACAAGACTTGAGAGTCAGGGCGGGCCTTGTGACTCAGACTCAGAAATTCAAATTTGATCCCCAAAAGATATGAAAAGCCCTTAGAGGATTTTAAGTAGAGAAGCAATATGGTCAGGTTTCCAGGGTGAGTCAGAAGGGGCTTGGGAAAGTAGGGGGGCCAGTGAAGAAACTACAAAGATGAGTTCAGAAGAACGTTCCCTTCCTTCCGTACCCCGCCCTCCTCTCCTTCCTGCCTCCCCGTCTCTTGGCTCCATTCTTCACCCTCTGCCTCAGGCTGGCTGGTGACCCTCTGGGGGTCTTTTCAGCTCTACTAGGTAATACAGGGTTAATATGACCCCAACTCCCGATAAGTTTCTGGGCCAAAGTCTTAGCAACTGCAGTGTCCTTAGATATGGGCACTTGGAGCAGCCAGGAGGGCTGAGCTAACATCCCACAACTCAGTGCTCACACCTCCCTCCCAGGACACCGTGCGTGAACGGCAGGGTGCAGGTCCCAGGCGGGGAGACCCTGGGACTCTGGTTCTGAAGTGCCAGTGTTTGGTCCTTCCTCTTCAAAGATGGAGGACAGATCCCATCTCAGGTGCCAACGTTGACTGATGGGTGCTGGTTTCCTGGAGCACTGGCTTAAGAACGATTTTGAGGCCAAGTCCTAGCTCAGCAGGACTATGATTGATTAGCAGTGCCTGCATGGTTGCTGGATCAGGAACCAGCGCCTGCTCGCCTCGTGTTTTGACTTTGTATTCCAGTCTAATGGTGGTACATGGGTGCTGGGTGACTTTTGCCCACTCTTAAAGATGGCCATCAGTTTCACGGGGAGGAAGGGGGCATGGTCTGAGGAAAGGTGCCGTAGCTCAGGGACATCGGGTTCCCTCCGCAGGAGAAGCCCTGTATGTAGTCCGTTGCCAGTAGGGGCTGCTGTCAGGTAAGCTTCGCTTTGCTCAAGTAGTCCGGTCTTTGAGCAAAAACAAAAACTTAGTGGTCTGACTTATTCTGACAGGTGTACTTGAATGCGGAAAACGGACTGAAGAGAGCCTGAGTTCTTGGGAGGGGACCTTTTTTGCCTTTACACGATGCCTTGGGAAAGCAGCGTTAACCTTGAGCAAGGAGCTGCTTCCTGAACCAGTTCATGCCCATCCTGTCAGTTCTGTACAGTTTCTGATGTTTTGTAAAGCGCTCGGACATGCCGACAGCTGCCACACCAAAGGCCCAGGCTTCTGTCTGGATTGGTAATCTGAGCCACTGAGAGGAATGTCTCCAAGACCCTTCCGTCCACTCGCTCCTTTAGCCCACCCAAGTGGCAGAAACCCTCATGGTCTGTACCCACTCATGGGTGGCCAGACCTGGGTTCTTGCTTCCACCTTGCTCTCTCCCAAGTTCCGCTTTTTCTGGCCTAGTTCTCGGAGGGAGAGGAGCATTCCTCCAGCCTCTGCAACCTTGTCAAGGGTGGCATTGGATTCCAAGGCCACTCGGTGAAATCGTGGAATGATGAGGATGACCTCTTACTTGAGTGTAAAATTTAAATGCCAGGACTCTTTCCTCCTGCTTAAGTTTGTAAGGAGCTCTTTCCTCACCCCTCTGCCCCAAAAATGCCCTCATACGGAACCCCACTAAACCCCCAGTGTGGTAGACCAGCCCTGCCAGCACTTCTGGCTCGTTGCTTCTGGTTGGGTTCCAGAGTGAAGCTTACCCAGCGAGCAATGGCTGGTTCCTCACTAGTAGGCAAGTCGATCTTGAAATGCTAAGACAGGATGGTTGGCTTTCCAGGTATGTTGACATAACCACAGACCTATGGACCTGGATGCCCAGCACTATAAACAGTGATGCTTCCTTGTAAAGGGAAGCCTCTCCTGACACAGCAGCCTCGTGCATCTGCCTCATCTGCACATCCCTTCAGCCTGGAGCAGCATCTCTAGGGATTACTCCTTCACAGGTTGCACCCACAGCCAGATTTTCAATCGTAAGCTAGCTCCTCCTGTGGCCAGCCCACTCCTGTGCCACCTGGCTTTGTGTGTACTCCGGGCTTATCCTCTCATTTGAATATTAAAGGCAAGCTTAGTTAGGAAAGGGTATCTGCTCCTTGAAAAGATGGAAAAGCAAAATTCAGCAGCCCACCCCAGATCCACGGTGAGGATAGTCAGGGCTGTGGGTGGGCAGTGCTGCCGCGCCCCTCCCTCCTCGTGGAAAAATCAGGAGCTGACGCTATTCCCAGACGGATGTGCCTAATAGGCGCTTAATAAATGTTTGCGGAAAGAAATGAATTGGAGCAATCTGAGTTGACGGGAATTGAGGGTTTCACTTTCGATCGGCTTTCTGTGCCTCTTGAAGCTCTTCTGCATAAATAAAGGGAAACGTGGCTAACCGAGCTCTCAGCTCCCTGAAGCCTGGAGCACTGTGTTCTCAGGCGGGAGTCAGAAGACTTACGGTCTTGCCCGTAGCTTGCTGGGAGTATAAGGCCACTTCTGGGCCTCAGTTTCCCCCTCCGTCAAATGGGGCTACTGATCCTTGTCCTGTCCCCCTTCCTCACAGGTTGTTAGAGGGTCCCCGGGACCAGGGATGATCTAGTGCTTTGGAAAAGGGTAGTGTTGTGTCCAAGGAGGGAGGCCCATGCAGGGGCAGAGGACCCAGCCAGCTCCGTCGGGGGCAGCAGGGAGGGAGGCTGTGGACGTGGCTTCGCACTGGTTCTCCATGGGCTGAGTATGGTGCCCACCGGATTCCGGCTCTCTCCGCACGGCCATCCTCCCTCCCCATCCCCCCTCACACCTGGTGCCTGTACCACCAGGCTCTCAAAGTCCCCAGTAAGTCTGCCAGCAGGAGTGTAATCACCTTTCTTCAAGCCCTTCAGTTTTAATTTCCATCAGCAAAAGCAAGTAAAAGGTCGCAGCTTAAAAAAAACAAAACAACAAAAACAGAAGTTGCTCAGAGTGTGAAATTATAAGCAGATGGCCGTGCCAGGCCTGAGGGATGGGCAGTTTGTGCCCTCCAGGACAGTTAAGGACAGACCAGATGGCAGAGATGTGGCCCCCACTCCCTGCTCCTCCCCAGGCTGAAAAGGTCCTGCCCAGAGACATTTACCCTGAGTGCAATCAGCTTACATCCCCTGCCCCCAGACACCCCACCCAACGGGGTCACCGCCTCTGCTCCCTGTCCCTTCAGTGGGGAGTGTACGTGAGTGTACATTCTCTGCGCTGCTGCTGGAAAAGGCTGTCAGGACCTGCCCCGGGCTGGGGCCTCTAGGGCAGCAGGGTGCTTATTAGCAAGCGAGCAAGGAGGTCAGAGCCTGGAGGGGCATCCCACGTGTAGCCAAATATGCTCCTTTGTGGTCTGACTAGTGTGCAGAATGAGCAGGGGGAGGAGTCACTGACTGCCCAGAAGGTCTTCAGGAAGGGGTGACATCTGAACTGGGTTTCGAAGCGCACATAGAAGTTCACCAGGCAGACAATGGGGAATGGGATTCCATGTCAAGGGACCAGCAGGTGTAAATGCACAAAAGTGTTGTATATGTCTTCTATTTCTTGCATTTCTGCCTCTGTTTATTCTGGGGCCCCCATCTGGACAGGTGCTTTCTCGTCACCTGGGCTGGGACAGCTAGACAACAAGACTTTGGCATTGGGAAGCTGTGGTCACTTCTTTCCACACCCAGGAATCCTGGGTAGACTGTGGACCAGGAGTGCTGACCCCACCCCACCGTAGAAGGCTGGTCCCTGTCAGGGCCTTTGCGGACCACTGAGCGACTTAGTGGACTCTGGGTCTCTGTCCTTTGAGGCAGAGAGCCTTATCCAGATGCTCTTACACAGAGAGAGAGAGAACACAGCCTGCTCTTCCCTCATGAAGGCCCTGCTGCCTTGCTCTGAGCCTGAGCAGGTGTTTGGCTGACCCCACAGTACCCCTGATTTTGCAGGGGAGCCTCTGGGGCCAGCCCTGCAGCCCTATTAGTGGTACCTGCCTAGAGTCTTTCCAGGCTTTCTCCATCTGACTTCTGGTACTACAGCCTTGAACATGCTAGGATTCAAGTAATGTGGGAAGCAGGAGGAAGCACCTTCTCCCCCAACCCTCGTGCATTTATCCATCCCTCTTCCACCCATCCATCCTTAACGCATTGAGTACCTAGTTATTAAACACTGCTGTGTCACAGGCCCTGTCCTAGATGCTAGGAACCTAGTGGTAAACCAGAGAGACATGCCCCTGCCTCCACAGGGCACTTGTCAGGGGCAGAGGAGTGAACAGGATCCCACCGGGATGGAGGGACCCGCAGCGGCTTCTCTGGCCTGGCCCCTCCTAAGGAAATGGGAGGAGCCCGAGGGCAGCAGAGATCACCAGTCCAGCTGCTGAGCACAAGCACCAGGGCTCCAGCGTCCATGTCCGCACCTGTGGTCACCACGCCATAGGGCCATGGCCACCCTGGCCAGGCCCTCCCTGAGCCCCTGGGAGCCTCCTGCTTCCTGCCGTCACATTACCCCACCAGAGTCAGAGCTTGCACTGCAGATAAAATGTACCCTTATCACTCACAAGCGAATTATAAATGTTATCTATTAAAGCCCTTTGGATGTGAAATGTCATGTAAATTAATAGGATTTTAGAATAAGAAGGCACCAAAGGGAGTTCTCAGCTCTGCTACTGTTATTACCTTGAGCAATAATAATAAAAATAGAAATAAAAGTTATCATTCCACTTACTGAGCGATTACGGAGTGCCAGATAACCGTGCTAAGCACGCAGCCTCATCCTCATTGAATTTTGCAGCAGCCCTACAAGGAGGCGTCATGTGTCCCGAGGAGCCAGATGAGGCCAAGAGGGATGTTACGTGACTTGTCTCGGGTGATTCAGCTACTGAGTGTGGGAGACGGGATTTTTATCCCCTTGCTTAACCCCATCCCATGGTTTCTCTTAACCTCTCTGGACCTAGAGCCTTTATCTATTAAATGGGACGAGTGAGGTCTTCCTTGCAGAGGCGTAGTGAGGGCTCATTGAGATGATGCAGGCAAGCTCCTTGGCCATGGAAAGTGCCCTAGTGGTAGCTGCTGTTATTTTCGTCAGCATCATGATTAATTTTCTCATCACGTAGGCCAAGATCATTTGCCTTACAGGTGAGAAAACAGGCACAGAGAAGGTTCTACCATTCAACGCGTCGACTAGGGCTGGTGTGGCACACTGGCCGCTAAACATTTTAAATGTTTCTCTGCTGGTTGATACACAGTGGCTGCCCTGAGCACCCAGAGTGCCTCCCCCACCACCTTGTGCTCCTTCTTAAGAATTCCTGACCATCCCAGGTTCCCCCGCGATACCCAGTACAGGGAGGTCTGTCATTCAACGCCTGAAACACCTTATCTCGGGAGACAAAAAGTGCTGGAGTCTGCATTTTACAGAGAAGGAACTTGAGACCACAGATGTTAGTTTACTCACCAAGCTAGTGATGGGGCCAAGGTGGGTACATGGAGTCTTTCAGCAAAAAGTGTTGGGCTACTCAAGACTTGAGCACTTCCTGTCCTGGTCCACAGGGTGGGCAGCATAAGGCCAGCATTTGGAATCCTGCTGTGGCAGAGCCTTGCCATATAGATTTAGGTGGCTTAGCAAGACACACTATGGAGAGGAAGCAAAGTATCTACTCATTCTATGGCAATTCAACAAGTGAAATTTGGGGAACAGGGAGAAGTAAAAAGCCATCTGAACAATGAGCTCCAGAAGGACCGATGGTCAAACCAGTCGTTTGTCCTCACACTCATTGGTGGCAGGTGGGAGAGTATTTCAAAAGCAGAAATTACAATTTTTATGAGGAGTTGGGGAAGAGGGGCAGCATGGAATAAAAGGAGAAATTCCCAAAATAGTTTGCCGATGTCTTCTTAGAAACTACCACCTAGAATCCCTTCACTTTGAAGGTCTTGGTTTTGGTCTCAGAGAGACAGGCAGACGTTTGTTCTGTGGGCACATGGGCGTCACGGGGTTATCCAGGGCCACAAACTGCCATCATAGGGCGGCGAGGGCTGACTTTGGAATGAACTCCCTGTGGCCATTCTCACCCTCGAGATCTTGCTGGAGAGAGAGAGTGATGCCAGGAGCCAGTGCCAGGGCCCTGGTAATGTCACCCACTCCTGATGCTGCCTCTCCAGCCAGCAATGCAGAAGAATCTTGGCTTGTCTTAAAGCCCTGGATGGTCAGGCCAGGGCTGAATGAAGCTGGAACTCCAGGGTCCGTACCCCCAACTCAGTGAGTAGTGAATGAAAAGCGCGTTGAGGGACCTGTGTGCCAGGGCCTGGCTTGGTCATTTTTTTAACTGAATTGAATTACAGTGGTGAGAGCTCTGAGGACTAGGTGGAGATCGTAGCCATGGAACACTGTATCACTCTCCTTTTGCTCCCTTGATTTGGGAGAAAGGAATTGGTTGAAATGGCCACTCCCTGGGCCCCAGCATCCCTGAGGGCTGATGTGATTGCTGCCTCCATCTTCAAGCAGGATTTGGAGTATCCGTACCCGCATCCTAGCTCAGCTATGAGGAGGCCCTGCGGCAGACACAGGCAGGGCCTGGCCCTGGCTAGGTGGGTCCGAGGCAGATCTCCCCTTCTCCCCGGCAGAGTGAGCCATTGCTCCCTTTCCGCTCAGGGCCCTGTTTATCATTAGCCAGTTTTCTCTCCTTTCCAGGGAGCTGGTTTGTGTGCAGCCTGCACACACAGATGGAGCCTCCTTACCCATCAGGGGCTAGTAGCGCCTGTGAGCTCCATGAGGGCAGAGACCGTGTATGTGTTTAGCTCTGCTGTGATCGTGGTGCTTTGCAACGATGTCTGGCACGTGGTAGGTGGGTGCTCTGTAAATATTTATTGAGAGGGCAAGGGGCTGAGGAAGGGTCTGGAATTACGGAGTTTGCTACAGAAGTTCTAGGTGAGTGAGGGTACTGCGAGCTTCAGCTCTGTGTCGTGAAGTAGAAAGGCCCAGGGGGAAGGATGCTCACTGGGCCAGAGTCCCCAGAGAGAGCGTTCTGCTTCCTGCCTCCCCGAAGAGCCTGAGACCTGAGCGAGCCGTACCTAAGGCTGCGTTCTCAGCTCCCGCTGCACTTTGGCATCCCCTGGGGAGCTTTGAAAGGTTCCGTTGTCCAGGCTGCACCCCGGACAGAGTATTTCGGAATCTCTGGAGGTCAGGCCCAGGCATCAGTGTTTTTCGAGCACCCCAGGGTGTGCACCCCAGTTTGAGAATGATACTTCCCAGAAGAGGAGTTGCCATGGAACGTGGGCCCAGGGCCGGGAGCGGCCACGGGTGGGTGAGGTGCTCACGCTCCAAGGGGCCACCGACTGGGCTGCTCTGAGCACCTCCTGCCTTTTTCCCAGCCCTCGACTCCACACTCTAAGCTGGAGCCAGGCCGGGGCTGAGACCGAGGCTGATGCCCAGCTGCATAGTCAGTCACCAGACAACATCAGTGCCACGTGGGGTTGGAGGCCGGCCTCATCCTGCTCTGGTCCTGGGCACACCGTGGTGGCAGGCACTGTTTTCCTCCCTCTGCACCTCTGAGTCAGAGGGAATCTGGGCAAATGAACTTCCACTCCTGACCAGGCACCCTGGGTCTGCGCTTGCCTCTTCTGAGAATTTTCTTTTGTTTCCAAAGGATGCTCCCTGTTGTCCCATTTCATGCTTCTGCCACCCTTTTCATTCAGAGGCTCTCTGACAGCAAAACCATCCTTACCCATTGGGAGCTAGTAGCACCTGTAAGTTTCATGGGCAGAGACCGTGTGTGTTTAGTTCTTATAAAACCCTTGTAAGGTTTTATAACAGGGTGCCTGCCCTTCATCCCCATCTAAACGTCAGAAGAATTACATATTATTTAAAAATTAAGCTAAATAGCAATCATATTAAAAATTTGGGGGGGGGGCAATTTTTGTGTCGCCCCTCTGCTGTAAGTGCCAACACCCTTGGGACTTTTAATCCCAGAGCCTCTCGCCTCCCTCAGGCAATGGCGTGGCCTTCTCATTTGGTCCCTTCACCTTCCTCTCCAGAGGGACATTAGCCAGGTTCCAAATGACTGTCATTTTCCTGGCAGAGGGTGAGGCATTTCCAGCACCCTTGTCCCCAGCCCTCCTCTGTCCCTGGGTCTTCATGGGACTGACACTGTTGATATCCTCAGGGAATATCAGGCTGGCTTCTAAAAAATGGAAGTCAGATTCCCATCCTGAATGCCAGGAACACAGGGTTTTGTTTTTTGTTTTTTGTTTTTTGTTTTTCCTGAATGGACACGTATCTGTTCCCTTCAACACTAAAATGTACAGTTCAATCAGTAAATGGGTCTCTGGTTATCAATTGTCCCTCCTCCTCAGGCCTTCTGTTCTGTTCTCACTCCAAAAATACGTCACCCAGTTTTTTTCCACCCTCAGCTCCTTGAAGCCACTAGTTTCTTTCTCTGCACAGAAGACAGAGTTATGAGTTTCCTTTATAAAACTAGCCCTGTCGCACCAGGCAGGCCTGCCCGGGTAGTGGTGTTTCTAAATTCTTTTAGGACATGTTTCCTACATTCTGGGTGACAGTTTCTTTTGGTTGCTTATTTTCTAGTGTTTGGATTCAGTAAAGCAACATTGGGGAGATGCAGAGGGAGCTGGAGAAGGGAGTGGAGAGTGCTTTAAGCAAGCAAAACATAGGAAAAATTGTTTTTCATAATGGACCATTTGGGATGGTAATGCACATTACCAGAGAGTGTTTTATAAAGCTTCCCCTCAAAATCACAGCCTGTTGGAGCCATAAAGAACCTCAGAATTCTCTCATCTCCTCTTTTTGTGAGAGGCACAGAGGGGCTCACTGACTCATCCAAGGTTACAGAAATAAGTAGTGACTGTGCCAGAAGCGTATTCCAGACAGTCTTCTCATACCAAGATGGGGAGAGGACCCAAAGAAATAGGTGCATGACCCTATACCCCATAGTGGACAGGACAGGGGCACCCTCTCTGTTTACTAAGGGTACCCGAAAGCTTCTGTAAATCAGGGATTCTCTGCCTTCACTGGGTGTTGGAATCATCTGGAAGGCCTTTAAAAGAGACACAGGCCCCACCTGATTCTTTGTTGTTAAACTCCCCCAGCCAGGATAAGGAGATCCATCGCTCTGAACGGAGACCCTGCAGTGGCTCTCACAGGGGACAGGTCACAGAATTTGTTCACCAACCTGTTTTCAGAAAGGCCTTTCCCTCCACAAGGTAGTGGAGTGATGGACTGTGCAATATGCACTGCAATTTAACTTTTAAATTTTTGAAAGCCTTTAAGCCAGCGGTCCCCAACCTTTTTGGAACCACGGACCGGTGCTTCTATGAGAATCTAACGCCTGAAGATCTGAGGTGGAGCTGAGGCCGTGATGCTAGCGCTGGAGAGCGGCTGCAAATACAGATGAAGCTTCGCTCGCTGGCCCACCGCTCACCTCCTGCTGTGTGTCCCAGTTCCTAACAGGCCATGGACTGGTACCGGTTCACGGCCCAGAGGTTAAGGACTCCTGCTTTTAAGACAAATGTTCTCACTCTTGACTGCTTGGGAAGCATTTAAAGGTCCCGCTGCCCAGGCTGCACCCCACACCAGATAAATCAGAATCTCTGGAGGTGGGACCCAGGCCTCAGCAATTGTTAAAAGTCCGCAGGTTGTCCAGTGGGCACGCAGGGATGAGAATCCTTGTGTTGGACAGAGGGGGTGCTCTTCTTGGCCATAGCCCAGGACCCTCCACTGGGTTAACTATACGCCCGGCCCGCTCCTGTGGGTGTTTGAGTTTGCCACCCCCAGGGTGAAGTATCGAGGGAGTAGAAAGGCTGCTTAAAGGTGCAGGCCGCTCTGCCATTCAGCTGCAGTTTACTGGGAGCAGTGACTCCCAGCCCTGGCTCTCACCTAGCGCTTTGGGGTTTTCTAACCATCAGCAGCTGATGCTCCACGAGAGCCTTCTGTGGGACAGATTCTGGGCTAGGTCCTAAGTGGGACATGTGACTCAGTCCCTGCCCTTGAACAGTTTGTCACCCAGCAAGAGAAATAAGGTGTGCACGTAAAAATAACTACACTTGAGGAAAGAAGAAACTGGTAAGTGCCAGAGAAGCAGTAAAAAGTAGGTGTGGTATCATATAATGCTCAAAAAAAAAAAAGAACGAAAGTACCATTGACTTCTAATTTGCAATGAAGTCTCACAGCTCCAGAAAGTCCAGAAAAGGGTCTCATTCATTGTCAGTAGGACGGCGACAGCTTTCACTTAGACGCGTTACTAACGACCCCGGAGGTATGTTAGCACCAACCCCAGAGGCACCGCTTTCCAGTGGCAGAGGGACTCAGCTTTGTCATTGTCTAACACAGGAAGATGGACTGGCTCATACAGGGTCAGAGGCAAAGGCATTTTCGAGGTCATCTGGCCTAACCCTCCTTGCAGTAGAGAGGAGTTAGTTACTCAGGGCCCAGAGAAGTGAAGCGCTGTGCCCGAGTCACACAGCAAGGCAGGAGCGGCCAGATCTGGAAACCAGGCTTTGATGCCAAATCTAGTGATCCTTCTGTTACCTCACTCAGGAAGCAAAGGAGCTCCAGGCTAGCAAGACTGGGTCTATTGGTCTGACTGCCATGAAACAGGGACAGTCTCTACAAGGGGTGGCACCTGCCCTTGCCTGGAATTCCACCATTAGTGCTTCATTCCTTTGTATTAAACATCTTCTTTTAGGATGCAAAGTTCCCTAATAGGAGGAGCATACTACATTCCTAACACCTAAATTCTCAAGTAGGTACTCATAGCTCTCAGGCTCTGAGATTTTTTTTCCGGCAAAATGTTTTTCTCCTTTATGCCTGATTTACTACTAAGAAGTAGGAAGATCAGAGCACTAGGATCATGCCAGCCCGCTTGGCCCAGACGTTGTTCTTGGAGCTGCACAGAACGTATGTTCTATTTGAGCTCTAGAAATTTAGCTGCACTAAAATGATATCATGAAGTTGGGACATGATGAAGGATTACAGACCACTGTTCTCAGCAAGGAACTCAAGGCCTCCTGTGTGTTTATGACCATCTGACTCTGTGGCCCACCATGGAGAACGTGGAACAGCCCTGCGTGGGGGAAGGGTCCTGTCTTGAAGGCAGGGCTGATGGCTAGACAGAGAACTAATAGGCCTCATCAAAATGATAGCTAACAGTCGTTTAAGCTTATTCCCTGGCAGGCACCCATATTTAAGCACTTGGCATATATTAATCCTGCACTAATATCATCATCTCCTCTACAGATTGGGACATCAAGGCACAGAAAGCTTAAGCAACTTGACCAAAGTCACACAGCTAGTAAGAGGGTGCGCCAGGATTTGGACACAGACAGGCTCCGTGTCTGTGCACTTAGCTATCGTGCTAACCTACCTCACAAGGAAAGGCCTGGTTGTCCCCTTCATGCACTGGCCACAGCCCAGCAAGAAGCCCTGAGCCCTGCAGACCTTCTGCTTAATTCCCTGCAGTCTTCCCCCGAAAACCCCCTGCCAGGGCAGTTCTCGGCAGCCCAGACTCCCATTCCTTCAAAAATACGAGCGGTTTCCCAGGGAAGTAGTTAGCCATAGGTGACCCCTGACTCCTCAGGGCCTGGGGAGAAACGCTGAAAACAGGACCACAAGGCCAATCTGCAAGGCTCCTCCTCCCTGCACTCGCTGCTCATCTAGGTCCAGCCTGGGAAGGTGCAGTTCCAGCAGGTCGACGTGCTGAGGCCTCCTGGTCCTCAGGTCCCTCCCGCTGTCCTGGCAGTAGGCTGCACTCCATCAGGACATGACGCTTCTTTGGGTCATGACGCTTCTTTGGCTTCTGACATCCCCTGGTTGGGCTAGCCCCACATCACCCCACCCCACCACACACACGAACACAAACACACACCCCTTTCCTGGATCTGTAATGCCCACCCCCCACAAGCCCAGCTACCAAAGAGAGCCCTCTGGCCCTGGAAATAGCATCTGGGGCTTCTCTGCCAGGTCATCTGGAAAACACACTTGGGGTGGCAAGTGAGGCTGGATGGCCTAATAAGGCAGGAGGAGGAGGAGAGACAGCTGGGGAAGTGGAACGGGCTGGTTGGGGACTGTGGCCCTGTTAGGCACAGATGCATTGTAAGGGTAGCGACCGGGGAGCTGCACTGTGAGGGCTGTGGGCTCTGTCGCTGTGAGGGGCAGACTGGATGGCTCTCCTCCCCCAGCCCTTCTTCTCACACCTGTCACTCCATTTAGCCCGGTTTTGATGGTTGAGATTAAACTCCAGCCCTTAGCAACGTCTGATGCTCAGTATCCAGCAGGAGCCTTTATCTGAGATTAAGGATAATGGATTTCCTTTCTTGAATAAGTTTTTTTTTTTTTTTCCCCTTCCTCTTTCTCTCGGACTTTTTGTCCAAAATGCTGCTCAACTTTAGAAAATAGACCTTTTGTTAAAAAGTCTTTTTATTGACTAACCCTCCGTCCCCCAGTTCTCTCCCTTCTACCTTCCCACCACCGTCCTCGCTTTGCCACGCTTCCAAGGAAACCCGCTTCAAGGAAACGGTGAGAGAGCGTAACGGAATGACTGGACCTTCCTTCTCTCTGCTTGCGTCCTCCTCCTTCAGAGTCCCCTGGGCTTTGCTCTGCGCCTGCAAGGAGCCTGGTGTACTGAGAGTTGGGGACAGGGAGAAATAACTTGACTTCTTCCTTATTTTCCTTCAGCGCATTTCGCCAATGCCCACATCTTCAGAAATCTAGATCCTGCCTGGAAGAAATGGGGAGAGGACTTGGTGGGGGAGTCCCTTCCTTGGTGTCCAGCAGGGGGAGGGAGCAGCCTCCAGGCGTGTACGCGTGGTCTTCATGGGAGCTGGGAGACCCATTCCAGCAGCCAGGGTCCACCGTGTACATTTATTTCACCTGGATCTTTCTTTTTCCCCCTTCAACAGCCCTATTACCATATTTAAATGCAAGTATGTCTCTTTTCATTGGCATTTTAAGTAGCTTAGCCTGACCTTCTTAGAGTAGCTCGTTCCCTTTTGAACTTCTTTCCGCCCCAGTAGTTCCGTGTAGCTAGGACCATAGTCTTAGAGTTTAGTGGGCTTCTAGTTCGCTGTTTGGGGATGGCTCTTCTTCCTTTCCTCCCCTGTTCCCTGCCCTTCCTGTCGCATGTCTTCCCCCTCTGTCCTATACCAGTGCCTTTTGGGGAAGGCTCAGTGGCTAAAGCCGAGCAGCTCAGCGGGGCTGTTCGCTGCTCACGGCTGGCTTCCGGCACATCGTTAAAACCACAGCCATTGGAAATGGGTCCTGGGATCAGGCCTCCAGCTGTCTGCTTGGATGGCAGAGGGTGTTTCAGGTGTGTGGGAGTGTATCTCTGTGTGTCCCAGTGCGTGGCAGAGTGGGCCCATTCTAGTGGTCACGGAAGCCGAGGGGAGGGGACTCACCCACCTTTTCCTTCACCTGGACATTTCTGTAGCCACACTGGGTCACCTTGTCCTTTTGACTTGTAGTCTCATTCCTGGGACAGCCTTGCTGCCTGGTGTATTATTAGCTAGCACAAGGACTTGATTGAGACCCCCCTAGGAGACCCTTCAGTGCCGGCTTGATCGGGACGGTCAACACACAAGAGCCAGATCTGATGAATCCCCATCACTGTGCCTCGGGAGGTTGAAACACTGAGAGAGAGAAAACAAGGTCGCAGCACTCATCCCACGTAGGCCCCCGAAGCCCCATGCTCCCTCCCACAGCTGGCTTCATGCACATGCAGTGGACCCCCAGAATGCTTCACCCACAGGCCCGGGGCAGTGACACTGCTGACGTGACAGAGTCTGGCGTTAAGACAGCCGAGCAAACCTGCAGAGCCTTTGGAGAACAGCTAGAGTTAAGCCGTCTCCTTGCCAAGATGCCTGTTCTTGTGCCTGTTGCATCCCAAGGGCCTCCTGCCCGTGACTCAGAGCTGACTGCTCCCTACAGGTGACCTAGCCATATTTAGTCCTGCTCTGGGCAAGTCCTGGGGAATTACCTGCTGTCGGTACAAGGGGAACAAGGAGCTCACCGTGCTCTCAAGAGAAGTTCCTCTTAATCCTCTTGGATTTTTTGGTATGCCTTCTAGAACCAGTTTCCAGGGCGACAAATGGGTGAGAATCAAACACACCTAAAGATGCTATGCCTTCCAGAAGCCCGAGAGCCACTGATCTGTGTCCCTCCTAAAAGTTGACGCACGGAGATGCCTTCCCGCTCCTGTCCTTTGTGTGGAGGGGTGGGGAGTGTGGCCTGTGGCCCTTCCCAGGACCCCTCCTTGACTCCGGCCCCCTTCTCTCCGCCAGGCTTTCCGGCAGCAGCTTACGGACCAGTGGCGGCAGCAGCTGTGGCGGCAGCAAGAGGATCAGGTAGGAAGGTGTATGGGACAGGCGGCTCCCAGGCATGCCCCAGTGTGCAGGGGCGTCAAAGCCCTGTTGGATCTGTGTGGCTGCATCTGTCCCCTGCTCTCACCACAGCCCGGAGGGTGGGGACAGGGGGGCGAGGGCCAGGCCCTGCCACCCAGGGCACCTCCCTGCCAGGGTCAGTCACGGGACTGCAGACCAAAGGTAGATTATTATTCTGTCATTGAGAAAAGAAAAATGAATTTCTTTTTGACTTTGGACGGCCCCTTCGCCTGTCAGCCGGCTTCAGGGCACCTGTGGTCATTGCCCTTCCTGGTTTTGACTGGTTCACAAGGGTCCCTTGCTCCAGTCTCTGGCACAGCCGGAGAAGGTCTGGGTTATAAGAGGGAAGCTCAGAATCCATCCACGTGTTCCCAGCCGTGGAGCGACCAGCCCCTCTCAGGTCCTGCTGCCCCTGTAGCCGGGCTTGCTGATCCGGCTAAAGGCCCCGCTCCTGAAGACCGCAAGTGGGGCCAGCCCTGACCTCAGTGAATGAGCGCAGTTTCCCGAAGCCCTCATTGCATCCCAGACACTCTTACCAGAGACCAGATTGCTCCTGGACTCGGCTGCCAAGGGAGGCGGGATTTCTCTCCCATGGGGTTGCCCATGTCCTTTGGTCTCCAACTCTCACCTTTCAGGTCTGGAACCTCCCAAGCGATGTGGGAACATTTTCCCAGTGGCCCTAGGAGGGCCAGGGGGAGCTGGGGCATGTCCAGGGTGCAGTCCCCAGGACCTTTAGTCCCTCTCCTCCAGATGCTCACTGCCTTTCTGAATAAGCAGGGCTTCTGCTGTGTGCCGGGCTCCCAGGGAGGCCTCCTGGCCTCCTTCCACCTCCCCGTTGGCCACCAGGAGACCCCTGCCCCCCTAAGCCGTGATTTGCCACTTTCACCCCACACGCCATGGACAGGATGCTGGAGCACCCAGGGGAGCCATAAGTTTGATTAACAGGGCTCTGAGAAGGGGGAAGGGGGAGAGGTGCTGGTGCGGATACCAGGAAATGGGGCATTAAAAGCCCAGAGGGCAAATGCCAAAAACCCAAACCCTCGGTGACAAGAAACTGGCACAGCGAGGCCCATTAGAAACGTCAGTAAAAATCCGTTCCATGCAAACTGGCACTGCCTCGAGCTACAAAGGATCCACTCCCGTGAATCACCCACTGGGGATTTCTTTGGAGGGGGCCAGAGAATTCTCGGGGAGCTGCGAGGGGCAGTAGGGGTAGACCGGCAGGCAGCTCTGGAGAGCTGGGTGTCCTTGCTCAGCATCCACCTGCCCTAGCGGCCTCCAGACGCCTCTGGCCAGTGTCCCTTGGTCCCCCTTGCCCTGGGGGCGGGGTGCACAGCTGCCTCGTGTCTCCCTGTTCCATTTGGTTTTTTTTAACTTGAGTGCTTTTTGGTATAGCTATAAATGAGCCTCTGTCCTACCTGTGCCTGGTGGGGGGACTATGAAAAAGAAAACTCTTGAGATTTTTGAGTGTTGTTGGTTTTGTTTTCTCCATTCGGTTTCTTTCTTATTATGACTTGGATTATGAAACTAAACTTTAACCCGAAATTAACCCTGCCTCTCTCCCCACCCCACTCTCCTTGACTTCATGGCAAGTTTAAAGGGCAGCATGGGGTTCTTTGTGAGTCTGAGAGTGGTCTCCCCATGGTCGATGCCCCCTTCCGCCACCCCCGCCCTCTCACAGACCCCCCAGAGCCAGGCGGGGGTCCCACCCATCCCCTCTAACTTCTAACCCCTAAGGTCAGAGCCATCTCCAACCACACTTTTTTTTTCAGGATCAGTGGTGTTTTATTTGTAGCCATTTCCATCGGGAGCAAGGTCTCCCACAGGTCATTCTAGGTCAGCCATGCTCATCGCTGCACTGTTAGTGAATTCTATTCAGGAGTGTGCGCCCAGACCACCTGCCCCACACCAGCCTGGTTAGTGCAAGGAGTAAATCCTCAACTCCGAGGTGCCCGCCCCGCAGGGTGCAGGCTCAGCCGGGAAGCGACAGGCACCCGACAGTTCTGCCTGGGGTCGGGGGCTCGGGATGTGCCCAAGGGCGATGACTAGACTGTGTCTGCCAAAGTCAGAACACGGCCCAGGTGGGAGACACCTGCCTGCATGTAGACAGGGTGGCCCCTGCCCCCACCCTCCTTTGGACCTAGAGCAGGGTTACAAGGTTGGGGAAGGCAGATCTCTACCTTTCTTTCTTTTAGTACATTTTGGCCTGTAAGGACTGTCCTCTCCTCCTCTTAGAAAATGATCTGGACTCCGAGCCTGGCAGGATGGCCAGTTATTTACCTGTCTGTAGTGGCTCCTCGGTGGCTCTTTGGCATGGACGTGAGAGGGCCACACAGACTTGTTGGGGTCTGTGCATCGGCCCAGGCCAGCACAGGCTCACCGAGGACGAATTGTCGGGTTCTACCTTCACCCGTTCCTGCAACCCTGCACCCCCACCCCAGCTCCTTCCCAGGGAATAGGGGTGCTCCTTCAGCCTCCCCAGACAGAACCGGCAGCCTCAGCCATAGGAGGGAGTCACAAGTTCAGATGCATTCCCTTATAGGAGGAGCTGGTTCAGGGAGAATCTGTGGAGTACCAACCTGAGCTTGGTACCGTGCTGGACCTGGCAAATGACTCAAACAGTGAGAAATGCAGCCTCTGCTCCCGGGGCTCTCAGGCTTGGCTTAGGGATCAGGCATCGTATAGAAGGCCCTTTTTTTTCCCTTTCATTTTTGTCTAGCTCCACAGTTTTGCTTGGGGTTTTTTTCTTTCACTATGATGTACTGGGGGAGCTTCCTGAGGCTGAAGCACTTGCTGAGGGCCGTGGGGTGGGAAGCAGCTTCTCTTTTGCTCAGGTTGGCAACTTGTATTTGTGAGGGCTACGGTGTCAGGGTAGGAGGTCCAGGGGCTCTTGAGCTCTGCTCCCACCTCAGCCAGCTCCTCTGGGCCAGCCTGCACACCTTTTCCTAATTCAGCCAGGACCTGAGGTGAGCAGGGCTCAGGCGACCCTACCAGGAAGGTCCCTGCCGACTCCTAGATAACTTCACTATCAGTGGTCACTTTTCTTTTACCTTCACCTGGTAGTTTGAAATGTCATCTTTTCTTGTGCTCAGTCGAGAGTTTGTTTGTTTATTTTGATCGTATTCATTCAGTTCCAATGGCCCCATCATGTCCCACCCAAACCTCAATCCCATTTGGGGAACAGCTCCCCCCCACCCCCCGCCCCCATCCCCACAGGTGAGGGACATAGTTCGGATTTTCAGGCTATTTTATTTCTGGGTGACATTACGGGTGGGTCCGTGTATCAATCTTAGAGCTTCTGAGTCCCCGCCCCTCCCTCAACCCATCTCCGGCCTCAGCCAGGACCCCTTACTGTACTTTATACTTGCCAGCTTTATTCCAATGTAGTAACATGAGCTCCTGACGGTGGTGGTGAGTGTGAGAGTCACGTTTCTGTTGTCTTTTCTCTTGCTTGGTTGGGGCTGCGGTGAGAGTGTCTCTGAGGCATACTTTCCCGCCTCTCTTACACTAGGATCTGCACACCTCCTCTCAAACACTCTTCTGAGCACGCTCAGCGGGAAGGTTTGTCCACACCTATTAATCCTCTCTCAGTGTCCAGCTTCCTGTTAGTACCAGCTGGTTTGCATGTTTTTGCTTGTTCAGATGAAACAGTTCAAGAAACAAACTCATATCCAACTCTCGAGAAATGTCTTTTTTTTGTACTTTCGTTTTCGATTTTTTTTTTATTAGTTACAACTCCAAAACACCTGTTGTCCAGTAAAACATTTCACACCTCCCTGCCTGTTCTTAGATTGTATGTATCTGTGGGACTGAACTAAATGCATGCACTGTAGTAGATGTACTGGTAGCTGTAGCTGTAGTTGTAGAACATGCATTGTTGAGTTGATATTACAGGGTCTCCCGACAGCTCGGTACGGCACGGCTGTCTGAAGGATAGCGTGGGGGACCAGGAAGAGAAGGGACTCCATAATTTCAATGTTGCCAAGGGGCTTGGATCCATGTTCTCGCCATCAGCCACCACCACCTCCCCTCACACTCCCTGCTCCCCCAGGTCCAGAACTGGGTCACCACCCTCAGCTCTAGCTTCCCTAATTGAGACCTCTGTCAGTTGTGTCCAACTATAGTGAAAGAGCATGGAACCAGGATTGGAAGGAGTCTTAAAGTTCTTCCTTGTTCTTGTCTTCCTCATATGGTTCTTGAACGGAACACATCTTTTCTTATTTCTCAGGGGTTACCAGCAAGGCTCCTCCAAGTCCTCTACTCTTTGAGTCCTTTGCCAGCTCACATTCAGCCCTGTAAGGGTACAGGTCCAAGAGGCAGCCCTGCCTATGTGGTCTCCTCCCAGAAGTGGAGAGGGAATGAGATATGTTAGCGACAGGGATTAAGATCCTAAGATCTTCAGTCTGCAGATGGGGAATGCCTTTGGTCCTAGTGGAGGTCGGCATTGGTTCTCACGGTCGGTGAAGGTGAAGGAGAAGCCTTTAGATGAGCTCTCCAAGGGGTGGGGGCGAGTGGGTGAGGGTGATGACATTCCTAGCATGGAGATTATTGGCACAGCTTCATGGGGAGGGAAAGGCAGGTGCTGTAATAGTCAAAGAAGAGGCCACAGTTTTCCTCCAACTCCCCAGGAAGACATGACAGTCCTGCTGCCTTTGCCCTCAGCTCAGGGGCTCTTAGAGCTTTTGGAGATGTCCCTAATCTATCATGGGAGACAGAAGCCCAGGAAGTCACAGAGTCCATGAAGTCCCCAAAAGAGTATGAAGTGACGGAGCGAAATGGTATCTTCATGGACAGAAGTGTGCTGTGGAAGTCTGGCACTGTTGGGGTCAAAAAGGGTTAGATGTGAGCAGCCAATCAGCCACCAGACAGAGTGACGGCCCCAAGACCCAGGAAGGGACATCTAGAAGGTGCCGTCCTTCAGGCTTGGCCATCACTGGGAGTGTTGAGAGGGCAGTGGGCAGACGGAAATATTTGGAACTGTGAGGCTTCCAGACTGCTGAAGCTGCAGATTCACCGGGGCTGGGGAGCAGGAGAAAAGGATGGAGACAGAAGGCAGAGAAAGCAGAAAATCCCGCCCCCCTTCCCCATTGGCCTAAATCTTAGGTCTGGTTTTGCTAAGAAATTGACTTTGCTGCCCTGTGGCTGGACATCCTAAGAGTTTCCATTCCTACAGGTAAAATGAGCAAAAGTAAAATCTAGATCAGGGGATAGAATAAATAGTTTAACTTGAACCATAAAAGAAAACTTTGAGGGAAAATAGTAGATCTCATGAAGGAGGCATGCTTGTCCCACCAGACTCAGGATGGTTTCCATGTCCCCAGGGACATCCTTTGCCTTATGTGTGTTAAGGACTAAGGGGCATGAGTGATCGTGTTGCAGCATAAGCTTTAGGGTTCCCAAATGTGGCTTTCAACAAGCGTGTACTGGAGGTTTACTTTGTGCCAGGCACCAAGGAATATGAGGACAGTTAACGCTTCTTGCCTTCAGTGATCTGAGAATGAAGATCCCTCCCCCTGAGAGCCCCTATTTCCCATGAGGTGTTGTTTTTGGCACTGTTGGCTTCACTGAAGACAGGAACATGGATCAATGTGCCGCCTTCATTTCTGAAGATGGCTTTCTTGCGCCTCCATCAGCAGGATCCATTGTCCAGGAAGGGGAGGGCACTGTGCGACCATCTCCGCTTTGCTCCCAACCTCCTTTATGCTAGCAGCACACATTCTCTGGGGGCTGTGACCCCAAGGTAGATCATCTGTGGGTAGGGTCATGGGGACACCCTCTTGCTGGGATAGAGCCACATCTTCGGCCATGGAGTAGAGCCAGTACAGTAGCCCAGAGGGAGAGCAGATCTGTGACCTGTTAGGACCTGCAACCAGCCAGGCTTACCTGAAAAATAATCTCTGAACATGCATCTCCCAGTCCACTGCCTGTGTTCTGGGGGTGGGTATGTTGTCTCTCAGTTTGTCATTAAAATCTTTATTTCTAAGAGAGCCAGGACTTTGCCCATAAAGAGTCTAACATTGGATTTCAGTAACTCCGGTGAATTTAAATGTGCAGAGCTGCCTTCCCGCTGACCTCAGCTTCATTCATTTTCTAAGGGCTTTTGGACCAACCCTGTTGAGGATAAAATACATCAACTCTAATCAATAATTTTGTAATAGAAATACCATGCACTTGATAAATCAACTCTAGTACAATTAGTGACTAGCCTTGAAGCCCAGACCTAAGTATATAAGTTAATCCCAAGGTGAATGGCATGGGGGAATGTTAATGGTCTTTTAAATCAGTGTAATTATTTTCAGTGGGTGACAACATTCGCGTCTGCCCTCTGAGCTGGTGGGCCCCCCGCGGCCGTGCTGGCTCAGGAGGAGGGCTGGAATGTGTAGTGGTACCTTTGAAAGCTCCATAAGAGCATGTAGGACACAATAGAGAGAGACGGAGGATGCCCTCGCTGGGCTGGATGGCAGCACTACAGGGTCTGGGGAGCCCCAAAAGCTGGTGAAACCTTCATGTCGGTGAAAATCATCAAAGGAGCACTTGCCTGAGTGCACCGAGTTCCTTATGTTTCTGCAGAGCTTAGGCTGTCATGTCTGTTACTGCAAATATCCCGTGAGACAGGCCAGAAGACAGAAGTTTTTTGCCTGGTTTTGCATGTTTGTTTTTACGAGAAATCTGGGCTACAGAACAGTTTACATGACTTATTCAAAGTCATACAACAGGTTACCTGGGGAGCAAGGCTTTGATCAAGGGTGAAGAACCCTGGACTTGAATCCTGGTCTTTGGCCTCCTTTCAGTAGCTCTGGAGCGGCCATGTGTGTCCATGCAGTCCCCACCTGCTGCCTGGACCCCGTGCACACGCAGCAATGCACGGCACGCTGGGACAGCCCAGCAGCCTCTGTGGCCAGTGCTGTGTCCACCGAGGACTTAGGCTCCAAGACCTCACAGTCTAACTTTCAGACGAGATTTCAGAACTGGGCCCAGGGCACATTTGCCGTGGAGTTTATTTCAGCACATATTTGTTATGTGCATAACAACAGTAATTATTATAATATGTGGCAGGCACTGTCCTAGGCTTTGGGTCAGAGTACTTTGGGCTGTATCAGAAACCCGGCTCAGCGTGGTTAAATGTGACAGGGGATTTATTGCCTGACATCTTGGAAGCTCCATAGAAGAGTCGACTTTATGTGTGGGTTATGCAGGGCTCTTTTTCTATAGTTCTTCGAGCTCTGCCCTCCTTCTTGTTTCAATATTGTCTTTGTGTTGGATTTCTTATGGTGGCAAAATGCTTCACGCCACCTTCCTTGTCTAGAAGTGGGGGAGGGGGTCAGATGGTCCAGAATTCTAGCAGAAAATCTAGCTGCTTGGCTAAGGCCTGGGTTACAAGCACTAATTACTGAGGATGAGCTCCATCCCCCTCTAAACGGAATAGCTCTTACACAGTGAGAGAAGGATGGAGACTAACAGGTACCCAAACATGATGCCGTAAGCCCAGAAAACAGAAGGAGCACAAAAGAGGAAGTGATTAGCTTCATCTGGGAAGTCAGGGAAGGTTTCACAAGGGAGCGTTTCTATTTCTGAAAGATAAATAGGAACTCCCCGGGGGACCAGGGGGAACAGCATGTACAAAGCCACCAGAACCCAGAATAGTAGAGTGAACTTGAAGCCCTTCTGTTCAAGTTCACCCTGGCTGCAGAATAAAATGCATTTAGGGCTGGGGGGATGGGGAGCAGCAGATAAAGGGGGAGAGCCAGGCAGAGCCCGAGCAGGAGAACCTGGTGCCATGCTAAGGAGCCTTGATTCACATGTGCAGTCAATCAAGTGAGCCTTGAAAAGGCCTGAAACCAGGACGTGACATCAGATTCGTATGTTAGACAAGCCTTGACAGCAGTGTCCAGGGTAGAGTAGAGAGATGAGACTGAAGGCAGGAGGACATGTGACAGATAATTCACGTACACATTGTAAATACTCCATAAATGTTTGCATATGACTGCCCAGAAAAATGCTGCAGGCCTTTTGCCTCACTCATTAGTTGTTTAATTCTGGGCTCAACATCATGCTCCGGGGAGGGGGATGAGATGCAGAATCATGGGACATGGTCCTTGTCTTCGACAAGGCCTCAGTCTTTTGGGGAGAGCACAGCACACACCCCACATTAGAACTGGTCTTCAGCAAGACTGGACTCCTGCACCGTGAGAGAACCCTCAGCAGGGAGGAAGCCCAGATGGGAGGCAAGGCTTGAAGTGGGACTTGAAGGATTTGGATTGGGAGGCAAGAGAACATTCTAGGTGAGGGAACTTGGATAAAAGGTCAGCAATGGGAGGAGCAAGCCAGTGGTTGGGTGACAGAGAGGGCATAGGCTTGAAGAGGTAGGGACAGGCTAGATTCCGGGAGACCTCGAAAGCCAGGTTTGGCATAATCACATTCGTGGGAAAGAGAGGTTCACATTCTTCATGACAATGGAGCTTGGTAAGGACAGAACCAGCTAAAGAAGATCAATCTGGCGGTGACCCCACAGAGCACAGCCTGACCCCTAATCCCCAGAGCTGGGGCTGGGTTTGTGACCTGGAGCCTAAAGGGAAGGGAGCAAGGTGACAAGGAGGCAACACTGGAGGGCATTCTATCACCGAACTCCATCTTGGTTTCCTGTGACGCACCTTAGCTTTTGCCAACAAGTTGTTGCCTATTTTCTGCTTGGGGCTATTGGTTCCCACTTCTGTGCCCTCATGGCAGCCACTGCCTATTATTTCTGCCAGTCCATTTCCCTCTGTGTTTGCCTTTGCTGCCTTTGTTAAAATCTGGCTCAGGCTGCCAGGAAGCCACACCTGATTAACCCTACCTGGGCACGCCCTGGTTGCTCTAGCTCCTCAACACGATCTTGTGTCCTTGGTCTTCTTCCGGACTGATGAGTTCTCCTGAATGAAAGGTGGGTCTTGAGTCTTTGGAAGATGTTCTGCCTGTATCTCAGAATAGTGTCTTCCTTCTTCAACAGTGTAAACCATCAATCCTCTAGGAGACAAAGTCAGCCTCATTCTTAATATAGATAAGTAATTACTATGCAGTTAGATAAAACAGAAAATAATGGGGCCCTTCGTTCCTGGATACTAACTAAAATTAAAAAAAAAAAAAAGTCTCCCCTTTCTAGCTTGGGATCCTGTAGCCCAGGAGGTGGGCAAATAATGCTTTCAAACAGCTGCGATCGACTCCTGGAATTAGACCTCTCAGGATAAGACAGCCATGATGAAATCCACTCTATAGCATTCTGTAGCATGGATGGGAGGGGTCCTGCCAGCATCTCAAAATACATATCCACCTGAGAGATTATGTAAGGGAAGGATCTTACAAGTGGTTGATAGAATGCTAGAAATACTTCCCAGCCAATTTTAATAAAATAATGATAATAGTAATATGTTAATAACTCACGTATTTATGAGTAAGCCAAGTACTGTGCCAAGCCCACCTGCCTTATCCCATTTAATTCTCATAACCCTATGAAGGGACACCATCATTCCCATTTTAAAGATTTTAAAACTTAAAGGGACAGAACCAGCTAAGTTAGTTTGTCTGGGATGGCAGAGACAGGATTTGAGCCTGAGTCATCTCGTCAGAGCTGAGCTCTCAGCCACTGTCCACGGAGGCTGTATCATACGAGCCCCACAATGCCTGAGCAAAGCTCTGCATCTTTAAAACGTACACTCAACAAAACAGCCACTGCTGCCATCAACTCAGTTCTCCGTGTCTTTGGGGGAAGGAGAGAACCCAAAATTATTTACAGGCGGCCTCAAGAGGCATTATATGTATTTTTTGCACCGCTTCTGCTGTTGCAGACTTAAAGTCATGGTTCTGTGTGGCTTTGGCTGACATTTCTGATCTGACTTTTGGTCCCTGAATCCTTTCAGACCAAAGGCAGACAAAGGAGGCCCAGAGGAGGTATGATAGGGTATGAGGAAGCCAGCCTGAAGGTAATTATTTGAAAGGAGCTTTAGCTGAAACAAGACTGAAGGAAGTTAGCCACTGCCCAAAAAAAGAAATTAGGTAATGGAGGAAGGGAGGGCCTCTTTGGGCAGGACAGACCATCTCCTTAGGGATGTCAGCATCCCTTCCTGTGAGCTGTGAGGACTTGAATCTGAAAGGTCACTGGGAAGCACAGCCCAGCCCTAGAGCTGGGAGGGGATTGGCCGCCCAGTTGCTGGGGCTTTGCTTTGGGCCAATAGCTGGGGAAGGGTGGGGCCAGAGGCAGGAACAGTGGGCTCCTTGGCCAATCAGTTCTTCAGAAAGGCTGGGCTCCTGGTACCATGGCAACCGGGAGCAGGGGCTCATTTGTTTTGTAGATGAGTAATTACTAGGCAATTAGAGAAAGCTAAAAATAAAGGAGCCCTTTGTTCCTGGTTACTTATTAATATTAATAAAATGATCTGTCCAGGTCTGTGGTAAACAATTGATGCAAACCTGTGTGCCTGTGGTAGAGCCCACTGTGGGAGGCAAAGGCTGCCCAGCCCCGCTTTCCTCTCTCTTTCTGAAAGTAACCTGCAGAGGGTTGGTTTTCCAAGCCTTGCGAGGGAAAAAGAGAGGCTCAGCCTCACAGTCACACAAGATGCCCTGGAGTCAGAGGTCAGTTAGGCACTGACCCAGGAGGAGGGTCTGGCAGTGTCAGCCCAGCCTCCAGAGAAAAGGCCAGAAACAGAGCGGCAAAATCAGAAAAGAAGAGCCGATGTTGGAGGAAACCCCTAGTCCTGTTTTGCTATGTATTCTTGGCCAGATTATTTGACTTTCGTGGGTCTAGATTGTTCAGCTCCATAAAGTAGTCTTTAAGCCTTCCACTGAGGTAGTTCCCAAGATGTCAAGGTCTCCCCTCCCACCTGGCTTGAAGAGAAACAAATGAGGCTTGGAAATGACTTACTGGAAGGTTACAGGGTGTTGGGCGATTGGCAACTCAGCTTCCTCTGCCTGGTCTTGGGGATAGAAACGGCTCAGAGGCTTCCATCCCTACCCTTCCTAGCGGGAGGGGCACCTCGTGGCTTAATCGGATAAGAATGATAAACAGCTTAAAGGAGAAAAAAAAGAGAGAGAGAGAATAAGAGCATAGAAGGAAGAGCAGAGAATCCGAAGACTTGGTTCCAGTCCTGCTTCTGCCTTCAGCAGGCTGGGTGATTCTTGGGCAAAGGATTTCAGACTAGAGAGTCCTTGGGGACTGTTCAGCTCTGTAGCTCAGTATTGCTTCTGTTTCCAAAGTTCTCAGTCCCATGTCACTGGAAGTGACAGTGTCAGTGACTGGAGAGGAAGCCAGGGATGTGGTAAGTTGGTGGGGATACATGTGAAGACAGTCAGTCTTGCACTTTTTTAATGCATGAAAGCAGTGAGAGGGATGGAAATATTTTCAGAATTGTATATCGGTTTAAAAAAAAACACAAACCCTATAGTCAGATTTCCGACCTCGGATGTGGTTGATTAAAACTTCATAGGGTTTGGCTCTCTGGATGATATTCATTAATAAAGGTGGACCTGCTAATAGCTGCTGTTGATGAGCAAATCAGCTCTGAGACCAGGGCCAGCGCAGTGGTTCTTGAACTTTGCTACGTGTTAGAATCTCCTGGGGAGTTTTTTAAATTCCTATTGTCCAGGCCACACTGCAGACCCACCAAATCAGAATCTACCAGGGTGGGCCCCAGGCCTCAGCAGTAATTAAAGCTCCCCAGGCGAGTCCCGTGTGTAGCCATGGACTCAAGTACCACCAGGTTCTTGCCAGATATAGAGCCTCACACCATCTCTGATTTTGTCACCAATACCCCTACCTCAGAAAGAAATCAACAAAGCCAAGTCAGGCAGCTCCGCCCAACCCCCTCTAATAGCAGGAGAGCTAGTCTAGATCCTTCGCCTCGAAGTGTCCAGCAGGGCCAGGAAGTCCACCCTCCCAGGAGGGCGGAACAGGTCTTTGTCTTCATGGACGGATTCTCCTGCGTCCCTCTAGAACAAGCCTCTCCTGACTGAGGTTAAAAGCATATATGCATAGGACCAGCAGCCCGGAGCAACCATAAACAGGGAAGCAGCCGCCCTCCTTGACTGTCTGACAAATGGGGGCCTTTTGGTAAGGTCGAGTTTGTTTGTTATTAAAGATCTAATTAGGAACATGAGAGGGAGCTGAATGGCTCCGTGCTTAGCTAATTAGTGACATGTATGTGCCCGCTTTGAACTTCAAGGACACAGAGCTATTAGCGCTTACATCAAAAATGGATTAAACTCCAGTGCCTTTATAATCATTAAAGACAGGCTGCTCAAGTGGAAAGCCTTTTCTACAGGTCCTCGAGGGACTGCCCTTTGGGCATCCTCCCCACCCCACTGGAGCCCCAGGCAGTGAGTGTCCATTCAGCGTGATTGGGCAGTAAATACTGATGGATCTTAGGATGCCCCAGCGCCCCACAGCACTGCCCTCAGCAGAATGCAGTGGTCTTTCAGGACTGAGATCAACCCTGTGGCTGTACTTTCTAAAGGTCCCCGTGAGGACTTAGGCTTGGGAGGGCTTCCTTTCTAGCAGACCTGACCCCGGAGATGCTGCATGCTCAGCCTTGGTATCCAGGACGTGGCCAAGGAAGGTGGTCTGGTCCTCAGGAGAGAGGCAGTCCCCTCTCTCATGGAGCAGGATGGCCCCACGTCAGGGAGCCCCCAGTCTGGTATGCAGTTCTGGCCTTGGAGAGGTCATAGTGTTTTCTTTTAACAATAGCACGTTGTACGGAAAACGTTCACTGGGCCTGTGGTGAGTGGAGTCACTTACAAGACACAAGCAAGGACCTGACCCCTCCGGCAGGGGCAGGCAGGGTGGGAATTAGTGAGTGAGCACACACAGAGCAGCAGCGCAGTGGGTGGCTGGGTACACGTGGGAAAAATCCAAACTGGTTTCTCTTTTGAAAAGAGAGAGAGGCGGACGTGCCTCAGGGGCATAGGCAGTCACCCAGTCAGACGTTCTCAGGATTAAACCAAGAAACACTTGGAGCCACCAAACTCGATTGAAAGAGTAGGGATCATTAGCGGGCGCCACACTCCCTGTCTTTATGTCCTTCTGGTCCTCAGGGTGGGGAGGGCTGGTTAAGGAAGCAGGGGCTCTGGCATTGCCCGTGGTGGCTGCCTCCCTAGCCGAGCAGTGATGGAGGTGACACCTGCCTCCCAAGGGCTGTGCACGCAGCCGCTGGCTGGCTCGATACAGCATTCGTGGGTCCTGGTGGTTCTGGTAGGTCTCCCCGTCTGCCGCTCCTTGCAGGTTCTAACCTGTGTGGGACTGGAGTCTGAAACCAGCTAATTTAGGAAAGAGGCAGCAAGACATGAGTGTTAAAACACCACCTGCTTCAGCCAAACCATAAACATTTGTCTCCAGCATTGACTTCCCCTGGTCTTCTAAAGCAGGGGTCCCTAACCCCCGGGCCGCGGACCAGTACCAGTCTGTGGTCTATTACGTACGAACCGGGCCACACTGCGGGAGGTGAGCAGCAGAGCAAACAAGAGAAGCTTCACTTGTATCTGCAGCCGCTCCCCAGCGCTAGCACCGCCTCAGCTCCACCTTAGATCACCAGGCATTGGGTTCTTGTAGGATACCAGTCCCTGATGCTACAAAAGTTGGGGACTGCTAATTCTAAAGTACTTTAGAGACTCGGGGTGGAGGCGCTGTTGAAACGCCCATTCACTTCCAGAGGGGGTCAGGCACCCCACCTTGTGTCTGAGACTTGAGGCCTGAGCTGGGGCAGTCTGCTGAGGTCTCTTCATCGGTGAGGCTGTTGCAGCCTGGCAGGCAGTTCACACTGGCAGAGCAAGAACCGCACAAGCCCCGGTGACTCACCTCATCACATCATGGCCTTTCCTTTCCTGGGGCCCCTCTCCCCTTCCTTCCTTAGACACATGCAAACAAGCACTGTCCCTCAGGACCCCTGGGGTCTGGAAGAAACAAGAACCTCACCATAGCTCCAGAAAGTTCCTTCTTTGCCCTTATGACAAAAGCCTGGTTTCCTTGGCCACCAGGCCCAGGCCCACTCAAGGCTGCCCCATCCCCAGAATTTATACCAGGCGCATATGGTATCAATTCAGGTAACTCCCCTCCTCCCTTAACCCACTTTCTCAACCAGCTGGCCCTGGTCCTTGCTGAAGAGGGGACAGACATAACCACGGACCCAAATCAGGGCCGTTAATAAACGAGCATCAAGATGGAAAGAGAAGGAGCTGTTTTCTGTTGAGTGTGTACCTCAGCGTAAAAGTATATACAGTCCCGGCCACAAAGCCCTCCTCAGATGGGCCCCCTCTGGGCATTTGGGGTTTTCTCCCCTCACTGATCTGAATGGGGGTTATGAATCTCCAGGTTCGCCACTAACACATGATGTTAGGGGTTTCGAGCCAGCCGGTAGTGATGTTAATCTTTTTTAGGGGAGTGTGATTTGACCAGAAGCTTGGACCATTCTACAAAATTATTAGTCTCAAGTCTTTGGTTCTCCAGTGCATCAGTTCCCTACCTGAGATACGCTGGTATTAACCGGCAGATATCAGCACCAGCCAGTCAGAAGCAGGTTAGGTTTGCGAGAACAAGCAGAAACTGCAATCTTATAGGACTGACAACTGCTATAACCGACACACAAGACATTGACACTGACTTCCCTGTCAGCCCGGGGAATGAGCAAATAGTCTCCATGTATCTGTGTAGTATTTAAGATGAGCCAGGCAACTCTGGATATGTCAAGACTTGTAAATACCAGGCTGAGTTTGTACCTCTCAGTAATATATTTGTATGTATGTATATGGCGACAGGGAAAAAGAAATAACCATCGTTGATGCCCTCTTAATCCTCCCCCTGGTTTTAAAGCATTTCTTCTCCTTCCCTTCTGAAATAGACTGAATTTCAGCAAAGCTTAAAAAATATATTATATATAAAATTGATCGTTCCTGCATTTGGGTCCCTGAGCTGATTTGGTTTTAATTTAGTCGTACAGTTCTCTCAGGTTGGACATAATTGCTGGCCCTCTCTATCTCTCTGTCCCGCCTTCAGGCTAAGCTCTAGAAAAAAAACTGGAGCCAAGGACATAGTGGCCAGGCACACTGCTGGAGTGTAATCCCCCTTGCTCTGTTCAAGACGTGCCATAATAATTCACAGCTGAGTGTTTCTCCTTTCATTATCAGAAACAAGTTTATCTTTTCATGCTGACTTTGCTCATTCGATCATCTGTATTAATTTATAGTGGGCACAGAAAGAAGTCTATGGAGTGAGGTCCCTAGCTCTGTTCCCAGGAAGGCCCTTGGCTGCCCAGCTCCCATTTTTCAGAACTTTCAAGCAAGGAGTGGCTGGCCGTGAAGAGGGACCCATGCAGGTCTTCACTGTTGACGGCCAGTTGGACCCAGCATCCATTGAGCACCCAGTATTATGGGGGAACATAGATAAGTCACTGTTGCTCTGGAGAACATAGAGTCCCAAGACACCCCCGAGAGCCACCCGCTTGTCCACACGCCCAGCCTTGAGGAGTCCCTTGCTAATAGGGAGACAGATCTATGTGCTGTGGAGTTTTTAATCAAGGCAGACAGAGACGATGGTAGAAGTGAGTGTTGGAGGGGACAATGACCCTGACCTCTTGTCTCCGGCGTTAGCCTACCAGCATAGCTCCTCTACACATTACTTTCAATCAGTTTCTTTAAATTCTCTAAAGTAAACAAAAAACCCTAAAATCCAGTGTGATGAATTAACAGAGCCCTGGTCTCAAAGAATATCACGTAGTCTCATGTTCTCGGTCCTGCACTGTACGGGGGGCCGGGGCTAGGAATGGGGGCCACCAGTCAGCCCATACTCCCTGCTACCAGGCCCTAGACGCACGTGTAATGAATTCTATTTTGGCAGCACATTACCGTCTGAACCGGACATAGTAAGAACAGGCCCACCATTGCATTCGCTTCACCCTGAGCGGCACATGCTCTGGCCCCAGAAATGTGCCAAGGGCACCAGGGCCTCCCGCCGGAGATCAAACCTGGCAGCAGCAGATGATTCACACAGTGGGTGACTGGGATTGTCTTGAGGGCTGGCCTCGCCCTTTGGGAAAATGTGAAACCCCCCCAAACTGGGATCTGGGTCCAAAGCTGGGTCTTGGCTGGATCCTGGCTTGTCCTAGATATGTGGGCTGAACTCACCTGGAAAGGACTTTATAAACAGTTCCTTCCTCTGGATCAGTTATAATCCACTTTTCAGACCTGAGAGCCACAGGTGCCCTCCCAGCAGGGCCCCCCTCACAGTCCTAGGCTCTAGCTTTCTGCCTCAGGTCCAGTGGCATCACTTAAGGATCATACAGAAATACCTGGACATCCAAGCCTCTCCTAGACCTACAGTGAAGCTGTTCTAATTCTCATTGCCTGCCCCTACAATCTCCCCTGCTCCCCATGACTTATTCCACCCTCAGCCCGGCCCTTTCTGACCCCACCTGGGCAGAGCTACACTCAGGCTGTGCGCCAGCCAGAAGTAGGCATCTCCTGGGCTTGCCTTAAAACCCCGAGGGCAAAGGTGCCCAGAGCTTTGGGTCTAAGTCAGGTCTAGGTGAGGGACTAAGCCTGAAGGACAGACCTTTGCTAAAGTCTCAGGGATAAGATTCTCTGGCTTTCCTCAGTCAGGGTGTTTTGGTTTATTTTGTTGTTGTTTTTCCCTTGATGGGCAAGAAATTCTTCCTTTTAGCCGATGTAAAATGCCTCTCACTTTAACTCAAATGTATTTCTTCTTTCTGGCCTCAGTGAGATTTCATGTCCTTGCTTTCCTGCCTCCATCCTTGGAGTTCTTTCTTCAGGTCCAAGATGATTAAATGCATCAAGTGGACGAATTGGATCCTTTTGTAAATCACCTCCTGATTTGTATGGCAAGCGAACTGTATTTTCCTATATCGGATTTTCCTAAATCTACATATGGCACCTGCTTTGTTGGGCTCTGCATATGCAGCTGTTTCAAAAATAGGTGTATTTGTTTTAAACTCGGCAAATCACAGAGTGCTTACTCTTATTCATTCTCGCCGCAGCCCACTGAGAGTCAGGCTGACTGAGGCAGGCAGCACTCACATATGAGGACTCCAGTAAGTAAGGGGTTGACACCGAGGTCAGGGCCGGGTCACACTCAGGTCTTCTGACTCCAAGTCCAGTGCTCCCTCTCTCCACATCCTGGCTGCCTCCCTGAACATGCTGGCTACCTGGATGGATAAGCACAGAGGATGCTGGGAGACGAGGGTCGAGGTGAAGAGGAGCTTGTCCAGGATTAAACCGATGCTGTGGGTGCTGCCCAGGGCAACTGATGGAGAAAAGTGAGCACCCGAACAACCAGCCTGGTGCAGAGCTTGGTCCAGGCCACTTAACACTCACAGCTTCTGCTGCAAAAAACGCCAAGCTATTTGCAAGACATTGTCCTCTTCTGAGACAGGAATCGTAATGTCCCACTTATAAATCTCAGCTCTTTATTTATTCAGCAATATGTACTGAGAACCTTCCCTACGCGCGCACGCACACACACACACACACACACACACACACACACGCCTGAAGAAGGGACCAGCCCTGAACTGACTGCTTCTTCCTGACAACTGCACCCTCTGGCGGAGACCCACAGCCCACTATTTCGCCCCTGGCTGGGGGATATCTGCAAGGTGACTTCGACCTGGGGCTTAGGCATTGGGAGGAACAAGTTTATTTAATAATATAGGACTTGGGATTTTAAAGCTGCATTCTAATACAGTGCCTTCTCTATGCCGATTTTAGTGTCATTTGATGGAAGATGACTGAGTGGGGAAGGGTGATTCAGGCCGAAGAAGAGCTGCTTATTGTGAAATTTCCTTCAGACCAACCCTTAAGCTACAGGCCTAGGCACATAAGACCGGGAGAGGTAGCCAAGGAAAGACAAAATACCACCAGCCCTCTTGTCTTGTAAGCCTATGGAGGGGGATGTCTGGACAGCATCCTTCCATGGGCATGCCGCATCCTGTCTCCCAGTCTGCTTCTACTGGCTGAATTAGTCTCTGCGTGGTTCTCCTTGTGCTGGAAGGAGCCAATACTGAAACCTCCCTTATCCCCAGCCCCTAGATGGGTGGGCCTGCCCACCATCTTCCTGGATCCTCATCTAGCCAGAGGAAAAAGAAGCCAAAAAATCTATCTTCCACTGTGGCTCCCTACTCCCTGAAACAGAACAGGCTGGTTACTTGTTAGTTACTTTATAGGAGGCGGGTCAGGTGCCTGGGTGAACCAGGAGTCCACTATCTGAGCTCTCTCCATTTTCCCTAGCCCAGAGGAAAAGAGTGTGTTAGACCAAGATAATACCGCCTTTTGAACATCTCAGCTTGATATTTGCCTCTATGAGTGAGAAGGGCCAAATGTTATCTGCAAGCTTAATCTTCTATATTCAAAAATCCCATCCTCTTTGTCTGCCAGAGCCTTCCCAAATCAGCCATTCACTTGCTCTAAGCCTTTGTGATTTTTTTCTCTATTTAACCTGTTCTTTTCATCAGCCAGTTTATTCATTTCTTGGCTACACCTTCCAAGGGGCCTCACCATGGGGCCTCCTGCCCCAGAGGGCATCTGAGGTAGCAGCTTCTCTTTCCTCTGCTGAGTCAGAAGCCAAGCCCCGCTTGGTGTGGTCTCTCTTTGTATCTATCTTCTTGTCCCCATCGCAGTCCCCTACCAGCCTGGCTTCTGTGCATTGTCACTACCATCTTCCCATCCAGGGACCATCCACGTCTGGCTCTTTAACCCCCACCAGCAGTAGGGAACTGCAGCCACAGACTCCGGGCAAGGCATGGCCGAGAGGGGAGTACGGCGGTCACAGGGCGGAGACGGAAATGCTGAGGGGGCAGAGAGAGAAGAGCCTTGTGAGGAGCTGTCCTTCGGAGCCCTGAAAATGTGTGCAGCCCAGATGGTCTGGTTCTTCGACATTAGCCATAGCCCAGAAGTGACCAGCCCCAGACTCACCTCGAGCTTTAAAAATCAATGAGAACGTACTTTTTTGCATGTAAAAAAAAAAAAAAAATTTTTTTTCATTCTGGAAAAGAAAACCTTTAAGCTACTAAGGAAAAATGGAGATGAGACAATATTAACCTGGTTGACAGACTTTGGCCCTCACTGGGGAGGAGATGATGGAATTTGGGGGAGGGTTAAGGAGGGGGCCCAAGGCAATGTCTCCTCCCCCTGCCTTCTCCCCCCACCACTCTGGGGACCAGTGGGTGTGAAGTCCTGCCTCTGCAGGTGCATTCCTAGCTCTTCTTCTCAGTCGAATTTATATCTGAAGATAACTAACGGCAAGCAGGAATCTCGGTCTGACATGCTTTAGCGATAAATTGGTTCAATCAGTATGTTCTGCATTCATACTTCTTTGTCTTTTTTTTTTTTTAAACAAAAGGAAAAAAAAAGTTTAAATCCCCCTTTCCTTCTACTGCAGGAGGTGAGTGTGTGGGTGTCCTGTAGAATATCATTGGCATTCACCCAGCTTCGGCCCCAGCCTCCAGATTTGCCATCCCCACCCCATCCCCTCCCTCCATCCCCTGCTCTTCACCCGAAAGGGGAACCTCTGCCACCATCATTACGGTTACGATGAGATGCCCAGATTTTCTTTTCCATGACATACCCCATCCTCCGACCACGTTCAGTATGGACTGGACAACTTTCATGCAGAGACATAAATGGGAAGGGTGGAAAGGGAGGGAGTAGCCAGTGGGGAGGGGGGAAGTGGTTTGGGGGGGCTGGAGAATGGAGATCTTTTTTGTCTTTTTTAAAACAAATTTGTCATTTAATGGATCCAAAAGCAAACAAACAAGAAAAAGTGAAACAAAAAAAAAAATCAAAAATCCCTTCCCCAAAGATTTTTTTTCCTAGACACAAATTGCTTTGTTTCCTGTCACGTTTTAATATCAATATTAACACAATGTGTAGTCTAAAACTAGTTCCTTTGTAGTTTGCATGGGATGTGAATGCTGTCTCAACGTGCCCAGATCTAGACAAGACTGCATGAGCATCAATTCAGATGTGAAAAAAAATCTCTCTCTTTCTCTCTCTCTCTTCCATATATATCTCTATTTCTATTGTGATAATTTGGTGGGCAGTGAAGCACCTCCGGTTGGTTGCCGTAGTGTGTTGAATGATTGTTTTTTTATTCTCTATATTTTTGGAGCTCCGAGCTTCTTAGTAGTAGCCTGGGCTGAGTATTCTTGAGTCCCTGCTAATGTTTTCGCATGGCCTTGGTTGAGTGTTAGAAGTTGGGCCTCAGCTGTTTTTCTCGAGTGTTTGGCTTGTGATGACCGGTGCATGCCTGGCTTCTGGCCTCATACCCAGCTCTATTCTCTGCACACCAGTCCTGAATAGCTACAGTGCTCAACCGAATTTTGGCGCGCCCGCTTCCCCGGCAGGCTCCAATCCGGCGCGGCCCGGAGGCTTCCCGGGGGCCAACAGCCCAGGACCTGTCGCCGATCTCTACGGCCCTGCCAGCCAGGACTCCGGAGTGGGGAATTACATAAGCGCAGCCAGCCCACAGCCGGGCTCCGGCTTTGGCCACGGCATAGCTGTAAGTACCTGTCCTCCCCTGCCCTCCTGCCCCCGCCTACCTGCGCATCTCCCGTGACCTATGGGGAGAGTGTGCTGGAAAAGCCCAGAGTTGGGAGCCGAGGAGAGGGCGGTGGGTCCCCATCCACGTCACATCAGCCACCTGGGGCTGAAGCTCTTCTGTTCAGATGTTACCTGAGCACCTGTGGGCCAGGGCATGTGATGGAGTGGAAGCAGTGTGAGCAGGTCAGGTGCAGAGCACCACTCCATCATCTTCAGCCCACGCAACCTTGAGCCACTTATATAACCCATCACCTCCCTCACTGAAAAAGGAAAATAAGTCAAAAGATTAAGAATTGATGGAAATAGGTTATGTCGCCTGCTGGCACACAGTAGGTCCTCAGTGTCAGCCCCTGATCTTGACCTCTGCCTTCTGGAGATTGTCATGTGGGCCTGGACCTCAGCTGCAGACCCCCCAACTCAGAGTAGCAACCTTAGTCGTTAGAGTCCCCCAGCCAAAGGTCCAGTGGCAGTGCTGGTGCCTGGGATGTGGTGTGGGGTGCAGGTCCTCCCCAGGAGGTTCCCTTTGCTAATGTTTCTTAGTTTTTAGGTTCCAAGTAAGTTCCCATTCGTGTTCTTTAGCTGTGCCCCACTCCAAGGCCAGATGCATTTGATATTTGTAATGCTCTGTGGTTCTATAATCTGACTAATCCAGGCCATGGAAATTTGCTTAACAGATTTGCATGCTGTTTTCAGATTGTATTGTTCTTTCCCCTCCCGGTGTGTGTGAGCATGAATGTGCCTGAGCCCACTCGCTCACTGTCCCATCCATTTGGGAAACAGAAAATCGGCCAACCTCTCCCGAGCCAATCTGAGCATTCTGGAGGCCGTTTGGCTTTGAACTAAGATGGGAGTGTCCGCTGTCCCAGGTCCTGTCCCCCTCAGGAGAGGGCTGTGCTGGGGAGAGCAAAGCCTGTGCAGACAGTGTGAGGCACCAGGATGGCCAGATCCTGCCCCTGGACTTGGGAGCCATACACACACACACGCACACACGCACAGTCTCACACGTGTATAATTTCTCACACAATCTCTCACACGTGCATGCATTCTCTCACACGCACGCACGTACGTGCATACACACACTTTGTCTCACGTGCACAATTTCTCACAATCTCTCACACATGCATACATTCTCTCTATCCCTCTCACACGCACACACACACTCCTGCCAGCCCTGGCCTATGCAGCTTGGGTCCTTGTTCAGTTCTACTCCCAAGCCATTGTCACTTAAGTCAGCAGTTTGATGAGTCAGACCTCCTCGGATCAGCTGTAGTACCCAATCCAGAGTGTTATCATTCAGCCGAGAGCTGCATCGGTTTGGGAGACCGTCTGTCACCATGTAGAACACAACTCATTTCCATGTTCAGCACCCAGAAACACAGGCCCTGTTTGTTCTTGAAAACCCTGGGTGTCTTGACCCGTGGGCTGTGATGGTTTTTGTTTTGTCTGCACGGGCTTGCTTCCTCCGCAGCCAGAGCCGTTGGGACTGTGGACAGAGACACTGTCATCTCTACGCTCCAGGAGTCAGGGCAACAGTGTCCCTCATTTGGGGCATGAGCCTCCCTTTCCCATCACGCACCCACCCCCCTGAATCTGGCTCTCGATTTTCCCCTGGGTCCGAACACAGGCTTGGGATGGGGAGTGGGGGCTGGAGGGGTTGGAGCTGGAGAGGGTGTCATCATCCTGGCCCTTCATGGCACGGTGTCTCAGAATTACATATTCATGCTGGCAACCACAGTCTAGCCCCAGACATAATTTCCTTTCCCAGAATATGACAATCTGTTCCATGTATAGCGTGCTGATGACCTTAACAATTGTGCAATTTTAGGGACCTTTGATTGCAACGGCCTTTACAAATGGATACCATTGAGCAGGTGCTTTCGTTGCCATCCCACTCTGAGGTATTACCTTCTCTGCCATGTGTCTCCGCCCTGCCGGGCGTGTCCGTACCTGTATGTGCCCTGGGCATGCAAGTACGCACGGGCCCGGATCTCGTCGCATCAACATCTCTCCTCTTTCTGGACCCCTTTTCAGGGGGTGGGGGGGCGGGGCAAAAAAAATCCCATCTTTTAATCTCTCATCCCTTTCTCCAGTTTTAATCATGACCCCCACTTTTTATTTTTTACTGTCTTTTTTTTTTTCTTCTCGATTTGGTTCTTTTGATTCCTTTTCTTCATCTTCCCCTCCCCTCATCTTTCTTTGTCTTGAAATACAATCAAGAGCGTGGGAAACTGGAAGGAGATCTCGTGCTGTGCCCATCCCCTCATCCCAGGGGGATGAAGGCAGGGGAACACTGGGCTTCTGCCGGGCCTGCGGTGGGGGCCAGGCCTCCCCGCAGGGTCCTGGGAGCTGACGTTGAGGGTTGCTGGGCCCTTTCGGCTTCCCGGAGCTCCCTGGCCTCAGCCAGTGGGTTTCCTACAGTCGAACAGCCAGACTCCATCTTTCAGTGAAAAGAAAACATTTTTGCCAGTAACTACTGAGTAATTATCCAGATTACCGCTCGAAAAGCAAATTAAATTAACGATATCACCTGCGTAATGTGGATTTGGATCCCTGCCAGTTTCCTAACCTTTTTAAACTGAGCTCCAGTTAATTAAACATTTTTTAAATCACTTTGATGGGGCTATGGAAGGGGTGGAGTGGAGGAGAGGGAGGTTGGGCCAGTCAGTGAGGGAGCTTCTTGTCATATTCTCATTTGAAAATGAATCTCTGTCGTCGTTCTTGGGGAGAGCACAAGGAAGTGAGAGGGATTCTCTCGTGAAAGCCAAATGCGTACTCCGTTAGCACATTAGTTTGGGGGTTGGCACATGGGTCTGTCTCTTTGGAAGAGAGTGACAGTAGAAGCCTGGGAATGGGTCCCACTCGGAAAATCCCAGCTAGGACATGAGCGCCTATCATCCTGGGAGCCAGGACTTAGCAGAAGCCAGGCTGGAGATGGATTCACTACTTTGGTTTGCAGTTCGTAGTACGCTTCTCTTGTAGAGGGCTCACTCTCTACAAGGGGCACCAGGCCCCCGGGTCAGCCAGGAATCTAGAGTGGGCTCAGTGGGGAGACCAAGTTAAGTTGAGCTCCATAAATTTCTTTTGGATTTCTCTAACGTTGCTGCTAAGGAATCACCTTAACTAACGCAACTGCCTCTCTTAACCAAATAAACCATGTGTGGACTCTCCCCCCACCCCTCGCCTCCACTTCCCTTAGAGCACTGACCCAGCCATTGCTGGCCAGAGCCAGAGGCCACTAACAGTTTGAAGGAGAGCTACTGACTACTAATTAAACTGGATTTGGGGCCCCAGGGAAAGTAAGGTTCCTCTGAGAACAAGGTAGACTGAGAAATCTGGGAACTTGGGAGGAGGAAGCTGGCACCGGCCCTTTGTGGAGTCAGATGATGAGGGGTTTAAACCACCACCAAGTGCGGCAGATCCACTGGGGCCGCCAGCACTCCTTCCCTTCCTCCCCTGAAAAACGAGGGTGGTCTAGGGCTTCCACTTGTAGCCCATGCCCTCCAAGGCCACTGCAGCCTCTCCATGGGGTAGGGGGTGGGGCAAAGCTGCTGCCAGCCCATCCCCCATGCAGCTTTAGGACTCAGTTTCCACAAAAGGAGGAAATAACTGAGAGAGAGGAGGTAATGACCCATCCCCCTCCAAAATGGATTAAGTGAGCCCACTGAGTCACGTGGCTGCACCAAAACACACACTTTCGTGCCATCAGATATTTAGTGCAGATGAGGGGCCCTGTCTCACAGTCAGTTAGGGGAGACTCAACTAGCAAGTCTATGACTCCTGGGCCTGTTTTTATTTCCTATAACCAAGGCTGGTTATTCGTTGTGGATATTTTAATAAGTGACCCGGCCTTGAGTCTTTAGTACGCAATATGATTCTTTTCAGTGGAAATTTGCATTTTTAGTTATTGACAGTCAGAAGTTTTTGAAACGTGTAGCTTTGAAAGCAGAAGTTAAACCAGAAAAAAAGCGTTGCTGATCAATGTGTATTTCACCAGTCTAGTCGAAAACACAGCATGACCACATTTGCTGGCCGCGTTTCCTGCCATTACCTCCAAATTCTACAGTACTGTATCAAATCAGCAAAATGAGTTGCACAGCTGCCCTCTCCCCAGCCTCAGGCATGGCTTAGGTGTCAGATTCCCAAGCTGTGCCACCAGCAAGCTGTTTAGCCAGGCCATTTCAAGCATGTTCAGGAGCCCCATGTAGTCATACTTTGAAAGCGAGAGTTAAAAAGTTGGAATAAATCACGTACTTGCCTAACACTTCTTCTTTCTTCTCCCCCCCCACCCCCGCCCCCCCACACACACTTTTATGTTCTCTTCCGGGCACCCCCGACCTGCTACACCCTGCAGAGCATACCTGGATGTCCAGGCAAGACTGGGCGAAGTTTCTGAGTGGCCCTTTGTTTAGGTGATGTCATCAGACCTGGACCCCCACCAGCCTCACTCCCCATCCCAACCAGAGATGGCTCACTTCGGATCGAGGGTTGACTACATCTCATCATCTCATGAATCTGCTGTAATATAAGACAACAGCTTTTAAATGTATATATAACCCATGATTTTGGTTTTGTTTTGTTTTTGTTTTTCTTGATGGTTTCCCTTCCCCTGCTCTCATGTCCCTTCTCCTTTTAAATCTCTTTGAATCACATTCAGTAGTGATTTTGACGTAGTCCAGTAGTCATATAGCTTTAATATCTAGTTAAAAGCTAACCATAGTATAATTGTTATATTAAGGTATTATTTTTTTCTTAAAAAAATTTTTTTTGCTTGTGTTGATTGTGTTCTCACTTTTAAAGGATGCTGAGATGGTAATATTACTCTCAATATTTTGGTACCAATTCTGAGACTGTATGAATTTTCAGGTAGAACTCGAGCACACTTGGAAGCGAAGTCGTGAAGTGTGGAGCGGGAGGTGGGCGTGGACTTTCTACTTTGCATTGTATAAGAAGTGAGATGTAGTAGGCTAATTAACAGACTCGACGGCAGTTCTTTTTTGTGATGTCTCTTTGTTAACCTAAGTATATCTATTTTCGGCAATAAGGTAAGGACGACCATGTTTCGAGTGTCCTCCTTTTCTATAAGTGCTTTTTTTCTGTTGAAAGAGGTGATATTATAAGGTTTTTTGAAATTGTGAATTCTAAAAAAGAAATGTTGTAAATACAATTCCATTAACTACATAGAAACTATTAAGAAAGAGAGAATCAAATATTTTTGTGAGGGAGTCGGTCCCAGGCAGTTCGATGCTCTGTGGAAGGAGAAGGGAAAGGAACGTGAACCAAGCGAGTTACTGAGACTGGAGAACACCCAGCTGCCAGGACGACCCCGGGAAAAGTTAGAACACTGTTTAGCTCCTTTTGTCTGTGTGATAGACCTAAGAACTAACTCTATTAGCATCATACCAGCATATTAACCTCTCGTCTGTGCACAGCTTCAAATGTTACCGTCTAGTTAGATTTTTATTTAAAATATGAAAAACTGCTTTTCCCAAGAAGTTTTTTAAAAACAAAGCTACAATTTTAATATTTAACATATTTAAAGTTTCAAAGCACACCTGTTTGGCTTGGGTGGGGAGGGGTGGGGAGACATCCTTTTTCAGTCTTAATTTTTAAATATTTGATCATTTTCTATTGTCCAATCATTTCAGCACCTCCAAAGGTCCCTAGGACACTTTGCCTCTCTTCTCCCCCCCTGCCCCCCACCCACCCCCAGCTCTGGGGGGCCTTGGGCCAGGAGTGGATAAGCCTGCGTTAACGAAACCTTTTCTCCATTCACTTTCTATTTACAAATTAGGAAAGCAACCTTTTGGTTTATATATTTTTTTTAATACCTCAGTGCTGCAAGTATCACCAGAGAGGCTATGGAAGAATTTTTTTTTTAATTTATTGTAGATGTAAACAGAATTTTAAAAATAAAAAGTATAAACATCGCTGCACTGTGACTGGTGGGAAAAACTGACAGTTTCCTGTTTGCACATGTTAACATTTGGCTGTTATAATATATGGTCCTCAGTTGGGGAAAAATACTTATGATGAAGGATATTTTTTAATTTAACTTTTTTTTAATATTGGTAATAAGTCGGCAACAGCAACTATAGAAGTACAACTCAATAGATGGCATTAAAACATATTGTAGTGTGGATATATATTTTTTCCTTTTTTAAAATGTGATATTGCCGTTTTATTAATATTTTTTAAATTGTTACGTTTATAAATTTGGTACTTAAGGCACAGCCAGTATGAGACACTGAATGCGACATTTATTATAAAGAGCTGCTGCACTCCTATTTTTATAAATTTTACTAACAAAGTAGATTAACGTAGACATTCACAGACATGGTAGGGCAAATGCATCTTCAAACAAAAGGCTCCAAAATGCTAACTCGGAAAGAAAGAGAAAAGGCCTTTTTCAATTCTAATTAAACAACAACATTTAAAAAAAAAAAAAAATCATGTTCTTTGTTTTTCCAATAAAACGTTAGGTTGTTTGGTGAGATATTTTTTGTTTTTCTTTCTTTCTTTTTTTTATTTCCAAACAACCAGGTTAAGTAAAATGCTGGGCGCTTTTAAAATATCCAAACTTGTTCAAGTAATAAAATAACAAAATAGAAGTTTTATTTAAAAAAAAAAAAAAGAAAGAAAAAAAGAGACAATAAATTCCCAAAATTCAGTGTCTAGACTAGGGAATTTAATTACTATTTTGTCCATGTTGGTGATGTACTGTACTACCCTGCCTTTCTCTGCATCCCCCATCACCTCATAGAAGACTCTTTGTTGATCACTGTCTGTTAATAATGTATAAAATGGCTATCTTGTAAGCGTGCTGTCCTGGTACTAGTGTAGTGACTTTTTTTCTCCTCTTTCTTCTAGTACATATTGATAGGTATAATGTAATTAAGGTTTAAAAAATTAGACATAGTTATTCAGATTTAGGACCAGTAAGGATAGAACTTTCTCTTATTTATAAAAAAAAAAAAAAAAAAAAAATGCTAATCATTTTGGGGCAGTTTTTTCCTTTCAATTTTTTTTTTTCAATTTCAGGTTTTAATTTTATTTTTGCTGATCTGATGTGGTTTCAACTAACCCAAGGTCTCACGATGTTCAAATGCCAGCAGATTGCGGCGTTTTGTAGATTCCCAGCCCCCCCCCAACTGTGAAGGGGTGTGCCATACTACCTTAAATGCTAATGCTAGATATGCAAAACTGGATTTTTTTAATTTATTTTTTAAAAGAGGGAGGCATGGTATATTAAAATGATTTTACTAAGAGAAAAAAATATTTTTTTAAGAATGCTCAGAAGAAATTGATAATCTGTGTGAATATGTTTTAGATGTTTATAATACCTTTTGAAGAGACCCAGTAGCCCATAGCACAAATCTCGTGGAAATCTGACATGTTTTAATGTGGCTACCTAGGTTAAGGTTCACGTTAGTCCCCCCACTCATCTAGAAGTCCATTATGAGAGATTTTTGTAAATTATGTTAGCACTGATGTTCAGCCTTGTCTTTGTTTCAGTTAAGCTCAGTGGCGAACATGGGAACCATCTTTCGCCTTCCCTGGGGGAGAAACCCTCTTGGCTGATGGTTTTTCCCTTGGAATCATAATATAGCCACCGGGTGACTTTCTGGCTTCCAGATCCATCTGCCTGGGACCCCCAAACTCCTCTCCTCCCACGCAGGGGAGAGTGAGTGGCATTAGCTCCTGGACCCATTCCTGGTTCTGCCTGGATGTGGAGCTGATGGGGATGACCGAGCTCTTGGTCTCCTGTCCAGGAGATTTCCCACACCTGGTTTGTGGCCTTCCTCACACCCATTGGGAAAACCAAACAGCCTCTCACTCTATCCCAGTCGCTCATTGGCTTGATTCAAACGAAGCCCCGACAGGCCTTTGCGTTTCTATCTTTCATAACCTTCATCTTAATTTGAACTCATAGCTTGGACTTTAAGGTAGCATGGCTCTATTGCTGTCAATTTAATGTTTCACTGCACAGCAATTCACAGCCAGTGAATGTTACACACATCTTACTAGACTAGTATAAAAATCATTGGGTAATTGTTGGTTCTAATGACCTGAAAGGTGTTCTGTTTTACTTTTGTTTTCTTTTTATTTGTTTGGGGTTTTTGTTTATTTTCTTTGGTTTTTTTGTTTGGTTGGTTTTTGTTTTTTTTTTTTTTTTTTTTTGGTTTTGGTTTTTTTTGGTTTTTTGCTCTTTTTTTTCCCTTCTTTTTTCATTTGGGGATCTTTGAAAAAATATTGTTTTGGTTCCAAATAGAAAAACAAAACCTGTTTTGATCTTTAGTGCAAACGAGGGCTAGGGACTTAGCCACCACCACCACCACACTGCTTCATTCTGCCATTCACTCACTGCAGCATAATCAGAAATAAAGCAATATAGTTTACTACATTTTTTATTGAAGGTCAGCCATGCTTTCTGTATTATATTGCATATGAAATTGTTTACAAAAGAAACACTAACTCATACTTCTCTTTATTGGTTGGGAGTGGCACGCAGGGACAGAGGGAGGCTGGGGGGTGGGTGGGGAAGGGAGAATTTTTTTTTCTGGGATGTGCTTCACCAGCCAAGCTACCTTCCAAGGAAGGCAAAAGCAAGGGGAGAGCAGAGTGGGAGCAGAGGGACAGATGCAGGCAAGCACACTGAGAAGAGACACTGGCAGCCTCCCCCACCCACCCCACCCTAAGCAGAAAAGAAGCAGAAGTCAGCTCAGCCCAGTCCTGGGCTCAGACACTACACTGAGACGCTGTATGTTAAGCAATACTTTAATACTGTAATATGTTTGTTTCCTTTTTTCTTTTTTGTTTTTTACCAAAAAAATAATAATAAGTTAACTAAAGCTCAAAGAAATATAAATAAAACCCACCCCTCTGGGGAAGCAACCTTAATCCAAACACTCAGCTATCAAATAATCAGAATGTATTGTCTCGAACAGGATTTCATTTCCAGGAGGCAGGGGCGCGAGGGGGAGGGGGATGGGGACTGAGAGACAAACGTTCCAGAGCCTCCCCAGAAGGCGCTCTGCTACTGTATCTGTACATACTGTACCATCCCATGTGGAATCTGTGAGTGTCCTCTTGAGTAGCGTGGGCTAGCCAATCTGCCGTTCATGGTGTGTTGTAAACTCGAAATTCCATATGTAATAGGATGCAAGTCTAAGCGTTTCATGTGGACATAAATGTATCTAAATAAAACTTTCCCTAGCACTGTGGCTGACCTCACCCTTACTTTTATACTTTAGTATGAAACTGATGACAACTTTGGTAGTGAGTATTTTTTTTATATATATACATATATATGTATCTATATATATATATATCTCAAGCATCTTTCAGGTCTTTGTGTGTGGCTTTCTTAAAGCCCTGTTGTAAAAAATTACTATGTGGATGGCAGTCTCTCACATCACAGATGTGGAAAGTATAATTTTATATTTGTATTTTCAAATAAATAAGTTTGTGAAAGGTTTCCATCCTCTACTGTGGTCCAGAAATCAATGTGTTTGTCTGACAAAAAAAAAATAAAATAAAATAAACTGTTTTGAACAGAGTCGTTTGGAGTGTTTTCACTTGCAGAGGAGGGCTGGAGTCGGGGAGAGCTGTGGTTTGGTTTAGTGGGGTATCACCAATCACACCTGCCTCCCCTCACCCCTTGGCATGAATGTTGGCCGCAGGGCCTCTAGCAGAGAAGTACTTTCCCTGTCCCCAGGGAGTTTGTGGGACTGTGTTTATGAAGTGACAAGACAGCATTGCGGTGGAAGAACAGATGAAAGAGCGCCTCGGAACCCATGGGTGGCAGGGAACAGCCACCAAAGGTCCTGTGAGATTGTAGGACCCAGGCAGTAGAAGTGTCCCAAAGGAGCTAAGTGGCTCTCCAGGTTGCTGGCCTCAGCTCGGTATCCGCAGCCTGCCGGAAAACACCGAACCGTGTTCCATGACCCTTGAGTATGGCTGTGAAAGGGCATCGGGAGCCCACCCTTTGCCCTCAAGGAGCTAAAAGTTTTGCTTAATGGACCGAATTTTGTAGAAGCAAAAATAAAGCTGTAGAAATAGATCATGTACGGTTCCTCCACCTTCTGGCTACCAAATAATTGAAACAGTTTGTTGAGGGCAACTCTTAAGACCTGCTGGAAGCAGTCAAGGCAGGACCCGAACCAGGGGAAGTCCTTGGCTTTTAAGCACTGGAGATAAAGAACCAGGCCAAGAGGTTTTTAAGGGACAGAGCGTGGGGCCCGAGAGTGTCCTTGTGGCTCTTTTGTCAGACCTTGGGTAAAGCCCTAGTTCCCAGAGCGTGGCCTTCTTGGGTCCCTCCTCCAATTTCTTGTCTCCTGCTTATTCCAGCTTTATCTTGTGGGCATTTCTGCCACACAAAAGACCGAGAGGAGAAGTTGGAAGGTGCCTCTCTTCATCTGAGGCTGGAGACAGGAGAATTGGGGTTCAGGCCCACCTCTTGTGTGTCCACAGGCAAAGCATCAGCACTCTACACTGTCTTGTCACCTCGTTCAAGGACAAGAGAGTATAATTCCTGTTGTCCTGCAGAGATGAAAGATCAATCCAAGAGGAGTGGGCCAGAGACAGGAAAAAGCTCATCTCCATCCTCTTCATCCTGATTGTTCAGCTTTAAGGAAGATGAGGCCCAAACCCATTCCAGAATCCTAAAGAGAGAATAGGGAACAGGAGCATCACATGTATGCTAGACGGGTCACACATGTGGTCTGGTTAGTCCTACATGTGCTATGTGATTGTGTACTCTTTAATGTTCAAATAAGATAGGTAATTTGCCTACAGTCATAGAACCACTGAATGGCAGAATTGAGATCTCACCTCCAGGACATCCTGCCCCTGGTTCAAGCCTGGTGACAAAGATTACCATCAGTGTTGAGTGTGCTTGGTGGAGGTGAGGGTGTAACCTAAGTGTCCACCTTAGCCAACGGAATGTACGCAAAGAGGCAGAAAAATATCATTGATCTAGAGAAAACTAAGCTTTCAAGAAGAAACACTGAAAAATAGAAAACAAATCAACGAAAACTAGAAAAAGGGGGGAAAATGACATTAAGACCAACAGAAGCATAATAAAGGAGTGGAAAGAAAGGGATCCATCATTATCCAAATATGAATAGATTGAATTTTCTACCATTATAAAAAGATGTGTTTAGAAAAAACAAAACTTAGTTATGTGCTGTTATAGAAACACACAAATGATAAGGCTGAAAATAAATGGGTGGCAAAGAAAAAATAGGCAAATGCAAACAAAAAGGTCAAGAATTGAAATGTCAGTATCAGATAGGGTGGAACTTAACATTAAAAGCATTTGCTAGGATATTCTGTAATGGCAAAAGACATGATGTATCAAGAGGATATAGAGATGATAAACCCACTACCTCAATTACCAGAACTAAACATTTAAGTCAGAAACTATTAGAACTGCAAAGAGAACTTGGTAAAAATTGAAATACAACTATAGAGACTTTAATACACTTCTCTCAGAACTAGACATGTTTAATAGACATGCAATAGTAAGTGATCATCAGACTATATATAGAATCTTTAAGTAGATAATGTATTTTTGTTGTATATTTATGAACATATACAAAAATCAACCCAGTACTTGGCAATAATAATAAATAATAATGATTAAGTATTGATTCATAGTAATGATATTAACTGATTCAAATAAGTAGCAATTTTATTCACATTCCATTATCATAATTCAATTAAATTAAAAATTAAAATGTGGCTATGACCATTGTAACTGCACAGAAAATAGGAAGCACAATTCTGTACATCCTTAGATCAAAGAGGAAAATTTTTAAAAATACAAACTGCTTAGAACAGCAACAAAAAGCTCACATTGTACCTGAACCTGTAACATCCTGCAAAAGCTATACTCAGAGGAAAATGCATAGCTTTAAAATTTTTCAATAGAAAATTTTTTTCAGCAAAGACACTTACTATACATCTTAAGGTAGCAAACAGCACCTAAAGAACTAGAAAGAAGAAATTGGTGGAAGCTGAAAGCAGTAATAGAGAAAACAAAGTCATAGAAGGGATAAGTAAATCCAAAAGCTGGATTTTTTACCAAGACTAACAAAATAGACAAATCACCTTGAATAAAGGGAGAATGAGCTAAAATACGCAATATAGGGAACAAGAAAAGAGACATAACCACGAATAACAGAAAGGAATTAATACTCAGTGGAAACAAATCTAAAATTTAGAGGAATCAAAAAGTTTCTAGCATGGGAAACTTTCTAATATGGGAAAATAGACTGGCTACAAATGGTTTACAAATCACTGTTAATTCCAATGCTATTTAAACTATTTCAGAAGGTAGAAAAACACAGAAACCTCTTCTGTTTTACAAAGCTAACGTAGCCTTGATGTCAAAACCCAATACAGAAATAAGACCGAAAATACATCTACAAACTTATGAACTCAGATACAAAAATTCTAAATACAGAAAGCAATTGCATACAATATAATAAAGACCACCAAACCCAATGGCAATTGTTCTAAATGGTTAAACGCAGAAGTTATTTCAATTAAAATAAGGAAATTATAGGGGTGTTGTATTCACTATTAATACTCAATAATGTCTTAGGGGTTCTAGGGAAAACAATAAGATAAAATAAATCATATAAACATTGGGAGGAAAAAGTAAAAATATAATTGTATTCCTAGAAATTTCAAGAGTCCAACTTTCTAAAAATACATAAAAATTATTACTGAGATTGATGAAAACCTTTGGTAAGGATGTGAGATATATATACAAAAATCCATAGAACTGTCCAATGATAAGCACCTAGTAATAAAAATAGGAAAAAAATATTTAAGGATAGATTTTATAAGAAAGGTATATGATCTATGATAATCAAATTATAAAATATTAAAAGCCATAAAACAAGATCTGAAAAATATGGAAAGATCATATTCTCAAATGGAAAGAGATCTAATCATAAAATGTCAGTGCTTCCAAATTTTACGTATACTATGTATAATTCCAATAAAAACCTTCACGGGTTTTGTTTAGTTATTTAAATAAATATTCAAGCTATATAAAAGAAGAAATGTCCCCAAAATAGAAAGAAAAGTATTTAAAAAGATAATGAATCTTATCTATATCACTAGATATCAAGACTTACCTAAGTCGATTTATTACTTTGTTCTCATCAATGTGGCAGAGGTATAAAAAGACTCAAATAGATTAGTAGAACTTAATAAATAATTTAGAAATAGAGAAATAAGAATTTAATACTCTATGGTAGATGTACTGAGTAGATTAATTCCATTGAAAAATGATGGATTACTTAATGTATGGTACAAGCACAACTGGCTTTCCAACTAGACAAAAATAAAAGCTGACGTCCAACCTACATTATTCATAAAAAATAAATTCTAGTTATATTAAGGATTTAAATGTAAAACTTAAAAAAAAATTTCTCAAGAAAATCTATGCCATTCATGCATGACCAAGGAGCTTTTTAACTAAAATCAGAAACTCAGAAGCCATAAAAAATTATATCTGACATTAGGACTTTAAAAATTCTCAAATTTTTCATATGGCAAAGAAACTTAAACTTAAGAAGGACCAGTAAGAGATTTGGGGGAAAAAAATATTTGTAATGCAGAGGACAAAGGTCATAATATATACACAGAGCCCTTACAAACTAACAAGACAAAGGCAACCCATTAGATACACAGGTGAAAGATAGGAATAAGTGATTTACGGAAGAGCCAATCCAAATGGCTCAATATTTGAAACATGAAAGCATGCTCAAAATTACAAATACAGTGGGAAATAAAAATCCAAGCTATACTCATCAGTCTGGCAGAAATTGAAAAGAGCTGTATTTATTACCTGTTACTATGAGGAAAAAGATGCTCATATATTGCTGCTAAAAATGCGGTGTTTTGGTCTTTTGAGAAAGCTTGTTCAGCCTTCACTAGGATCATGAGGGACATTCCCCATCTCTCCCTCATCAGGATCATTTGAGATTGCTTAATCAGAAGTGCATTTGTAAGAGCTTTCCCACCTTCCCACATCATCCGCCTTTTCAGAGTCTTGTAATATGAAGAAATGACTATATATTATTTTCTGAATGTTCTGTACTCTCTCTCCTTCAAGTCCAAGGGATACGTCCATATGTCAAGCCTCCTCTGCCTCAGCTATTATGGCCTACAGTATTATAAAGGCCCTCTCCCCAGGATTCTTATCACATCCAGTTAGCCAGTCAGTTTTTCACCAATGGTCAGAATTAACTTCGGAGCGGCCAGATGTCATTCCCTTTACCCCCTGAGAGGTTAAATTATTGGGCAGGAAGAAAGCAACAGGTGGAATAGATGCTCCTTGGAGGGCATGCATTCCTTGTCTGCAGATGCCCTCTGCCAACCCTCCGAAGGCGGATGGGGGCCAGGGAGTCCCCTGGGGGAAGGGCAGGAGTTTGTGTCTGTATCAAGCAGCCTGGCTCTCCCGCTGCCCTCACCACCCCTCCCACAGGTCTCTGGTTAATTGCTGTGACATGTCAATGGACACTCTCCGAGGAGAGAGCAGGCAAGCCGGCCCGCAGCATCCCAGCTCAGCAATCATCACTGATTAAAAACTAGTTACAAAGCAATGAAGATGGAATCCTGCATTAACCAAACGACCCTATGGCCGAGCCAGATAGATGGCAGCGATTATGAGAGCATCACTTACGACGTCGGCAAACGTTAATGACTGTTTGAATTTCCAGGAGATTTACAGGGTAGTGACAGCATTTGGCTGCGTGGGACACTGGCTCTGGTTCCTGCCCAAATGTGCTTGTGTTTACGGGTTTCTGTGGACTCGTCGCCTAGCCAGAATAGTCTAGCTCAGCTGAGCCTTTAGATGGCTCTAATCTGAATATTTGGGCTTGTGTAAAGTTGCAATTTATCATATTGCCAATTTTCAGAGACTCTGAATTAGCTCAGCCACACTTAATGCTGAAACCATCCCGAATATAATTTAATCTTTCTTTAATGATTCAAAAGGCGCTTTGAAGTCTTGCACTAATCAGAGTCATGGTTATGAATATCAGAACTTGATATTGAAGAAATGTAAAAGTGCCCATAAAAAAATTAGGTGAAGGAGATTATGGAAAATAGCACATGTGGATGTTTCTGTGAGACTATTGTGTCGGGGGGCATGTGTAAGTACGGCGTGATAGGAAGGCTGACCTGACTAATGCTTATGTCACCACGTTCGATGAAAAAGGCAGCCTTTCTCCTGGGCTCTACCTGCTCCCACACCCCTCAAGGAGAATTTGGTCTTTTCTCATTTGGGTCTTAATTGTGCAGATTTGGAGTGAGGGGAAGAATTGTCCTGCCCGGGGAAGGCCCAAAAGCCCAAACAGAATCTCCTCTAATAAGTTAAAAAAAAAAAAAAATAGCAGATATGTAAGGTAAGAGGGAGGGGAAAGGCAAGAGCTTTCTAGAGCTGAATTTAGAAGGTGAGAGTGGAGAAAGAAGCTGCCATGATTGTGAGTGTGTGTCTGTGTGTGTGTGCGCGTGTGTGTACATGTGTGTTAAATGAGGATAATAGTGCCTGCTTCATTAGGTTGTTATAAGATCTAAGAAACCCATCAAGTTCTTTCTCTTTCTAATGCAAAAAAATTTTTCAATAGAACCATGATTTGGATTTTTTTTTAAACACTTCAGGAAAGATTTAAATTGCCTTTCAATAATTTTTGGATGTAGATAGTTCCTTGAATATACCCCCACACAGAAACAGGGGCAAGAAGTCGGGAGCAAGAAGGCCTGGCTTCTTAAGGGTTTTATAGCAGTGTCATTTAGGGCGAGAGACACATCTCTTAAGTCTCCCCAGAAGTGATACCCAGTAGCAGGGTCAAGCAGGTGGTGCTGGGCCAGCTTGGGAAGTCAGCTCTAGAACTACCTGAGGCCATCACTTCTGTACTCACCTCTCCCCTAACCAGGACCCTGGAGGAAATGGAGGCACTTAATCATTGGAGTAGGAATAGGACAATGGGGTGGCTGCTGAAGCCTTAAGAAATAAAAAATGAATTGCTGTGAGTCTGAGTCATCGAGGCAGCTGCATTTATCTCCCCAGGAGCCAGGCCTGGAAAACAAGGCTGTGCATGCAAGCTGGGGCTAGGGCTCTAAAGCAGCCAGTGTGGGAATCTGGGGGCAGAGATGCCTAAGGCCTCCCTTACCATAGACTCCAGCTCTGTAGAATTGCAGGCCAAAGCAATTTGCCAGATTTTGCCAGAGCTCGAATCCTACCCCTGCCTGCCCCCGCCCCACAACCCCTATCAATGGTCCACAAGCATTTAAGGACCCACAGTGTGTACCAGATTCTGCTTCAGGTTGGGAACCTGACCCCAATGCCGTCCTACCATTGACCTCTCACCGGGATTACTACAATAGCCACCTATGTCCTCCCCTGCCCCATCTATCCCTCAACAGCTGCCAGAGATGGCACACTACACTGCAAATCTGCCCATCTCACTGCCCCTCAACCATTTACTGGCCTTCCCCATACCCGCGAAGAGGTTTCCAATGAGGGTGTTTAGCAGACAGGGCCAGAGCTGCGGGTGCTGTAATATGTGGGATGATTCCACATGAGGACATCTTGTCTTGGGTCTGTCATGACCTTCGAGGTCCCAGATGGTATTCATGTAGATGAGAAATAATCTGTAATTATCTGGCCTTTTGTCTAATTTTATTTGACAGTCAAAGTATATAATAACTTTTGCAGGAGTATAACTACCATGTAAATGAAGAGGAGAGTATGCTTTGTTTCATTCAGAGCTTAATTGAGTTACTCACCAATTCATAAAATCAAGTCATCAATAGCAATGGCCCTCGGTCAGTCTGGATTTATAGTGTCGCATTAAAGGTGACCGCACACGTAGGAGCATCTAACCGCTTCGTTATGTTCTGTAGCACAGTCATTCCCAAATATTTACATATTAAAATGCATACTATTTTATATAAATTATTTACCTTACGTTCCTCCTTTATATTATAGATTGAGCATTTTATTGAGGCTTTTTGAAAATACATTTGTACATAAGTTATATTTTTCTAGATTTTTTTTCAGGCTAGTAAAGGGGTCATTACAACGTGTTTTCATAGAAAAAGGGGTTGAGTTCGAAAGAGATGAGAAAAAAGCTCATAAGCAACTTCTCAAACCTAAGAAGGCCTTCAGACTCTGCTGATCCAGCCCCTGTCTGTAGCTCCCCCGTCATCACCCCTCCAAGCTGGGACCCTGGACTCCAGTTACAAATGACAATACAAACTATGCCATGGAAACACAGCACAGGACCCACCATCCCTGTGATTGATTGGCCTTCCACCCCACATTGCTCAAAGCCGCCATACTCACCCCTTCTTACGCCTCATACAACACACCCATGATAGAAAGACAGATTGGCATCCACCCACCTGACTCACTCCTCCCCGGGGGCTGTAACTCCACTGCTGGGTCTCCCAGGAAGGCATGTGGGGAAGCAAGTGAATGATGGTGCTGTTCTGAGAAGGTCTTGAAATGTGGGATAGGTATAGTGTATATAATCCAGTTTGGCACCTGAACTCTTCTCGGTAACAAATTGCCTTACAATTGGAACGGCACTCGAGAGTCACATGCCCAGGCTGAGTCACAGTGGGCTCAGGACAGAAGTGCCCCTCCTTCAGATGTGGGCTGCCTTCCCCACCTGCCTGCCTCTGTCCCTGTGACCCTCCAAAGCTTTGCCAACTTGCTGTGGAAGCAAGGTTACTGCAGCAGACTGTGGGGACTCTGCTGGGGAAAGACAGCTTTGAGTCAGCTCACAGCTCAGCCTAGTGGTCAAGCCTGGACAGAGACTAAAAGTGGAAACTGGGGCTTGGGCTGGGAGGCTGACGGCAGAAAGTGGGGAGAACATTGGTGGGAAGTCTGAAGGCCCGAGAGCTCTGGAGCCCTGCCCCCTGCAGCCCTGTGGAGCCCGCCAATCTACCCAGTGAAATGAGGGAGCAACTTCTCAGATGAGTTGGTTGCGACCATCTGTCGGAATTTTATTTCAAACTAGCAACAAAGGAGCTATTTCCCTGACAGCCAGTTCCAAGATCGCTTCTGCGGTGAGGACATTTGTAGAGGAAGGGCATCTGAGCCCCACCGTGAGAGGAGGCACAATGCAGGAATGTGTGGTCAAGAGCGGAGGGAAAGCTGAGTGGATAAATCTCACTTCCCCGAGGGCCTGTAGATCACGTCATGCAAAACTATTCTCGGTTCAGTCGAAGACTAGGTGTGGAACAATTTTCTTTTACCAAGAATTGCAATAAAGACTATATCCAAGAGAAACAAGGAATGCATGTGAATGGGTAAATAGGGTAAATTTGGTGAAGTCGGTCTTTTGATGAATTGGTTATGGGGTGTGCTGATATGAAGATGAGTCAGTGTAAGACTTTCCTGAAGTGCCGGCCAACGAGAGAATCATGCTCTCTCTTGGGGAGTTAAACTATAAATGGAAGGTGAGCAGAGAGACATATCATTTAGCCATGAAAACAGAACCAAGGAGAGTCTTGGGGCCTCTGCTCCTCTTGCAGGAAGAGGAAGTCTTAACCAGTTAACGTCAAGTGTTGCAGCCACAGCCAGGGCATCTGCAAGGTGACAGCGGATGTAGGACTCTGAGCCCATGGGTTTCTAGCATTCCCATCCCACACTCACACCATCCCTACTGAGACACAGCTGCATCAACCTCTCTTAGTTGAGGTAGTTAAACATTTGCTCCATCCAGCTGCCACTTGTTCTGGTTGAAAACGTGCCAAGCAACCTTCTGGTTATAATCTGGCCTCCGAGGTCGTCCCGGATGATGTCAGTGAGCTGGCCCTCTGGAATTGTCCCTCTGTTTCGTGTTCTAGGTGTGCAAGCAGAGAAAAGTTCGCTCTCAGCGTGCTGGCGAAACCAGGTGTGCGACCGTGCAAGGAGATGGGAGTGAATTCCACGAGACAATGTATGCCTGTCTGAGAGGCCTGCCCCCTCCCCTTGGGGAGACCCCACCTTCACACGCCCTCTCATTCGGTGCAGTGCTCACCCCTGCATTTGGGGATTAAAGGTCTATCTCCCACTCAGCTTCAAGGCAGGTACAACTTACTGGAGTTTGTGTCCCTAGCACCTGGCTCCCTGCAAGCGTGCAGGCCAGCTGGAAACAGTTCCCGACACATGGTAGGCCTTAAATATAAATGCGTGGAGTAAATGAGTGGATAGACCATCTGGTATTTCAGCCCACTCTTGAGCGTGGAGCTCAGGCCCATCCCCTCTGAAGCATCTCCTGATGCCTTCGAGGCCCGCCGATGGCTTTCAGATTTCCCATGATGCTTCTGTTAGTTCTGTGTAGTTGTGAGGATCTTCAAGACTGTCCTGTCCCATGTCCTGCACCACGCAGGCTTTCGAACCTGCCACTCCTGTGTCTAAAGCCAGCGTTGTGATCTCGGGCAAGTGCCTTAACCTCTCCGCACCACCTCAGCCACTGCTTCTGTGAAACAGAACCATGCCGCCAACTATACCTCAGGTGGGATAGGTTTTTCTACAGACCACAACAGGCTTTCCTGAAGAAGGGGCATGGGAAGGTAAATATTTTTCAGAATGGTCCTGAGATACAAGCCCCCTGCCCCACTGCACCCTCGCCTCCACCCCGACTCCTGACACGGGACGCTTTGAACCGAGCTCCTGCAAAGAATCAAAGGCCCTGTATTTACCGCCCTTCTTCCCCTCCCCTCTCCCAGGAGCCTCCAAGGTGAGCCAACTTGGCCTGACAGCTTCAGAGCCTGTCTTCTGTTCAGGGAGGGGTTGGCACCTCCATCTGGAGCAGGGAGGGACGTGAGCTCTGCACAAAGGAGATCTGTCCTACAACCTTGCTTCCCTCCCCCTCCCACTGCACAGCAGCTGGCTTTCAGGGGAATCAAGTGACAGCCAGACTCCAGGGAACCAAGCTGGTGAGACCAAGTCTGTGGAGTGATCTGTAGTGACAGAGAAGCCTCCGGGCCTGGGAGCCCAGCAGGTACCAGTTAACTCAAAGAAGGACAGACAGTCTGGGGACTGTGGCCTGCTCCTCTGCTCCAGTGGGCACCATCAATTGTCTCCTAATTCCCTGTTCCCATTAGCATTCTGGAAGCTGCAAATGACCTTCTATTGTCTTCCGTGCACAGGGCGGATTCTGCCCACTCAGGGCCTCCTTTTCCCTCAGCACACAATGGCCTCCATTCTGGGCACCTGCCCACCTGCCCACCCTCCTCATTAACTCCTTGCAGTTTCCCAAACACATCGAGCAGTGCCTGGTCTCTGTTCTATGGCTCAAGTTGCTTCTTTGGCCTATAATATCCTGCAATATTCTCTTCTCCCTGGCTAACCCTTCCACAGCCCTCTCCCCTCGGCTGTAAGTGGTGGCCCCAGGGAAAGCCTTCTAGGAAGAATGGACGGAGCGCCCCTCTCCTGAGCACCCACGGCCCCGTGCTCCCTTCTGCGCCAGCAGGGATCCTGCAGTGGTGGGACTGAGGACCAGTCTGAGTTCCTTGAGGACACAGATGGACTGTGTCTCCTATTTCTGAATCTCAGACCCTTAGCACAGAGCCCGGTGACTTTTTAATTTTTAAAACACTCCTTTTTGTAGGCACTCACCAAATAAGTGTTGAATTTATTTTTTTATTATTTTTTAAAATTATTTATTATTATTTATGCCTGCAGCACTTGGTCTTCCTAGGTGATCTCCCATCCAAGTACTAATCAGGCCTGACCCTGCTTAGCTTCCAAGACAAAATTAGACATTGGGCTTGTTCAGGGTGGCATGGCCGTAGACCATGAATGGTGGCTCCACTGGGGTGTGAACCCAAGACCTTTTGCATGTAAAGCAGACGTGCTAACTGCTACACTATGGAACTACGTCAAATACGTGTTGAATTTAATTGAATTTGGTAGCAGGTTCATTTTTTTCCCCAAGCAGATCTCACCAGATTAGGATTACACTGGAATTTATGTACTGATGAATCATGCATGTGCAGTTTGCTTTTTCCTTTTCTTTCTCTTTTTCTTTTTGATAATAGCTTTGTTGAGATATAATTTATATGCCATACAACTCATCCATTTAATTTAAAGTGTATAATACAATGGTTTTTAGTATCTTCACAGACTTGTGCAATTATCACCACGACCAATTTTAGAATATTTTCATAACCCCGAAAGAGACCCCATGCCCATTAGTAGTCATTCCCCATGCACCCCATGTAGATGCCCTCTTCAGCCCTCTCAGGCTTCAACACCCTGTGTCCACTCCCCGCTGCCATGTGGACACGGTCCTCACCCTGATTAGGCTCTGATACCCTCTGCTGAGCTGCCCAGTGTTGCCATCTCCCACCCCCACCCAGGCTCCGAAAACCCGCCGCTCACCACTGCAGACATCCTCCTCACCTGGACTCTCACTTCCTGTGCCAGGCCACACAGAGGCTGTCCTCACCCTGCTTGGCTCTGGCACCCCCCACAGGGACACCATTCTGACCCACTCAGTCTCTGGCACATTAGGCTAAGTGATGCATTGATGCCACCAAGGCCATGTCCCCCCACCACCATCCTACCCCACACAGACACCTACCTACTTTGTTCTTTGAAAAGATTGGGTTCTTGGTTCTGTCAACTTTTCACAACTGAGATTTTGCTGATTGCATCCCCAGAGCGTCCTTCAATATGCTTTTCCTTCTCCTTTACAAGAAACTGGAAGTTAGCTCTAGAGGTTTGATAAAATTCAGGTCCAGTTATTGGGCAATAATACTTTATTGGTAGCGCTGTCTTCTTCCATTAGAGAGCACGCGATATCTGGTCGTCGATGATTTCATGAAGAGTTGCAAATAATATTACTCTAATTCTATTTCTCATTCTTTGTATGAAGGGATACCTTTCATCAACCATTTGTTTACCCTGTGGTTCATATAGGAAAGGCAGGAAAGACTTGATTCTTTCTCTTCATTTGCCAGTTTTCAAAAAATTAGTAGAGTCCCTATCGACCTCCAAGAGTGATCAATCAGTGGTTTTTCTTTTTCTTATCTTTGTAAAATTTATTATGAACTTGTGGATTGAAACATCTCTTAAATTTTTTTCTAAATTGCCAGTCAGTAGAGTCAGGCATGGAACAGATGGTATTGCATAGAGTGCTCATATGACCAAATATGATATGTTTTAATCTATTGTAGTTACTATTTTTACTGATGAAATCATCCCATCTTTGACCAGTAAGAGCCTCTTCAAGTTGCTACTACCTATTAATCTTTGATGTGATCAAATATCCCAGGGTTATCGTGCACATTTCGTGCCCCAGAAATAGAATTCATTATTTCTCCAAAAAGCCTGAATTTCCATTTTTTTGGACAGTATTATGTAGAGACCATAATCTTGTATGTAGCGATATTCACTGTTACTGGGGTGGCTATTGTTCTCAGGTCTTTGTGATGGATAGAAAATGGACAGAGCTAAAAAAATAAATAACAACATACCTCCTGAATTCATATGGGTATTCCCGTTCAGATCCAGGATTACAGGGCTTTTACTTAGCCTTTTCAGTCTTAGATCTGAATAATCTTTCTTTTACACTGAACATTCCAATTCTCAACAAAACCATCATAATTATTCACTTCCTTACCTCACAATATATAGCCAATAGCCTCAGATGACGATTACCAGCACTATCATCAATACTATGCATATGGATAAACAATTTAAGGATTTTTTGCAATTAGTTTTGTCAAGGTATACCCTCCCCTTGGGATAATAAGCAAATTAATTTGTCTTTAAGTCACTCGAAATAGTTCGTCCCAGTATAATTAGGCTACCATACCAATCAATACAAAGGCTTCTTTCTTTCATTTTGTTTTCACAATTTAGATTGTTTTTATTTCAATTTTTATGGATTGGTTTCTTAATTATTTTTCGTAACTGTAAATAATTTTTACAAGGTTCCAGAGTCACAACTACAGAATAAGTTATTATAAAAGAAATCTATAAATTCCAGTCTATTAAAATTTGAGCAGGTCCTAAACATGCTCAGAGTAGTGTAGCCACCAAAATCTTGAGGTTCTTCCATTTCAACACTCCGGCCAATTCTCAGTTATTTACATCAAAGTGTTTTATAATTAGAATATAGGCTCGATGCTGTAACAAAGACCCTAAAATCACAATTATGCAGACTTCTCCCTTACTAGGAAGCTCTGTAGGGCTCATATGACAGCTCTGCGGGCCTTTTGCCTTGTTACTCCACTACCCTCAATACATGGCTCCCGCCTTGTGATCTAGACGGCCGCCCCAGATCCTATCTCATGCCAGCCAGCAAGAAAGGGACAGGGGAAGAAGAGGCCAGTTGTCATTAAGGGCAGGACCCAGAATTTGCACACACAACTTCTATTTATATCCCATTAACCAGTTAGCTCCATGGAAAACTAGGAAATGCAGTATTTTGCTAGAAAACAGGTGCTCAGCTAAATTTGGGGGGTTCTTTTCACTAAGAGAAGAAGGAGAAAGTAACTCATTGGAGGACTTGTCTCTGCTACACTCCCTAAATAATAAGCCAAAGTATCATATAACCCCAAGCATTTTTGCCACAAATTTTTCACCCTGTCGATATTTTTTAAGCTTAGGATGAAATCAAGTGGCTGACAAGGAATACATGCAGACACAATATGGGAAAGGAAACTACACTTAGCCTATGGAAAAAATCTAAACTTCTACATAGTCAGATATATCTTTTATGAATTCCGTTTCTATTTTCATGCTTGAATTGAGAGACATGTTTATCTTTTTTCTGTAGTTCTTTTCCATATTATTAGGTTTTTCTTTTATACCTACGATTTTTGTTGAATAAAATATGTTTTATTGAATAGTATCAGAAAACTATGGCAATTTTTTTCCGAATTGCCAATCAGCAGGGTCAGACGTGAGACAGATGGTATGGCATAGAGGGTCCATGTGACTAAGATTATGCAGAACAATTTCAAGTCTTTGTCAATGTTGGTTGAGCACTTAGTACAGACCAGGCTCTCTGCCAGGATCACAGGACACGAAGAAAAAGAAACTCATTTCTTGCTTTTAAGAGGCAATCGAATAACAGACAAATCATAAACAAATCAGCACCATCAAGTGCAATCAGCGCTGGGAACAGAGTGGAGGGAGGACACACAAGGAAGTGTCACAAAGTAGGTGACACGTGAGTTGAATCAGGAAAGACCAGAGAGTATTTTCCAGGTAGACAAGTGGGGGATGGGCGTTTCAGGGCAAGTTGCTGAAACTCTCTGAGCTCTGGTTTCTACATCTAGAAAACAGGGTAGTACCTCCTTCATGCGCTTGTTTTTAAAATTCAGAGATGAGACTTGTGCTGGGTTTGTCATGCAGAAGGGGATCAATAGAAGGGGAACTCTTTCACTCACCTGGCAGAGATGTCAGCACCCCTGGTTAAATGGCTCAATCTACCCTTCATTCTCTGAAACTGGGGAGGTGGGATTTTCAAGCAGCCTAAGGCTTCATGGAGGAAGAGTGCGAAGATGAAGCCGAACAAAGGCCCCATGTACCTGCGTAGAAGTGAGGGGGAAGAGTGTCCCTGGAATTAGATTTTATCTCCTTTACAGTTTCCACCAGAAGCAGAACAAACCTCCTGTAGCAAAAAAAAAAAAAAAAGATTTTGAAGTGAAAGATCCAGGTGGCAGAGCAGTAGAGGCCAGGTGGCCAATTCACTGTATGACTATGGGCCAGTCACTTCCCCTCATTTGAGAGCTGATTCTTCCAGCTCCAGGACACTCTGCATTCCCTGTGGCCCTGAGCCAGTTCAAGGGAGAAGACAGGGAAAGGGGAATGTATACCTTTAAGGCTGTCATCCCACCCTTAATAGAATCCACATGCCAGCTGTCCCATTGCCAGGTCCTTGGCCAGCAGTTGCCATGGTGTGTGGACTTGGAAAGCATGTTGTTATAATAGGATGTGTTTATTTGAATATGAAGGTCAGAGAGTTAAGTAGTTGGTATTCCAGTCATATAGAGTCGTTTGCACAGTGTCACTAATAATTAAAGGGGGTTTTGACTAATCTAGTTGCTCTTCCTAAATATACTCTGCTCAAGAAACTCATCAAAGCAGCAAAGTAATCTTTGAGGTTATTAATCTCCTCTGCTTCACAGCTGGGGCAAATTTATTTGCTTGAATTAGCATGTAATAAACTTATAATAAAGCTGCCAGAGCCCTAGCTTGGTAAAGAGTGGTTCCGTGTAATGGGTAGTTACGTTCAGGAACGAGGCGCTGGTCCCGAGGCTGCCACTGCAGGCCTGGTGAGCAGCGGGGGCTTCCCCCCAAGGACATGAGAGAGGGGATCACAAGGCATGGGAGACGCCAAGATGGAGTTGTAAGGAGCTTTGCGGGTGGTGGGTCCACCTTCCTTGTTTCTGCCCCTCCCGTTATAAAGGTGAGGAAATAAGCTTGGAGAAGGACTGATGTGCCTGAAGTCAGGTAGAGGGCAACTGGCAGAACCCAGGTGAGAACACAGGCAGGCGCTATGGCTTCCCATCCATCACTTTGTGGTTGGCGGTCCTCATGGTGAGGGGTTTTCCACCATGTTCTACTATAGACCTCTGTCTGTGTCCCCCGCCTCCCTTTTATCTGCCCCTTCTTCCTGCCTCTTCCCTATACCAAAGCCCTACCAAGATCTTGTGGCCTTCTCTATTTTTGCATTTTCCAAAGAAATGCTGCCCTTCTGTCCTGTCTGGAAACCCATCTGGACAACCTAGACACAATCAGGAAGAACAGGCTCGCTGGAAACCGATCTATGCACGCACTGATCGTCTGCAGGAGGGCGCTGTGTCTCCTTCCTGAACCCTGGGCCTGGGGGCAGCCTCTAGTGAAGGTCTGAGAGTCTCTGTTACTTCTCCCTTCCCTCTTTCCTTTCTTCCCTCTGCCCTTCTCAGGGGAACCAGTTCCATCTGGTCTTTGCTCCTTGAAGTGGAAGCTAGGGAGATATTCTCCTGTATCCCACGGGAGCAAGGGAGGATGAGGGATCCTCACATTCTTGGAGGGGAGTAGCTACAAGACAACCACCTTGCATAGCATCACTTTGATGGATTATACCAAAAAGAACCTACCCCGTGCATGAGTGTAGGAAAAGAGGAAGAGGGTAAGGAGGATGGGTGACACCATCCTACCATGTACACAGCTGGCTCCTCATCCCCAAACTCCTCACCCCACTCCTCTGTTCACCCCCCTCCCCACCCTCTTATCTCTTTTCCTCACAGCCTTTGGGAAAGAATGGAAGGGGAAACAGTAGGGAGGCTGCCTGGAGTCCCCTCAGACCCAGGACTCTGACTCCTTCCTGCAGATACCTCCAGGAGGTTAACGTGGATGATAACCTTCCAGCAAAGCCTAAGCTGGCAACATTTCCAAAGTCACAGTCATGTTTTCCTCGAGCAATAGATACCAGAAATACAGTGAGTAATCGCTGGGAGTCTTGAAATTCTAAAAGACTGAGAGCCACAATTCGAGGCCAAGTCTCCTTTAGTAGAACATGGCCGGTGAGAATAAGTGACTTGCTTCAGACCACGCAGCTACTGAGCTCAGGACTAGCACTACATCCCAGAGGTTTCGACCCCCTCTCCTGGGTTCCTTTCACTATGCCAAGCCGCCTTAGACAGGGACATGTGGTGAGAGTCCTCTTCTTGCTAACCAAGACGTTGACCTATGTCCCGGGTCCTGGATGACTCCCTAGTTTACAAGTAATTTACACAAGGCTCCCCAAAACCCTTTTTTTCCCAATCATTCTCCTCACCATTCCTCATAAGTGACCTACTAAAAAGTGCCTTTTCCTAGGACTTTTAAGTCTGGCATGGCTAACAGAAGCAGAGCTTAGACCCATGGGAGGGGAGAACTAGGTCTGATCTGTGGAGGAAGGTGGTGCTGGAAGGTCAAATCCAACAGAAGATGCTATTGGGGGAAAAACCGCCTGGCGGGTAGAGCCCACAATCCGGCAGAGGATAGCACAGATGATATCCTGACGGTGATCAGCATCAGGGGAGCGCAACGCATTTGAGACAGGTTGCCCTGGCCCATGTACAGGACTCTTGCTCCGTACCTGCCCCACACGCCCCAGCTGAGCCACACCTTCCCCACTGTCAAGGTGGTCTGGGTTGACTCAGCCAGGAGGGTCTCCCCACCACTCTTCGCAATCTTATGATGCTACCCTAAAGCTGAGGAGCACATAATTTCGGCCTTTTTTTCCTCCCAGCTTTATTGAGATATAATATATATATTTTGTAAGTTTAGGTAGAGAACGTGTTGATTTGATTACAATACCTAGTGTCAGCTAACACCTCCATCATGTCACTTTATTACCATTTCTTTGTTGTGGTGAGAGCATTAAAACTTTACTCTCTTAGCAACTTTCAAGCATGTAGAGCAGTACTGTTAACTATAGTCACCATGCTGTGCATTAGATCCCCAGAACTTATCCATCTTATAACTGGAAGTTGTTACTCTTTGACCAGCATCTCCCCGGATAAAGATGTAATTTATATCTATACATAGGAAAAAAGGAAATTCTGCCATTTGCAACAACATGAATGGACCTCGAGGGCATTGTGCTAAATGAAATAAGTCCGAGAAAGACAAATACTGTACGATATCGCTTACCAAAGAATTTCTTTGAAATACCAAAGAACCAAACTTGTGGAATCAGAGAGTAAAATTTCAGCCTTTTCTTGATGGAGCTACAAGGTGGAGCCTAACGAAGGTATTGGAGGTGTCAGCCGAGAAGCAGTTGGAATCACAGAAAGGCATAAATTTGTCCTAAGATGATAAAGTCACTGTGAGAGAACGCAGAGCTAGAGAGGCCTCCAATTATTTTTCATCTCCCCAAGTCTTCTCTGGAAAATTTCCATGAGAGTTTTGTTTTCTTTGGCAAAGACATTTTGGGAATGAACAGGAAAAGAATGGAGTCTGCCTTGATGGAGTCTGCCTTCATAAGTCTCATGGAGGATAAAGCCAGTCGGATGAAGATGAACCTAGACTTGAGTTGGGAATGCTTGAAAACATGCAGAATCACGTGCCCACACTGCAAAGGGCTTCTGGGTTACACGGGAGCAAGAAGAATCCACCACTCAGAGCAGATGGTATAATAGGACCGGTTGGTAGGGAGAAAACAGAACACCTCAATTATTTTGCTGCAAACGTCTCTGCCAGAGAGGAGAGTTTCAGACCCAAAAGGGTAAAACAAACACAGTTAAGAGAGAATTGATCCATTCCTGGAATTTTGTGCAAAGAAAGTAATTGGAAATAGGGGAAAGGGGTATGCACGAAGATGTTCATTTCAGCATTGTTTAATGAAAAACTGGAAACAAAATAAAGAAGATGAGTTAAGCAACCAGAGAGCATCCAGCCTGCAGCCTCTCACAGAGTCATCCAAACCGCTCCAGAGTTTGTAAGAGCCTGAAAAATGTACACTGTCATGTTAAGTAAAAGCAAAATAATAGGACTCGAACTTGCTTATCCAAAACATTTTCAATTATGTACTACTTTTTCATGTATTAGCCTGACATTAGAAAAACTGGCATATAATATTTCAAAATATTTAAAAGATATATTTTAATTATATGTTTACAACTATCTAAAACGAACAAGACTATGCCTAGAAAATGGCAAGAGAGGACACTAAATTGTAAATCAGGTAACGTCTCAGAGGTGGATATTTTCTAAATTTTCTACAAAACGTACATATTTATTACACCATACTGGTAAAATACCTAAAATTTTTTCTTTCAAGAAATAAGAGAGAAGGCAGAAGGAGAGAAGGAAAGGGGGAGGGAGGGAAAGGAGGAAGGGAGAAGAAAAAGGAAGGGGAAAGGAAGGGAAGGGAAGAGAAG
>NW_006443570.1:10724607-10730707 GCF_000325575.1 Pteropus alecto
CTCCAGGAGCTCAGTCGTCCAGGCACATGGTCCCAAGGCAAGAACCTCAAGGACAAGTACAGAACCCTTGGTGAGCATCTTTGAGGGATTATAGAGAGTGAAGAAAAATGCTGGACTACTGACAGCCCATGTCTTGATTTTTAAAATGAAACAAAACTTTAAATCCCAGTAACGACAGGCTAGAAGGTTTGAAAAAAATCCTTGGCAAATTCCTAGACAAAGAGAAAGCGACAATCCCTAGGAGCCAGCATGAGTTCACCGAGGATGAGCCATGTCCGACTGAATTCTTGTCCTCAAGGGACAGCAAGGACAGGAGGGACAAGGGGGTGCTTTTGACAAAGGGCGTGGTGTGGTGATTCCAGTCGGGCATTCGTCAAAGCCTCTGAAGCCCTGAATGAGCAGGCAGAGTATGGCCTGCCTGATGGCACAGACGCTGTGGAAGCCGTGAAGGGCCCCGATGTCAGCCCAGCAGGCATCTCCAACAATACCCCAAGGCTCAGCCCTTGACTTTATCCGCCTCAACCCTTTTTTCTGCAACTTGGATGAAGCAGAACAGAAGATGCGCTTATCAAATTTGCTGCTGACACAAAGCCAGAGGGATTGTTGATAGAAAGGAAGGCGGAATCGAGATTCAAAAATATCTTGACAGGTTGAAATAATAGGCTGAAAACATGTATAAGGAATAAATGTAAATTCCTGAATTTAGGTTTTTTTTAAATGGTTTCATAAACATCAGATATGAGAACACAGAGCTTAAAAGCAGAAAAGACAGCTAGGTAGGAGCCAGCGTGGCACAGTTAGTGGTTAAATCAGGGGAAGAGAGAAAAGTAGCATTTATTAGTGTACCAAGAGCTGTAGTGGATGCTTTATTTTTTTATTTTTATTTTTTTTTCTGCCTACAGCACCAGGTCTTCCTAGTGTATTGGATGCTTAAAATCAGGGGTCTGGTACCACAGACAGGTACCAGTCCATGGCCGGTTAGGAATAAGGCCACAGAGCAGGAGGTGAGCGGCGGGCCAGCAAGTGAAGCTTCATCTGTATCTGCAGCCATTCCGTAGCGCTAGCATCACCGCCTCAGCTCCACCTCAGATCATCAGGCATTGGATTCTCACAGGAGCACCGGTCCCTGGTGCCAAAAAGGTTGGGAACCTCTGCTTTAAATAATCGCATGCCATTTCTATGGGGCAGGCACTATCACTGAGCATATTTTACAAATTAGGAAACTTGAGATCATAATGTTATTATGTGAATAAATGATTCACATCAAGCTATTAAGTGATTCAAGTTAAACTACTGACGTTAAGCTAAAAGGGTTGGAGACAGAATTTGAATTCAGGTCTTCCTGTCTCCAGGGCTAATGCTCCATCCTTCTCCAGCCCCAGGGGGTAAAGCTTGATTAATCTAAGCTAATCACAGTGACTCCTTTCTTCTCACCGGTAATGATTTTGAAAATGGCACATCATCCAGCTGTGGTCAACAGGATGTGGGGGCGAGTATGCTGGGGAGTTTTTGGTAAAGTTTTCCATTTTGTTTAAAAGAAGCACTAGAAACAGGTGTCCCGGTCCTTCTTCTGACTCTAAGACTCGTTAGTATGTAAGGTCTGGAACTGTAGCAGCCATCTGGGCACCTCGAGGGATCTGGTGTTAGAAAACTAGCCAAATGCGAAGGATATAGAGTGGAGAAATGGAAATGCCCCAAGTCATTGATGACTATATTGAGGCACCGAACTAACCCAAGTCCCACCATCCTATCACTTCTCCTTGGGAAATAATCCATTGTCTTACTTGTTTAGGTTTTGGAGTATCACACTTACAAACCAGGATGATGCAGAGCCTAGCACCCATGCCTCACTCCATCCCTTACCCATCAGCCACCACCGAGTGCTGGCGACTTGGGGAATTTGCCTGGAGAAAAGATTTGGGTGGAAAGTAACACGATAATGTTCTAGAAATATTTGAAAGCTTACGATTTAGAAAAGCAACTCATTTTTTTTTCTGAGATCCTTCAGGATTCAGAGCTGCAACCAGGGAAGGAAGGTTACTAGGAAGCAGATATTGGTTTGATGGAAGCAAAGTTGTCCCCCATGGGATATGTATCAGGCAAAAGAGAGAGTGGGCCATTGCCGAAGGTGCCCAAACAGCATTGAAGTAGCCACTGGACAGAGAGATCAGAGATGGAGGGTCAGACCAGCTGACCGGGGTTCCTTCTAAATCCAGCATTCTGAGATCCTATGTTATACACGTGGGGAAGTGCTAGAGCCTTCCAAGAAAATAGACAAGTAGAAGACCAAGTGTCTGCTGCCTTCTCATTCTCCAGCCGGAGTGAGACTCTGACACAGAGAGAAGCTCTAGGAACAATCCTGGGCAGGGAATGGTAAGTGCCCAGTGGGAAAAAAGAGCCAGTGTTCCGTGGGAAGTAAGAGGAAAGTCCTTCCAGGAGGGACAGTCGGAGAGGGTGGCTTGGAGGAAGGAGATCTCAGGATCTGGCTGCTCCTGAGGCCTAGCCTGGTTCCCCACCACGCACACGCACGCACACACACACACACATACACACACTCACTCACTCACTCACACTCACTCACACTCACACACACTCACTCACTCACTCACTCAGTTGGACCCACTGGTTCTTTTAGTCCTGCAGCCTCAGACCTATCTCTATTCCCAGGACCAAGCCTAACTGGAGGCAGGAGGGATTTAAGCAACTCCAATTCTAGATTCTAGGCCTCAGCAACATCACCTGCACTGCGGATATACAGCTGACCTTTTACCCCAGTTTGCCGGCAGGGCTTTTGGTTATTTTAAAGACATCTCCTTCCTCCCTTGGTGACCCAGCTCTGCAGCATGGTCTCTGTGTCATTTGATGGGGTTCTGCTACCTCCTGATGGACATCTGTTTGACTCCTTGCCTTGCTTCACGAACCCTTTTCTTTTGATAATAAACTTCACCCCTATGTCAAGGATGACCATGTGACCCAGGCCTGGCCAATCAGGTACTCAAGCTCCTTGCCATAAAGATTGGCTCTGGGATGGGCACAAGTAGCCCCAATCTGACCAATCTGTACTGTTCTTACAGAGTTTATTGGGAGAGACCTCTGGCCCCTGGATTATGAAACAGGAAAGCTGAAATCTAGGCCTGGTGGTGGCCATCTTCCCTGCCACCTGGAGCAAACTTGCCTGTAAACAAAGAGAAAGAAACAGGGTGGATTCTAGAATAGAGGTGAGGAAGAGATGGGCAGAGGGAACAGAGTCGTGGCCTCCTCTACCCTGGTCTCTGGACTTGCCCAGTTTCCTGCATTTCTTCAGAGCTGGGAACTGCCCTCACTTTCCCCTGATAAGCCCCCCTGTTTTCCTAATCTTGTTGATGGGGTTTCTGTTACTTAGAACTCAAAGGGTCCTGACTGATACCTGCCTTTCCCATCACCACATGGCTGCCCTGGCCCCAGAACCTCCTATCAGCAGCAGCATGTGAATGAAGTCCTGGGATCTGTCCTGACCTATGTATGGGCACAGGGTTGAGGTGCAGGTCCAGCCCTGCCCTCTGCTCCATCTTGCTGAAAGGTCACCAAGCAGGGCTGGGCTCAGGCCTGAGAGGTAGACTATGTGGGGCGAGTGGACTAATGAAATTAGTCCTCCACTCACTTATTCATTCGTTCAGCAGTAGATATTGAGCATCAACTGTGTTCAAGGCACTAGGGCCAAAGACTTCACACAGGTGTCCACACACTTTTTCTGTAAAGAGCCAAATAGTAAATATTGTCAGCTTTGTGAGTCTCTGTTGCAACTGCTCAGCTCTGCCTTGTAGAAGGAAAGCAGCCACAGGTGACACGTATGTAAACCAATGGACATGGCTGTGTTCTAACAAAAAATATTTACAAAAGCAGGTGGTGAGCCAGACCTGGCCAGCTGTCCATAGTTTATTAACACCGGTCTTAGAACACACAGTTGGAGAAGGTGATGAGAGATAAAGCTTTGAGTACCAGCCAGAGATTGAGTTGGGGTGACAGAGGGATTTGTTCAGTATCAGCCTCCTTGCCAGGTACTCACAATTCCTTAATTTATTCAGTAAATATTGTCTGAATGTCTCCCATGCCCAGACACTGTTCTAGGCCCAGGAAAAACAGCAGTGAGCAAGGCAGGCAAGGCATTTGCCTTCATGGAGCTTCTGCTCTACCAAGTTTACAAGGTTCTTCATGGTCAGGCCCTCGCTTACCTTCCCAGCATTATCTCCTCCCGCTCCCTGTCTATTAAATCATTCAAAATCCCAAGCATTCCTTCCCACTTCCATAACTTTGCTGCTGCCTCTTCCTGGAATGTCCTCAGTGCCGCTCACACACCCATGGAAGTCGTTGGGACCCGGCTGAGCTGCTCCTCCTGATGAAGACTTTGCCCTCCTCGCCTAGGTCTCTCCTACCTTCTCCTAGGCACCTGCTACCTTAGCTCAAGCTCTTCTCACGTGGCATTGGAATTCGTCGCTCAGAAGCTCCTCCCCTCCAGACAACTGGCCCCAGCACCTGGCAGAGGCCTGGCGCACAGAAGGGCTCAATGAATGTTTGTTGAATGAATGAATGAATGAAAATAGCTTTGGGAAAAAAGAGGAGAGTTGTGCCAGAAGAGGGACAGGAGACACCAAAACTGAGAGGAAGGCCGTCTACTACCTTAGGGATCTAAACACTTGAAAGATACAAGCCATCTTATTTGCAGGCTTAAAACTCCTGTCCAAAATTATTTGTCGAGTGTGAACAATAATACAGTCTCCCTCTCTGAAACACCATGGTGAGGGCTCCTTTGTCTGATTAAGGGCTGTCGGGAGTGATTGATGGGCTCCCGACAGACAGCTGAAACCTCTCTCCTCCTGAAGGCGGCGAGTGATAGCCGAGCGGAAACTGACCCCAGCTGACACGCACATCTTAAAATATCTGTTTTCCTGCAGCCTAGATAAAATAGCTGTCGCACTAAGAGTAAGGGCTCCACTCGGGGGGATGCTGGCTTCTCCAAGGACCGGTGATGGAGGAGCCTGTGATGTCAGGGTTCAGCCGAAGTCCAAATCTGAAGGACCCTAAGAAACTGGCACTGGATGAATCGTATTCAGGGAGCAGCTCAGTGTTCAGTCTCTGAAAACTGGGCCAGGATGACTGAGATGTGTCATCGACAATATCAAGAAGCATTCATTCAGCATATGTTAGCACGTGGAGCTAAGCTTGGTTCAGATCAAAGAAAACAATCTTGACACAGCCCTTTCCCAACACACACCCAGAGGATGATAATGGCCCCAGTCAGTGCTATGGGCCCTTTTGGTTTACAAAGAGCTATTAGCGACATAGCAAAGTAGGTAGAGCAGGTATGAAAATTATTTCCACTTTAGAGGTGAAGAAACCAAGGCTCAGAGAGGTTAAGTGTCTTGCCCAAGGTCACACAGCTAGTAAGGGTTAGAGCAGGGATCCATTTCAGAGCAGGAAACAGATAGCATACTCAAAGAGGTAATGAAAGAGGGTTCAATGAAAGGAGTCTTTAAAGAGCTAGGGGTGGGGCTAAGGGACTGACAATGTACTAGGAAGCAGCCCAGAGTATTATGGGTTGAACTGGGTCCTCAAAGATAATATGTTGAAGCCCTAACCCCCCGTACCTCAGATTGTGACCTTATTTGCAGATAGGATCATTACGAATGTAATTAGCAAAGATGAAGTTATATTGGAGAAAGGTGAACCCAGTTATGACTGGTGTATACGTAAGAAGAAAAGAGACACAGAGGTGGCAGAGACCGACGTGCTCCACTGCGAGCCAAGGAACGTCATGGATGGCCGACACCCCACCAGAAGCTGGAGGAGGGAAGGACGAATTCTCTCCAGGTTTCGGAGGGAGCTCTGCCCTGCCGTCACTTTGATTTCAGACTTTTAGCCTCCAGATCTGTGAGAGAATAAATTTCATTTCTTTTAAGCCATCTGATTTGTGGTATTTTGTTACAGCAGCCCTAGGAAACTAATACACTGAAGTCACAACAGTGGACACCGCTAGGCCACTAGGGATCAATGTTATTAGAGTCCAAGGAGCGTGGAATCCACAGAACAGAGGCTGCCAGACAGAAGCAGTGACACGGCAACT
>NW_006443570.1:10730754-10738124 GCF_000325575.1 Pteropus alecto
ACTGAGAGGAAGTCCGTCTACTACCTTAGGGATCTAAACACTTGAAAGATACAAGCCATCTTATTTGCAGGCTTAAAACTCCTGTCCAAAATTATTTGTTGAGTGTGAACAATAATACAGTCTCCCTCTCTGAAACACCATGGTGAGGGCTCCTTTGTCTGATTAAGGGCTGTCGGGAGTGATTGATGGGCTCCCGACAGACAGCTGAAACCTCTCTCCTCCTGAAGGCGGCGAGTGATAGCCGAGCGGAAACTGACCCCAGCTGACACGCACATCTTAAAATATCTGTTTTCCTGCAGCCTAGATAAAATAGCTGTCGCACTAAGAGTAAGGGCTCCACTCGGGGGGATGCTGGCTTCTCCAAGGACCGGTGATGGAGGAGCCTGTGATGTCAGGGTTCAGCCGAAGTCCAAATCTGAAGGACCCTAAGAAACTGGCACTGGATGAATCGTATTCAGGGAGCAGCTCAGTGTTCAGTCTCTGAAAACTGGGCCAGGATGACTGAGATGTGTCATCGACAATATCAAGAAGCGTTCATTCAGCATGTGTTAGCACGTGGAGCTAAGCTTGGTTCAGATCAAAGAGAACAATCTTGACACAGCCCTTTCCCAACACACACCCAGAGGATGATAATGGCCCCAGTCAGTGCTATGGGCCCTTTTTTGGTTTACAGAGCTATTAGCGACATAGCAAAGTAGGTAGAGCAGGTATGAAAATTATTTCCACTTTAGAGGTGAAGAAACCAAGGCTCAGAGAGGTTAAGTGTCTTGCCCAAGGTCACACAGCTAGTAAGGGTTAGAGCAGGGATCCATTTCAGAGCAGGAAACAGATAGCATACTCAAAGAGGTAATGAAAGAGGGTTCAATGAAAGGATTCTTTAAAGAGCTAGGGGTGGGGCTAAGGGACTGACAATGTACTAGGAAGCAGCCCAGAGTATTATGGGTTGAACTGGGTCCTCAAAGATAATATGTTGAAGCCCTAACCCCCCGTACCTCAGATTGTGACCTTATTTGCAGATAGGATCATTACGAATGTAATTAGCAAAGATGAAGTTATATTGGAGAAAGGTGAACCCAGTTATGACTGGTGTATACGTAAGAAGAAAAGAGACACAGAGGTGGCAGAGACCGACGTGCTCCACTGCGAGCCAAGGAACGTCGTGGATGGCCGACACCCCACCGGAAGCTGGAGGAGGGGAGGACGAATTCTCTCCAGGTTTCGGAGGGAGCTCTGCCCTGCCGTCACTTTGATTTCAGACTTTTAGCCTCCAGATCTGTGAGAGAATAAATTTCATTTCTTTTAAGCCATCTGATTTGTGGTATTTTGTTACAGCAGCCCTAGGAAACTAATACACTGAAGTCACAACAGTGGACACCGCTAGGCCACTAGGGATCGATGTTATTAGAGTCCAAGGAGCGTGGAATCCACAGAACAGAGGCTGCCAGACAGGAGCAGTGACCCGGCCACTTCCTCTCACTGCCCCAACCCCTCTCTCCGTCCTGCCCTCCAAGTTTCCCTTCTGTGTCTCCCAACAACTGAACCTGCTGAGGAGCCAGCGGGCGGGAGAGTGAGTGTGAAGGTGGGAGGGTGGGGTGAGGGTCTCGAAGGGGAACTGGAGGCCGCCTGACCAGACTCAAACCACGCCCCGTGCTCATCTCCCACCCGCATTCTAGTTCAGGAAGGACTCTAAAGAAGTAGAAGGAATAGCTTTTGCTCTTTGGAGATTCTGACTTCAGAAGGTGACCACAGATGCGTGAAAAAGGACAAGAGTATTAACACGTGCAACAAATAAGAAAGTGTGTGGGAAAAGAATATGCTTGTGATTAGCCAAAGGCAGGGTGGCCAGGGGCACCATCCCATCCTGCCTCATTCTACACCTCGTTGCCCCCAGGGTAAACTAGGAATATTTCTTCCTTGCCAAGGAGTAGCTAGAGAGGTAATGCTAGCAGAAACAGGCCAGCGGTCAAGATGATCTGAGAAGGAGGACATGGATGGGGTCGTGATCCACTGGTCTCAGACAGTCTGGCCCAGGCTGGGGAGAGAGAAAGAAATTCTCTCTCTGGGTGGGAGGTAGGGGCTTCCATGAGTTTGCCCTGGAGCAGGAAGCCTGCCTACAGAGCAGGACACCTGAGTCAGGGAGGCAGCTGCCCTGCTCCCTCTACCCAGCAGGCTCAGGGGAGGCCTGGGTTTGGGTGAGGCTTCTGTGTGGGCCTCGAGGTGTCCTTCTCTGTCTACTCATAGCTGTCTCGCCCTCTGGAAGCTGGTGGAAACATCTGTCTTGTTCACACCGTATTTCTGGGGCATAGCACGGGTTCCCTAACGAATATTTGTTGAACAGATGAAAGAGTGAGATGAGAGAGAGAGAGAAATACTGCCAAGGCAGAGGTGTCTCACAGGCCGGATGCAGCTGAGGGCAGACGGAGCCAGCTAAGACAGGTGGCCCTCGTTTGCAGGGGCTTCTGGGTGGATCGAGGAGCCCTCTGTCTTGTGGCACCCCCACCCACCACACAGGCATGCCCCAGAGCTGCTGGCAGACAGAACCAGAGAGGATAATCCTGTCCCCAGATCCAGGCCTCACTGTCCCCACTGCAGGTTGCCTGAGCTCCCCGGGCACAATCTGCCCCTGTGCCCTTTTTCCAAGCAGGTGGCCTCCTGGGACCTCATCACAAAGGCCTCCTCAGGGTCCGGGAACAGATCCACACAGCTCCACAGGTTTCTCAGGGGACAAGCAGATAGGCTGAAGGCTGAGTGTGGGTTACTTGTGCCAGGTCAGTAAAGGTCACAAGGACAGGCAGCCTGCTCCAGCAGACAGAGCAACCAGGGAGAGGTCCCCAAAGACACGCAGATGGAAGGTCTGTCCTCACCAGTGTGCTGGACTAAAAGACCATCTTTCTCTGACTTGGACTTAGGCTGAGGCTTTAATTATAGCTTGTCACTCACACGCCTTCCCCAGGAGATGGCCGAGCTGGACAGCTACGGAAATGAAACTCTCGCCTCAGATGGCTCATTCTGTCTGTCAGGAAATTTCAAACTCACAAACAATAATATCTTGAATTGTGGCAGCACAATGCCTCCCAGGGGCTCACTGTGCTCCCCTGCCCCTTCCAGGTCTGGCCAATGAGCTCGTTTCTGTGACAGCATGGAACAGCCTTCGCAAGAGAGTATTCCTCACTCACAGATGGAGAAACTTGATCCCAGCAAGGCAAAGTGACTGCCTCAAGGTCACCTGGCAGATGGTTGGTGGTACAGGGAGACCCATGAGCATTGTTTTATTGTGGACTCTTTTCTGTTTGGTGATGTCCCAGAAAGGAAGGCTCCTATCATAACATTACAGTTTGTTTATCATCTCCTGGTGCCAGGAGCTGAAGTTCTGTATAAAACATCCCACTTAATCCTCCTGAATTGGTTATGATTATTATCCTCACTTTTCACAAGGGGAAACCAAGACTAGAGAGCTTGTTCAAGTCACACAGCTGGAACCAGCCCTTGAATCCAGATGGCCCAACAGCAGAGCTTGTGCTCTCAACCCCCAAGTTCTCTCCTTACGCTTGTCCCCAGATAAGTCTAGGGACGACCTGGAGTTCTTTCCCTTTGCCTCTGCCAGGAAACACAAATTGTTTCTGGAAGCGTTATGGAGACAGGCTGTCCTTGACCCCAGGCAGGGTCAGCTGTGAGTATCAGGGTCTGGGGAAGGGGTGTACTTGCCTCTGTCTCACCAGGTTGACCTGATGCAGTGCTGACAGCAGGGAAGGGGCCGTGGCTCAGGCCTGGCTCCAGACAGGTCGACCATGAGGTCTGGTGCTCTGTTGGGCATCTTCACATCCTCAGCTCCTAGGTCTCAGGCTGGACATCTGGAATGGAGTAGGGTTAGGCCCTTAAGGGGCTTGGAACAGGACGTCAGCCCCCTGGGGCAGATGTCATCTGGAGGAGCACAGGGTATGACCTAACTCACAGGCCTCTTTGCAACAGCAGTGCCCAAATCCCACGAGATTCTCCACTGGCAGCTTCCCAGAGCCACGTGAGAATAGCTGCTTTGGATTACCTATGTGGGCAAGGCGTCTACCTGGTTTGGGAAAAGAGCAGAATTTTAGCCTTAAGATGCTCCAGAACAAGAAGAATCAAGTATAGGGCTGAAGGGGAAGTACAGGGGCATCTCTGCCGACTGTGGTCCAGGCATAAGAAGACCTGATCTAATTCCTGCTTCCTGCTTTGTTAGTTATGGGGCCTTGGCAGTTCCCTTAACCCCCGTGAGCCTCAGCTTCCTCATCTGGACATGGAAGTGACAGCTCCTGCTTCAGGATGATGAAGAGGACTGATCTGGTCCATGTGTCTAGACCATTAGTGGTGTGGCGATGAGGTGGGGGTCAGGGATGGGGGGTGAGGGAGCAGTGCTCTATAGCCCTAGGATTAGGTCTCCATCTTTTAGTGAGCCTGTGCCCTTGGGCTGTGACCTTCACAAGTGCTTCTCAGTATTTTTCACCCCCTTAGGTAGGACAGGAAGGCTAGAGTGAGCTGAGTTGGGTATCTCCTTCCCCCAGGTCCCTCCGGTTCTGATAAAACCCCAGCGGGCCAGGCTCTGGTTAACTACTTTCTCTTGAGGGCAGGCCTCGTTAAGGAGAGCAGAATGTTCAAACGTATTTCCAAAAGGTTCCTTTTCCTGCCCCCTGCAGGAAGCAAGGGGGATCTTCCTCCGATCTTACTGTAGGAACTTGGTAGAATTTCCGGAGGTAAAACTCACAGAGGTGTGGGACCCCTATGCTACGACTGGTCCCTCTGGAGCTTTTATTCCTCCTGCTTGTCCACACTGAGTCTCAAGCAATTCATCAATTACACTTCAAATTTTCATACCGGGCACTGGTTCCCGCACCTGTTTCTGCTCTAGGGTTTCTGCTCAGGCAAGTTGTGATTCTCTGTATCCGCCTGTCAGTCTTTCCAATTTGAGGGGCAGCGGTTTGCCCAGTGACCTCAATTCTGTGATGGATCTATGAAGAGTTGTTGATTTCTGGCTCGCTCAGCTTTTTGCTTGTGGTTAGGACAGAGGGACAGCTTCTGACCTCCTCGGTCTATGTGGACAGAAAGGCCCTGTGTGATGTATTGGCTCTGACTCATGAATCATCGCCCAGAACAAAAAGTGTTACCAGCCCTATGTTACAGACAAGGAAACTGAGGACCAGAGAAGTTAGGTCACATAGCTACTGGAGGAAAAGGTTTGCCAAAGCCCACATGCTCCCCCAAGGACCGTGTGCTGCACCCACTCCTTCTAACACCCCGCCCCCAAACGCCCTCTGGTAAGCTCAGCACATAGACCTGCTCCTGGTCCCATGAGGAGACTGTGAAAAACTTCATCTGCACTCAGGGTAAAGCATGAAGCTGCCACCCCTAATGGAAAGGAAGGCCCGGGCAGCCCTCTTTCTGCAGGGTCCAGTTACTGGGAAATATGTTCAAGTGGCACATTATAGTTTTATGAATCCAGCTCCTTCTGTTGTCCCGAATGAAGTGCAGAATGCCCAGGGCAGGCTTCCCTCCTTCACAGACCCATTCGTCATGGGAATTGATTAAGAAAAAAAAAAGACAGGCTGATGGCTTGATTGCATCTGTTTGCAAGAGGAGCGGGGCTACCACCTGTCTCAGCCATCCATAGCTTGGACGGACCAAAGGAACTGCTGGCTCTCTGTCCCAAAAGCAGCTCTTGGAGGAGCACAAAGGGATGCTGGGAGGAGCTGGGTCGGGGTCAAGATGATGGGAAAGCAGTCTCCTGATCCTGGAGTCTTAGGGCAGTGATATGGCTTGTCCTGTGCAACTGTCAGTCTTGGGGGAGGAGGCAGAGCTCCAGCAGAGCATTCCACTCTGATCCAAATCCCCAGAAGTGCAGACCAGGGCTGCCCTGCCTTCGGGGTCAGAGGCAAAGAAAGGGGGCAGCGTTATTCATTTTAAGCAGAACCCTTCTACCCCAAGTGGCAATGGAGCAAACCCTAGGAAATGGAGGCGGGTAGGGGACAGTGTAACTTTAGGGTTCATCTGTTCCCCCGTCAAGATTATCCCAGAGGAGGAATGGAGCATGGCCACTCTGCTGCTCCATCAATGACTCACTTGGAGGTATAGCTCCGACCCTGAGCAAGGCAGCCATGATGCCACCTGCAGAGAGGGGACTTTATGCTTATCCCAGTTTCTGGGAGGGTCACAGCATCTCAGGCCACTGAGTCCCACACCCTTGTTGACAGAGGAGAAGGAACTTGCCCAAGGGCACACAATGACAGTGGCAGAGCCAAGACCCAACCCTCCTCTTGACCCCCAGGAGAGGTGGCAGGAGGGAGTGGTAAGTATCAGCCACTGTCTTTCACCACCAGACAGTGAGAAAAAGGACACTATCCCCTTGCCAGGGCGAGCAGCCCAATCAACGTTGGCCTTCAGCAGGGAGACCAGGGCCTTTGACAGTCCATCCTCTCAAGCACCTAGCATCAAGCCCGGGGTTTCAGGTGCTCATTTGTCTAAATCCCGGCCATCGCTGCTTCAGGGGTGAGGGTTGCTCCAGGGAAGGAAAGAGGAGAGGAGGACTGGAGGAGGGCAGCTGCGGTGGAGGAGCAGGCTGTTCACACATAGCACATCTGGGATAGATTTCCATATTCAGCGTGTAACTAGAATAGACTCACTGAGATGCCACGTTGCTGTCCCGGGGCATCCGGGGCATCCCATAGTGCACAGGCCTAACCAGAGCTGAGCTGCCCCCCACCTTGGGAGAGGCAGCCCCATGGATCCCAGCAGCCCAGACACATGCAGTCCCCACAGCTGTCCCCAAGGCGCAGCAGAGACATCTCTGGAGCTGAGACCCCCTCTTACTTATGGAGAGTATCAAAGCACAGGATGGAGAAAGAGAAACCAGTTTGGGAAAAACACAAACAATGTCTTCCATTCCAACGTGTGCTTCTTCACAAATTAACTAAATGCATACAGGTGCCAGGTTCAAGGATACCGGGATATAAGCATAACGCAGAAACTTCTCCCCAAGGCTTTATAATCTGATGATTGCACATGCCATGTTCATGCAAAGCTTAATATGTACCGGGCCTCTGGATGTCTTATTTAGATTTGGTCCTGCAGACAACCCTTTACTATAAGTCCTATTATTGCCCATCTGTTTAGATGAGGAAACTAAGGCCCAGGGAAGTTAAATAAAAGCCCAAGGTCCCAGTACTACTGAGCGGCAGGGTCAGACTCACACCGAGGTTCCTCTGCCACCAAAGCTGAGTCCTTAGCTGTCATGGAGATCACCTCTCTGTCACTATCTTGCACGTCCCACACCTTCAACTCACATGAACTTGCTCTTCCCTGGCAGATTGATTTGTCAGTGCTCTCAGTCTCTACATCCGGAC
>NW_006443570.1:10739258-10775928 GCF_000325575.1 Pteropus alecto
GTCTCAGTCCTCTCCATCAAGTTAAAATCAGACTCTCCCAGTTTTCTCAGCTGCTCAGAGCCCTAGGACCTGGACTCTCAGCTTCGGGAATGCCAATGAGGAAAATACAGAGCCCTGTGAACGGGCAGGGCCCCCTGACTCTACGCGGGCAGTGGGAGTGCAATCCTCATACTCTTAAGTCTCTTTCCAAACCGAGAATAGCACATAGAGAAGTGCTCTTTCTTACTTTTCTGCCAGCAAGGCGATGCTCGTGGCAGTGCAGGGCAGGACAACAGCCTTGCCAAAAACGGATGGAAAACTACAGAGATGCTACTTGAAACACAAACTGGCACAAGCAGTTCAATACTTTCCTGAGATATTGTGTTGGGGCTTTTGTGGAGTGATGTGTGTCTGGTGGAGGGTTTACATGGGCCAGGGACATGGAAGGATGACTCTCACCCCCTCCCCCAGGTGATGCTCTTGCTCCCACCCTTTCTGGGTCTCATTTTCTTCACTTGTAAAATGGAGGGGACGAGCGAGTAGAACAGTGCCTTTAGAACCAGTCTTCAGAACCAATTCTACTTTTTCTTACTAGATGTGAGACCTCAGGCAAGTTATACAAATTCTCTGTATCCATTAGCTATTACTGTGAAACAAGCCACTTCAAAACTTAATGACTTAAAACAACAATCAGTTATTATTTCTCATGAATCTATGAGTAGCCTGGGCAGTTCTGCTGATGTGAGCCAGGGCTCAGCTGATTCTGGCTGAGGTCGCTCATGCATCTGCAGGCAGCTGGCAGATCGGCTGGGGGCTGGCTGGGGTAGGATGGCCTTGGCTGGGAAACTTGGCTCTGCTCCACATGGTCTCTCATCCCCAAGAAGGCTAGTCCAGGCTTATTCTCATGGCGGTGTTTACATCCAAGAGGGTGAGTGGAAACACGTGTGGGCTTTTCCAAACCACTCCATTAAGTTTGCTTTTGTCCCATTGGCCAGTCATTTGGCCGAGCCCAGAGTCAGAATGGAAGAAGCCTATAAAGTTACAGAGCAGATGGCGTGGACACAAGGAGGAGAATGATTAGTTTCCAACATAATCAATCTCCACACCCTCTAAGCTCAGTTTCCTTTTTTTTTAATCGAGGTGAAATTCGCATAACATAAAATTAACCATTTTAAAGTGAACAATTCAGTGGCATTTAGCATATTCACAGTGTTGTGCAACCATCACCTCTATCCAACTCCAAAACATTTTAATTACCCCAAAACAAAACTCTATATCCATTAAGAAATCGTTCCCCATCCACCTGCCTCTAGCCCCTGGCAACCACTAATCTGCTTTCTATTTCTATGGATCTCCCTATTCTAGACATTTCAGATACATTGAACATGTGAAATTTTGTGTCTGGCTTCTTTGACTTATAATTTTTCGAGGTTCATCCATGTTGTAGCATGTATCAGCCCTTCATTCTTTCATGTGGCTGAATAATATTCCGTTGTATGAATACACCACAATTTCTTTACCCATCCTTCCACTGATGGGCCTTTTGGTTATTGCAAACAGTATTGCTGTAACATTCACGTGCGAATATTTGTCTGAGTACTTGTTTTCAATTCCTTTGGGTATGTACCCCCAAAAAAGGAGTACAATTGCTGGGTCATATGAAAATTCTATGTTTAACTTTTTGAGGAGCCTGTTCTTTTTTTTTTTTTAAATGGAGATGATGAAATTACTTTGTGGGGATGCTGGGAGCCTTAAGAGAGTGCATGTAATGTGTCTTGCACAGAGTACGATCCCCATAAACAGTGTATATAACGATCTTTTTTGTTCCTTAATTCAATAACCATTTATTGAGCCCAGGATCAGGAATTATGTGAGGTGTTGAATAGATATACAAATATATAAGATATAAAGTATCTATAAAACACACGTCTATATTTTTATAGACATATAAATATATCCCCAGGGTCCCTTTCAGCTCAGACTCACCGTGGTTCCATCCTTGCTTCTTGCCTAGTGTGTCCTTCACAAACAGAAGACAAAGGGCTCTCTCCCTCCCTCCTTTAACCCATTCCCAGGAGACTGCTGGCTTCATCGCTTCCCACCTGAATCAGTTCAGACCACCTATTTCAGATCTGTCGGCTCTTATAAATGTAGCCACACACCCGCAAAGTGAGATAAAATGGCAATGTGATTAGTGTGTGTGTGTGTGCGCGCGTGCGCGTGTGCGTGCAAATGCTTATGTGTCCCTGTCCCATTCCTTTTGTAAAGATTAATATATCAGAGTAAGCACTTACGAAAGCATAAAAAACAACCACCGGGTCTAATTCTCCAGACATTCAATAACCAAATGTCACCCACATGGTAAGCAATAAAATAAAAATATATGCTTAGCAGAAGCAATATAAATATGATGTATATTTTGAAGTTGGATAACAGAACAGTGTCATAAAAATAATACCCGGTGGCAAATTCAGGAAAGCAACCTTTTTCAAACGTAGCTTTCCTTTGGGCTGCCATTCCTAAAATATCACAGCATCTCGAGCAGTAAAGCAGAGGTTGGTTTAAATCTGACAGGAGCACCTAGTGTAATGAGGGCATGGAAATTCTTGCCAGCGTTCCAATGCCAAGGCAGCGCCTTATTCCCCCTCCAACCTCCCCACCCCACCCCCACTCCTGAGAACCTCGCCTCAGTCAGCTTCATCCCCTCTGCCTGTCACAGTAATCCCTTACTTGTTAAAAACTCCTTTCCAGACATTATTCCATTTGACCTTTACTACGCGCCTCCCAAGTCGAGAGGACAGACATCATTATTGCCATTTTATAGATGAGGAAGTGGAGGCCACAAAAGTCGTGTTCAATTTAGGGTTGCTCCTCCACCCCAGGGAGAAGACGTTTCTTTTCTGTCTTAGAAACCATCATTTCCTGCTCACACGTGCATACCAAAAAATTATTTTAAAGATTTTCACGCAAAACGGACCCATCTTGATGGTCCAGCACAAAACTAGGTTTCCAGTTACTATTTGTTAAGGGAATACAAATCAATTTTTGTAGCAGCCAAACAAAATATCATTAGAAAGGTAAATCTGGATATATTATGAAAGTATCAAAATATATCAAAAATAGATGCTGTTCATGTCTTAAAACAAACACTTTTGCAACTCTTAGGTAACGAAAATCTAAGCAGAAAATGGAGGTCCAAACGTTTGAGTGATTTGTCCATGGCCTCAAAACGAGAGCACTAGAATTGGAATGCGTATTATTGATGTTGAGAAGAGAGCTACCAGCCGTGTGTCTTTAGGCAAGTCGCTTAACTCCCTGAGTTTTAATTTCCCCATGATGGAACAAGTAGAACTCGATGATCTCTAAGCTGCTCTCTAGCTCTGAAATTCTATAATTTTATCTCTAGAGCAAAGTATTCAAAGCCACTCAAGGAAAGCCCCATATTGCTCACAGAGGGGTCGGTAAAAGGATCCCTGATGAAACCCCAACCACTAATACATTGATGTACCAGGGGGAAGCGTGTCTTGGGAGCAAGAAGACTTGGGCCCTGGCCCTAGACCAGCCTCTAACTCACTGTGTAACCTTCAGTTTCCCCTCCGTTATGTGAGGAATTTGGACTAGATGAGGATGGGAAATAAATTTCAATTCGAGTGCACTCTGACCGATAGATGGTGATTGCCTGGAGTGAGGTGTTGAGAAAAAAATAGGATTCTACAACCAACTCAAGAGGGAAGAGGCCAGGATTGATTAGTGATGTCTGCCACAGTTGAGGGCTAAGGCACCTACAGGACCTTTGCGATCCCTGGAGTAGATGCTCTCACAGAAGATGTTCTCTTCCAACTTGACACGAACCCTCTGTGTGAGTAGCACACAGAAAACTGGGGAGTCAGAGTCACTGATGCTCAAGAAGCAGAATATGGCTTGTTCAACTGTTTTTATGTTATCTATGGCTTGGGTTTGAATAATCTGTCCCCTGATACCACTGTATTTCAGAAATTGCTACCTAAGGCAAATTCTCCACTTTTAAACTCATTTCCTGAGTCGGTCTTTTTAAACCTCACATTAAATATTGATCTGCCCTGGAGAGATCTAATTTATTTAGTAGAGACAGGTTTGACTCCACCAGAACTGTCAAACCCAGAAATGGGGCCATGGACCTCCTGGAGCAATAACCACCCAGGACGGTGACAGACAAGCCAAGGACACCAGAAGCAGCTTTCTCCCTCTCTCTGAGTCTCAGAGACAGGGCCTGCCTTTCTGGTTTCCCTCTCACCTCAGACTGATTGTCAGAGCATCTTTGAGAACCATTCCTATGAAGATGAATGTCTGAAAATCAAGGTGTTCACTCTATGCTAGCCAGATGCCCCTCCTTGTGCCTCAAACCTGCTGGCACACAAGGGTGAACCGTAGAAACCTCTTCTGCTTGCTCCCACATGCTCTGTTGCTGAGGCTATCGCTCCCAAGCTCTGACCCTCAGATTCTGCAACTCTCTCTCAAGTCCTGATTCTGTCTCAGGACGGTGATATTTCTACTTGGACCTAATTTTAAACCTTAGCCCCAATGAACTTTGGCTTGACTGCTTTTTTTCTGAATGACAACACACTGGCTGTCTCCTAAAGGAGCCCACACTTTCACCTATCAGTGTGACTTCAGTGGTGGAAATTGGGGAGAGAGAGACTCAACCTGTCACAGCTGAGGACAGGAACCATCTCCCACACAGGCAGCCCCACTCACCAGGGTAGATCAAGATTCAGGCTCCTACCCGGCCTCTCCCTGGGAGCTGGCATCCTCCACCTTCTACACTCAGAAGCACTTGTTTCCATCACTTGCACTCTGTTGATTCAGCATAATTTCTCTCCATAATTTACACTTCCGAGCACAAATGCCAACCTTCCCTTCTGGGTTTCTGTCAACATCTATTTGGGGCCCCTCAAACAAGAACCCCTATAGCAGGCAACGCAGCCTACCTGTGGATTTGGGAACCGAATTATAATTAAAATCTCAGCCAGTTTTTCTGCAGTATCTGCATTTCCTCCATTAATTCACCCAACGATCCCACCAGGTAAGTAGCGTCATCATCTCATGGAGAGAGATGGGGAAACTGAGGTTTTGAGGCTGTAGCCACTGGTCACTTACGGCTAATTGAAATTAAATTTAATTTAAAATACAGTTTCTAAATCTCTCTAGCTACGTTTCGAGTGCTCAACAGCTACACGTGGCTAGTATGACAATACTGACAGCTCAGAATTATAGAACATTTTCATCATCCCAGTAAGTTCTCTTGGACAGCACCACGAGGGGTAAGGTAACATCCCTCTGCCATATGAAAAATGAGAACAGAGTTGGTGTCTAAGCAGGTCGGTTTGCCTGCAGAGCCTGAATGCCTATCCACTACCTTCTCCTGCTGTCGAAAGGAATTCAAAGGAAAAGGTGAGATGAGCAAGAGGTCAACCCAGAGTTCTCACCAGACAAGACATCTGAAAATCGGAAGACCTCGTAACTGCCTCTTCGTCACATGACAGCTGTCAACAGCATCTTGAGCAACATGGTCCTGATGCTGCTCTTACCCCATCAGAGACGTCTTCTGAGCTGAGAGGGCTGAGAGAGAGGTGTGGGGCTTGGTCTTCCTCTAGCAGTTCCATCTCCCGTGCCCCCAGAGAGGGGAGTCAAGCACACAGTTGAGCACCAAAGAATGTCTTACACATGCTGCCACACCCCAAAGACTTCTTGAAGATGATGGAGATTGATCAAGGTCATCGATCTCAACATTTTGTTTCTTACGTACAGTTTTGATTCAATATGCATTTATGATATACCTGTTATGTGCCAGTCTCTGATTTAGGCACTTTTTACATAAATGACTCAAATAAACTCTGGAGTCCATGTGGCTCCAGAATGACCATAAACTAAAATCAATTTTAAATAATTCATCTTGATGTGTAGCTCTCAGTATTAAAGGGGATTCAAATTATGTCACAAGATCATTTCTTTATTTTTCACTGTGTATTTGAACGTATACTTTATTTTTTAAAGTTTCATTGAAATATAATTCACATGCCATCCAATTTATCTATTTAAAGTACACAATAATTTTACAACACTTCTGTCACTTCAAAAAAAACTTCATACCCATTAGCAGTCACTCCTACTCCTCCAAGCCCACAGCCCCAGGCCCTAGCTGATCTGTTTTCTGTCTCTATAGGTGTGCCTATTTTGGACATTGTATATAAATGATATCATATACTCTGTGCCTTTTGAGACTGGCTTCTCTTTCACTCAGCATAATATCATAATGTATTGCATAATGATTAGTATTGCATTCTTTTTTTTATTGCCAAATAAGATTCTATTGTATAAATATACCACATTTTATTTATCCTTTATCAGTTGAGGGACATTCGGGTTGTTCCTCTTTGGAGCTATTATGAATAATGCTATGAACATTCATGTAGAAGTTTTTTGTGGACATATGTTTTCAGTTCTCTTGGGTATACATCTAGGAGTGGAATTGCTGTGTCACATGGTAACTCTATGTTCGACATGTTGAGACACTGCCAAACCATTTTCCCAGGGAAAACAAGGAAAAATCGACACCTGGTGAAGGTCAGGAAAGATGCCCAAGGCTTGCTGCTCTCAGCACTTCAGGAATTACTAAATGGATTAGATCAGATCAGGAGGCAAATTCTGTGTAGAAAGAAGCCAGTTTCCAGACCCAACCCTTGCCTCCCACCCACACCACCAGCTCCGCCCAGCCACACCATCCCTGAGTGTCAGGTCGGTAGAAAAAATAAGACTGAAGTTGCAACCGCTGAAGTTTGTTGCTCCCAGTATCAGGCACCATGTATTAAAGCTTTCCTCCACCTCTGCCATCTTGTCGCTCACCCAAGCGTCCCAGCTCACAGCAAATACAGGACTTGGGGGCCTGGGGAGGGCTCCCTTGACTGACGTAGGTTGTTTTAAGATAGAGCCGTGTGTCTAAGATCTCAGCATCACTCTGACTGCTGGGAGGGCTCAGAGCAAGCAGAGCATGGCAGCTTGAAGAAAACTTTTGAAAACTATTGCTATTGGCAGGGAAAAACCCATCTGTTATTTTGTCTTCTATTTGTTTTAGAATTTCAACAAAAGTGAGCAGTTGGGCTGCTCAACTTTATCGAGCAGTTGGAAGGAGAAGAGTTGGAATGAAAATTCCATCTTCCAAACATGCAAAAAGTTGTCTCTTCTTGGCACCATTCACAGACCCTAAGCTCTCTAATCGACCATGGAGTCCTCTGTCCTCCAGGATGAGGGTCTCAACTATGAGATGTGGCCCAATCAGAAATCCCAACTGTCTACACACAGATCTCTAAAGTGGCTCAGAAAATACCTAGCTCTCACATCTCCTTGCCAGTTTGAGGTGGTAGACAAGGACCTGAGAGTAGGGAGGAGACATGAAGTCAAGGATAAGTCCATCCTGCCACAGAATGGCTTACCAGCCACCTCTGGTTAAAAATAAAACCAGGTGCACCAACCTGGCAGAAAAGGCAACTACCATCCTTGTTTCCTGCCCTGACTTCCTGTGACTTGCCACACCATGGCGTCACCTGGGTCATCCGAAGGCGCTTTAGATTTAATGCAAGGTGACAAACCAACCCAGTTTGCCCAGGACCGAGAGGGTTCCTGGCATATTGTTTTCAATCAGAGACAGTCCCAGTTAAATTAGGACTAGTTGGTCACCCTAGGTAATGATGACTGGTACATGTGGATTACATCTCTAAGAGTGGCTGCCTGTTTTAAGGATCGAGGGGTTGCAAAGCCTCCCTGGCACCCTTTGGGTCATCTTGAGCCTCTGACTTCAAGGGTGAAGCTGGGCGTGGAGCACGTGAGGGTAGAGAACGTCGAAGGCAATGGATTTCCACCCATAGCACTGAAGTCATTTCACACCTCCACCCCACCCTTCCCCAATTCCCAGACCTAAATCCATGCTTCTTCCAGCAATGTGACAGCCTCTCACACTGCTCAAATCTGCCCAGTCCTGCTATCCACCAGCTCTCTTCTTCTTGGCCCTCGGTATAGTTAAGTAGAAAAGCTAAGACTGAGGTTGTGGTGACTTGGCTTGATTACTTCCCAACAGCCAACCTCATTAATAGAACCTTGATTTTATTCATCTCTTGAGTAATTGAGGTGCCCAGCCCCAGGGGCTGCATTGTGGCGATTTCTTTCCTCTTTGCTCATGATTGGTTTAGGATGGGCAAGCAAACCATGTCTGGCCAAGGAGATGTCAAAGAAAATTTGCCGGGGAGATTCTGGGAAAGGGTTTGGGTCTACCACTTCTTTTCTGCTTTGGAAGTCATCGAGTGATGGCATTATCGTGTGGCCTTGCAAGGAGCAGTGAGGGAAGGAGGAAAGAGGATCACAGAGACCCCAGCCCAGAGCCTTGCCATGTTGAGTTACTGAACGAACCATCTACTTCAGATATCTTGTTCAGAGGTCTAGACTCCTCAAAGAAGTCAGTGTAATGGGTATCCTGTGGCTTGCAGTTAAAAGCTCTCTTGATAGAGAAGAAGAAAGCTTGAAGCCCTGTAGCAGAGAAAACCATGAGAGAAGACCTAGACTCTCACCTTGTCTTCAGGTAGGACAACCTAGACACACGTGCATCTGAGCTCTCCAAGACAGCAAATTCACAAGCTTCCTGCCTCTTCCTCCAGCACTTCCTTATTGTCATCACTCCAGGATGACTCATCTCCTTGGATGTGGAGGGCCCTGGGGCCACCTCCATGGAATTTGCACCAAAGGGAGCCAGCCCATCACTCTAAATCTCTTTCTTTGGGGTGGGAGGGGATGGTGGCCAAGAGAGGGAACTCTGAAGTCTTACTATGCACTACTAAGCAAGCTACTTAACCTCTCTATGCCTCAGTTTCTTCATCTTTCACGGGGATGAAAATGCCTAGCTCACAAGGTTACTGTGAGGATAGTAAGGATGAAATATCAAGTGCATCTGACACTGCATCACAAGTCCCCAAGACTATCCTCAAATTTAATGAGTCACAGACTAAGAAAAGCTATTATATGCATGATTAATTTATCACAGCTAAAGGATGTAGCTTAATATTAGCAAGGTAAAAGGAGCACAGGGCAAGGTCTAAGGGAGACTAGGCACAAGCTTCCAGCTGTCCTCTCCAAGTGAAGTTATAGGGACAATGCTTAATTTTCCCAGTAATAATGTGTGGCAACACATATGAAGTACTGTCAACCAGGGAAGCCCACATGAGTCTTGGTGTCCAGGGTTTTTATTGGCGGTTTATCACTAGGCATAGAATGCCTCCACAGCTAACCTTAGTTCCTCAGTCTCCAGACCCTCCAGAGGTCAAACTGATACAGCCTGATCCAGGGTTCCTGCCATAAATCACATTATTAGCATAAACTATCTGGCATGGTCCAAGGCCCCAGGTAAGCTAAGACACTCTTATCAGGCAGCATATTGCAAGGGCTTAGAGGATATCTCTTAGAGTTGGTCAGGAGCCAGATCTTTCTTTGAAATATGCAAGGTTTGAACATCCCACACTTGCTGAGTCAACGATTTACTGCACAGACACATAAGAAGCACCCAATGTTATTTTTGTTTCTAATAGGGCTGAAATCTGCTCCCTGCTAGCCATCATTCCTTTGTCACTAGTACTGCCCTATAGGATTATGAGACTTCAGTCCAATCCTTTTTCCTAGTTGTTGTGGGGGACCGTTCTTTTTCATTCTTCTTTCACTGTAGAGGGACAGACCCCTACTCAAGTAGCATCTTGGCTTCTCCTTCTCCTCACTTACTTCTCTCCCAGGAAAGGGGAGTGACTTTCTCATTGGTGAATTTAGGAGAAATACCAACTCTCGCACAGCTCACTCCTTCCTCTCCCTTGAGCTGTCCCTCTGTAGAGAGGTCACACTATCTGGTTTACTGAAGCAGTCCTATTACATGCTGAACCTGCAGTAGACCCAAATCCTTTTCCATATGAATTAGCATTAGATCCAGTCCCCTCTGCACAGGACAGTAAATTTTTTAAACCTCTTCTTAGAGTTGGCCAGGCAAATTCTCTTTCTCAGATACATTTGTAAACACATAAAGGCATCTACAAAATTTAAGGGTATAAGAATCTCCCCCATGAAACAATCCTTTCTCCCAGAGCTCGCCTCACCAGTTTCAGTATGCTCATATATTATCCATTCAAGCAGTATTTCGTAGATATTCATAAGGTTTCCAAAATACTGCATAGTGGTGAAGAGCGCAGCCTCTGAAGTAAGACTTTCTTAGGTTCAAATCTCAACTCTATCATTTATCAGCTGTGTGACCTTGGACGAGTTGCTTAGCCTCTCTGAGCTTTAGTTTCTTCAGAATCCTACAATGAAGGTTATAATAGTACCTATCTTCAGAGGGCCAAGCCTGGTGCCTAGACTATATCATATTCTCGATAACTATAAGCCAGTAGCAATAGTAGTAGTAGTTGTAGTAGTTGTAGTAGTAGCAGCAATAGTAGTAGTAGTAGTAATAGTAGTAGTAGTTGTAGTAGTGGTAGTAGTAGCAGCAATAGTAGTAGTAGTAGTAGCAGCAGTAAGCAGCAGCAGCAGCAGCAATATTACCAGTATTAACATTATTAATATCACTGCAGCTAAACCTTCTAAAGTAGAAAGGGCCTAAAGTTAGAATAGGGATGCAGCCTTTCAGGGAAGATGGCTGATGGATGGATATTGCAATTAACAATGGGTCATAGGGTCCATTTATGAAGTTCACCTTGGGGACTGAGATGTTCGAATCCTGTTTGGAAAGATTCTATGAAAGGACAAGGAGGGAGGATGGGGCTGAACTAGAATATCAGAGGGGATGGCACCGGCCGTAAGACTCAAGCTAGGAGGACAGAGGCCCGACTCTTCCAGGTGCCTGGTTTCTGTGTTTAAGGGAGAATCCCTGCTTCATGGCAGTGTTTGGGGGGACCAGAGAGAGAATATGTGACTCGATGAAACAGAATGCTCATTGGAGATAAAAAGCACAGGGACAGCTAAGGAATCACCTGAGCGACAATCTAACCCTCCAGAAGAACAGGTCTGTAAATCAATGAATGAGGTTCCAAAGGGACAGCAGGATAGTGAATGAGCACAGGTGACCTGGACTTGAACCAAAGTCCTGACACTTTCTAGCAGACCCTGAGTAAAGGATTGACCCTCCCGAGATCAGCTTCTCCCTGTGCTCCATGGGGAAACCATGCTTGCTTCCAACGGTGCCTGTGGAATAAGAAGGATGGTGTGTGTACATTGCCTGAGAAATGGGCACCATAACAATTTCTGCTCCATGGGTCAAATGCGAAAATCAGTTTCACTGTTTAAGGCCCCATCTTATAGGTGTTGCATCATCAGTGCACTAGCTCATCTGACTCCACCCACTGGAGCCCTAATAAGCTGTTGATCGGGTTGGCGAGACTGCAGACTAAATGGAGAGGAACTAGAGGTGGGCAAAGACAGCAAAGTGAGATATTACAATCTGACAGTGAAAGCAGACATAAAAGTCAACGAGGCGAGGGTAAGAACAGCGAAAGTAAAGTAACCTGAGGTCATTTAGTGCATGGGCAAACGATCGACCCCTCTCAGTAGACCATGCATTAACTAAGAATCATGAGAGCTTTGAGTCATTAAAAGAAAGGTAAATCTGTTCAACACAATCAGTTTAAGAAGATTCAAAAAAAACATGTTATACATTTGAGCAATATTACCATTACAAACAGGAAAACAGTTAAATGTGAACGTTACAGACGTCTGAAAGACTTAGTTTTGGGGCACCTCCTTCTTTGATGATGCTGGATAAATGGAGCTTCAATGAAAGAACATACTGGGGTCTTTTCACCTCTCAGCAAGATGTTATTTAGGTAGAAGGAAAGCAATGGAAATGGGGGGAAGGGAGCAAATGGACAGGGACTCAGGGTTTGTCCTTCCATTTAAAAAAAAAATCTCCTTGGCTGCTCGGCTAGAAACTTGGCTTCTGCTTGAAGAGGCCTCAGTTTGCCTGGATCTTCCTGGCGAAGCTCAGCGCCTCGTGGCTCCTGCCCAGCAGCATGCACTCCAGCCGCTTGCACTGCTCCCGGAGCTGCTTCTCACGGGGCAGCAGGAAGGTGAGGACCTTATTCCGCACGATGCCTCGGTCCTCTTCCTCCCTCAGCCGCTGCTTCACTCGGGCCGCCTGCTCCTCCTGCTGGGCCAGGGCCCCGTTCATCTCACAGAAGGCATCTTCCAGGTAATGGATGGCCGTCAACGCTTCCTTCTTAAAGTCCTCCAGCTCCCTCTGCACCATCGCCACCTTCTGCTGCAGGATCTCCAAGTCAGCTGGCGGCAGGAGGCAAGAGGACCATGACGGGGGGAGGGAAAAGTCTCCAGACTGGAGACCACTCTCCACCATCTTCTTCCCCTGCAACGTATTCACCTTCATGAGAATGGACCCAGCCTGATAGAGTGGTTCCATGGTCTTCCTTCTCGTCTGGACAAACAGAGGGAGCTAAGAGACCAACCACGTCAGTGAGTTTTTGTTTTGTTTTATTTTGTTTTGTTTGCTAGAGACACAATCATTTGGATTGGAGAAACCCACAAATTGTGACATCAGGGCCCCTTCAGCCAACCAGGAGGAAAGCCACAATCCACTCATTTGCATATTGTAGTCTCCTTGGTCGGTTATCCAGGGCTTGGTCTGCTCATCTACCCGAGAAGAATAGTCATCCCTCCTGAGATGTGGCTTCTGATTGACTCATCATTCTTCCTGAGCCAGAGCTCAATCTCTCCTTTAACCTGAGGGACAAACCGAGGCTCAGAGCAGGGAAGTAAACCAGCTACAGTCAGGCAGGCCAGGCCAGGCTAGGCTCACTGGCTGCCAAGTCTGGGTGGTCTCCCACACTGGCGAGTCAGGCAGGCCAGGCCAGGCTAACTGGCTGCCAAGTCTGGGTGGTCTCCCACACTGGCAAGGGGCCTGTGGAGGAGGGTCTCAGAATGATCTCCGGGCTTCAGTAACTCATCAGTGAAACAAAGACATTGTACGAGATAATACAGAATCCCACTTCTCAATCTAAAATGCTATTTAAAAAAGTAATTTCTGATTCCAATTCCATATTCCTATAATGATACCAGAATTCTCGATAACTTTAGAAGCTGCGAGAAAGGCACTTAGGTTTTGATGTATGGTCCACAGCAGTGCTGACTCCAGATGTGCAGGGTAAAATCAAGTCATTAATTCATTCGTCCGCAAGTACTCGTTGAGCGCTCACTATGCACCAGGACCAGGAAACAAGTGTGAGCAAGAGTGCTTGGTCCCCTACTCCCTGCCCTGCATGTTGACAAAGATGAAAAAAAAAACATATAGAAGCGTGAATCTCTCACTTCTTACCTCATTGCTCTAAGAAAATGTTTCTAGCTAACCTGTGTTTGGTTTTATCAAATACAAATCTCTATCTTGCAAACCTCAATCTCCTGCCCAGATTTCTCTCCTAGACTCCAAATGTAAACGTATAGTGTGCCTCAAATTCAATCCACCAAAAGCTAAACTGGTTATCATTTCATCGAACTGCACCCATGCCAGTACCGCGTGGGTACTAGTGGGATACCCTAGACCCCTCCACACCCAAGTGGCTCTGAGTCCTGTCGACACCACCATCTCTGGCACTCTAGCATCAAACCACCTGGGTAGGGGTCTCGACTCCACCTCCTACAAGCTGTGTCTCCTGAACAAACTACTTCACCTCCTTGAGCCTCAGTTTTCCTATCTATAAAGTCAGGACATTAATTCGGCAGTATGCAGGAGGCGTGCAGCTCTCTGGAAGGAAAAAATAAAAGCAGCTCTGATTTATAGTTGTTACCGATTTCCATGGTGTAAATACTCCCACTGTGGCTGATTTCACGCTACCGACAGGATACCTCTGGGAACAGATGCACACAATCCACCTTCATGAACCTGTGCAAGCCGACTCCATAACCACAGGGCCTCTGACGAGGGCAGCTGTCTTCTCCAAGATGCAGATTTGACCTACTCCGAGTGCCTTGCAGTGAGCAGCAGACAGGGCATTTTGCAGGGAAGTTCATGGCTAAACTAAAGTGGGATTTTGAATCTCAAGATAGGACAGCAACCCCAAATATTAACACGGAATGTTTGGTAGAAAGAGCCCTGTTCTAGGAGTCAGGAGATCTGGTGTCTGGAATTGCTGTGTGACCACAGGTCAATCACCTCCCTTCTCTGAGCCTATTCCTTCTGTTGTGATGTGAGAAGGCAGAAGACAGCTCCTCTGAGGTCTCTGATGTTCTAAGATCCACACACTCCTTCCTTTTACCTCTCCTGAGGCACTTACCACCTTCTTCCTCTTTTTTGTGACCCAGGATCTGTCCTTCCAGGTCCCTGATGGCATAGTAAATTCCGTGAGGATAGAGACTGTGCATTTCTCACCCTATACACCCTCAAGTGTCCTGCCTGGTACCCTGTCCATAACGGCACTCAGAAAACGAGATGAAGTAGACGTTACCTTGATAGGTGGCAATCAGATCCAGCGGCTCCCCGGCTTTCCCTCTGACATGATGACACCTACTGGTCTGAACAGAAAGAGCACCCTCTTTATTCCGCTACCTAAGATCCAGATGGGAACAGGGAAGATGACATAAACGGCCTGTGGTCTGCTGATGCATTAATTAGGGGTGTGTGTGCAGGTGCAGCTTATAGTAGGTTCTCAGTAAATACTTCTTGAATCAGCAGAAGAAAAAATGTGTCTGTTTCCTCGTTCCTGTCATTCTTCATTTTCCCGTTTGTGCCCCTCTGCCTCTTCGTCTCTGGCTCCCAGGGGAATGATGAAAGCCATAACTAGAGCTATGAAAGAAAAGTAGTGAAAGTTAAGGAACAGCACTTTCTCAATTTCCCTGCTGCTTCTTACGGAGGTTTCAGTTTATTTCTCCTCAAAACTGGCCGGGGAGGACCTGTTTCCACCTCAGCCTCAGCAGAGGTTGAGAGCAAATGAGCGCTCTGTCAGCAGAGGACCACAGGCTCGGCGGCTCCCAAAACTTCGGAGTGTCTCCAGCAGGGGCAACTCACTGGGCACACGCTCTGAATGTCCCCCTAGAAGCTTCGTAGTCCAAGCCTGTGCCTTCCTCACAAAGCTCGTTCCATGTGTCCTAGGAAAGAAAGAAGGCAAATCTAAGTTTGCCCTTCAAGGTGTCAAGGGAAAAGAAATCTAACATCTTCTGGCAAGGCATCTCTGGGGCCCTGTCAGAGGGGTTTCTCTGTCCCTGTGTCTCAGAATAATGAGGAAACAATCAGGGGTATGAACCCCATAGAGTTACAGAACCCAGACCCCAAGAATCAGATTCAGCCTGAAGGGGGAGGGGCTCAGGAGTGGAAACTGAGTTTTTATGAGGTCCTCCATTGGGGACATTCCTGCCAGACCCTGTCCCCGTGGATTAGCACCCCTTCCCAGCTCCTTTCATGTGCTCCCTGCTCGTCTTTTTGTCTCTGCATATGAAATAAACCTGGGTCCTTTTTACGCTTAAGAAAAGGGACAGAACACAAAAGCTCCTCACATCCTGTTAGAGTCACAGTCAGGGTCCCATTTCCAACCCAAGCACTGGCTGTGGGGTTGAGTTCTCATAGTTGGCACAGAGTAATCATGGGGCCCTTTGGGGGCAGGGCTGGGCCTCCCCGAAGCACAGGTCTCCCAATGCAAGGCGACCAATTGTGGCTTCCACCAAAAAAAAAAAAAAAATTGCTATATTTGAAGAGAAAACACAGTGAAAAGACCTTCCTTAATCTCTAAAACTGAACTACTAATATCAGCTCTCAAGCAGTCTTCTAGGAGTCCTTAAAACTTGTCTCTCTCTCCCTAAAAAAATTATGAAAAAAAATCCTCAGAAACCAGAGCAATCTCTCACAATACCAAAGAGCCTGTGGTTGGATATTTCCAAAGCAGAGAGGGCAGTGGTTGGCCTTGCCCAGCATACTGTCTTCCCAGAATCCCTTGGGCCTGGGCCTGGACCTCCCGTGGTGGCTGCTGACCTGCGGGAGGATGCTACACAGCCATTGTCTCCCCAGATGTGCCTCTACCAGCAAGAGAAATCTTGACACACTGCATCTTGAAATCTAAGCCCATAGAGGGCCTCCTTCCAGCCTTCCACTCATCTATCCATTCAGCTGCATATTTAAGGACATTCACCAAGCATCTGCCAAGCATGTACACTGATCTGGGCAATAGGGATTCAAGGTAGCAAACAAGATAGAGAGAACTCCTGATCTCAAGCTGCTAGCATTTCAACAGAAGGAGAGCGACAACAAAGTGAAGTGATTAGCAAAGTAGGTGCTTTGGGCTGGTCTAAGTGCTCTGAAGGAAGTAAACAGAGCGAGGTGATGGAGAGCCTGTGGGGAGAGGGGCGCTCGGCGAAGGCCTTGGTGAGGTGAGGGCATTTGGGGTGAGGCAGGAAGTATGAAGATACCTGGGGGTAATGTTCAAATGGGAACAGTGAGTGGAGAGGCCTTAAGGCAGGAGCAGGCCCAGGTGGCCGGAAGGTAGGGGAGGTACAGGGCCACAGCCGCCTGGGAGATCCCCAGTGTATGCCCAGTGCAGTGTGAGGGCAGCCAAGGGCCACTCTAGCTGTGTATGACTTCCACCTCTGTGGCTTATATTCCAGTCTGGGGAATGGGGACAAGGCTCTGACGGGGGTGGTAACCAGGATCAAGAACCACACTCGGTGCTGTTTACCGTGATTAATTAACCCAGAGCCAGGGCCCCAAGGCTTGGTGCTAAAAATACCTGCTTCCTTCTATGATGCTACAGCTGCCACCCAGCAACTTTTACCCGTCGCCATTTATCATAATTTGACACTGAGAGGGAGTGTCCACAGGGCTGTGTGTCTGCAAGAATCGGACTCATCCACAGCCCATGAGCCGGCTGCTCCGTGGAAACCATTCATGGTGTTTTCCTACCTGAACTCTTCTTCCATCCCTGAGCCCTGCCTTGGCCACCACCTGCCTGCCGGGTTCACCGCCCTTCCTGGAACCCAAGTGGACCCGCCTCCGGGGTGGGAGCCAAAGCATTCTCGAGAGCAGTAGCGCATCATCGGATGCCATGTTTTACACTACTGCAACCCTGCAGCTCGGCTTAGAGCCATCTATCAGAGGCCCTGCCAGCCCAGGGTGGCACTTTAATTAAAATATGTAAAACATCCTGGTGGGAGTGGATGTGAAGACACAGGAGCAGTACTTGGAGATGCAGTGGTGCTGGCGGCCCCGCCAGTGGGCTGGCCCTTCTCCAGCCCCGCAGACCCAGGACTGCTCCAGGAGGGTCCTCCAAAGCAGGCTGGGCAAGGTGATGTCTGCCCTGCACCATCCACCTGCTCCACTGAGCATGCAACTTAGCTGGGGCAGAACATCTGCACAAAAGAGAGCCTCACGGGGTCCACTGGCGAGCACGGTGACCCCGAGAGCAGGCCAGGAAGGGCCTGGCATCACCCCACTCTCGACACTCATTTTCTTAAATGATTTGTCATAAAGCCTGTACCTGGACACTTATATAAACTCTTTAGAAAAGCCATTTCCATTTCCAAGACTAATGAGCTTCCCGAAGTTCCTCTTCCTTCAGACTGCCTTCCATGTGGACCGGAAGCATGGTTCTCTCTGGTTAAGGCAGGGATGAGCCAACTTTGTCGCAGAAAGGCCAAATCAGAAAATATTATAGACCAAAATTTGTCATCTCAACATTTTCTTAAAATTAGAAAAGGCAATTGTTTTAAGCATCGTTTTTCCCCCCATCATTGAAGGGAATTCGTGATTTTAGTAAAAATGTCAGAACTCTGGAGTTCAGGCCTCTGACACATTTTTGGGGCAAGGACACAGATAGTAGGGAATATTGAGGGGTTTGGGGAGGCGGATTGGACCCTGAGCCCAACCTGAGACCAGGGACCAGAAAGAGCTCCTTCGGAAGCTCGCGTTTGGGGGAAGCAAGGGCCCGGGGCACGGTCTGGAGGCCGGTCTCGCTGCAGGGAGAATAGACAGGGTGATGGGTAGCAAGTGTTGCGTGGGAAGCTGATTCTTCTTCCCACTTGAATCCCTCTCCAGAAGAGCAGGGCAGGAGGGCACCCGCCGGCTTTAAAACCCCCTTCAAGGCAAGCTGCTACTCCCTCCAGCCCTCACCCCTCTAACCAGGAACAGAGCCAGAGCCACTGCCTACATGTCGAGGTGTCAAGCTGAATTACGTGCGCTTAAAAACCAAATCTCCTCCTTCCTGGGTTACTTAACTGTCTGCCTGGTGAGGCTAGGGGATTACTGGTGACAGACACCAGGGCCTGCCTGGCTGGAGGCTCTAGACAGAGAAGCTTTGATCACCTGGAAAACTCCAGACACCAGGACTCCTAATGATGAGTAATGAGCTCAAACCATTGGAAAGTTACCCGGTGCCATGCGGTGGGGACATACACAGCTTCCCGTGGAAGCCTAGGCCAGGGAGACAGGGTGCAGTCATCTAGTGCCCTAGGGAAGGGTGTGACCCCCCTCTCACCCCGACCCAGGGTCCTGCTGCTCACCGATGAGGCGGAGTAGTTTCTAGGCCCTGGGCGCTTGGCTGCTACAGGGTTGGTTTAAGATCTAGTGGCCAGTTTATCTCTCATTAAGAGTGCAGCCTCATTCATTCATTTATTTATTTGTTCAGTTATTCATTCATCCATTCATTCATTCATTCATTTATGTATTCAAAACACATTTATCAAATGACTGCGATGAGCCAGCATGGTGCTAGATGCTCAGGATACAAGACACCTAAGATGGAGTTTCTGTCTTAAAAGAACTCAGAATCTACCGTGGTGACAGCCTAGCAAGTCCAACAGCACAGGTTCTGTGCTAAGGGGACTGACTGGGGTGGCTGCTGAGCTGAAGACCACCCAGAGCAGGGGACTCTAAGTCAGACTGTCCCTTCCCATGCTGGGGACAAGGAGCAGGTTAGGGATGGAATCTGAAGACCCCAGGCCACTCTAGGCTTGAGGTTCAATTTGCTCCTGTGAGAGTTCACGGTCTCAGCTCACATCCGCATCCATTTATCTGGGACTTCCTCTTGCTCTGAGGTTGGCTGGGAAGATGTCGACTCTGAGTCCCCTGTTTTGACTTTATGGAAACTGAAACCCAGTGATTGTTCATGGAAACTGAAGTCTATAATCATCTTAGGAGAGCATTAAAAGTCATGTTTAAGGTCTGGATTTCACCCTCCAGAGATTCTAATTCAGAAGGTCTTGGGAGGCTGGAGTTAGATAACTAATCCTCTTGATTTGCCCTGAACCAAGGGGGTTCCTGGGATGGGAGACTCAGTTTTAAAACCAGGACAGTCCCAGAAAATCTGGGACACATCGCTCTAGCTGGAGCAGGCACTGTTAGTCTCTGCCCAAGGACATTCCTTCTTTCCTTGGGTCACAGAATCCCATTTTGATCAGGCAGGCAGTAACATGCTTTGGGAAAGTGAGCCCTCACTCAGCCCCAGGTGGTGAACCTGGATGCATTCAGGATTTCCATTCCCCATTGCTATTGCTTTATTTAAGGTGGTCTTGTAAAGGGAAGACATATGGAAAGGTATTACATATGATATAAAAGAATGAGACAAACAGAGGGAGAAGGAGGGAGAAACAGACAGAGACAGAGAGACAGAGAGAGGTCTGCCTCTTTTTATGACTCGGATATAGTTGCACGAGAACATGATGGTTGGAACTGTGGCAGCTATTCTGCAATCATGAGGCAACAAACCTAAGAATGAAAATTCAAATGTGCTAAAGATGAATAATTAGATAAAAAGAGTCTCTATTTTATATAACATCACTGAGTCACTACACCAAAACTCAAACAATCTACCTCCAGTCTAACTGACATGTTATTAAATGCCTTTCTTGCTCAAACACTAGTCATCCGGTATTCTTTTAATTGCAGCCAAACACATCAGGACTGTTACAAAGGGTTTAGAAACTGGTATTTTTAACAAGAGCCCTCAAATCACGCTGAAGCTCTCTACCAATCTATCTAATCCAGTGGTTCTCAAAAGGTGGTCTTCAGTCCAGCAGCAATCAGCATCACCTGGGAACTTGCTGGAAATGCAAATTCTCAGGCCCCAACCAGTTCTTCTGAATCAGACATTCAGAGAAGTGGAGCACAGCAGTCTGTTTTAACAAGCCCTCCGGATGATTCTGACAAGTGTAAGAATCACTGAGCTAACCAGTACCTGAGATTCCCTGACTAATACCAGACCCCAAAACCTTCTGCATGAGGCTTAAACTTAACTCATGTCACACCTGCTTCCTTTTACCACTTGAAAAGTAGAGCAGTGTGTCCTCTCACCTTCCGTAATTCTTCTCCTTCCTCTCTAGTCCCTTTCCCCAGGTAATCTTGCATTAGTCCAATGCTTTGGCCTGCGTTATTGAACAGCTACGTGATGGTAGGGAGGGAGTTCTTTGTGGTCAGGACCGGTCAGGGCAGGAATGAACTTGGCAGGCCTGGCAGTTAAGGACGGAGAGTGGATGTCAATGCCCCTGACCTAGTACCTTCCCTGAACGCCCATTCATCGTACATCGAATTGCATGGCGGCGGCCTGGGAGAGAGGCACAGGGGAGTCCCAGGGGGGTCCCATCTTCTCTTCCTGGCCCAGGGAAGCAGGTCAGCTGGCCTTTTATGTTCCAGGTAGTCCCCTGCTTCTCAAGAGAACGCATCACTCAAAACCCCGGTGAGGTTCCAACAGACGGAAACTGAGCGATAGACTTCATGTTGTGACGGGGATCCATTCTCAGCTAAAAAAGGAATTATAAATGCCCGATTATACTTCCTCTTCAGAATACTTTTCCAGTGATTCACATCTGCTCCTGGATTTTGTTTTCGTTTTTTTCTTTACAACTAAGCACAGCGTCAAATGATTATTCAGTAAGCATCACATTATAAAATAAAAAACAATAATCCTTCTTGCCATGAATGTAGTGCTTTCCAATGCCCAGCCCAGGCGCTTTGTGGGCACTAACCCTTTGAAACTAAAGAGCCATCGGCCCAGGCATGTGAACAAGGCTTATCCTTGTTCCGATTGGATTAGGTATGAGTCTTATAGCAGTAGCAGCCTTTTGTCCACCTTCCACTCATATTTACTAAATAAGGCCAGAATGCCACAAAACATTTCAACACCTGCACCACTTCAATGATGTGGTCCAAGCTGGCAGCGCCGCCCACACTAGCCAACAGCCTCCCTAGGATGGCTGAGGGTCTAGAAACCAAATCCAGCATGCGTAAGGCATCCAGTGGTTTTTGAAGTGTATTATCAGAAAGTGAGGGTTGTGCCCGAGTCCTGCCTGGCCCCTTTTCTAGTCAGGGGGTCCCTGTGTATCTGGCTCCCACTCCCGCTGGTCTTGTGTTGGGCTCCTCTCTCACAGGCTCACCTTATATAATAAAGGGAATATAAATAAGGCCCTCCTTATTTTCAGGCTCCCAATATCTGTAGACAGGACCTAAGAAGAGTGGGCTCTGCTGGTTTTCAGGCCCACTCACACCCACAGGCAGACACACTTCCATCTCGTGAGTGCTCAGTGGCCTACACACTCCCTTAATTGATCTTACGATTAACATTTTTCTTGGCCATAATCATTTGGTCATTATGATAGCCCAGGCCTAGACACTAAATGGTCCCTCTTGATAAGACAATGACATGGGGTTGCTGTTGAAGTCATGAGAGATGGCATAACCAGTGAAACCAGAAAAGGCCAATAATTGGAAATCTTCAAGGCTACCTTACAGCCATCCTGTTAAGGGGAGACCATTTGGAAAGTGAGCCTGGAGAGCTAAGCGAAGAAGACCCAATGACTGCCACGTTTAAGGTTGTGCTTGCAGCCAAGTCGACAGAGCCAGGCAGGCTCTCGCCTCTCACACCCCAAATGTGGACTGACAGTCCTGTAGATGCCCACTTCACACAGCACCCCGTTTCTTTCTGGTTTCTATCCTGAAGCACCTCCCTGCCAGCCACAGAAACATGTTTTTGCCATAAGCCCAGTAGCTCCAAGCCACACTAAGCCCATCCAGGGGATAGAGTAGAAAGAATGGCTTACAGGCCTGGCTTTTAAAGGCTTCTTGGTCTAATTCAGGGCACTTGGGTTGGGTAGAGGGTAACACGATCTCATAGGTTGGGGATGATAGGTCAGCAGAGGTTGGCCAAAGCCCCGAAGGAAATTGCTCCTGAGATACAATGTTCTGGGCGCAATTAACAGGCTAGTGCATGGGAGAGGCATTGACTGCAAAAACCTGCTGGGCCTAGGTGCTTGTCGGAGCCAGGAGCAGGCAGCACGGGTGCCTGCACCTCCCCTGCACCTCCCCTGCACCCCCCACACACACCCTCAGAGTAACAAAGCCTTCAGGAATCAATCAGCTTTGGCAGGATGCACATCCTGTCTGAGCAGCTCCCTTTTCTCCCTCTGTTCTTGTGGGGGGAGGTCACAGTTCACATCAAATGTCATTAATCACCTTCCTGGGGGCTGGGGGCTTATTGGACAGTCCTATTAATCAGAAGCCTATCACACCCACAGCCTGGCTGAGTCGCCATTGTCCTGTTCCTCACCTATCATAGAAAGATTAGATTATCAGTGACAACTGAGACACCCTTTGAGTCACCGGGAAGCCAGAGAATGGGGTCGCCTTTATTTTTTTATTTATCCTCCTGATTCGAGGATGAGCTGTTTCTTGTCTTGTCACACTGCATCCTTTTCTTCAAAGAATCAGCTTTAAGAATCCAATTTGTCAAACTGGACAGTCATTGGCAAATCCATAAAAAAAAAAAAAAAAAAAAAAAAAAAACCTTAGCGACTTTATCAAAAAAGGTAAAATAAAGCAGAAGGTTTTAAATGGAGCCAGAAAGGATTAGAAAATAAGTTGTGTTTGACAACAATTAATCTCTGAAAAGCAGGGGCTTAAAAAAAAAAAAAAAAACCCTAGGCAGAGATGAATCCAAAAGGGATTCTGGCGACCCACACTGGAGTCCAGCCATGACCTGGGCATCCAACCCCTTTCAGGAGTGGGTCAAGTTGAGACCTGGTGCTGAAGAAGAATGTCTCGCGAGCTTTCTCGTAACTTTCTGCATCCCAGGAGCAACAGTGATCCTGACACAAAACAGAACAACCAGGGCATGGCAGCACAAAGCATACAGCTCCCCGCTTCTCTCGATTCTGTGACAGACTCAGTCACTCAACAACTGTGGAGCCCACCCATAGTGACTGCTGTATGGGGTCATAACAGAAAGGGGCGCTTTCCAGCCCTGTGGAAGTGTAGAGACCAGGTGAGCACATGAAACACCTAGATCATGTTAGATGGGACAGGGCTTTAGTGATGTGGATCTCAGGGGCTACAAACCCATATCCTTAGAAGGGCCAGGAAGAAATGAGAACCAGGAAAGATGGCAGAGTGTAAGCCTATGCAGAGGGCGCACAGGCCTGCCCACAGGGCAGCAAGGTCCATCCCCTGCTCACCGTTGCCCTGTGGGATGGGGAGTTCAAATCCACCAGATCCAGTTTTCCATGAGATCATGGAGACCTGGATTTTTATGTGAATAGTCCCTATTTTAAGTGTTGGCAATTTATTCAAATAACATTTTTTTTAAAAACTGTGCATAATGAACAAAACCTGTTAGTGGGTCCAATTTGACCCCCATGCTTGGGATTTGTGAAACTGATCTAATTACTAGCCTTGGTATAAATAAGGACTTTGAGGCCCAGAGAGGCTGGTAACTGCAGAGGTCATCTAGCTAGTTAGAGCAGAGTCAGTTTGAGAGCCTAGTTCTTCAGACTCCCGGCCCAGAGCTCTGTGCTCCAAACCTGAATATATGAACATGTATGTGACCAGTTAGCAGGTCAAGGGCAATAAAAGTGATTAGAATTAAGAGGAGGGCCTAGATCCACAACTTCACCTTGAAATCAAAGAAGGGATTGAATTAGACTGTGGCTGTATCTTTCATACTATATTCACATAATGTTTCTACCTGACAAACTAGCTCTGAGTGATTATCTGTGTGGGTGCTATAGAGGTCTGGGGCAGGAGGCCAGAGAGGGCTGTGAGCTCTGTGTGAGTATTTTATCCACTTGACTGCAGCAAATAACTGAGGCTAGGGAGCCAAACTACCCAGTTCAAATCCTGGTTCTGCCACTTACTAGCTGTGCAAACTTAGGAAAGTTGTTCAACTTCTCTGGGCCTCAGTTTCCCCATTTTAAAAATGGGAATGATAATAATATTTACCTCAGGAGACTGCTGTGAAGATTAAAAGTAGCTTGGACAGAGCCTGCCACATAGCAAGAGCTCAAAAAATAGTTGTTGTTGTTGTTGTTGTTGTTGTTATGATATGTAATTATATTTTGTTTCATCCCCAGTGGTGCCTGGTATTGAGACACAACATTATAAGATGTTGAGTCTGGAAGGAATCTTGGAAAGCACTGTAGTTTGATTGTCTAACCTTAGAGAAAAACTGAGGTACACAGATGGCAAAGCGTTTATTTTCTGCAGTGAGCACATGCAAAAACCTATGTATGCCTACCAGAGTGCTTCACTTCCGACCACTTCCACAGGCCTGTGCCAACCGTTTCGTTTTTCTATTGTGACCTCATTGGAAATAAGAAATGTTTCTATTATAAATGGGTTTAAAGCAAAGCCACAAGAGCCTTCAGGCTCCCAAATATTTCATCAGCGTCAGCATAGGCAACACCACACAATGTCTCCACTCCTGTGCTCATTACAGAAAGATTTGTGACACAACTAGGGGCCGTATTTGCCCACTGCAAGTTTGCGACCAGCTTCATTTTTAAAAAGAATTGTTCCCCAAGGCAGTGTGCGATCATTAGTGAGAGGCTGAGCCTCAAAGTAATTTCGGTGTTTTGGGAAAGATGCCGTAGTGTTATGGTCCAGCCGGTTGGTCGTTTGTGAAAATTGGACACTTGGATGTGTTAACTCTTGACAAAACTTGACAGATATCCTGTCTGCCTTTATTTGGTGATTAATTAAAGATTGCTGGAGGGGCCGGTGTGGCTTGGAAGGCCTGAATTTTGTGCTAGATAGATTTGGGGACAGATTTCGACTCCTTGCTTGGCTCCGAGGCCGTGGGTGAGTTTCTTAAATTTTCTGAATCTCCAGTTATTCATGTGTGAAAAGGAGGTGATAAAACCTCCTTTAAGAAACTTTGTGAGAATTAAACAGGAAATGTATGCGTTCAGAAGTTGTGAGCTCCAACCCACTGTGTTCCCTCTAGAAATGCAACCTCTGCTCAAGGGAAGATGAGGCGGGATTATTTCTTGACAGGCACTCACTGAGTGACTCAAAGGGAGACCCTTGTGAAGTGCGGGATGAATTAGCTCAGAGCCAAATTCAGGTTCATAGCAAAAGAGAGGAGAGGACAATGGACACATTCATGCTTAATGCTTCTGTTTGGGCTTCTGATCTAAAGGGCAGTTGCTGACATGTTTAAATAAAAGTGTATGCCCTCCCAGGGCTAATCCGGAACTTGATATTGGAGACCTGGTTGAGTTTCAGTTTAGGCATGCTATTTTCAATTTACTGACCCTTCTGCAACTTTCCAACATCCGGAAGCAATCTACAGAGGGAAAGGTGTGTGAGGTGCCTCCCTAGGCATCCAGTGTAGGGTGAGGCGCTGGCCCTTGGAGGACACCCCAGAGGACACATACCATGCAGCCCACTGAGACCTGGGACCTCTGACCCATTCTTCCCACTCTGGGGAAGAGCTCCCCTCTACTACAAAGGTGAATGACACCACTGCCAAGTGGGAATCAAGAGAGGAGTCAACTGGAGTCCAAAGCCTGAACTAAAGATAATCATGACAGCCAGTATTTGCTGAGCATTCACTGGAAGCTAAACATGATGCTTAACGTTTTACACCAGCATCTCATTCCATCCTCCCATCAGCCCCACGAAGTAGTAGATTATCATCATAGCTGAAAACACTGAGAAGTCAGGCCCGTTGTCCAAGGCCACATGGTTCCCCAGGGGCAGAGCCCTGAAGTGAAAGCTTGATGCCCGACTCTTAACTGTTGGCCGCAGGGCCTCCGCGATGCTATTCCAGGAAAATACTAGCAGCCACGTCTGCATCTCATCCCATCTTAAGGCAAAACCTACCTGTCTGCCTGACAAAGTCACTTCTTAAAAATTTTTTTAATTACAGTTGACATACAATATTATATTAGTTTCAGGTGTTCAGCATAGCGATTAGACATTTATATACCTTATGAAGTAATCATCCCAATAAGTTTAGAACCCATCTAACGCTACACATAGTTATTACAATATTATTGACTATATTTCCTATACAGTACTTTCCATCCCGGTAACTGTTTCTGTAAATGGCAATTTGTACATCTTAATCCCTTCCCCTTTCTATATTTCCTATACAGTACTTTACATCCCGGTAACTGTTTTTATAAATGGCAATTTGTACATCTTAATCCCTTCCCCTTTTTCACCTATCTCTCCAGCTCCCCTCCCATCTGGGGACCATCAATTTGTTCTCTGTATCTATGAGTTTGTTTCTGTTTTGTTTGTTCATTTATTTTGTTTTTTAGATTCCACATATAAGTGAAACCATATGGTATTTGTCCTTCTCTGTTTTATTTCACTTAGCATAATACCCTCTAGGTCCATGTTGTTGCAAATGGAAAGATTTCATTCTTTTTTGTGGCCAGATAATATTCCATTGTATATATGTACCGTATCTTGTTCATCTATTCGTCTATCGATGGAGGATAAGGTTGCTTCCATATCTTGGCTCTCGTAAATAATGCTGTGATGAACATAGGGGCACATATACCTTTTCAAATCAGTGTTTCAGATTTCTTCAGCTACTCAGAAATGGAATTGCTGGGTCATATGGCAGTTCTATTTGTCATTTTTTGAAGAACCTCCACACTGTTTTCTAGAGAGGCTGCATCAATTTACAGTCCCACCAACAGTGCACAAGGGCTCCCTTTTCTCCACATCCTCACCTACACTTGTTTGTTGATTTATCGATGATAGCCATTCTGACGAATGTGACAAAGTCACTCTTATAAGCAGAGGCCTCTGCATGCTCCCTGGGAGCACCACTCTGAGCTCTGGGATGCCAGAGGTCACCGGGGCCTGGGTTCTCACCCTGCAATTCTGACACACACATCCTAAAGTACGAATGTACTCTGGCCCACCTGGGGGAGGGATGGTGGGCTCTCTTTTCACCCCCATGGCCCCCCATGCACAGATCTACCCCCTGCTGGGCTATTGGAGCCAAGGAGAGATGAGTTTGCCTCCCACTCACTTCTGTGCTGTGTCCTTGGCTTCTGTGTCCTTACAAAGGCTCTTCCCTAATGTGTTATTTAGGCTTAGGGCCAAGAAGAGAGGAAAAGAAGAATAGCTGAGACCTAAAATAAATAGATGAGCGACCAGGAGAGAAACTTCAGTCTCACAGAACCAAATGAAGAATCTGTAAGCTTTCAGCCTCCTGAAATTGTGGTGCTTTCGCCAGCACACTTAATACAAGCTGACAGCCCACATTGTTCTGCCAAGACAAGGTAGCTGGATCCCAGAGATAGGGTGAAGGGAGCAGAGGGACCAGGCACCAGAGCTGAGGAGGGGGTGGGGGTGGGGGACAAATAAAGAGGGCTGGTAGGAGGTTACTCTTAATCGGGAGCCTGGCAGGAGACCCTGGGAACGGCAGCCCACTGACAGTGGAGACCAGGAGCTCCAGATGGCTTTTTGTCTCGATGCAATAAAAAATGTAATCTGACAGGCCCTGGGATGGGACTTGGGAAACAAAAGTCTGCAGGGCGGGGGAGCGGGAGTGGGAGTGGACCAGGTTAAAGGTATCAGAGTCTAAGAAAGACAAAAAGAAGCGACTGTCTCTTCAAGCAATTACGGGCTTTGCAAATGGTATTTAATTCCAGAGGTGCGTGCGCGAGCGACAAAGCCAGTTGTTTTCCGGTCTTGGCAAGTGGAGAGGAACTGGAAATGGACTGAACATTTGGCCTCCGAAAAAAGGTGCTAACTTTGCCAATTAACCACCGATGTGCGCTCTTTGTATCCACCGCTGCCCCCACCTCCAGTCATTAGAGGATGATATAAAGATACAGGGCTTCCCGGTACATTTTAATTGCTCAGAGACAGAAAAGTGATGAGCTCCGTCATACTGTGCAGACATCCTTTAGGAGACCAGCTGCCATATTAATGTGGCCTCTCAGAGAGGGGACACACCCCCACTTGCTTCACAGGGAACATACAGATGCCCAGGGAAACAGCGGCACCTCTGTGGCCTCCGATGGGGCTGTCGCTTTTTATTAAGTAATCTCTGCCTTTCAAATCACTGCATGTTTTCTTCCCAAAGGCCTTGGTTGCTGTGCAGGCCCAGCACACAGCAGGCTCCCAATAAATATTAAACAGTGGATGCTGGTGATGTCTCCAGATTTCATTGTAGAGAGCAACTTGTCGCCCAGGGAACTGACCCCGCTGTAGGGCTGGCTACAGCATGGTCACCAGGGCTGGACAACAGGAAATTTAAGGTGTGATGGTTTAAGAGTTCCAAGGCAGGAAAATGGGGCAAGAGGGTTAGTGGATAATAGCAGAGCTTGTTCGACGAAAATGACAACACTGGAAGATGCACAGCTCTGGTGAAGACGTGGGGAAATGGGAACTCTTGCATGGAGCGGGTAAAATAAAGGCTTTTTCTAAAACGACGTGTCAACATTGATCGAAATGTTAACATCTGCGCCCTTTGACCCAGCAATCCCTGAAATTGACCCTACAGCAATATGACAGGCGTATGCAAGGCGGCAGGCATGGGCGTTCTTGGCAACGAGGCTCAAAACAAAGAAGGAGAATCAATTTTAAATAGCCATCATTAGGGAAATTGATGGTACATCCATTCAATAAAATACTCCATAGTTGTTAAAAAATAATAAAAGGAGTCTACACCTATTGATATAGAAAAACCTTTAAGGCTTATTGTTAAGAGGGGAAAAAACTGGTTGAAAATCAATACGTAAGCATGATACAGGTATGTTTAAAAAAAATACCTAACTATGGGTACGTGGGCACATAAATATATGTACATAAATGCACAGACAGTGGTTACCTTTGGAGGATTCAGGTAAAAGAAATTGTTGGGAGGCTGTGAAGGAGCTCTTTAACACGCGACGCTTCAATTTTTCTACTGCAAATATCTGTGCATTACTCGCATAATTAAAAAATTAAAATACACATTTGACAAACATCAGTGTTTTTCAAGCATGTTTTAAAGTCTGTTCGAGGCCTGAGTTCCAGCAATGTCTCTCTTGGTTTATGACTCCATGTCTCTAAGCTTCGATTTCCTCCACCCTGGACTGGGGTTAGTGGCAAACGGTGCCTATCTCCTTAGGGATGTCGAAAGATTCAGATGAGATGTGCATAGAAGAGCTCAGTGCGACACACACTCAGCGCTCAGTAAACAGTGGTTAGTGTCATTATAGACCAGGTATCTCTCAGGAGTGCTGAAGGAAGAGCCCACGTTGCCCCGTGAGCAAACCTCAGAGGTCCCTGAGGTGCTGGAGACATTTGCAAACTCAGGAAACAAAGGGTCCACAGACTTCTTCTTTGCCTCACAGCCAAATAGGTCTGGGTGGCTTCTCCTTACTTCCCTGTCTTCTGAATTCAGGAGACACAACAAAAGTTGGAATTCTGGGCCCCTAGGCCAATGTTATATAAGGGTCCCCTTGCCCTTTGGCAAAGCTGAAGTACATAAATGCACAGGACACCTCTCTTTTCAAGGTGACAACCAGGATACCTCTCTTTTCAAGGCACCCCGACCTGGGCAACAGTTTTAATGGCAACATAGGTCTTTGGCCATCACGGGGCTTCACTATCACTTGGCATGACTTCCTGTACCCAAAAGAATACTGTGTTGGAAAAGCCACCTCCAGAACTATCAACTGAGCAGACGGAGGGGTGACTCTCATAGTTCGTGCTTATTAAATATATGTTGAAGAACTGAATGAAAAAATAGGGAGAAAGAACTAAGCTTTACCCCTAAGAAAGCATGGTGTGTCTCTGGCTCCCCTCACAGCGAGGCCCCTGAGAGTGAACTGGGAGAGATGTGCACTACAGCTCTTTAGATTTCTATTTTATTCTGAGAAACAAATAGAGCCCAGAATAGGCAACAGTTCTCCTGGAGATGCATAGCAAGTGAGTGGCCCAGGCAGAATATGGTTCCAAGTCTCCAAATCAGCATCGTCCAAGAGAAGTATAATGAGAACCACACATGTAATTTGAAAATATTTAGTAGCCATATTAAAAAAGAAAAAGAGATGGTGAACTTCCTTTTAATAGTATTTAGCTTAATATATCTAAAATATGATTTTAGTATATAATCTACATATGGTGAGCATAGTTAACAATACCATATTGTATATTTGGAAGTTGTTAAAAAAGTAAATATTAAAAGTTATCAATACAGAAAAAAATTATAATGTGTGGTGATGGATGTTAACTCAACTTATTGTGATCATTTTGCAATATATGCATACCTCAAATCATTATGTTGTACACCTAAATTTAAAAAAATTTTAAACTATTGAGATATCTACATTCTTCTTTTTCATACTAAGTTTTCAAAAACCCACTGTATATTTTCCCTTATAGCATATCTCACCTAGGACTGACTAAGTACTTTTCAAGGGCTCAATAGCTAATGGCTAGAGGCTACTTTATTGGTCAGTGCAGCTCTAGACTTCTGGCTCGTTCAACTTCCTTTAAGAGTCCTAACGTGTGTGTGACCAGGTGGCCATCTCCTAAATGCTATTCCATTTTGCATTGCTGTCTCAAGCTTGCATTGTTTACTTTGCTTGGAATGAACAAGTAGTGGTCCAGACGCAGGGTAAGCTGCAAACACAGAGGCGTCCTTCCCCTGGCAAAGCTCCTAATGTGTGTGTGTTGGAGCAGGGTGAGTGCGTGTTAACCGGGGAGCTCAGAAAAGAAATCCGTGATTTAGACGGATAAAAGGTGCATTTGTGAAAGTGCAGCCAGCAGCAGCAGGCAAGACCGAACAATGGGCGTGGCCGCAGCTTTAGAAATTGATGCAAATGAGCCACAAAGAGCTGCAGCCACAGCACAGGAGAGAGAGAACCCAGGGAAGGAGCAGAGAAACAACTCAGGGAGTTTGAGGCTTCATGAGCCCTAAAGGCTTAGCCAGCTCGCTGGGCAAAAGCAACTTCCAAGAGCCAGCAAGAGCTCTCTTCCTTAAATCAGAGGACCCAGCCCTGTGAGTTCTGTGAGCTTTGCCAGGAAAGAACAACTCTGTGTCTGCAACTTACCCTGTGTCTGGGCCACTATTCCAAGCAAAGTAAACAAAGCAAGCTTGAGACAGCAATGCAAAATGGAACAGCACTTAGGAGATGGCCACCTGGTCAAGATTTGGTCGCAGGGAGCCTGTGTACAAGTCCCTGCCCTACCACTTACTAGCATGTGACTTAGGGATAGTTATTCTCTGAGCCTCCCTTTCCACAGCTATAGACTGAGGAGGCTGATTGTGACAAGCCTATTGCCGCCCTCTCAGGGCCGCTGGGAGCATAGCGGGAAATGATGCATGTCAAGCCCTCTGCAATGTGCCTGGCACACAGGAAGTCCTTCCTTAATGGCTGCTACATGCAGGCAATTGGCAATTTCCTGCATTATGTCACTTGACCTTGGAGCTGTAGATAGCCTTTGCAGCCATCTGGCTGAGAAACAGGAATAAGGGAGCCCAATGACTTGCCCAAGTTCCCACAGCTAAATCCTGGCTCTTCCCATGACATTTCTGTTTCATGTGTAAGGTGGGATTGTTTTTGCTTTATCTTTAGTTTTTTGCTCTTTATTGTTGCTGTTGGTTTGTTTTGGCTTCTAACCAAGAGGTTAGAAGGGCAGAGCTTTAAGAAGCTAATATTTCCCCATTACTTCTGTTGGTCAAGGTCATCCTCGGAAAGACTCAGACTGCAGAGGGAAGCCTGAGGGGACCCAGGATGCTTGCTGAGCAGCTCAAAAGACTGCACACAGAGCACAGGGTGGGGAGGTCAGGTGTGTAGAGTGAGGTCTCACTTGATGAAAAGGCGGGGAAAGACAGTGTGGTAGGGATGTTTGCAAGACGCTGGGCTGGGCTGGGCCCAGCGGCCCCCAGTCGAGAAAGCTTTGCAGGCTGCTGCTAGTCGGGAGGACTCTGTGTGAGAGTCCAGAAGCCCTGCCTCTTCCTATCACCCTGTCCAGCAGAGGGCAAGGTTCCCATTTCCAGGGGCAGAGAGCAGGCTGGCATAGGAAGTAAAGCCGCTACAGCAGACGTTGTGGGACCAGGACGTTGTGTTATCTTACCTCTTACTCTGTGTCCTGGAAGCGACCTTGGAAATCCTTTCATCCAGACACTTCACGTTGCAGGAGACAAAACCAAGACAGAAAGAGGAAAAGAAATATGCTCAAAGTCATACAACTGGAGAGTGGCTGAGCCAAGTTTCACACAACTGATTAAAGAAGGTTGTGGGGAAGGCACAGGAGGAAAGAGGCCAGCACACGGGGGAGGGAAGAAGGGACTGAGAAAGAATGGTTCTGCAGGGGAAGGGGCTGCAAGGGCTGCTCATGCCATCTGCACAAAAAACGGGGCCCAAGCCTTTGTCCGGCTCATTCAGAAAAGCAACGTTGTCACCAAGATGAATGACCAACTAGAGAGGATTATGGAGCCAGCTTGACACAGGGGAGACCTCACTGGAGGCCAGATCACAGGGGGCAGACTCCAAAGGTCCATCTTCAGTGAAAACAATCTGATGATTACTACTTATATAGCAGTTAACTTTGGGGAAATGACAGTATAAAGTATTACTACCACTCCCTTCCTTTACAGGAGGACTTAGAGCCTCAAGTCAGCCGGGGAGGATGGACTAACAAAGACCAAATAAGACTGCAGCTGGTGGGACTTATATTGGAAGAGAATAAGACAGTCTCAGATGTCACACTGAGAAGCCCAGAGGACACGAAGAATCAGCAATTTGTTTTCCAGGGCTTGAAGGACAGGGTAGACAATGGTCTTTGGAGAAAGTCTGAAGGCTCCAGACCATGAGATAGATCTGAGGGCTTCTTAGGGTTTTTCTTAACCTGAAGAGTGTTTGTTGAATGGCTGAATGATTCAGTTACTAAAAGACCATTAGTGATCCATTCTTCCCACCCAAGCTTCACAGAACCAAGGCCATGGCCTGCCACTGCCTGGCAGATCCTTTCCATTTTGGAGCTTTTCTGGGAACAGGGGGCCGTGGAGCGAGGTGGAGAGCGGGATTCCACAACCTCTTCCCAACTCTGATGCCCTCCTCTGCATCTGAAGGGTAAGGGGGTAATGGTTCTGAGCAACCCTCACACCCGTACAGTGAGAGGATTAATTAATGTGGCTAACATGCTCAGAGATCCCTAAACGAGAGTGTTAGCTAAGGGCCAACATTATTAGAGTGATGATGGCTATTAGTATTACGCTATTGTTATTATGTTTGCTCTCTCAACCCTTAAATCACACTCCATCTCGTGATCGCTTGCATTTTATGTAATTATAGCTTATATAGGTAACAAATGGATATTCTGCAAGCCTGGGAGACAGCCTTCTGCATACATTAATTTGCTTGATTAGTTTTCTGTTTGGTATTCTTTGTTCCCCCCACACCCCCCTTTTCTGCCCAGCTTCAATAGAAAATTAATGAGTTTTAACACCTTGCAAAAATGGGTTGTGCCATGGGAATACCTCAAGTGTACTTTGGGTTTTAAATCGACATGTTCAGAGGCTTCCTAAAGGTTATGCAAAGGTTAACAAACAATTAATATGTTGAATCAGTGTGCTAAATCTGTTTACCCAATCTTCGCAGTCTAAAGGCCATTAGCCATCAGCCTCCACATTTTAGATTGATCTCTCTCTTTCCCGACCCACTCGAGCTCTGTCCCCTGGATAATTTGGGTGAAAAAAGAGAAAGAAAAAATTCTGAATTGAGAGCACTGATATCTCTGGAAAGTTGGGGCTTTGTTGCTTCTTAAGGTCCTAAGCTTTGGGAGTCCTAAGAGAGTTGATGAAGCGATTTGCAAATTTTAAGAAGATAATGCAAGATGAGAGGCATTTCTGCCTCTTAAACAAAGAGCGAACTGTGAGTCGGGCTTATAAATGGATGCCATATTGGGTTTGTGTGGCGCTTCCTCCCTTGTTTACAAGGAGAAGTGGTGGAGGAGAGGTGTGAGGTACCTCCCACTTTGGGGACTAACAGGAAAGAGGCCTCCAGCCACTCTCTCCTCTAAGGAGAAAACATGGCAGAGTAGGTGGAGCCCAGAATGTTCCTTTCCTTAGGAGACAAGAGAAAGAGGGTGAGGCATAGCCAAATGTCATCCAGGCGGTGCCCCCGGGAGTCTCCTAACTGTACGAAGAAACTCATTGGTCCCCACGTTTGCGGATGCTTTTGTCGACGATGGTGATAGTCATGGCAACCATGAAGACAATGACCCTAACGAGATCACAAAGATGTATCATCAGCATCCAGGGTCTGTGAAAAAAGCGACGTGCTGTCCATCCCGGCCTGGCCCCTTTAAAAGAAGTTGTGCTGCCCACATAATCCACCTCCAGCCCGGGCTCAACAGAAACAGCCTCCCACGTTGACCCAGGCCCTCTCCTTTGCCTAGTCCCAGCTTCCGAGGCTTGTCTATCACCTTGACCCCCCGCCTAAGACACATTTTTGCATGCTTGCGCACAGACCACCTAGTTTGGGCTCTGGGGGTCTTTCTTAGACATCATTTGATATTTTCTCGAGGGCTCTGGTCTCTGGGCAGCTGGGTTTCCAAAGACCCCAAAAGAGAAACATGCTCAGGGGATACCAGTGACAACTGTTCCTCTCAAAAGAGACCCAGCAGGCCACTTAACACTTTCCCCTACTCCTCTCCTACACTGGCGGAGGCAAAGGCAGTTTAGCAAGTGAGAGAAGAGAACGAGGGAAAAAATAAAACAGAAGGGGCCGACCACACCCCTGCGCCCACAGGCCAAGCTTAGGTGGAGAGAAGTTACAAACTACATGAGGGTCTGAGATGAGCCCAGACTTGACATTCTATTACCTGAAGAAATGAGACTCTTCATGAATATGTGGGAGTATCCAAAAGCAAGAGAAAGGGGAAATGAGTCCGTAAAGCCAGCGGGCAGGGCCAGCGGGGGGAAGAGAAAGTTTCTTTCTGCTTGTACCCTACCAAGCCCCACTCAACGATCACCCGCTCACTCTATATTTTCTATTTTTTTTTTATCTTGAACTCTCGTGACATATAGAGAGAGTGAAAAATAAACTCTATTTTTTTTTTTTTTAGAAAGAAATCAAAGAGCTTTGCCCTCTAAATTTCAAAGTTAGGATTTATGACAAAGTGTCCCAACAGGCACCTGGGCTGACCAAGAGAGAGGGAGATGAGGTATACTCCTGGGGCTTGGGAAGCAGGTTCCTGCAAGGTTTTGGGTCTAAATAAGACTAAATTTCAGCAAAAAAATAAGTTAGGTAACAAGCTCTGAGTATACATAAGCCACCCTGAACCAGGTGCATAGTCGAAGCAGCTGGCATTTTTAGAATATCGAAAGTATTCTTCCTGCATCAACACATTCTTTTTTGCAAATTCCTGAGAAGTGCATGCTCAGCCTGCTCCCAGGTTACATTGGAGAGAGACTTCCAGGAGAGGACCGTTTGCCGCCAGGATGAATTCCTCCTGGACACCCCAGGAGAGCCCAGGTCTTCTGACTGCAAGTCAAGGTTTCTGAGGCCATGTTTCATGCCTAAAGAAAGAAAAGAGTTTCATTGTTTCAAGAAATGCCAAGCTGATGATATGAAGGAAAAAATAGATAAGCTATACTGTGCCCTCTGAATCATTTGGGTGTTTCATGCATAGATTTTTATCTTTAAAAACAGACGGAGGAGTTAGGTTATGTTGGGGGGGGCGGCTGAAACCGTCAGATCTGGCTTGGCCAGCTTCTGATGAAGTGTGCATATTGATTGTGGAGACCGCGGCACTGGGGGAAAGATCTTGTGAAGACTGATCCAAAGCCACTGGCTCTGAGAGGTTGCCCATGCCTGACAATCTGCACACGTGTAACCCGCAGCAACGGCCCTGAGGAAGGGCAGGCTGGCTCCTGGCTGACTGGAGCCTGGTGGGTAGAACACACTGGCCCCCTTTCCTGCCCATGAAAGAGATACCCCCTCACTACTGATTGGGAGGGTGATCTGTGCGCCGTGCTCTGTACTCCCCTCCAGAGCCTGCAGGCCTAGTTCCCTCGGCAAGGTGCTGATGGCTTAATCTGGCCTCCTGCCATCCTAGATTTTACTCTCAATTTGGGAGGATCAAAGAGGAAGATCTTCTGCAAAGATGATGCTTCTCATTCATAATAAGTGGAAACGAGCATTTCGGCAGCCCAGGTTTGTGCAAGGATGGGGTGAGTGGGGGCTGACCACTTGCAGTAAGGTGGGGAAAGATGCTGCCACACCTTCACCAAGGAGCGCTCCTGTCAGCAGACCCTGCTTGTACCCATGAGGAATAGACTCAGCTTGTCCACCACAAATCCATGACAGAAGGAAGACGTCCAGGCCCCAGCCTGGTGGGGCTGCTCTCGCCAGACACTGCTGCCTGCCAGCACCCCAGCCACTCTTGAGGGATGCCATGTCCAAGTCTGAGCGT
>NW_006443570.1:10775961-10779235 GCF_000325575.1 Pteropus alecto
TGCGACTAGAACATGGCAGCCCGGCTTCGACCATGTAGACCAAACCAAGGCCTGATGGCAGAAACTCAGGTCCCACTGACTGTGTGGAAGGCTCACTTCAAACTGTAACATCACAGACAAGTAAATGCTTATCTTGTGGAAGTTATTCAATTACCCCTGGGCTTCTGGCTGGCAGCAGCCGAGCCTGACTTCTAACCAACCAATACACTCCTCATGCCTATCGACCAAGAACGCTACAGCTCTTGCCTCCTTCATGGACCCTCAGAGAGGCAGGGCAAGACAAAGGTCTTGTAAGGCAGAAACCACAACACAGGGAAGCGTTGTCTCTGAGACATAACCTAAGTGAGACCAGGGGCAAAGAATCAAACCCCAAACCCCCCTTATTTCTCCTCCCTTCTTAATTATAATCCCATTTGTAAGCCAACCCTGTCATTCTGTCTCCCTTAATGGCTAGTTTCTATTCTGGGACTTTCTCCACCCTATTATCTTTTGCAATATTCAGGAGCTCAGGCGATGAAGGGGTAAGGCTTAGACTGCCCGTTCTTTTCTTTCTTTTTAAATATTTCAGTTGCTCCCCATCCTTATTTTTGCATTTCGATTTCCTGTGGTATAGTACATTTATCTTGGTCACTCAATCAAGTTTTCCCCAGCTCTTTTCTCTTATCTGTCCTGCTCCGAGCTGACTGAAAATACCTACATTATCTCTGCAGCCAATATGCCAGCTGGAGGGAAATCTACAGATTATCTTGATAGGGAGATGTCTGAGGGAAAACTAGAAAGTACTGCACTTGTCAGAGGACAAGGGTGAAGTGTGCGACCTCCGTCAGCGACTTTCTTTCAAGGTTAACTGCACAGTGCGGGATGCTTCCGAAGGTGTTTGTAAGGATTCTCCTCCTCTTTGTCTCAGTTGGGAAACAACACTTTCACTGTGTCCGTGTCCTCCCAGAGTGGGTTTACTGACGCCCTTACCCCCCTCACCTGGCCGTAGATGGTCTCGACCACTGAGAACCTGAGTTTCAGACTGCCCACTTTGTGACACAACGTGGATCTGAACCAGATCTCTGTGTGAATAACCCTAAGCCCCTGCAAGTGTGGTGACAGATGGACTTTGTGTGGACGGATATTCCTCAGGCTGGGTCAGATTGGTCTTAATTTCCACTGAACTGTAATCTCCCTATTAGTGGGCTAGACAGTGGAAGGACAGGAGGGTACAGGCCATTGCTAAACAGTCTCACTGATGGTCAGTCAATCTACCTGGATCCAGAACATATAAACAGCAGTCCTTTGTTTCAGGCTCATGGCGTATCATCTAATCTGTCCGGAATCTACAGATAATTCGGGGTCCTGCTCTTCAAAGGACACAAGGCCTTCGGCCTCAGCTCTTGGCCTCTTGTGGCCACCCCTCTCAAAGCTGGTGAGAAAAATCCTTTCCTCCCTTTAGAGGCCCTTTCTTCTCCTTTTAGCCCATTTGTGCTCCTCGTTTTGGGTTCCACTTTCGTTCAACCTCTGGCACAGATTTCAATCATTTCACTCCACCGCATCTGATGACTCTGGAATTAGAGATGAAGTAAGAGGCATATGTTTGTATCCTGCCAGATCGACTCCTTTTAGCAAATCTCTTGTGTGTTATAAGACCTGCAAACTACAGACCTTCTCTGAGGCTTTAACACTTAAGAATTTCATTTATCTTCCTGTAAGAGAGACCTGATCAATGAGGCCTAAACAAGATAGAGATTTATATCTCTCTCATGTTATTAAAGAGAGAGAGAGAGAGAGAGAGAGAGAGAAAAATGTTAGTACTTTGATGATATTTACTTTTCTGATTTTAAGGAACCAAGGTCAAAAGGCAGCCCAGAGCGGATCTGGGAGCTTTCGGGCTCCTTGCATGCTTCTGTTCCATCGTCCTCGGCACATGGTTTCCACCTATGAGGAACCTTCATTATGGCTACTGGAGGTCCAGTCATCATGTTTGGATTCCAAGCAGCAGGAAAGAGAAATAACCAAAGAGCTTCCAGTTACATCTCATTGACCACACGTAGCTGCAAGAGAGACTGGAAACTAATTTGTCGGATAGATGTGTTGCCCAGAGTCCTGACACTAAGGAAGAAGAAAAGAATGGACACTGAGCAGGCCAATGGAAGGGTCTGCCACAGAGACAGTCAGAACAGTGGTCTAGAAAGGAGAGGCTGGACTCAGCTCCATAGGTTTAAATCCTTTGCTCCACTAATGATCAGCCTTGAGAGCCTCGGCAGGTTACCTAATCTCTGTCCTTCCTTGTTCTCATCTATGTGATGGGAGTAACCATAGTACTAACCTCATCACTGGCAATACCTTTCCTGTTCGCTTATTGGGAATCTGCAGTGCTCTGGGACATGGTAACTGCGCACCGAATGCCAGTTATTGTTATTCCTCTGCCGGTAGTCACACGATTGACACTCCAACTGTTACCCTGCCTGGTACGCACCCATCCGACCACAAAGGAAGAACTGGGCTTTGGGGCAGCTGAGGGAGAGGAGGGTAGAGAAAAGGTGCAGTGCAGCTCTTTAATTTCCCACTCCCAGCGTCAAAGGACTCGAGTCACTTTGGAATGTCCCTTCATTTTCCTCTCTGTCTTCCCGCAAGGGCCCAGGTGCTCGGAGTACAGAGGCGGTCACACAGAGTGATGCCTCCCCATCCTTCCTACCCACCTAGTCATCTCAAGGCCCTCATTGTGCATAACTCCGCTCCATGGTCTCAGGGCATCTGCCTGACCCTTCCTCCAAGGAATTTATAGTCTAGAATAGAGGTCAGCCAACTAAAGTCTGCAAGCCAAATCCAGCCTGAAGGCTATTTTGGGAAATAAAGTTTTATTGGCACATAGTCACACTCCTTGGCTCACAGATTGTGGCTGCCTTTGCACTCCCACAGCTGGGTGGAGTAGCTGCAACAGACACACCGTGGCCCACAAGCATAAACTACTTCCTACCTGGCCTTTTGCAGAAAAAGTTTGCCAACCTCTACTCTAAGAGAAGAAAAGGAACATATTTTTTAATATGCCAGCAGGTGTACACAATCAGATAGTACACTGAGTCAGTGTATGTAAAGATAAAGAAAAGGCCAGGAACTTACACCAACAACTAGCCCTGGGCACCTGTGAGGAGGTGAGGAGAAGAGCAAGTGAGAATATGGTCAAAGATGGCGTCAGTCTGATCCGTAACATTTTGTTTTTCGAGGAGAATAGACTTGAGCCGTTAAAAACTACTTTTTAAAAGAGTATATTGATTGCCGGAAAGAG
>NW_006443570.1:10779488-10818782 GCF_000325575.1 Pteropus alecto
AGACTCCTAAGTAATAAATTAATATAACCCTTTTGGAAAGCAATTTGGAAAAAATATATCAAGAGCCTTAAACATGTTCGTATTCTTGGCCTCATAATTCTACTTCTGGGAATCCATCCTAAGGCTATAAACTAAAGTGTCAAAAATCTTTACGTACAATTATGTCCCTTGTAATATGACTGATAGCAGCAAAAAGCTAGAGCCGTTTAAATAGTCAGTCATATCAGAGTTTAATAAAGTTTGATACATCCATATGATAGAATATTATATAGTAATTAAAATGATGTTCACAAAAAAATTAGAAGTAATTTGAGGAAAATCTAAATGAATGAATAAGATACCAAGTTCAATGTAGTTTCATCAAAACTGTATAGAAAAAATTTAACATTACCACTGGGGCATGCCCGAATATCACAGTAGTTATCTTTGGAGGAGTTCATTCTTCATCTTTCTATTCTTTATGCATATAGACGTACGTTTTATTTTGTTTATATTTCTCTAGATACATGCATGTGTTCGATATATGGTTCTACCATATATTCTATTTTCTAATCTAGCCTTTTAAAAGAAAAAACCCTAACATTAGATTTATACATACATTTTATAGAACATTTTGGTTTTATTTTCATAACTGGCAACATGTATATCATCTTAAACTACAGGAGCTTTTGAAAGGATCATTGGGCGCCAAGTGGATCAGAGGTTCCATGGGCACAGAGAGGAGGAGCTGGGAGTTAATCACCTCGTTTCTGTGGAGTCAGAAAAGCAAAGCAAAGGGAGGGGAGAGATTTACACTCTACTCTACCCAATCGACAGGTCAGAAGCCTGCCCTGAGCAGGCAGTATGACCAGGTGCACCAGGTGCAGCCTCCCCTGTCCCCTCCTCTGCTGCTGAGGACCTGGCGGGCAGGGGCTTGAAGGGATGGCCCCTCCTCACTCCATGAGCAGAGGTTTCTGTTCCCTCCAGGAGCTGGAGTGGGACTCGTCAGCATCGCCTTGGTGGGCGTCAGCAGAGATGGAGGGAAGAGAGAGTCAGGATGGACAGGAAGGGGGGTTGGGGTGGAGAAGAGTCCATTCATTTTCCTTCCAGGAGTCTCTGAGTCACCGAGATCTCTGCCTTCTAAACGGTTTCCTCTGGCTCAGACCCACCGCCCAGTTCTGAAACCTCCCTAATGTTTTGTTTACACTTAGCAGTTACAATATCCTTTTGGGCTTCTCTCTCTTTATCCTAAAAAAGACGAAATAATATCAAAGCTGGGTCCTCAGTCCATGAAGTATTTAAGGAGGTCCCCAAGGGTCCAGGTCTTCTTGAAGGCAAGCAATTAGGCACTAATATGGGAAACTCCTCAGAAAACAGCTTCCAACTGGGTTGCTTCTGCAAATCGAAACAAAGCCCGTCAGTTTTGGAATCAGCTAAAACAGGCTTCACTCTGATTTAGTTCCATGACCTTGGGCGAGATACCTGTACTTGCTGAGCCCTGTTTCTTTCAGCTGCAGATTAGGGTAGAAAATGATCTTCCAGTGAGTGTTGTTGTAAATATCAGAAATAATTTTTTTAAATGCGCCTTATGCAATGACTGACATGTAGTAGGTGCTCATAAAAGGTCATTCTTATTTATCAAATTTCATTTTTCTGGGCATCCTGAAGATGTGAGGGGCAGTGCCCTGGAATTAGGCACTAATCGAGAAAGGATAGGTTAATCCTGTATCTTATCTGAAGCAAAAAAGCATCACTTAATAATATCTGATGTACTCAGCCTTCAAGAAGCAACTCAGATCCAGGACTTCCCCTACTCCCCACACCACAGCAGCCCTTCCTAACCACATGAGTCTACCACCCTCTCTCCCCTGGACCAGGAGATCCATTACTGTCAGAGCCATTCATCTAATAATTAATCACATAAGGACCTGTGACATCTCTTCTAGTGTGGTTGAAACCAAGACTTACACCGGTCCCTGTACTGTACTTTCCATGTGTTTGCATCTCATCTCTTCAACTAGATAACGCGCCCGCGCCCCTCCAGGGTGTGGCTGCTTCTATTCCTTGCTCTAATTCTCTCTTCAGTAGGCGACTGATACTTGACGCACATTGGATTTTTGAGTTTCTTTAGGTCTAGCCCACAGAAAGCACAGCTATGCTTGGCGGCTGCCGGGCAGAATGTTTATAACTTCAAACACAACAGAACAGCTCCAGGACAGGCTACTTCCAAAGGGGAAATGCAAAGAACCTGCAGCAGGAGCGGGGTTTTTAAGCTCCTCAAAGTGTGGTCCCTCTGATTCTGAGCAGATGAGGGTAGGTGGGAGCAAAGCCAGTACTGCCAAATCAAGGGCTAGATTTGTGTCTGGGGCGATGCCAGGACACCAGTTGCTTCCTGCCACCTACAGCTTCTTCTGGGAGTCCCGGGGAGCGGCTGCCCTGGGGAAGCCGGACTTAATCAGTAAGCATGAGGGCAAAAGGACCACGCAGCCACGCCAAATCTGGAATCATTTAGAACGGGGTGTATCCGGTACTTCTTCCTCCCTCTCATCTTTGTTCCTTGGTCTGAGTTTGTGGGTCCCAGAGAGGGCTAAGGAGTGCGTGCTCCCAGCGGGAGCAGCTGTGTCCCCGCCCTCCCTCTGCGGCCTGGGGCGCAAGAGCAGTCACATGCAGCTGACAGCTGTGGTGGCCCCAGGACTCAGGCGCCTACCACCTGGCTTCCTTTTTGATTCTGACCCTCCCCTGGGCTGGCTGCTCCTCCCCTGCCACCAGAGCAGCAAACGGCCGGCCAGCGGTGTCCTCAGAGAAGGGGCGGAGGAGGACGGTGGGGAAGGGTGAAGAGCACCTGCTCCCTCCCCACCCTTCTTCCTGTAACATTTACTTCAAAGTCACAGGAGGTGCTTCCCTTTCTTTGTTGCATCCCTGCAGACATGGGGCTCTTGTTTTTCCCCACTGAGAATTCGTATTTCAGTGGGTCTGGTGGTTGGGATCTCAGAAAGGAACTCGGGACAGAAAGCTGATATTTGTTGAGTGCCTGCCAAACACCAGATGCACACCATTCCAGGAGCTGGGCTGCACACCGATTAGCTGGACTCTAGGGCAAAGCTGAGGGCCTCAGCTTGCTGGTCCCCTCTTCTCTGCAAATATTTTAACTTCGACGGCCCCCAAGCCAAGGGCTGGCACCTCTCACTTCTATCCCACCCCTTCCCGGGACCCTTCACCGGGGCGGAGATTTTTCACGAACCTCCATAGAGAGGTTCTTCCTGCTCCTAGGATAGCTTTGCAATAAGTTCGGCCTGAGAATGACCCGCGGAGGGTGAAAGTCTCGCTGGTTGGGGACGGTGGCTGAGGGAGTCTTGTTTTCCTCCCAGCATCTCTGGAAGTGTGAGCTGTGGCGGGTTCGTCCGCCTCTTGTGACAGGAGAGCGCCCCCTGCTGCCCGAGCCCGACGCTGCGAGCGCAGCAGCACCGAGAAGGGCTGTGTCCCGGCGGCGCGGTCATCCAAGGAGTGGCACCGCGGATCCCGCAGGACCCGCTTCGCTGCCAGCCTGGCAGAAGGAATATGCAACCTCTCTGCACTGACATCCTCCTGTGGCGGCCAAGGGCCTGGACCAGCCCTTCCGGAGTAGGGGAGCGTGGGGAGTAAGGCAGTTCTCTAGAGCAGCGCGGTTTACAGTGTGGGGGGGTCTGGTTCTGAAACAGGCTCCACAAAGCACTGTCTGTCCGACCCTGGGCATATGGTTCAATCTCTGAAGCTTCAGTTTCTTAATCATTAAAGTGAGATCATCAGTAGTATCTATATCACAGAGATGCTTTAAGGAGGTAATTCATGTAAAGCACATGTCAAGTTTTCAATAATAATTACTATTATTATTGATTCAGCTGACACCTCTACAACTAGGTAATAAGAGAATATCTGACAAGATCCCACAGACAAAAGTCAGGGGATTTGTTTTTTCAAAGCATTTTCATCATTAAACGGATCTGATCCAGTTCCATGGGCATAGTTGAGAGAAACAACTTTGCCTAAAGGAGAAATAAATTCCAGAGACATTCACAGAAACATCAACCACAAGCAATTACTAAACACATTGATCAATGCTCCAAGCTGTGCAATAAAGAAAAGGGAGAAGAGTTATGTTTGTGGAGACTCTAGCCTACATTATCAATTTTCCCCACTTTGCTGGATTATATCCATTAATTATAAACATGCTGAAACATCGCCCATTAAAAAAAAAAAAACCTGACTCCACATCCCCTCCACCCCAAACTTTTTTCCTTTCCTACATAGCCTAACTTCTTGAAATATGCTCGGTGACTCCACTTCCTCTCCCCTGTTAGCTCTTTAGCTCTTGAACCTGCTCAGTCAGGTGTTTGTGTCCACCACTCACCTCACTACCTCACTTCACCTGCCCTCGTCATGGTCACCAGAGAGCTGCACAAAGCTCACCCACCGGTCCACTGTCAGGCCTCTTCATCCCACCCGTTAGCAACACTGACATAGTTAATGGACCGTCCCCTCCTCCTTGGAATGCCTCTTCCTCCCACTCACCCCTGGTCCTCCTCCTACCTCTATGGCCAGTCCTTCTCAGTCACGTTTGGCTGGATGCTCATCTTCTCAGTCTCCAAATGTCAGGATGTCCTGGGCTCAGTGTCCAGTTGTCTTTATCTACACTCACTCTCTAGGTGACTTCTGCCAGCCCCAGGTTTTAACCACAATTCACTGGTGATGCCCACATTTCTGTCTCTAGGTCCCCCTCTCCCTGAACAACAGGCTTACGCATCCGGAGACTTGCACAGCCTCTTTGCCATCTCTACCTGAAGGTCCCGCAGTCATCTATCTAGACATGCCCAAATGGAGCTTTCGATTCCCTCTTCTCCCTCTTTCCCACTCAGATAAATAGCAACGTCATACTTCATTTGCCGAATGCCGTGGTCATCCTCATTGCCTCTTTCTTTTACACATTACATCAGGCCATCAGCGAACCTAGATTTGCCTTTAAGATGTACCCAGAATCTGAATGCTTCTTGGATTCTCCACTGCTCCCTCCAATCCAAGCCACTGTCATCTCCTGGCTGGTCTTCCGGTTTCTACTCCTATTGCCCTGCAGATATTTCCACATAGCAGCAAATAGAGTCTTATATAACAAAAGTCAAGTCACGTCACTCCTTCGTTGAAAACTCTCAAAGGTTTCTCTCCTCCCTAAGAATAGAATACAACAGTCTACAGGGCCGCACATGATCTTGCCCTTACCCATGTCTGCTTCTCTCAGGCCATATTGATTTCCTTGCTCTTGCTGGAGTGCGCTAAGCATGATTCTGCCTCGGGAACTTTGTACTTACTGTTCTCACTTCCTGGAATGCTCTGACCCCAAGTCACCACGGAGCTCCTTCCCTTACTTCATTCAGTCTCTGCTCATCTTCGCGGCAAGGCCTTCCCTGCCCACTCCATATAAGATAGAAACCTCACCCAATGCCTTCCTCCTTACCATGATGTATTCATACCATTTATCACCATTTGACACATAAATTTAACAGTTATTTTCTACCTCCTCCAACTAGATCCCAAGCTCCATGAAACAAGGACTTTGATTTGTGCACTGCTATATTCCCACTTCCCAGTACAGTACCTGGCACACAGTAGCTGTTCAGTAAATATATGTTGATTGCAGGAATAAATCGGTCCACACCAGCTATCCCTCCACGTGATTGAGAGGCAAAAGACCCAAGTCTAACCTCAGCACTGATTTTAGAGACACAGTCATGGCTCTGAGCTTTGCTTGTCACCAATAACCTATTAGACAGGCTTATACCTAGAACAAAAGCAATAATGCTTCAGTCTTCTCGGTCTCAAGAATATTAATTATATAAGGCTTGAAGAGTCTGAGATAATATGGCCTCTTCCACTTCTGGGTTGGCCAGTTAGATTTCTTTCCTTTTTTTTTTTTCCCCCATCATAAGAACAGAGACAAACTTGTAAAATAACTCACCCAAGATTATCCTTTATTATATCATGTCATCAGTCTCTATCATTCACTGTTCCGATGATACGTTCAAAGAAAAGAACATTTAGGGTACTGCCAGCTGGTTTACCCTCTCCGGCTTCAAACAGAAATTTCTCTCCTTAGCTGTGACCTTATTCTTTCATTCAGTAAACAATTTGGCTGGATAGACAACTATAGAAAACTCACGATTACCATGAGTGTGGGAAATACTAAATATAGCTATTTATCAGGTTTAAGGAAGCCTAAAGAAAGATTACTCTGTGGGGCGGAGGGAGGTCGATATAAAAGATGGATTGAAGGAGTGGGCTGCTGGCGACTCAACAGTTGAGACCTTAATGCAATAGTCGAGGCAAGACACGGGTAGAGCGGTGGTGGTGGTGGGACTGCTGCTGTGGGACGGACTGGACCGAAGAGAGACTGGAGGAGTAGCAGGAGGGAGGGAGAGGTGCAAGTCGAGGGAGATTCCCAGACCTGAGGCCTAGAAAGGTTGCTCGCCATCCCTTCCTACTTCCTCTCCCACACCGCCAGGCTCCAGCTCGTATCATTGTCCCCAGTCTATTCGCAGACGCCATCTGTCAGCCTCTTCACATGCCCTTTCCATGCCTCAGTTCTTCATCCATAAACGAGGTGAGCAGTAGTCATTTTCACATGAGTCTATAGTGAGGAATAAACAGTTTGGGATAGTATCTAGGACATAATAAGCGTTCAAGAAATGTTAGCTGTGGCCATCAGCATCATCCTCCTCCTCATCATCCTCATTATCACCAGTGTTGTCATCCCCATCACCATCAACATCATCACCATTATTTCTCAGCCTCCTACCCTGAACCACTGTGCTCCTTTCTATCCCAAAGAGCTATCACTATGTTCCTGGGCCTTCTTCTCAAGGCCTATGCATAGTCTAATATCTTATCCAGCTTCATTTCTCTGGTGTTTCTAAGACCCCTAAATTTCTGGCCTGGAGGAATTTTTTCTTCCCTCTTTAATTCTCCCCCACACACTTCCACCCCTGACCTATGGATGTTACCATTTCCCCTTAAGGACTGGATCTCTGAAGGCAGGGCGTCTCCTCCCACACGCTCACAGCGTGCACCCAGGGCCTGGGGCACCTGGGGCCTGGTCCTTGGGGCCTGGTCCGTGGCTCCACCTGGGGCACGAACCCAGGACTTTCTGTGTGTAAAGCAAACGTGCCAACCACTACACTATGGAGCCACCCCTGGGGGGATTCTTTTTGCCACAAGACTTTAACTCACTCTCAAAGTAAGTCGAATTAAAATGGAGACTCCCTCCATCGATTCCACGGCATTTCCCTCCTTCTGCATCCACAGCAGCTCTTCCCTTCCCGTGGGCAGAAGGAAACAATATAATCAGGATATAAACTCCGTCCCCAAGACGGGTGCTCCAACCACCTGACAGGTCTGCTTGAAACCTGCTCGTTTCTTTCTTCTTCCGCTCTCTAAACGCTCACAAATGTCTGTCTGCTTTCCTCTACTCTGTGCCTTCCAGAAGAGGGAGAAAGATCAGATACTTGTAAATATTTTAATCTCTCTTTTCCTTTTTCTCTTGTATCACAAGAAGCAGGGGGTGGGTGAAGGGATGTTTTTCTCCTTGGGCGAGGGGCGGAGGGGAGGGGTTGAAATTGGCAAAGCCTGAACACAACTTTATTTCCTATCCCTGAGAAAGAAGAATGGTGAATTAGCTAACCAGGAACCAGAGTGAGTTCTTCACCCTTATCCCTCCCATTCCACCAGATTCTGAGAAGCATTAGAAGGAACCTCAACTAGGCAGTTACCAACACAGCCACAGACTGAAGTGGGGACCAGGCAGGGTCCAGCTGGGCAGTAGTTTCTGAATTCTGCAAGGCCTTTAGATAAAGAAATTGTCCCCAAAGGGAAAGGGCAGGAATGACTACTAGCAGCCTAAGACAAGGTTGGGAGAAGAAGGACAGACTACAAGCACAAACCGCAGGTGAGACTGCTCTTACACATAGTTCAGGAAGAACCAGAAGTCTTGAAACAGGAGAGGGTATCGTCACAGGTGTCAGACCTTTAACGTTTACATCTGAGCAGAAAAATATTTACTCTAGAAGGTGTGGCACATGGGACAATGTCACTCAAAATTTAAAGACTCAAATTAGGATTCCTGTGGGAGTGCAAATTCATGCAAAATCTTTGAAAAGCAAATTGGCTAAATGAGTCAAGAGCCGTAAAAATATCCATCATCTTTGACTCAGAAATTCCATTTCTGGGGTTGGATACTAAGGAAATTGCTCCAAATACAGAAAAAGATGTTTGATATGGTGTTATTTATACTAGCAAAAACAAAACCACAAAAATGGAAACGTCCCGTCTGCCCATTTGTAGGGGTAGAGAGAGAGGAATCACGTGCATCTTCTGTGAGAACCATCTGGCAGCATGTAGAGCATGTGATACCATGGAGGCATTTTATAACACGGTTGGAAATGACAGTTACATAGAAATTCGTGTACCCTAGATTTTCAACCATTGGCACAAGATGACAGGGACTGTGCATTTAAAAAACTAGCGGAATAAAACAGACATAAATATAATTATGCTTGTGTTTGGGTGATGGGGCCATGGCTAGGATTTTTTTTTTCTTGTTTTTTCTTTTTCTATTTTTCAAGTTCATTTTCCATTTTTAAAGTGGAAAATAATTGTTGGTCTTCAAATTAGAAAATCCATCAAGAGTTTTTGCTTTAACATCCAATTGAAAAGTTTTGCGTGGTAGTAAACTTTTTACAGAGAAGTATTTTTTTCATTCCATAGATAGTCCGGCGGTATTAAAATTCTGCCACTCCAAGCATATTAACGCATCTTTGCTCTCTCAAAATGCCCACATTCCCTTAGCTTTCACCGCCAAGCAGGAAGGATGGTCGGTGGGTCAGAAGCAATTATGGTATACACAGATAGACCCAGAGGAAGTCACGATAAAATCTTCCACTGGATGACCTGATATTCCTAAAACACCACAGTCGCCTGGTCAGATCTCACAGAAGCACCTGCCTTCTGTGCGCTGGGAGAGCAGCCTGTAGAATGCAGATGTGGCAGGACTGCAGAAACGGAGAAGAAGAAAGTTCTGAGTATGAGAGATCATTCCCTTCAGACCTGCGTGCTAAGAACAGCAGGAGAAGCCTGGGCTGGGCCCTCTGTAATACAGCTAAGAAGTCCCCTTCCAGCAGCCCCTGCAAAAAGGAGGAACACTGGTGCTCACCACCTTGAATCCTAAAGACACTGAGCTGCTGTCAGAGAATAACTAGATTGGCGTGAGACAGGAAGCCCCAGTGGTGTCACCTGAGACCCTGCTTTGAGTTCCTGCTTCAGAAGGCTGAATCCCTCTGTCAAGGAAGAATCAGCAAGTCACCCGGGTGAGTAGGCTCCTGGCAGGGGGTACTATTGCTTAAAGGGCATTTTTTTGCATCCTGCTTGAGATAGCCTGTAAGACTTGCCTCTTAATTATAACCGTTCTATTTATGAAAAAGAAAAGGATTGGTTGATAAATACATAAGGAAACAAACAAACTAAAAAGAGGCTACCCTCACTTTGTCAGAGACACCCTGGGTTGGCAGCCTCCAGGTGGCTTGGAGGGTCTGCGGTCTTTGAACCCTCAGACCTTATCTCGACCCAAACCCCTCCCATCCTAAACACCTATCCCACCTCTGCTCATGTATCTTTTGTTCAGCCAGCCAACCAAAGAGCTGGATTTTTAAAAATTTTTATAAAGAAACATTTTAGAGTATAATAAACCCTGTATATCTTTTTCTCAGATTCAATAATTGTCAACTCATGGTCAATCTTGTTTCATCTATATTCCCACCATTCCTTTCTTCCCCATCAATTACTTTGAAGCAAATCCCAAATGTTATATCACTTCATCCATAAAGAGTTCAGGAGATACACACACACACACACACACACACACACACACACGTACGCACACACATACATACATATATACATATATATGAGATAAAATCTTTTTAAAACCATCATAAATATACCACGCTCAACCTAAAGAAAAGTTAATTCCTCAATATCATAAATATCCAGATGTTTAACTTTTCCTGATTATCTCATACATTTTTTGTTTATTTGAATCAGGATCCAAATAAAGTCCTTATAATTATGATTGATTGCCATATCTCAAGACAAAGAACTAAATTCTGAACTTTAAAACTGCAAAATACAAATTTAGAGCAGGTAGCAAAATAGCAGCCTTAACAGGCAGCAGTCATTGAAGCCAAGCACTCATTTATTTAGTCATTCAACAAATATTTATCAAGGACTTCCAGCGTACCAGGCCTGTGCACAACACTGGGATATGATGGCGACTATGATCATTCCTAGAGCCTGTACCATAAAGGAGGTCTGGTGAGGAGGGCAGACATGATCAAATGATCACACAAATAAATGGGACATTTAAAAGGCTGAGAAGAACTATGAAAAAAGGTACTACAGACACCAATAACACAGAATTTACATGATTTAAAGGACACAGTTAGGATAAACAGGTTGAAGGGTTGCAGAATCAGGTTTTGGCACAGTAGAGGGAGGAATTCAAAAATTACTGAGCATAGAAAAAAGTAGGAATAAATGATCCATAATGAAGACAAAAAGCAAGCAATCACCAGAAACAGATCCAATAGTGATACAGAGGATAGGATTAGTAGACAGGGTATTAAAATAGCTATTACTCTATAAGTTCAAGAAGGTAGAGGAAAATGTGACCGTGATCAGGTCAGACATGGAAAATATAAAAAAGATTCAAGTCAAACTTCTGGAGATGAAAAATACATCTGAAGTCAAAAATACTCTGGACAGGATTACTGCAGGAGAAAAGATTAATGAACTTGAGGGAGTAGCAATAAAAACAACCCAAAGTGAAACGCAAAGGGAAAAAATACTAAAAAAATGGCCAAAACACTTGAACTAGTATCAGTGAGCTATGATGCAACGTTAAACATACGTGTAACTGGAATCCAAGGAGAGGAAAAGGAGGGAGGTACAAAACAATTTGAAGTGATAATGGCCAAAATCTCTTCAAATTTGAGGGAAATAACAAACCCATAGACACAAGAAGCTCAATGAACCCTAAAAACAAGAAACTTGAAGAACACTACATCAAATTATATCATAATCACATCACTTAAAACCAGTAATAAAGAAGAAAATCTCAGAAGCAGCTAGAGAAAAGACACATTACATACAGAACAATCATAAGAATGACAGTAGACTTTTCATCATAAACAATGCATATAAGAAGATAGTAGAGCAACATCTTCAAAGTATTAAGGACAAAACTACCAGACTATGTTTCTAATAGAGAGAGAAAATATCTTTCGAAAGTGAAAACAAAATAAAGACCTTAACAGACATATGAAAGCTGAGAGAATTCATCACCAGCAAGCCACCAGGACAATGAAATCTTAAAGTGGTCCTTCAGGCAGAATGAAAATTATACCAAAAGAAAATTTAGATTTGCAGAAAGGAAGGAAGGGCCCCAGAAATAGTAAATAAGTGAGGAAATATAAAAGTCTTATTTTATTATTACTTAGACCTTCTAAAAGCTAATTGATCGTTTAAAGTAAAAATAACCATGCATTGTAGAGTTTCTAATATACATAGAAGTAAAATGTGTGGCAACGATAGCACAAAGGCCAGGAGTGGAGAAATAGAAACATAGTGTTATAAGTAGTGTAATGTTTATCAAAGAAAGACCCTGTTAAGTTAAATGTATACATTAGAAATCCTAAAGCAGTCACTAACAGGACAAAGCAAAGAGGTTTAGCTAATAAGCCAATAAAGGTGATAAAATGAAATCATCAGAAGAATATTGACTTAATAAAAAAGAAAGCTGTAAAAGAACAAAGAATAGATGGCACAAATAGAAAACAAATAGGAAAATGGTATATTTATACCTAACCACATTAATCAACACCCCCAATTCAAAGGCAGAGAGTGTCAGATTGGATAAGAAAGCAAGACATAATTATATGCTTTCTATAAGGAAACCGCTTTGAATGCAAAGAACAAATTGGTTAAAGGACAGGAAAATATATATCATATTAATGCTAAGCGAAAGAAAGCAGGAGTGGCTATAAAATAGCAGACAAGGTAGATTTTAGAACAGGAATATTACCAAGGATAAGAGAAGAGTCATTTCATAATAATAAAGGAGTAAATTTATCAAGAGGACATAATAATCATAAATATTTATATGTGCAACAACAGAGCTTCAAAATGCATGAAGCATAATGTTATTATTCATAAACAACATAACTGGACACATAGAAAATCTAAAAAGATATTGAGAAGGACTCTTTAGAATTAATAAGTAATTTACCAAAGTCACTGGATACAAGGTCAATATACAATCTGTTCCATGTTAGCCATTCTGATGGGTATATAGTGGTATCACACTGTAGTTTTAATCTGCATTTCCAGGATGACATTTTAATATATTTATTGATTATTCAGATATTTTTTTGTAATGTGCCTGTACAAGTCCTTTGATTGTCTGTCTTTTTTCTTTATCGATTTGTAGGAGTTCCTTATATAGTCTTTATATGAGTCCTCTGATAGATATACATATAACAAATATTTTCTTCCACTCTCTGTGGTGTGCCTTTCTACTTTAATTTCAGTTGTAAATTTACTACTTCTCTTTGCTTTCCTTTGTGACTCTGGTACTGGACTCTGAAGATGATATTTCTCCTTTGCTCGCCGGCTTGATGATATGCTTTGTCAGTGGAAGGTACTGGAGGTTCATTGCAAGGCTAGAAGAGGAAGAGGTACTTTTTTCTTCTGTTTTCCTATTTTTTCATGGAGCCGTGTATAGGGACCCCGGCTATGTTTACCACAGGGGTGAGCTGCCCTTGCTGTTCAGTGGCAAGTTGTTTCCTTTCCAACTGTTTCCTTTGTTACTGTAATAGCAGACAGGGTGGCAGCCATGCCTCCTCCTCAGAGATCTGAATCTCAATCTTGCAAGGCTCCCCTTCTAAAATTTTAAGTGTCTTCCTTGTTCACTTTTCCCTCAGCCCTGGGGTCGTAGCTGCTTCCTACAGTTACTACTTTTATTATATCTTAGCATTCTCTTTTACCTTTTTAAATAGTGAATCACATTTTTCCTTTTCTTTATATTTCTTTATATTAAATTTCCCTCTTTATGTTACTGGTATAAATTCTGTCTCAGTTCTTTGCAGGCACACCAGAATAGGTGGAAGGGAGAGAGGGAGAGAGAGAACTCAAGCGTTCTGGTGTCTCTCCTCATTTGGACACTAACTGTGTTGGATCAGGGCTCTACCTTGATCTTAACTACTTCTTTAGAGGCCCCAACCAAAAATACAGTCACATTGGGGAGTAGGGCTTCAACATATGAATTGGGGGGAAAACAGCTTTATCCATAGCAAATGTCATCTAACTTCCATTTATTTACCTTCTTGAATCTCTCTCAACAATTCTTTTAAAATTTTGGTATCTTGCATATCTTTCATCAAATATATACCTATGTATTTGATATTTTTGATGTTATTATAGATGATATTTTTAAAGATTTCAGTTTCTAGTTATTTGTTGCTAGTATATAGAAATACAATTTATTTTTGTACATAATAGACCTTGTACCCTGAAACCTTTCTAAAGTCACTTATTAGTTCTCATAACTTTCCTTAGGATTTTCTACATAAAATTATGTCATCCGTGAACAAAGATGACTTTATTTTTACCTTTCCATCTGTACGCATGTTTTTCTTTTTGTCCGTTTGTTTTGCCTTATTACATCTGCTAGAACCATCGGTTTAATGTTGACTAGATGTGGTGAGAGCATTCGTCCTTGCTTTTTCCCGATCTTTCTCTTTTAGGGAGAAAGTATTCAATATTTTACCATTAAGTATAATGTTAGTGACAGGTTTTTCTTAGGTGCCTTTTATCTCTGAGGAAGTTTCCTTTTATTTATAGTTTGCTAAAAGTATCATAAATGGGGAAATTTTGTCAACTACATTTTTCTACTGAGAGGGCCACGTATTTTTTCTCCTTTATGTTGTTAATAAAGTTAATTGCATTAACTGATTTTCAAATATTGAACCAACCATGCCTTCCTAAGATAAGCCCCATTAGGTTATGATGTTTTATCCTTTTTATATATTTCTGGATTTGCTTTCTTAATGTTTTGTTAGGAAGTTTGCATCTATGTTTACAAGGGGTGTTCTATAGTTTTTTTTCCTTGTAATGTCTTTGTATTGGGTATCAGGTAATGCTATTTTTATAAAATGAGTTGTGAAGTCTCTATTTTTTGAAAAACTTTGTATAAGATTGGTATTATTTCTTCCTTAAAGTCTGGTATAATTTATGAATGAAGCTGTGTGGGCCTTGAGTTTTCATTATAGAAAGTTTTTTTCAAATTATAAATCTGACTTCTTTGATAGAAATTAGGTTATTTGAATTTTCTATTTCTTTTGAGTCTATTTTGGTAATTTGTGTCTTTGGAAATTTTTGTAAATCTCTCTTAAGTTGTTGAATTTATTGGCATAAAGTTGTTTATCTTATTTTCTTATCATTTTAATGTCTGTAGGCTGTATAGTGATGTTGCCTCTTTCATTTTTGATATTGGTAATTTGCGACTTCGCGATTTTTTCTTGATTATTCTAGCTAGAGGTTTATCACATTTATTATTTTTTAAATGTTTTTGTTTCCATTAATTTTCTCTACCATTTGTTTCATATTGTATTTATTTCTGTACTCATCTTTATAATTTCTTCCTTCTACTCATTTTGAGTTTGTTTTGCTTTTCTTTTTCTCCTTCGTAAAGTGGAGGTTTAAGTCGTTCATTTTAAACCTTTCTTGTTTTCTAAATAAGCTGTGTTTTAGTTATATCCCAAATATTCCAATATGTTGCTTTCATTATCACCCACAAAAATATTTTTGATTTCTTCTTTGACCTAAAGATTATCTAATTGTTGTTTAATTATCAAATATTGGGGAGATATTTTAGATACCTCCCTATTATTTAAATCTACTTTAATTTCATCGTGGTCAGAGAACATATTCTATATTGTGTCGATTCCTTTAAAGCCATTGATTCTTGTTTTATTGCCCTGTATATGGTCTATCTTGGTGAAGAACCCTGAGCACTTGAAAAAGACAATCTATTCTGCCATTGTTTAGGATAGTCTTTTATAAATATCAGTTAAGTTGTCAATTGGTTGACAGTGTTGTTCAAGTTTCTAGAGCCTTACTGATTTTCTGTCTACTTTTTTTTATCAACTACTGATCATTGCCAATTGTCAGTTCTGTAAGTTTTTGGTTCATGTATTTTTAAACCCTGTTACTAGATGCATTCAGATTTAGAATTGTTAACATCTTCTGTTTTTAAGCTATGTTTTTCTCATACAGCTGAAAGAAAAAGCAAAAGACAATCGCCAAAAATACCTGTGACTACGTTTTTCCATAAATTCCAATCTTTAAATAAGTAGTAATGGAGATGAACAAAGGCAGAGATGATTAAAAAAAAAAAAAAAACATAATCCCACCTCCAGAGAAAGAGGCAGCATCACCATTTTAGAACATCTTTCCAAACTTTTCCTATGAATATTGTAACAATCTTTTAAAAAGCAAATAATCGTGAACATTTTTTGTCATTTTTATTATTCAACATTATTTTTAGTGGCCATGTAATATTCCACTGTATGAATAACTATAATGAAATTAACTTCATGTTATGTTCACATTTGTCTCTTTAATTTTAATCTTATAGATATCCATTCGTTGGAATCTCCTTTTCAACTTTTTTTCCCCTTTGTTCTATTACCTTTCCTCTTAGTTTAGAGTAATCTCCAGATTTACCTGGATGAACTCCATCTGCCTCTAAGTTACAGATATAAATGTTTCACGACACAGGCCCCATCTGGAGCCCTGCGGTCTACTCCTGGAGCTACTCCTCCAATCAACGGCCATTCATTCCGTACTCTTCTGAAATGAGTGTTCAACCAGTTCCGCATCCGCCTAAGTGTACTATCATCTTTCTCCACTTACACCATTCTAAATACCTCTTTGTGAGAAATTAACTAATTTCACTGACTTTTTGGTTAAGGTTGACCCCTTATAGAGCTGTTGTATACCATACTTGGCAACTGTAATGGACTCTGAAAATGGACGCCTCTTCGATCCTCTTGGATCCCTTTCACCAGCTCTGTATGCCCACTGCCAGCTCTGTACTTTGCTGCTAACAGCTTGCACTGATGACTTTTGGAAGACGGACCTTGGGCACCAAAGCTGCTTCACTCTGGGAATTTTACACTTTCCCCTGGACAGCCTATAGCCAATGACTGACTGATCTGAGAGCACAAGAGCCTGGCACCTTTGATTCAAGGTGGTAATCTCTGAAGTGTAATTTACGTTCCAGAGCTCCCCACCAGATGAGGCGGAGTGCAGGAGCTGAGATCTGACCTTCACTGTGTTTCGTCCCCTTCCTTATCCTGTTCTCCCATGCCCCTACAGATTTCTTCTGAGAGCAGTTCCTTTATAAATCACTTGCACCTGAATCCTTGGCCCAGGCTCTTCTTTTGGGAGAACCCACCCAGTCTGAAGACAGAATACCACTTAAAGCATTTCTCAAGGTAGATTCCTCCCCAGCTCTCACCCACATTGCTATCCCCCACCTTCCAAACCCCAAAACACTGGTGTGCCGAACTTTGAACAACTTGACATCTCAACGGCTATGCTTGTACTAAAAGAAAAATAGGAGTTTTATCCACCTTACAAAAGAATTCACAACAGGGTTCTCAATATAGGGAACTCCATCTGTGTGTTTAAAATAAAATTACAAAATTTTACTCAAAAAATTGACCTGGAGCATCTTTTCCAGAAATAACGTATCCTATATAAAGCAGTGCCCTATATAGCAACCCAATAGTTGAGACTTTGAAATCCCTCTCTCTGAAAATGGCTTTCTCCTGGGGCCACCTGGTAGGTTTCTGACTCCTTTCCTCAGCCCCCTGGCCATACCCAGAAGGGAGTTGCCATGGTGACCGTGGGACAGCCGGTGACCTCTGGAGTAGCTCAGGTTGTGAAGAAAGGATTTCCACCATCAGTGACTAAGAAGCGGGGAGCTGAGATGCAAATGGCATTCTCCTTGGTCAGTTGGGCAGATATTTAACTAGTTGAGCCTTGGAGATATTCAGAAAGTGCTCAAACAACTTCAGATGCAGGGGCGCTGGCACTGGGCTCACGCTGCTACTCGGGAGTAGAAGCGTTAACAATACACCTCGCCCTGGGCCCGATTCAGGCAGATGGATGCACCCAAACAAAGGCCATCCCCAGGGAGGCCGGTTGGGACTGAATTGCTCTAATTAATTTATTATTGAAGTTCACTGATATAAAGGGAGGGTCGCTACATATGTAAATGACGCTGTTTTTATCCCAGTATCTAACCGTACTTAACCAGGGAAATGAAAGCTATCTCACGTTTGTTTAATTAGCTTATTTGAATAGAAGAGAAGCCAGGAAGGGGCAAATAGGCCTGAACTCAGGACTCGGATCATTTCTCACTTCCTTAACACCCAGACCCTGCTGAATAAACTCTTTCCTCAGTACTTTTTTTAAAATGTTATTAATATTTGCAATTACAAAAATCGTTTGTGCTCATAATAACAAGTCAAACAATACAGATTTTTCAGTAACTGTCTCCCTTCCAGTTCTAGTCAGTCGAGTAATCAATGTTAACATCCTGAACTATACGTAGCCTTCTATACCTTTCTTTTTGATCATTTAAACGTAGAAACCGTTCCCCAGTATGTCTCCCCCTCCCCCTCTCATACTTTAACATTGCTCTTGCTACTTAACGTTAGTTATGTCATGGTATCATGGGGATCCCTCTATCTTAACATATGAATTGAATTTATTCTTCGATACCTCCATAATATTCTATAATATTCTGTTCTATAACATTGTCTAATAGTATAATTTATTCAACATTCCCCTATTGATGGGCGATTCTGATTGGAGCCAGCTTTTGCTACTATAAATGGAGTCAATCTTGTAAATATATATACATAGATATCTTGTTATATACAAGTGATATTATATATCTTATTGTATCTATTGTGTATATATTATATACATGGGTATACTGACATTATTTCTATAGGATGTATTCTCAAAATTGGAATCAAAGGACATGTTTATTTTTACTTCTAACAGCCACCTTGAGATTACTTTCCCAAAAGAAAGGGTTTAGCAGTTCACATACCTACTAACAATGTATGACAATCCCTGTTTACCCACACACTTGACAACACTAGATGTTATCAATCTTTAATTTTTGCCAATCTGATGAGTGAAAATGGTATTAATCGTTGTTCGATTTTTCACTTCCTTGTTTACACGCAGAATTGAGTGTCTTTTCATATGCTTATCGGTCATTTGCATTCTCTCATCTATAAAATGCTTGTTCATATCCTTTGTCCTTTTTTTTTTTTAAGTTTTATCTTTTCCTTATCAGGTTATATATTAAGAATATTATTTATTGTTTGTCATAGGTATTATCATTAGTCCTCTGACTTAGTGGGAGTTGGTCATTTTTATCCCTCCCCGATCAGGTTCACTCATGAATGTCAACTTTCGCCATTTTTTCCAAGTTAATGGACAAAGGTGTAGGACTAGGAAAAAGCATCCAGTGACTATAGAACAGAAAGGAGATTCAAGTGACCAGAGGAAGTTTGTTTTGGGAGGCTAGGAAAATGAACTTGGACAGCAGTTAGCCATCTATAATACTCTCATATCTGATACAGAGAGAAGGAAAAGCTTTTTCAGAATTCATATAATCTCTTTGTTCTGCTTTAAATGTTCCTCCTCCTCTTGGAATAGAATCTTTCTCCCGTATCCCTTTATCTAGCTCACTCCTACTTATCCTTCAAAACTCAGCTCAGACATCACCTCCTCTGAAAGCCTTCTTTGATCCACCCACAAGCTGACCTAGAAGCCCCTTTTATGTATAATTTTATTCTGGCTCTTGTCACATCATGTCATAACCCACTGGTTTGCCTGTAAGTCTCCCTCTCTAGATGAGTGTTCCTTTACAGCGGGACTCCCTTTGGAGCACATGACCATTCCTAGGGTCTAGCACCTTTGTGAGTGCTCCATTTATTCAAAGAATGCTGGAACAATTTAGCAAACTGTTCTTTGGCACCGCTGTGCCTGGCATTATGGAGATGACGGAAGATTTATAACACATGATCCTTGATAACGGAGTGATTAAAAACATATGAACACACTAAAATTGAGACAGTGGCACATGAGAGCAACTAGTTAGTACACTTAAGTAGAATATTATATAATTGAGAATATAAGTGTGATAGAAGCCCCATGTGACAGGGGGCAGAGAAGAGTGATAGAGGACGTGGGACTTGCTCTAGATTTTGATGAGTGGGTGGGATTTGGGCAGGGAGTAAGCAGAAATAAGGGCAGTCAGGTAGGGGCAGCAATGGGCAAAGGTTTGGGATTAGAAAAGAACATATGGTGATTATGAAATAGCAAGAAAACTAAAGTGACCAGAACAGAGAGTTTGTGTTAGAAGGTGGAGGAAAACCAAGTAGGATAGCATCTAGCTTCCCGGCAAGAAATGCCTGGATTATTATGAATCTGCGTGCTGCCTCCCCAGATTGTGCTGGCTGATTATAGCACTCTGCCATGGACTCTAAAGATGTGTCATTGTATCTGTCTCACCAAACTGTAAGCTCTGGGTCTAGAGTATGGTTTGCAAAATAATGCGCCGCCCGCTACCCCCACACCGGCCTCCCACCTCTCAAAGATGAGGTCCTAATCCCCAGGACCTGTGCATATGTTGCATCACATGGCAAAGGAGAATTAAGGTTGTTAATCAACTGACCTTAAAACAGGGACATTTCCTGCATTATCCTGGTGGGCTCAATGTCATCACCTGAGTCCTTAACAATGGAACGGGGAGACGGAAAAGGAGTCAGAGGGAGCTGTGACTATAGAAGAAGGTCAGAGCGAGGCAAGGTGAGGAGGATTCGGCTCACCACTGCTAGCTTCAAAGATGACGGAAGGAGGCAATGAGCCAAGGAATGCAGGCTGCCTCTAGACGCTGGAAAGGTGAAGAAACAATTTCTCCCCTAGAGATTCCATAAAGAAATGCAGCCCTGCTGATATACTGATTTTAGCCCGGTGAGATCGATTCCAGACTTCTCACCTCCAGAACTGTAAGATGATAAACATGTATTGTTTAAGCCACTAAATTGGAGATAATTTGTTACAAGACAATAGGAAACTAACATAGGAAGGACCATGGCTCACCTATATTTATATACACACATAAACTAGCTCCATCTATTGCAGTGCTTAATAAATGCCTACTTAATAAAATTGCATAAAGAATTTCTCATAACCCAACATCCCTCCCAGGAAACATGAAAGAAACTCTATCAGCATCCATGGGCTTACAGCCACGAGCTCTAAGTCAGCATAGATTGCTCTCACCATAGATTTTGTTTTTGCTATGATAAATAATACCAGGGCAAACATCTTTCTTGTTTTTGAAGCAATTTGTTTATCCTAAGTGGAATTCCTGGGTCAGAGGTGCTGGACATTTTTTTATGGCTCTTGACCCATTTAGCCAACTTATTTTCCAGAGTTCAAGCTAATTTACATGCCCTCTGAGCCCAGCAGGCCCTCGTGCACAGCCCCCTCCCTGCACATTAAACTTTTTCCTGCTCTGATGTCAACATTATGTAAGTCTGACCCCTGAGACTGAATGAGCCAGGATCCTGACCATCTTGCTGTGGTGGCCTTCGTGGTGGCAAGAGCTACTTCTCCACAGCCATGAGGAACATTCCTTAGGGATAACGCTGGTCAGGGAGGAAGGAACCTGACACATCCCTAGTTTATTTTTAGTCAGCAATTACAATGAGAGATTTTTTTTAAAAGAGTCACAAGAAACGATTTGCCTGTGTTCAGGAAGCTGGTAATTTTCCAATGTCCCCAAATAGGTAGCCTGGGAATTATATATAGCTGACTGACCCAGAGGGAAAAGCCAGTTGATTTAAAGGTCTGGTTCTTTTTTCCTTTTTGCAATATAGTGGTCATTGTTTTTGGTTTTGGTTTTGTTTTTAGCAAGTCTTTTGTTGACTCTGCTACTGAGAGCATCATGGAAGCAAGAACAAGATTATTCGTGTTTGTACCTGCTTCCGGCCCAAAGGACAGAGCCATACCTGCAGGCTACGTCTTCCCTTAGGAATGACCATCTTCAGGGGGGAAAAAAATCATGTGACAACTTTGCCTGCCTCTGCTTCCTCACTCACAAAAGTCTTGTTGGGCTTGAGTGAGGACGACATTGTTCACACATGGGGAGGTATCCAGGCAGGGGTGGGGCTAACAGGGTCCCCCGAAGAGATTAGAATCAGAGGCTCCTGGGAAAGCAGGCCGGTTGTGTCTTGGCCTCTCTAATGTGGACAGGTGATTTGGTGGCTCTTCCTTCCCTTTTTTCTCTTCTCTCTCTGTCCTTTTCCCCTACCCAGACCCTATCACAGATGTGTCCATGTGAAACAGGGCCATGAAAAATGTCCTACTGCACCCAGAGGCACAGTCTGGGACCCCACCAGGCACAAAGGCACCTTGTTTTGCCTGCACACGCTTTTTCCAAGAACGAGAAAAGCTTTTAGAGATCTTCACTGTGGCCCTGGCTCCCCCTGCCCCACACCTCCCACACGACTTTGGGCCTTCAGTCCCCAGGTCCTCTGGTTCCCGCTTTGTGAAATGGCCAAACAATCCTGCTTCCCAGGGAGCAAGCACGCAGCAGCGTGCCTCAGGAGAAAAGAGCAACAAATATTTATAAATCTGTCACTGAGGTGTCAGCTGAAACAGCTGACGGGAGCAAAGCCTGACCCAGTCAGGGCCTGGACCCTCCGTGGGGCCTGCATCACCGCTGCCTCCCACCCACACCCCGACAGAGCAGGGCTGACTTCCAGCCTCCCTGTGGGGTGCTAGGCAACTTCTCAGCCCGTGAATTTCCTTTGGCACTTTGAGGCTCCCCCAGGAGGATTCTTGAGACCGCAGCAGGAAATGAGGAACATATTTTTAAATCAGAAGGGGGAAGCAATGTCTTTGTGTCAGATAAGTGGTCTGGATCCAGGGCTGAGAGACGGTGGCGCGTTTCTCCTCGCAGACAGCAGGTGCTCTTCTAGATGTGGTTATGGCAACAAAATAAATGATGGATAATTGCTTTTGTGACAACTTGCCAATTAAATTAGACTCAGCAGAATAACATAATGACAATTTGTTATGCTCCGGTGGGCACTAACATACCAATCATAATTAAATGCTATGACTGAAATAGAATACGGCTCGACACAGGAATATATAACCCCAATTCCCTCTCCGTGAAACATTATAGGTTGAGGCTTGATTTTAATTTCGGGAAGATAATGGCATTAGTGCATATGCGAGTAGGTTTGTGGAGAGGCCTGTGGTGAGGGGAGATGGGCCTGAGTGGGAAGAATAGGCCTGTGAGGAGATGCCCTAGGGGCTGAACTCCAAGGTCATGGGGAAGAGTGGGGGAGCGCCTGGCTAAGACAACAGTGCTTCACGGACTGCGCCTAGCCCAGCTGGGAGGAGAGGAGGAGGCCTCTGTCACTGGCTTCTGCAGTAACAGGGCCTGTGCTGCAGCAACTCCAAGGTCCTCGCACCAAAACGTTCCAAGGGCACGATCTTCAGCGAGAAGCTTGAGCTTACACTTCATGATCAAGGGGCGCTGAAAGCCTACTTCGTGCCAGGCGATGTCCTTGGGAGTCTTCAACGTAAGGCATTTTCTCCTCACGACTCTTAATGAAAGGGAGGAACCAGCGTCAGAGATAAGGGACCTACTAAAAGTTACTGTTAGTCAATCCAAACCCCGATTACCTGCCTTCAAAGCCCCTTCCTCTGTGTGTCCACCATGCTCTTCTCCCCACACCCTTGCTGGCCGCATGAGGCAGTTGTGTCAATAAACACAAGAGGAGGAAACACAAGCAGAGGCATAGAAGCAACCCCAGTGGGAGTGAAATGTCTGCCCAGGCCACATCCACCCCCCTGGTCACAGCCGATTGGGCCAGGAGAGAGTAGCTGACCCAACGTAGGCCAATCAGATTCTCCCTCTGGGAACTTTGCAAGTAGGCTACTTCATTTCCATAAAATGGTCATAAATGTACACATCTGTCTCAGTCCATTTGAGCTGCTAGAGCAGAATACCATAGACTGGGTGGCTTATAAACAACAGAAATTTATTTCTCACAGTTCTGGAGGCTGAGAAGTCCAAGATCAACGTGCCAGTAGATTCAGTGTTTGGTGAGACCACCTCGATCTTCTGTCTCACATGGCAGAAGGGCAAGGGAGCCTTCTGGGGTCTCTTTCACTAATCCTGTTCACGAGGACTCCACCCTCAAGACCTCATCACCTCCTAAAGGCCCCACTTCCTAGTATCGTCACATCGGGGATTAGGATTTCAACAAATGAAGTTTGGGGGGACATGAATCTTTAGTTCATCGCAATACCAATTTTATAAGAATTTCTCTATATTATAATACGTGCAGCATATAAAGACTACAACTCAACTATCAAAACTTGATATAAACAGGATATTCTGATAATATGAAGTATTAATCATATATTAAAATTTTTATAACTTTATTGATGTATTAGTCCCAAACCATTCCATAAAAGTCTGGCAGTGGCTTTTTTAAAAATCAAGCAACAATTTTTTTTTTCAAGTTTAAAAGGAGGTTCTATGGAAATAAAAAAGATGATTGGTGTTTCTCTCTTTGTCTCTTAAAAACTCTACTGAGTTTTTTTAAATGTAATAATGCAAAAAAAAATCATATAATACTGAAATGTTTAAAACAAAAATCCCCCCTCATAAACCCCACTCCCCAGCCATGACCACTGACCTTAACTCCGTGATATCCTTTGAGCCTTTTCTCCCTGCCTACACCATCCTTTGAATATGAACACAGACCTGATGTACTTATGGATATGATGATAAGATATTTGGGATTTGCCTCAAATAATCCACAAGTTGGGGAGACAACTGAATGGGATGGAAAAACAACAGCCAAGAGTTGGAAATTATTGCAAACAAGTGCTGGGACTACACAGGTCCATCATACTATCCTCTCTACCGCTGGCAAGCTTGAAATTCTCTGCAATAACAGCTTAAATTTTTAAGTACTGTTTTTTTAACGTTTAAAAAATGGAATCACGGTTTACGCAGTATTCTTCAATTTGCTTGTTTCTTTAACGACTTATCGTGGACATGGTTCCAAGTCTGTACAATGTAGAAATCAGCGCTGTTCTTTCTGACGGTTTTCCATTGTAAGGATATTCCACGATTTACCCAGCCTCTCTTACACTAACGAATTATTTGCATGAAGTATTTTTCTATAATAAATAATGCTAAGTAAACATATTTAGACAGGCATGTGTTCTTTCCTGAAGGGGAGTTTCTGGATGATAAATTCCTAAAAGTATATTTTCTGGGTCAAGGGGGATATGTGTTTTAAATTTGACTGATATTGCCAAATTCTTCTTCAAAAATGGTACAGCAAGTTTCAGTTTCAACCATACATGCCTTTGTATCTGTATCCTTCCAAACACTGAGTACAAACAATCTGGTTAACTTTTACTAGTTTTGACAAGGAAAACACATCTCATTTTGTTTTGATTTATGTTGTTTTAATTGTTGCTGAGGTTGTGCATCTTTTCATGCTTCATATGCCATGTGTGTTTCTTCTTCAGTCAGTTGCCAGTTCATCACCCTTGCTCATTTGTCCATGATATTTCTTTTACTTACTGATTTGTAGCAGCTCTTTGTATATTATAGATGTTAATCTTTTGTCCAGAATATAGGTTTAAAACATTTTCTTCTTTGAAATTCTTTAAATTTCACTTGTGGCATTTTCCACCATACAGAAGTTGTCGTCATTGTTTGATTTACGTGGTCATAACTTTCCCTGCTGTCTTCTGGGTTTCATGTCATGTTCAAAAAGGCCCTATATTTTCTTCTAGTACTTACATAGTTTTAACTTTTATTTTTAGATTTTTAATCCATCTTTGGACTTGTTTGGGGTTTGGTACCAGATAGAGAATTAAATTAGAATTTTCCTTGAAAATTTTCCCTGTTCCCGACAGAGTTTATTTAATAATCCATCCTCTACTCACTGATGTGAAATGCTATCTTTGTCATATACACTAAGTCCTCACTTAACATCATCAATAAGTTCTGTGACTTCAACTGAAACAATGTATAATGAAACCAATTTTACCATAGGCTAACTGTATAAACAAGAGTTAAGTTTCTACGGCATCTCATCTATGTTACAATGAAACAACATTGAACAAAATGATGTCATTCAAGGACCTGCTATACTTAATACCCATACAAACACAGGGTTTTTTTTCTAGATTTTCTATTGTACTCTCCTGGTCTAATTTCCTATTCCATACCTGTGTCATGCTATTTTAATTATCATTGCTTTATCATACATTTGATGGCTAGTAGACATACCACATTCTGACATTTCGAAATTTTATTAGCTATTCCCATGTATTTATGCTTCCAGGTGAACTTCATTACCAAATCGTTAAGTTAAAAATAAAAGCAGCAATGGGATCTGATTAGAATTTCCTTAATTATATATATATATGTATCGAGTTGGGAAGGATGGTCCAAGACTCTTTGGGTGAAAGGGAAAAACAAAACTACCCATGGATGGCCACACAGACCCAAGATGCCACAGCCGGAATCCAGGGGGCTCAGGATCAGTCTTGGAATGATTCTGCCTCACGCCCATGGTCCGCTCCAGTCAGACTGCTCTGTATTCAAATCTTGCTTTTTATTCCTATTGGGCTTCAACTCTGATTCCTACCTGCATATAAGTTATTTGTTTCTCTGGCCTTCCAACCACCTCCTCCTGTTCTCCTAGCCTGGTGTTGCTGGTCTTCTCTCACTTAACCTTTCTGCAATCTGCTCCTGCATGCAGGTGAGTGGTCCTGCCCACTGAAGAGGCCAGTAGGTTCAGGATTGGACCATGTCTTCAATACCATAATAACAGAAGGAAACTTAGGAATCTTCTAGCTCAAACTCTTTCCTTTGACTTTATTTCCATAGCACAGAAATCATGGAGAAATGACATTGGGGCAGAGGAATAAAATCATAGAATAACTGACAGGTTAGGGAAGATGTTTTGAATTTTTTTTAGCAGTAGTAACAGGTAACACCCTTCCCCAGTGTCCACCCTTCCTTGTGTCCTGCAGAGAAGTAGAAAGAAAATATTCTAGGACTATGTTGTCCAAGATTCCACTAGTTCCAGAAAAAGGCTGTTTTCATGGTGACTAGGAAGGTTATCCTGGTCAAGTCGAAATTTCTACCACTTCCTGATATTAGATCTCCATAGATTTTTGACAGGGCCAGACCTAGGGTGAGGCAAGTGCCATTTGTATTTGAATGACCTTAAGAGTGACTGATTCCTTAAATTTGAGCCTTAGGTACCTCACTCGCATCTCCCCAGTCCCAGCCCTGGAGTTTGATCCCTTGTGATCCTCTGCCAGACTCCTTCCATACCCATTCAAGCTGCTGGGACTATCAGCTGATAATGGCTCACAGCTGCATCCCTCACTGTGAATTACTCTGGCCATAGGAAACTGCCTTGCCCAAAATTACACCCCCTCCAGCGGACAGTCTATGGCCAAGGACTAGCTGAGGCAGGGATGCAAATGCCCAGCCTCCTTGTCTCAATGTGGAAGAGCTTTAAAGAGCTATGCCAGCTCCAGAGCTCCAGAGCCTCAGTACCGCCCCCTCTCCACACACACACACCAATCAAGAAGTGCCATGCTTGGCAGGCCTTATCACGTTCTAAAGGAACCATAGTTCATCTTTGGAACACTACTCTAACCCATTTACTGGGTAACACAGAAGGCCGCCAGCTTTGAGTGGAACCCAGAGCAGGAAGGGGCTCTGATCAGGTTCAGGCAGCCCTGCCACTTGTGCTGTATGACCTGGCAGGCCTGACGGAACTAGTGGTATCTATGGTGGGAAAAGACACAACGTGGAGTTTCCGGCAAGCTCCAGGAAGAGAATAATGTTATCGATCCCTACGGTTCTGAAGCAAGGCATGACATCTGCAGGAAAAAACTATACAGACCATTTGAAAAGCACCTCCCAGATGCTGGAGGTCCCTGATACAGATGAAATTTCTGACCTAGTGGCAGCAAGTGACCAAGCAACCCTGAGATGCCCATCACAAACTGGTTTTTGTCAGATCTACCCAGTCACCAGGGCAGGCAGGTCCAGCAGAGATCCGTCATACGATGAAAGTGATAAATTCAGGATCAGCATGAGTAAGCTGCAAAAACAGATAGCCCAGACTCCCATGTCACACACCAGTGTTACCCTGGCCCCTCTCCTCAGCTCACACCTATGGCTGCATGAGGGGTCCCTTGTGGCCAACTGACAGAGGAGGAAAAATTCCCAGCCAAGTTCATAGATGGGTCAGCTCAGTACATGTCAGTGTGAGCCATGGCTGCTAGTACTCAGTAGAGGCAGGAAAGAATAGGTTTGGCACACAGATGATCCACTGGGGCATTTCTTGGTGTTTGCATATCCAATTTTAATGAGAAATGGACCAGTACAGCATCCGAGCCTTAAAAGAGCATGGTAACTAAATGATCAAAACCCTCGGAAATGAGAGTCTGAGTCATCCCACCAAACAAGTCACTTAGACCAGCACAGAAACTAGCCAAGGGTAAGAAGAATCTAATACAGGAGGAAAGGGGGCATATCAGTTAGAATCTTGAGATCAAATGAGTATCAGGGGCTGTCGTTTGTCCCACTAATCCTTCTCTTGTCAGTTTACCAAGGAAACAATCCACAATCCTAAAGAAGCCATTAGTGATGGGACAAACTTACTATGAGAAGCAAATGAATCTGAGCAGCTCAGAGGATGGTCCATCATGGATACTGTATGCCGAGATCCTACTCTTCAGGGCCACATGCCCACCCCTCAGCTGCTGAGAATATCAGCTGCTGATGGCTCAGAGCATCCTCTCTCACTGGAAATTGTTTTTACCCAAGGTATGTCCTCTCCCAGAAACAGCCCTGGCCAATGACTGGCTGATGACCAGATGCAAAAGCCTAGCTCCCTTACCTTGGGATAACTCTGAGGGAGCATCCCACATGCAGAGCTCCCTGTATAATTAGCTGAGGTCTCCATGGCAACCATTTTGGGATACATCTTCTCCCTCTGCCTGGTCCTGCCTTTCTTGTCCCCTTATAGGTATATTTCCAAGAATACTCCTAACTAAAGTTCTGCATGCAGCTCTCCATCTCAGAGTCTGCTTCTAGGGGACCCAACCCAAGGTATCCTCCAAGCTCGGGCCAGGATATTGAGAGACTTGAACGATGCTGAACTCCAACAGTTGCACAGAGATCAACCGATCAATAGTTAAGCCTTAGATCAATCTTCAGGTTGGTTGTTTCCAACCTGTCCCCTCTCACCAGCATTCAAGGAAACTACCCAAAGAAGGAGAAATGCAGCATAAACCCCGCTTCTCTGATGACTTCCACTCATGTGCCCTTTTTCCTCACTTAAAATCATATGACTTGGAAAATTTTTAAATAATAATAGTAAAGCCTTTAGCAAGACAGGGACAAATCTAGGGACCTCTGCTAGGGAACATGACCAAGGTTATCTCTCAGAAGGGAAAGAAAGGGAGATTAGCAGTTATGATATCTATGGGGGGGTTCAGTGTTATCCAGTAATATTTTTAGTAAGTGACAGAGTAAACGTAGAAAACAGGCTGATTGATTGGCAGACAAAGCAATTTTTAATCTGGACATCTTTAATAAATTCTGCAATGCAGGATTATCAATCTTATCTCACCTGGATTTCTACGCTTCACAAGGAGATGGTCTTAATTTTAGAGGCCGGAATAGGTGGCTTTTCTATCAAAAGGCTCACTGTAAATGGCCAACCCCCAGCAACCCTGAGTCAGTCCTCGGGAGTGGTAATTTTAAAATATAAGGTTGTATGCCTCCCCTTTTTGCAGGAGAGGAGTATGGTATATTTTCTGTTTTCTATTTTTAAGACTTTTCGGTCAGACTGTCTAAAGGTATTTCTTATGTCCATATTAATAATGAAATTCAAATTATAATTTTTTAAAGTCACAAAGAAAAGTTAAAATTCTTTGATATGCTTTGTTGAAAATACACATATTTAGGATAGGAGAATGTCTTTTCTAGTTTGCCTAATACCAAGCCAAGTGAGATTTCCATATGGAATTCTGCTGCCCAGAATTTCTTTCTTCTTTGTGGGGCAGGAGAGTGGAGTAGGAGAGGAGAATGGTGGCTGAATTGCTGCATATTTGTCCTATAACAGCTTCTTTTTTATTGCTTTACGTTCTCTGAAAATAGCTGCAAGCTCATTTTGTATTTATTTAAACATAACAAGAAACAAAAGTCATTTATTGTCTGTAGTCTGATGGTTTCAATATCTAAAGTCTTCTTGGATCTGCTTCTATTGCCTGTTTTTGCTGATTCTCACACATGGAGTCATGTTTCCTTGTGTTCCTGGTCATCATTGACCATAGTCCAGTATCTTAAAAATTCTTTATAGGAATAATATGAGGCCTTATGTAAAAGCACCTATGCCCAGAGATCTGCTTCCCTAATGTACTGGAGACATACCAGTCTGGGCCCACCTTAAACCAATTCAAAGGCCTCAGGTTTTCTGAACTGAGATAATCTGGGTAATAGGAACCTGGATTGTAATTCCACATGAAGACTACTCCACTTCCATGTCACCCTCACCTGAGGAAGTAGCCCTAGGGGTTCCAGATTACTGTGGAGAGGGCCCCCTCTCCTCGGGCTGGATCCTGTCTTCCATTCTGTCTTCTCTGTCCAGAGGGCTGTGAAGCTATCCAGGATCAGTAGCCCTTAGGGCAAAAGTGGCCTCTGAATTCACTCACCTCTCTGGTTCCTATTCTTCTCTCCGTGTTGACCTAGTCGTTTTTTACTGCCTTGTCAGCAATTTAATGCTATTTAAGATTTCAAAAAATATTTTATGCAGCTTTTATAGCTGTCTCCAGTGGGAGAGTTGGTGCAAAGAGTTTAGCCCACTGTTGCTAAGCAGTCTCATCCTGTAAGCCGCTCAAGAAATCATTGATTCAGACCGAATTTGGGACCCTACTAATACCTGAAGTTTGATTTCTGTGCCTTAAAACAAAATAATCAATTTTCAACAAACGCATCTTTAATTGTGCTCCTTTAGGTCTGCAGTTCACACAAGCACTGGTTTAAGGTCCTCACAGGAAGTGGAGATCTGGAGGTGGGAAAGAAAGATTGTAAGAGTCACCCCAGCATCAGGCTCACTGGCTCTGCCATTGAGCAGTTGTGCAACCTTGGCCAATAACAGCAGCTCTTGGCTGGTTTCCTCATCTGGAAAATGAGAAGAATAATAATAATGCCTATCTCACAATGGTGTCGTATGGATTAAATGAGATTAAAAAACGTATGCAAAGCCTTGAGCACAATGTTAAGTGTCCGATAAACATGATAATGATTATTATCCCTAAGATGCTGATGTCCTCAAACACAAACACACACATACTCACCAGACGACCCTCTCTTTCTCACATGTGCACACAGATCTAGTGGAGAACCATGGCCTTAATGATGATTTGAATAAATCACTCGATTCCGAAGTTCTGGTTGCTAAGGACGTCATTCTGAGGGCCTTAGAGGCAGGTCTCCTGGATTTTGTCTCCCTTAGCTCATTCTATGACCTACAAACTGAAAGGACAACGATAATTCAGATGCGGACAGGGCCTGGAGGCTGCCCCGCCCCCTGCCCCGATATAAGGTACCCCTGCAGCCACGTGGCAAGTTGTGCTGTTGCGATAAAGCAGAGGCTGTTTGAAAATAATCAAAAATTCTCTCAGGAAGCCCAATTATATTTTTACATCAAGAATCAAAATGCTGGTGCCGCAGCCTTCAGCCTATCATTCACGAACCTTTTATCCTGTAATTAAGCCAGATCTGCTGCTGGGCTAATTCTTCCCTGAATGACACCACCCTTTGAGCCAGCCCGTATGCCGGCAGAAGACTTCACTCTGATGATCTATTACACCAATACATCACCGCGGTGAGCTGCCTCCTTAATGATTTATCCATAACACATCATCAGAGTGAGGCACACTCATAATATATTGCTCAATAAGTCTGCGGTGGCCAAGGGGGAAAGCCACGAACAGCGGCCGAGTCGGTGCCCTTACACGGTTGGTGTCAGCGCGCGGGGCACATGCCGGGTTCTTCCCTCCTAAACAAACGTTTACATAGGTGGGAGGGATCCCATGCCAGTGGGCTTTTAAAACATGAAGAACCATGACCCTAAGAAAAGCCTATAAATCCAGAGCACAAAAGGCCCTCAGTGGGTAATGGGGTCGACTCCTCTAAGCCTGTCAAATAGAAAGCATTTTCTTCAAGCTCTTACTGAGCAGAAGGCCAGGGCCACTGCACTGCACAACTCCAAGGGGTGCCATCAACTGTAGTCTGTGCAAGTGGTGCCTCCTAGAGTCATGCAGCGTGCAGCCTGAGCCACCTCACGTGGCAGCCCTGGTTAAGAGCATGCTCCCTGGTAGAAGACTGCCTCGTTTGAAACAAGGTTCTGGGAATAGCAGTCCTGTTTCATAGGGTCGCCGTGAGATCGGACAAGATAAAGTATGGAGTGCACCTATCATGTAGGAAGCACTCGGCAAATGTTAGCCATGACTGATAGCAACCTCAACAAATCCTGAGAGCCCATAAACCTGTGGGTCCAGGGATAGGGTAGCAGACAGCCCCTGTATGCTGCGCTCTTCATTCTGTGGGGCCCTAATTTTTATATATTTATATCCTGCTTCATTCAAAAGGAAAAGGAAGGCAAATGGACAAAAGAATGCTTACAGAAATATATACTGGGATAAAAACAGCAGCTGGGGACATTTGGGCAAAGGGTAAGAAAGATTAAACAAAGTTTAAGCAGAAGTAGTGCACAAAAACAACACCAACACCAAGAATGAGCCAGGATGGGAGCAATGGGCACACTTACACACCAGGGCGGGAGTGTGAGTCGGCACAACCACTCTGGAGAGCAACTTGGCATCGCCCAGAAAGCTGAGGCTGGGTGCACCCCACAGCCCTACAATCCCACTCCTAGGTGTATGCCCTGCCTCGGAGGAACTCTTTCTTGCATACATGCACAAAGAAATAGATATAATAATGTTCCCTGCACACAACATCCTAGAGACAGCAAAAAACTGGAAACAAATGTCCACCAGCATGGAATAAATATGGAATAATTAAGTTATTTAATCTTCATATCAACTCTATGAGGTAGGTGTTATCATTAGCCCCATTTTAGAGACGAGGAAACTGAGGCACAGAGGGGTTAAGTAATTGCCCAAAATTACAAAACTAGTAAGTAGCAGAGCTAGGATTTGAACCCGAGCAGTCTCGCCCAGAGTCGTTCTCTTAAACATTTCGTAATTATTTGTCTAGTCTTATAGTAAAATACAAATTATGAGTTAACTAGAGCTACAGGTAAGTTTCAAAGTAAAATTCCTGAGTAAAGAGAAATTACAGAGGGATACATGTAGTATGAAACCACTTATATAATGTTTTAAAACATGCAAAACAATACTGCATGTTTGTTATAGATGCATACATTTGGAGAATAAATATTGCTTTTTACATGGAATGAATAAACACCAACTCCAGGCAGACATTTACCACAGGGGTGGGGCAGAGAAAGAATGAGATCAGAACTGGATACACAGAAGGCTCTATTTGTATTAAGTTTTACGTCTGAAGATAGGTGGTAGGTATGTGACTGCTTGTTATACACTCTCTGTAATTTTTGTATGCCTGAAATATTTCATAAAAATCAAAGTAAATGCCATCATAATCTCCTATGTCAGAGCTGCACATGATTATAAATTTAACTCTGAATATCCTCACAGCCAAAAGCTAAGAGGGAAGCTAAGATAGTAAATTTGCCAAGACCACGAAAGTAAGCCATCCCAGTTGTTCAGAAGCAGTACAGCTCTTACTCGAATCAAGATGTGAGAGAAACTTCTCCCATGGCCTTCATAGTGCAAAAGGTGGTTAATATCATTCCTACAGTAAAAACAAAAGGGAGCATCATACAACTGCTTCCTAGTGTCCCTCAGTGCATGCCAATGGCTTCACATCACAGCAGGACTCAGAAGCTACTCTGTGAGAGATCCTTCTCGATTGCCAGTGTCTGGGGACATTTCCAGAAGAACAGTCCTGAGTAGAGCAAGAGGGAGGCAGGCAGATCCTGGGGCTAGTGCCTGGAGGGCCATGAGATTACCTTAACTCTGGGCAGGACTCGCTCAAGCTCCTGCTCCTGGTTCTGGGACACAGAGCTGTGGACACACCTTCAAAGTACTCCATGGCCTTATAAGATGGAGCGGTTCTGGCCCTGGGGTCAGAAGGCACCAGTTCTGTCTAGTGCTGCTCATCATCACCCTAACTTCTTGGACCCTGGATCCATCCAACTGTCTATTTAAACCTCTGGTTCTTATCCTCATCTGACAAAGTAGGGAGTCAAGAGGTAGCTGATGAACAAGAAATAGAGGCATGAGTATTTTATGTAATTGTAATACTGTGATTTGTAATAAGAAATATGTACTGGTCTGTCCCCAGCTCCTGACTCAGGGCTCCTTAAAATCCCTTGAAGGTGCTGGGAGAGCAGCGCCCCGCGCAGGCAGGGAAGCTCCACACCCGTCCCCACTTACCTTGCCTCACACATTTCTTCCATCTGGATGTCCATGTATATCTTTTATAATATCCTTTAATAAACTGAAAAATGTGTTTCCCTGAGTTCTATGAGCTGCTCTAGAAAATTAATCAAACTCAAGGCGATAAGCAGTGTTAGAACCTTTGATTTATAGCCAGTTGGTCAGAAGCACCGTTGACAACCTGGGCTTGTGACTGTCATTTTAAAGTGTGCGTGTGTGTGTGTGTGTGTGTGTGTGTGTGTGTGTGTATTTAGGGGGTAGGGAGCAGATAAATAGTGTCAAAACAGAATTAAATTATAGGACACCCAGCTAGTAGCACAGAGAGTTGCTTTTTGTGGGGAAAACCCCCACATATGTGGTGACAGGAAGAAGTGTTCTATGTGAGGAGTAAAGGAGATTCACAAAGAAGAAACAGAAGGTTAGAACTGGATTTTTTCTACATAGGAAGATAGAAAACCAAGTTTTCCCCTTACAGTAATGCTCCTAAAGCAGAGGAACCATATTAGTTTCCTAGGACTGCCATAACAAATTGCCACAAATCGAGTGGCTTAAAACAGTAATTTATTCTTTCACAGTTCTGGAGGCCAGAAGTTCGAAATCAAGGTTATCAGATCAACGATCACGGTATCACAGTGCTTATGTTCAAGTGACCCTTATTTTACTTAATAATGCCACATTCACGTGAACTTTTCTTATATTATTATAATTGTTCTGTTTTATTAGTAGTAGCTGTTGTTAATCTCTCTCCATGCCTAATGTATAAGTTAAACCTTGTCGCAGGTGTGAATGTAGAGGGGAAAACATAGAATATGTGGGGATTGGTACTGTCTGCGGTTTCAGGCATCCACCAGGGGTCTTGGAACAAACGAATCCCCTGTGGATAAGGAAGGACTGCGTCACTCCCATCTCTGCCTCTGTCTATTTCCAAATCTCTCTCCTTATAGGGACTCCAGTCATTGGATCAAGGGCCCCCCAATCCATGATGACCTCACCTTAACCTGATCACATCCACAGAGACCCTATTGTCAGATAAGGCACTGGCAATTAGAACTTCGCCATATCTTTTGAAAGGACACAATTCAACCCAAAAGAGAACCTGCATAAGTGTTACTACACAGAGGAACTAAAGTGAAAATATATAACGAAGAAAGGAAGAGAGAATCTAAGTTAGCTAAACCCTCATCAACCATAGCAGAAAGACAAGAGACAATGACTGCAGTTGGTAGAGCAAGAAGTGGTGCCATAAGCTGATTGTTTGCGTGAAGGTAATCACCTGGAGCCTAAAGACTGAAGTGACTAACAGTGGTTGGCCCCGGCACAGGCCTGGGGTAGGAGGAGCTGGAAGGTCTGTTCAGAAGACTGTGGGGAAATTTGAATATGGACTGGTTATCGGATGATATTAAGGAATTACAGTTAATGAACACTTTGTTAGGCTTAATAATAGTATTATGTTGGTGTAAGAAAAGGTCTTATTTTTCAGAGAAGCAGGCTGAAGCCTTGAGTGACAAGTCATGTCTGGATTTGCTTTAAAATCCTTCAGGAAAGTACAGTAAAGAGAATATAGTTAATACTATAAAAACCATGTAGAGTGCCAGGTGGGTACTAATCGGGGGGATCACATCGTAAATTACATAATTGTTTAACTACTATGCTGTACACCTGAAACAAATATAAAATAATATTGAATATTAACGGTAATTGAAAAAAATTTTAAACCTCAAAAAATAAAAGAAAAAGAAAAAATAATAAAATTCTTCAGAAAAATATAGATGAGCAAATACGACAAAATATTAATAATAGTTGAGTCTACATGATGAACATCTGGAGGATTATTTGCCCTCTCTACCTTTATGAGTGTTTCCATAAGCAAAATTTAAAAAGTGAAAAGATTTTAAATAAGTACGCAATCAGTCTTGGAGTGTGTTGCTCTCCCCACCTTTGCAGCTCTTCTCGGACCTGTAGACACAAAGAATAGCCTTTCTGAGGTCTTGTAGTTCAACGCCCTTATTTTACAAACAGTTAGAAAGGTGTAATGATGTTCCAAGTCACGAGCCAATTAGTGGATGAGCTGGGGTCTCCAGGAGCCTCATCCAGGGCTCCATCTACTGTCCCATGCCATCGTCTGCCTCAGTTTGGGGCTAATAGAGCTATTTTTAAATGTCAGTAAGCAATAGTGGAACACTCAGTTCTTTTTTTTTTTTTTTAATGCAGATATTGCCTATGAGTCACTGAGTTCTTATATATAAGTAATCTTGATTATATCCTGAAAGTTTTATTCTGTTCCAAGTGACAGTGAAGTACATTCAAGTCCTTTAGATCTTAGAGTAACCCCTTTGGGGCTTAGCAATGTATGTCAGCTGAGCAATAAGCATCTGTCAGCTATCTTTCATTAATATTAATTACAAGTGGATGTATTGCATATGAGTCACTGAGTTCTTATATATAAGTAGTCTTGATCATATCCTGAAAGTTTTATTCTGTTCCAAGTGACAGTGAAGTACATTCAAGTCCTTTAGATCTTAGAGTAACCCCTTTGGGGCTTAGCAATGTATGTCAGCTGAGCAATAAGCATCTGTCAGCTATCTTTCATTAATATTAATTACAAGTGGATGACAGCTCAGAGAAACTAAGTCCTGCAGATGAGATTTTCCTAAATTTGACCTTCTTGCCTTTACAGGTATTCAAAGTGGTTCTTTTAAGAAGCCAGTCTAGGCACTTCAGTAATCAAGAGGGAAAGTATAAATCTTGAGAGCATGCTGTATTGGAGGTTAGTTGCCCAGAAAGCCAGGAAAGTCATGGCCAGAACGCTGCAGGACTAAGGAATATTCTGGTGTTCCAGAGCCTTTATCTGCCTGCAGCTCAAGTCCCTAGACCCCTCCTACCTATCTGGCCAGTCTCCTGCAGCCCCCTTTTCTTCTCTCAATCTGAAAGTGGGAAAGTTAGGAATGTGGCAGCATTGCCAAAGACAAGCTTTGCCTTCTTAGGATTTAAATGGGAATTTTTCTGGGACTAAGATGGCCACCTCTTGTTCTAACCTCAGGGGCCCAGTGACTGTGGGTGGACGGGGACACCAGAAGTCGGGGCTCAGGCACACTTGCTGAGGTGAGCCAGACCAGAGGTGCAGAGCCCTCCCTTTCCCCAGTCTGAAAAGGGGAACCCTGCCTGTACTGTGAGGGTCCAGGCGTGATGGTAACGCAAGACATTGTCCCTTGAGTTATACCTTCAGGGAGCTAGAAGCCTTGAGGAACCAAAGTGACATATACGCCAGGGCAGGGAAATAGTTCCCAACAGGAAGCCAGGCCTGAGGACGGGGATAAGCTCCAGGAGGCCGGGGAGGCCAGGCCCGCTGCCGCGATGGAGCAGGGCCATTTCACCTCACTTGGCAGGAGTCGGGGAAGCTGGTAATAAAACGCACAAGCGTCTTCTATCCGTGTCTAATACTCAAGAGACAACCCCAAACATGCTTAGGGTTTAAACCAAGCACCCCAGGAGGGGGTTCGAAGGACAATCTGGCATTTCCTGCAGAATCTTGTAGCGAGCGGAGACTAAACCAGTCATCCTGGCCGGCTACTGCTCCTTTTCTGAGTTTGTGACCCCTCGCTCTGCTCTTTTTGTAGTGAAAGCTGGGCACCGGCAGCTCCACAGCCATTTTCTTCACCTTTATTTTGTGTAACTGTAGCAGGCTTGAGAGTTTACAAAGTTCTGCCACAACCAGCATTTTGTTTGGGTTCTGCACCGCAAAACATACTTGCTAGGGATGTTATTATCCCTGTTTTTAGCCATTCACTCGTTTATTCATTCACTCAACAAATACACTTTCAAAGATCTATTAGGCTCCAGACCCTGTGCTGAGACTGAATTGGGGACTTGCCCAAAGCCACAGTCATATAGTCACACAGGGAGTGAAAGGGCCCAGTCCTTTCGACTGAGACCTAGAGAGGAAAGGGGCCAGAGCTCTTTCTCAGTAATGCTCCTGGGTAATGCACCTTAGCACTTGTGTTCCTCTGGCCCACCATCCCACGTGACCAGAGTCAGAGGGGTCCTACAGTCCGTCTGCAGACCAACCAGGGTCAAATGGAGTGAGAGGGGTGCAGGACACCGGGAGAGACATGAATAGATCTTTCTGGCCCTCCAGACCTTTCTCCCATCGTACCCACCATTTCAGCCCTACCATCACCCCTGCCCTTCACTAGGAGGATGACCAGGGGGAGTTCCAGAAATTCCTGCCCCAATTGCTGAGGCTCCAGAAACAATGTCTCTGAGGTTGGACCCATTTTCTTTGTTAAGTCCCTAGGTATTGACCTTCTGGCTTCCCTCCACAAACTGGGGTGCAGGGGGAGAAAGAAAAAAGTTTACCACAAGGCAGGTGTGGCAGCCTGACCCTGCCTGGCCATTTCCTGCTGGAATGAGTTCATTTCTGACTGTCCATCTCAAGGACTCTCCAAACTAACATCAGTTGTTTCGTAGCTTGCCAACCAATTAATGTTTTTCCTTATATCTGTAGCTTATGTGTGTAGGGATAACAAGACTGCATAAAACTGCCTGTTATGTTACAATCGGGGCTCAGCCTTTGGATAAGAATCCGCTGAGCCGGTGTCAGCAGCAATAAACCCTGCTTCCTGCTTATAGCCTTGGTGTCTGGTCTCTCTGTTCAAGAATCTCGCAACACAGGCAGGGTGAGCATCAATGAGGAAGGAAAGAGATAAAGGCAATGTCATTAAGATACTGGTTTCTACACACACACACACACACACACACACACACACACACACAATCTAAGAAATAACTAAATAAAAGCAAGTTTTTCAGTGAAAGCTACCAGTACTGGTAAGTTCCAATAATGAACAAGTTCCCAGGACGTTCTTTGGTTTCCTCCCTTGTCTTTTTCTCTAATCGGTCGATTGCTTTGGTGTGAAGAAGATAAAGAAAATAGTCACTAAGAGGAGGGGTTGAGAAAACTGACGTCTGGTAAAAAGGTACACCATACCATTTTTACATTTCTTCATTTTAATCTAATGCACATTCGTCTCCACCCCGTGAGAATCAACAGTTGCCGAGCGCTTTCCAAGCACTGAGAGCGAAGAAGACTGACTCGTGCCAAGAACTTTGTTCACGCTCTCCTTTCATCCATGTAACAACTTGATGAGGTAGATGTTAGTATTCCAGTTTTACAGATAAAGAATTGAGGCTCAAGTTATTCACCAACTCGCCTAATGTCACGAGACAAAGCAATTGATCAAGGTTTCAAATCCAGGTCTGTCTCTCCCAGGCCTGGGTTTTTTCCACTACTCGGCACTGCCTCCCTGCCCGCACCGTTCTCCCCACAGCAAATTCACAGATGTGTCATTGACTGGAGAAGGTAAGAAAACACTGCTCTGGGCAGAGTCTCCAGGGGCTCAGCACAGTTAGCTCCTTCCGCTCCTGCTCCTATTATGTTGCAAACAGAGCTGGTTCCCC
>NW_006443570.1:10818874-10821490 GCF_000325575.1 Pteropus alecto
CTACCCTACCCCAGACACCCCAGGACCTCAGCTTCCTAAATCTCAGCCAGAACATTATTTTACAAGGACACTCGCCAACCTTGAAAGGCAAGGTACCCCGAGGCAAAGAAATAAAATTATTGTAGTTGAACGGCATGAGAGTGCAGCGCCATCTAGTGGTTCTGGGGCTAATCGTCCCAGTCAGTGACATTTTCAAACAATCAATATCTCATTATTAACCATAATCACAACCTGATGTTTACTTTTGGAGAAATGTTCAGTAACAAGGGATGCACATGCACTTTTCTGCATGTTTCAGAGGTCTGCGATCCTAAATGCCACAATGACTATTAAACAGTGTCCTGCCCGTGAGCAAACAGGAGGGAGCAGGGATTGATTGTATATCTTTTTCATCTAAGCTGCTCACCAAAAACAAAGCATCTGTTGAAGCCACTGACCTTTCACTAACTGCTGGAAGGAAAATGCTTGATAAATAATAAAGAGACCACTACTGGATGTTGCTTAGGACCATCTTTTAATTAAAAGAACAGAGCCACTAGAAGGTCAGGTGACTGACATTTAAGTTCCCGTCCAAAAAAAGCATCCATTGAGGGTAAAACTAGACCTAAAATGTAATTTCATTGTCAGCTAGCAGTCAACAAAAACCTCCTCTCTGTAATCTGCACAGATGGCAGGGGGGCGGTGGCGGCGACATTTTGTAGGGGGATATAACACTTAACTTCCTGCCTCCTTTGCCTTCCCCTAGCAACCTTTTCATTTTTGTGCTGCAGCAATAACCACTTGTCTGGCTCAGCATCTCCACAGAAACTGCTCCAGTGCTGGGCTCATCCAATCAGAGACCTGCCTGCCACACTGAGCGCTACCCTAGGAATGACATGAAAGCCATTTCCTGTCTTTTCCACAGGAGAGTAGGTGCCCTTCCTCCAACAGCCAAGGTGACCTCAACCAAGTTGCTCACTGAACCTGCTCAAGCATCCATGTCACTGAGCACCTTCGAAGGCTCAAAGCACATGACTAACCTAGCCAGTCAGTCCTGCACCTTTTGGCTGTTCTGGAATAGAGCTCAGGAACACGGAGATCAGGAACAAAGTAATAAGCTCACCCCCTCCCACACACACACCCGACTCACCTCTCTTGTTCATAGCTCCACAGTCCTCTCACTGAGGCTAACTTGCTTTCACATCATGTCATATATCCTAGCTTCTATGTAGTCAGGAAAACTGCCAGCCCAGTTCTGAGTCAGAACTGGTCATAGCTGAGAGCCAAGAAGGATGGATGAGGCTACACACCCCTGGCGTGCCTTGTCTGGATTCCCAAGAGCAGAGGCAGGTACCAGGGTTAGCCTCAGAGAAAATTTTATCATCCCACTGGAACAACTTGGTTTAAAAAAAAAGGAATCCATTGAACATTTTTAAGTGGCAAGCCATCATTTATTTAGAGAAAGGGTATCGCTTTAACAAAATTAGGAATCCCTTGGAGGCACAGATTTTTCTGTAAAAACACTTTCATTATCCAAGAACACGACACTAAATATTAAATTACTAAAAGAATCGGGCTTGCCTTTTAAGGGCACATGATCGAGGATCGGGTCTACCCAACAAAAGCAAAGGAAACACTATAAAACCTGGTGAATCCAGGACAGCTTAAACGGGCCTCGCTATTTAGATGATGGAAGATGTGGACCCTGTTTCCTTTGCTGGCTTTCTTGTTCCTCCTGCCCTTTAACTGAGAGCATCCACCTGGCTCAGCCTCCAACATCTGTGTCTCTCTACACTCCCCTGGGCGAGCTCATTCGTTCTGGCTCCAATGCTTCGCCTGAGCTGGAGATTTCCTCCCCTTCTCCCAGACATCTAATTCATATCTCTGTCTGCCACCTGGAAGTTACACCATCGTCTCTAACTCAGTACATTAAGAGCTGAAGCTCTCTTCCCCACCTTGCTGTTAGTGATGCTGCTCTTCTGGTCACTCAGGTTTGTAACCTTGGAATCTCTGCCTCTAACTGGAATGGCTGCTGCAAGACCAAAGCCTCTCTGACATGTCTCCTCTTCCCTCCCTCCCTGCCCATTCCCGAAGCCACATTCTTCATATCACATCTGGCAAATCTTCCTTTGACCTGACACTGCTTTCATGTTCTCTGCTCAAACTTGCTTATACCCAGCTGAACTCCTCTCTGTAGTCGCTGAGGCCACCATGATCAGATCCCATCCTATCTGTTCAAACCTGTTTCCCATTACTCTTTAAAAGAATTAAAGCACCTATCATATATATTACAAATGAGTTTTGCATTCGTTACCTCAGTTCTCACAATACTAACTGGAAGCCAAAGTGGCAGTGATTATCCTTATTTTGTAGTCTGAGAGACCGTGACAGGCACAAGGTCACATCAATAAACACTGGACTAACCAGAACTAGCACCCAGATCTTCAGACATGTCTTACGCAAACTTCACTGTAACCTGGATACGTGCCTTCCTGGGCTTCAGCTCAGCAAACCCACACGGAGGGTCTGCTCTTCAAAGGTTATGTGTAATGCTTCAGTGGATACAAATAAGAATTTCTGCCCTTGTTTACCCTCTAAAGTTAAGAGAGAATAGTTACCTCTCTGGAACGGAAGAGC
>NW_006443570.1:10822056-10856636 GCF_000325575.1 Pteropus alecto
GGGGTAAATCATGCAGGAGTACAGTGGACCAGGTGTGCCAACTGCAGTGAAGTGTGGGAGTGCAGCCTGGAAGGGGCTCGAGAAAGTGCTCGAGACTTGAATGTTTGGTAAAATTTCCGAGATACTGTTTGAAAAGGACAGTGAAGGTATGGTTTCTAAAGACTATGGTGTCAGGGAGGGTGCTCCTGGCAGAAACAGCAGCACACACACTTCAAATCCCACTCACCCTTCAAGGCTCTGCGTGCAGTATTAATTCCTAGACTAGTCCAGAGCCTGACTCTCTACCATGCTTTTATATCATAATTTAAAAGGATTCCTGTTACTTGTATTGTTTTGAAAGTCATTCTTATCTTTCCAACTAGATTTTAAGCTCCTTAAAGGCAAGAATGAGGTCACACAACCATTCTCTCCAAATAGGGACTGGACCTGATGGCTTTTGCCAAGGCCCTGGGAAGAGCTCTGAATTCTCCAAGTAAGCTTCACACCTTTCAATATGTTTTGATCACTGAGATTCAACTTGAAGTTTTGTTATATGGGATAGTCTCTCCGCCTTCTACCAAGCTTAGGCCTTCCTCATGAGAGTCCCTGTCTGATTTAACAAGATCAGAACGTACTGGCAAGGGCGTGGGGAAACAGGCATTCGCATACACTGCTGGTGGGAGTATAATTTAGCAGTTTCTAAGGAAGATAATGCCCCACAGGTACACCAGCCTACTTGCAGCACAAGATAACATAGAAAAACAACACTTTTGTCAGCTGGGCAGTGATTAAATCACTATACATCCACGCAAAAGATCTATGAGACATATTAAGTGGAAAAACGAGGTACAGAGTATATGCACAAAATATTTCTGGAAAGAAAATGGTCATAGTGGTGGCCCCAGGGAAGGGAAAATGGGTGGCTGGTGGGGAGGAGTAGAAGGAACTGGCTTTTCACCTTTAAATTTTGAACCATGTGTATGTATAATTTTTTTAAGCATTATGGTGTCATTTTTTTCAAATCTCTTTATCATTATGGCAAATAAACTGCCTTTTAAACCTCAGGTACAGAAGATTTTGAGAGGTAATGAGTGATCCCCGGTTGTTTCTCTGAGAACGGAACAGCCCCTCTACCTGCTAAGTCCTCCCAGGCCCAGGCCCGGTACTTGGAACCCAATGGTGGCCTAATATTGTTGAATGATTGAAATTTCCTTTCCCATCTGAAAGTAAAGCCTTCCCCAAACAAGAGGAATTGCAAAACAGTGATAAAGGGGTTGGGTGGGGAGAAGCGGCACGGCTGAGAATTACTTTTGCTTCATGTACTCATTTACCCTCCATTATCTGAGTACCCATGTGCAAGGAGGTGCACAGGCTGTGAGGTGTATGCCCCACCCTCAGTCCACCAGGAGACAGAAGAGACTGCACAGAAAGAACAGAGGGTAGAAGAGCTACGTGAGTTTTAAAATAAGGGATTTATGAAGCAGGTTATTACTAGTAGCTGAAAACTACTGGCTTGATCACAAATACAAAGGCTACAACCTCAGAGGGATATTTCATTTATTTAATAAAAGATATGGAAATTAAGAATACAGTACAATCGATAAGGATTTATAAGCACACCTTCACACCAGGGAAGCATGTGGATGCTGGTGGAAAGCAACATCTAAATTAGCTGGACCCCTCTTGGCAACCCAGTTACCTAAGAGATATCATCTGGATTTGGTCTTTAGCTGGATGTAATCATTTGTCCAACAAATCTTTACTGAGCAGCCTCTTATGTACAGGGCTATGCTCATTGTCTCTAGCACAGTCAACCCATGAGATTATAGTTCTGGCCTTTGGCTATCATCATAGTAAGTCCTCACTCTTACTGCGAAACCCAAGTCATCTTGGCCTCTCAAGTTGAAGATCAATAGTTCTATAGCAAAAAGTACAAACATCTGCAGACAGGAACAGTTGACCAAGGGACGACATTGTATGTGCAAGTAAAAGTCTGACGGATCCAGAAAAGAGGAACATACCAGAGAATCAAGTACAGCCGGCCCACGTTAACACTGAAATCCAAACAAACCTACTCAGAACGAGTCCCATTCAAATAATACTTAGAAAGATTTCCTCATGCTATTTACAATTTTAAAGTAAATTTAATTTATAAGCAGCTAGGGAATTCTTTATTTAATACCGTTGTAACATCAAAGTTCACATAACTGCTTCTTTCAATCCACGATATTGAGCTTTATGACAGCCTAGGGATAGGAACTAAAAGAAGGCAAACATAATGCCTTAGAGATACAGAAACATTTACACAGCTCAACTGTTAAAAACAGTTCAACATTCATCTGGCGAACATGGTTTGGATATGAGAACACACAGCACACAAGTTCTTCAGGGAGGTGAGAGACCTTTTGGTGGTTCCTCGGGTGACTCCGAAAGCTGGTCCTGTGCAACTTCTTTCAGAGACTGGTTTTTTTCCAACACAGTTTGGACATCTGTGGGTTCAGATTTCCAGGCAATGTGACCACCTTCCTGTTGCTTAGAAGACCAGACATAAGTACGTCACACATATGATATCATTTTCACTCAAGCAATTGGCTGAAGCTATATGACTTAAGCACATTCTATCACTGGGTCAAAATGTTAAGGTTAATGTTTCAGGTTAAATTCTATTGTAACAAACAATAAACATGATTGAAAAAAATCTCCACAGAAGCACAATTTCAAAAGCCCGAATGACAACTCACTTGTTCCAAGTCTCCATCATTACCACAAAATTCCAGTATATTCCAGCTAAGAGTATTTGATCTGGAGTTTAGGAACATTAACCAAGATTGGAGAAAGAAAACCAAGCCTTCCTTTAACCTCTGACAAATAGACAACTAATCCTAATAACAATTTTAATAATAAAATACTCACAGCTCTTGCTTCTCCTACTCGTCTTAAAATGACACCTTCGGCCAATAAAGCCTTCCCTGTTTCCACAAATAACTTCTCTTCATCTGTTTCTCCCAGTTTCTGTAGCTCAGTGTACTTCTCCACAAACCTAGAATTCCAAGGAGTCACATCTTAGGTCTGTATACTGAGAGTTGTCAAGACAGGCTGTTACACAGTGGCAAGCATTCCTTTAACAGATCTTCCCAGAGGAACATTTTTTTTCCTCAAGTGGAATTCAGTAAAACTCTTCAAACTGCTCCCTAAATTCTTTAAAAAAAAAATCACCCTGGACTTATAAAATGGCTTACCGTTGACAGGTAGACTTGAAGTTTGGATTAAACAGATCAAATGCTTTTTGACCAGATCCATAGGCTGAATAAAATTTCCTGAGAAATGCAAAGAACACACATAAATCTCCAATTATAGATCACGGCCAAGAACAGAATGAAGAATAACTGCTAGGCCCTGAAAAGTTAAGTATAACATGACCTACACAGCTGGAGGCTAAGAGTTTTTGTTTTTTTATTTTTAAATAAGTAATGCATGCATATATCGAATGTTACACAAAAGTATCCAGTGAAAAGTAATACTCCTCACCTCTGCACCCCAATACCTCCACCCAGTTCCTTTCCCAGGAAGTAGCACTTACCAGTTTCTTGTGTATGCATCAGAAATATTCTAATACACAAGTATATATGCATCTATCATTCCGTCTCCAACCACACTGTTTAACCCCAAGGACAGTAAACACTACTCTACATCTTGGTTTTTACTTATTTCTTAGAGATCATTTCAGACCAGTACACGTAGATTGTTTCCACTCCTTAGCTACTCTAGACGGTGCTGCAAGATTACTTTTATCTGTTTTTATTTTTAACTGAACTATGCAAATGTCTGTGAAATAAATTCATAAGAGTGGTATTGTGGGGTCAAGGTATGTGTATTTGTAATGTGGCCTTCCAAATTGCCAAAATGCTTTCCTCAGCACTGTGCCAATTTACACTCATACCAGTAATGTATGAGAGTACCTATTTTCCCAAAACTTGATCAAATTATATTTTCCAGCGTTTTGATCTTTGTCATTTTGATAGGTGAAAAATTATAATTCATGGTAGTCTTGCTTTTCTTATGAAATACATTGAACATTTTATCATATTTTTAAAAGAAAACTGAATCTCCTTTTCTGTGACCTGTCCATGTTCTTTGCCAATTTCCCCATTTGATGGTCTTCTTATTGACTTATAAGCAAACCGTATAGCAGTATAAATAGAAAATTAGCCCTTTGTCATACATGTTGCAAATCTTCTTCCCAATATGTCAGCTGACTTCTGATTTTGCTTATAGTAATTTTTTTGTGTAGAAAATTTTAATATTTTCATTTATGGCTTCTAGGTTTTATGCCATTCTTAGAAAGGCCTTTATCACTCAGACTATTTTTAAAGTTCTCCCATGTTTTCTTCCAGTGCTCTTATGGTTTCATTATTTGCATTTAGGTTCTGATCATCTAGAATTAATTTCATTATGAGTTCTTAAAAATATAAAACAGACCTCTCCAAAAAAGATATAACGGTTCAAAAAACTATTTAAATACAAGGTGTTATTATTTTGGCATTAATAGTAATGAGAGCTATAAAATATTCCGCCTTGTCCAATGACCTATCACCTAGTTCCAACTGCTATCCACAAAGAAGTACAAATGATTTCAATGTATAAATGAGCCTTGAAAGCATTGTGACCAAGTGCATGCAATGGACTTGAGCAGAAAAGTGCTGAAAAAGTATTGAATGGTCCCGAAGATCTTGTGTCCTACCCTGAAATCTTCCAAATAGAGCAAGAACATACTTGTTCTCCAAAAAGGGAGTGTTACGGGGGGGAAAAGGGGGAAAAAAAAGATTCCTCAAATGAAAGGGCCTGGATCTCAACAAAGAATAAATTCTGTTTTCTCATATCTAGCAATAGGGTTAAGGATAAAGGATATATAGTAACTTCAATTAGATACAATCTCTGACCTTAACATTTAAGAGAAAAAGAACCATACAAATTCTAGGTACTAAACACTAACTGCTGATATCAGCATTTGAAGGAGAGGGCTTTGTCAGTGAACTCCCAGTGAGTTGACCTCCTTAAGCCTCAGAATCCTCAACACTAAAATGGAGAGGATACCTGCGTTGCAGGGTTAGAGTAAGGCCTAAATGAGGTGTTTGTTAAGGGCTTACCATTGTGCCTGCTGCAAAACAGGCGGGATCAGGTAGACGGAATTGCAACGATCAGTCAATTGCTGGGCTCCAGATTCTATTTCTCAGAACTTCTGTTTCTCTCACATGGGACAGGGCACTGATCTGGCTAGGTTTACAAGACTTTCTCCACAGGGAAAGCCCTGATTCAATTCCTTTTTAAGTTAGGTTACCAGATTGCTAGCTAAACCTTTCTGTACTTCTGCTCCCTCCGGTCCACCATATGGTCTTTGCACTCACGCTCTAATCCGATCCTCATGGTAGAAGATGTCCTGGATGGGAGCTTTGGTTTTGCCATATCGCAAGCGGGGCCTTTGGAAGACCGGCTCCCTCAGCGGGGGAAAGGCATCATATATGTCAAACCAGAGGGGCTTCTCCTTCAACACCCCAGCCCGAATCAGGTCCCGCGTCCTTAAGGAGATAAGAAAAAAGAACAAAGGTCAGTCAGTTACAACAGCCTAAGCCCCTGAATCAGTCAAGCCATAGCTGGGACGTCAACGGGATCACGGAGTCGGCAAGACAGAAAAGGAAGGAGGGCAGAACAGGGGTGTTTCCCGCCTACAGTAAGATATTTCCATCCTGTAAACCAACCTAACAATGCTTGGCAGTTAAGTCCTTCTATCTTCTTACATCGGCCCCACCCCGCCCCATTCCCGTGCCGTCAAGGAAATTGCGAAGACGGCCCAGACAAATCCACCGGTCTCTTCCTCCCTTCCTCTTCCTAGAGAACTCCACTCGGAGACGGGGAGAGGTGCAATCTTGAACGTGAGAAAAGAAATTCAGAGTGAGGTCGTCAAGCACAACTGCAGGAGACGGCACAAGGGGGCCTCCCCGGGATCCGACACCGCACGCCGGAGCATGCGTAGCTCTGCTCACATCCACCCAAGAAAGGGTGGGACGCGCTAAGGGGGAGGCACCCTCGGCCCACCGCGGCTCCGAGCACGCACCGCGTGAAAATGCTGCCCACGGTTTCCAGCCGGCTCCCCGCCATGGCCCGCGCCTCTGACCCAGCACGGGTGGTGACCACCGGAACCGGAAGCGCCGGCGGCCGGCGCAAGGGCCGTAAGTTGCTAGCCGAGCCGAGGATCTCGGTGCTCACTCCGCCGCCCCTACGGGAGAACAGAGCCAGACGGAAGCAAAGGATCGGCCGAATTGCTGCGCTCCTCGTCTACTTACCAGGTTCAGCCAGGAGCACTCGAGAGCCGAGCTGAAAGGGAGGGAGGGAGCCACCGCCCGGCAGAAGCAACAAATGACCGATCAGCGGGGCAGAGGCAATAAGTGACCGATCTAGGGCAGGGGTATATTGTGGTGGGTGCTTTACCTTTTCTGGCCTGAGTCAACTCCTCTCGAGAAGGTGGGGCCGCGCGGAGGGAAGATGACGGGGAGGGAGGAGGGAAGCGCAGCCCCTGTCCTCGGGGAGCCAACCAGGTCACCAACTCTAGGCCCCGGCTGCGCCTAATCTTGGTTGGAGTCACAGACTACGAAGAAGGAAACCGAGGCCCGGGGAGGGGCAGTCACTTGCCCAGGGTCACACTGGAGCCCAAGCCCCCGTCCCGACGTCTCTTGCTGTTTAGCGCTCCCCTTGAAACCCTCGGGTCCTGGAGCGCCACCTGCATGGGTGTAATAGGGATGCTGCCGGGCGGCGTCGCTGGCTAGCTAGCTCATCTTTGAGCTTGAAAAGTAAAAGTGTCCGGATCTAATTCCAAGAAGGAAACTCAAAAATCTGGGAAAGTAATCTCTCAGAGTTACCTTTTGGCCCAATAATCATACTTCGAGTAAATTAGAAATTAAAACACAATTTCGTGAGGATATTTGTGCAAGAATTGTCATTGCAGCATTGTAGTGGCAAGAAAAAGTCCGTCCAATGGGAAATGTCTGGAAAAGTACGGTTCCTATATTCTATGGAATCCTATGCTGCTATTAAAATAAATGATTTAGATCCATATGTATTTACCTAGGTGAATGCCCGTGAGTTAAATGAAAAAAGAAGTTGCAGAGAAACGCCTTTAATGAAAAACTGACCTGTTAAAAGAAAAAGGAAATATACAACATATATTTGTGTTTGTATAAGGATAGAAACTTGTGGGAAAACACACAAGGCTGTGAACATTGGTTATCTCCAGTGAAATTGCAGGAGAGGAAGAAAGAATTTTTTCTCTATTTATCTTTCAGAGTTTGACCTGTAAAGAGTTTTTTTTTTTTTTTGAACCTTTTAATCCAATGAAATGTTTTGAATCACATGCACACAAAATGTCTCCCGGGAGCCCATTATCTTTGTCAGCAAGAAAGAACACCAAATCATCCAAGAGTTCTGCTCTGTGGGAGGCTGGTGAGGAGGAGGAAAGGAATGTGTGATGAACAGTTACTGCTTGTTGGAGTTATCTCACTGAATCCACACACCTACCTATAAGGTGGCTGTTATTATCTTCTTTATAGATTAGAAAGTGAGGCCCCAGGGGGTTAAGTAAGTAACTTATCTGATAGGTAACCACAGGGCCAAAGTTCCAGCCCAGCCTGGGCCCTTTTCAGAACACTACAGTGCCTCCTTAGCTGTGCCTCAAGCTGGAGACGGGTGGACAGAGTGACGGTCAGACAGAGTAGATCAGGCAGAACTGACCCCAGGGGCAGGGGACAGGGTGACTTGAGGGCCAGAACTGAACTGAACGGTGAGTGTCACTGCTGCCTTGAGGCCCTGTAGAATAGGAGAGAGAGAGAGAGAGAGCACACACAGCTCTGGCCAGTGGGCCAAGTGTGGAGTCTCCAGTCTTCCTATCCTAGGAAGATCTAGAAGACTTTCCTCCAGGGAGAGCAAACACGCTCGCAGCTAAATATAATCTTCCTAGGCCTCATAACAAGTTTCTAATTCTGTCCAAGTCAGAGCTAGTTGCCAGCCCAGACCACAGACACACTTCCCTTCTCCCACTTGGGGCTGCCCCTGTAGGCCACTGCAGTTACCACTAAAGAATTAGAAGGGTTTATTCTAAGTTCAGGGAGGGGAGCCAAAGACCCAAACCCTTAATGGAGGAAGAATTGCAAGGCAAGAGTTTTCTCTCTAGATCTTAGGGAAGTCCCTTCCTCTTTTGAGCCTTTAAAGTTTCCTCTCCAGTATCATATCTAATGCTTTTGCGACTGAGAGCAGAATGTTGGTGGGTTAAGTAAGGGGACTATGGCGATGTGAGAACAAGATGGATTGGGAACCCCCTGAGCCTACAACAGGAAGAGCAGACCCCAGAGAGTGCTCATTCATAATCTAGGAGGAAGCTGTCGAGTAGCTGCGGACTGGCATTAGACACTTTCTCTTTCTTCTCACCACAGCCTCTCAAGCCTGCAAGGGGCTGATAGACTCGTGCCGGTGCATTGCACCAGGAACCTGGATTATCTCATTCAGTTGTTCAGTCACCTGATGTACTGTCCTGACAATCTTACGGATAAGGAAATAGAGCTTGTAAATTCTCCAAAAGGCCACAGTCCTTCCACTATGCCATTTGGCCCCACTACGTCACACTGTAGATGTGCCCACTAATCGTGTCATCTTGGGCAAGTTATATAACTTTACAAGCCTCTCCCCATAAGTTAAAATGTGAATGGCAGAATCAGCTATCAACATGGGTTGTGCAAGAGTAAAAGTAATCGTTCTTGTAAAGCACTAATTGCAGCACACATAGTGAATCCTCATAATTTACAAGCCCAATGGCTGTTACAGCATCACTATTGCTGTTGTGTCCTGTAAACCACTGATTGTCACCTGAGACTGCAGCATTTTGATGATATTTCATAGATCACCTTATTGTTTTATTTTCTTGTTAAGTGATCCATTCGTCCACAAATATTTAAACGTCTATCTAACCCTTCGGTGAGTCCCAGAGAAGCTGACTGTCCAGTGGGGGAGATAGAGAGGCAAATTCATAATTGATGTTATATACTGAATAGCTTATAGATTGTATTAGTTTGCTAGGGCTGCAATAACAAAATACCACAGACTGAACGACTTAAACAACAGAAACTTATTTTTCTCCCAATTCTGGAGGCTAGAAGTCCAAGATCAAGGCATTGGCAGGATTGGCTTTTTCTGAGGCCTCTCTCGGTGCTTTGTAGATGGCTGTCTTCTCCCTGTGTCTTCGCAGGGTCTTTCCTTCGTACATGTCTGTCTTCTTATAACACCAGTCATATTGGACTCAGGCTCAACCTAATGACCTCATTTTAACTTAAAAAATTCTTTAAAAACTATCTCCATATACAGACATGACCTGAGTGAGGTGCTGGGGGTTAGGACTTCAGCCCTTAACACTGATCGATAAGCACTTGTGCTGAGTACCTTCCATTTGCCCATCCACATCTACGTGCACTCTCTGCCCTTTTTCACCCTGCTCTGTGCCCCAGGAGGCTGACTTTCATCGACTGCACCCTCAGCCCCTTGCCCTATGCTTCCAGTTGAGTTCCAGTTGGTGCTGCCAATGGAAGGCATCGGCAGGGGACGGAAAGGAAGGAGGAGAGTGAAGTCAGTCTCTGTTCCTCTGCCTCCCTCTCTGCACGGCATCAGGTCACCTCTTCGCACAGCTCTCTCACCAGAGATTCCAGTCACTGTTCTTTCCCTTGCCCTTTGGGCTTAGACACAGCAAACCATGCCCCTCTGTTACTGGCCTTGAGGTGTAGGCCATCTCTTGTGGCTTCCGTACACTCAGCCCACATCTTTGTAACTAATTTCCTTAAATAAAGCCCAAGAGTTTGTCAGACAAAAAGAGGAAAAGCACCCCCAATAGGAGAACAACTTTTTAAGTGAAAATCCCAGCATATTGATGAAATCATTACTCCTGCTATTCACCTTTGGCAGAGAGCGAGGATCAGGGGGCAATCAGCTGTTGATTTAAAAGAGGAGGAAAGTAATAACATATAGTCAATGCATAGTACAAGGAGCAGGAGGACAGAGGGCAAGGAGGGAGGTGTTCAAGGAGGTGGGAGTGCCATCTCTCGCCTCCAGGCTCTTGTGTGCACTTACTCAGCCAGACTGGATGAATGTGCCCCCAGGACCTACTCCCTCCCTCCGTAATCTTATCTCCCTCAAAATTTGGTGTAGTAACTGTTTACTTGTCTGAGTCTGTCTAACTGAGCCTCTTGAGGGCAGGAACCAGGGCTCTGTCTGCCTCCCACACCCAGCCTGGTGCTCGGCCCAGAGCTGGCTTTTAGAAAGAGTTTTCTAGTGAACAAAGCCAGTTTAGGACAAATTAGGACACAGCCATCTCATCCCTCCTTTGCTGCCTGCTCATATCCAGCCCTCCTTCCTGAAGGCCTTCCCCCAGGTACACCCCTAGGGAAAAAGCTGTGGTCATTTCCAGTTCTGGCTGTCCTCTGTGCCTCACTGACGGATTGATTCCCTTTTACAAACATCTGGGCCTCGGCTTTGTCATCTGTAAAATGGGCATAATCGTAGCACCCACCATATAGCTTTGTTGTCAGGAGTCAGTGGGCTTATACCTGAAGAGTACTCAGAACAGGGCTAGTGTAGTAACAGTGTAGTAACTGTATAGTAACAGTCTAGTAAGTATAGTAACTGTAGTAATCGTGGAGTAACTGCTCAGTAAACAGGAGTAATGATAATGATTTCTGACCATTCCATACTTAAGAACAATAAGTCACAATGTATTGAATCACGCCTACAATTAAATCATACCTAACAATTTGCAAGGCATTTTCATGGGGCTCCCCATTCACTTCTTCAGCAGACAGCAGCTCAGCCCCCAAGGAGAATCAAGTTCTGGCAAAGGAAAGAGAAGCACTTTACACCTATACCTGCCCTGAGAGGTCTGTATGCCAGGTAGGCCTGGAGTAACACTCTGGTCTTTTATTATTGGGAAATGCAGATTCTGACTCCATAGGTCTGGAGTGAGGCCTAAAACTCTGCATTTCTAACGAGCTTCCAGATTGATGCCAACAACCACAGATCACACTTTGAATAGCAAGGTTATAGCAAAGCAGGTTCGTGCTGAGTTTGTACTGAGTTTCACAGCACCTCACTTCAGAGTCCCTAGAATAATCCTCTTGACCTGATAAGAAATTGTGACCCTTTACTCTCTAGAAATGATAGGCAGGGTGAATGCTGGTTTTGTGGGGCCTAACATTTATATAACCTTAGTGGACATTTTAAGAAAAAAAGTGCAAAAAATGTCTCTGTTTTGCAAATTTTATAAAACATGTCCCTCTGGCCTTGGGCCAAGCAGGTGCTCACTTTCTCCTGGGAAAATGGCGATTGGCCTCTCAGTGGCCAGCGACTGCCATTTCTGAGATAACCACCAGGTGGCAGTAGATTTACACGGCCCCCTTCAACCCCTTCCTTGTCTCCAGAAATTTCCAAATCTTCCTCCATCCAGCTGGCCCAGCCAGCTAATCCAACAAATTAATCTAGGCTGTGATAATGGACAAAAGGAGTTCATGTGCTTCTCTCTCAGTAGAATATTTGCTGTTTAGTGGAAATACTAAGAGATTGTTTTTAAAACCATTTAAAGAATGCTAATAGGTGAGTTCCAGGCATACTGTTGGATCATGTATCATTACGGTGATGTGTTTTAGAAGGTGGCCTTTTCTGAGCTCCCATCTATGCAGGGGTTCTGGGTCTTACCACTTGTTTTCCCCACCCCAATATATAGCTTGGTGTTTAGGCACCAGTTCTAGTGTTCAGCTGCCTGGGTTCAAATCCAGGTACCACCACTTACTGAGGGTGATGTTGAGTAAGGACCTTAACGATTCTGTGCCTCGGTTTTCTAATATGTGAAATGGGAATAATAATACTAATTTCATACAATAGTTGTGGGAAATAGGTAAAATAACATTTACTGCACCCCAGAAAAGTGACTAGCATACAGTAAGCACTCACAAGCAGCTTTCGTCTTTGTCACCCCACACCTAACCTACCTTCTTCAAACCAAGTTCTTTTGTCTTTCCTTCAGTGTTAACCCCCTGTCAGCTGCCTGTTCATGAGAACAGAGGGAGGATTGAGACCCAGTATGGTAATAACCAGGCTAGTTCTTCTGGATACAGCATTCTGCAGACCCATGCCATCTTCTCAAGTTAGGGAGGGGCACTGCCTGGACCGGACTCCAGATAGCCCGGCTCAGCATTCTTGCAGGAGTTAAATATGTGAGTATCACCTTATAAATACTAAGAGCCCAGGATTTGCAGAGGAGCATGGTGTATGAGGGTAGATGGCTAGGATGGTTATCTGGCCCAGCCCAACTCCTTCCTGGGTCCTATACACACTGTTCAACAGGGAGGGACTCGTCATGGAGAAAGGTCTTCATCTTCTGCACACCTGTTGGACCCGGTAATATTTGCCTTCTCTCCCCACACCCTCCTCTCTGGTTCCAGTCACCGTCAGTCTCATCTATACAAATAGGCAAAATAGTGACTGTTTCTCAAACTTTGCCACATGTTAGAATCACCTAAGGAGCATTTACAATCTGATTTCCAGGCTAAATCCCAAACCAATTAAACCAGAATCTCTGGGAACAGGACCTCAAGCATCAGAGATGATTCCAGTGTACAGCAGTTTGAGAACCAGTGTTCTACTGTTTCTCAAACCTTCATGTCCATACAAGTCATCTGACAAGCTCCCCGATGATACAGTTGCTGCTGGTCCACAGACCGAACTTTGAGTAGCAAGGCTGTAGAACTGTGATTGTCACACATGAGCAGATACCAGAACCTTCTGGAGGGCTTGTTAAAATACACCCCGGGTTCAGATGCAGGAGATCTAGGATGGGGCCCGACAACATTCATTTCTAATGAGCTCCCAGGTAATTGTCAGTGCTGCTGTCCACGGAGCACACTGAGGAGCAGGGGTAGAGAGGAGGGAACACAGGTTTTAGTGTCAGGCAGCCCTGGGCCATTTTCTGGCTTCACACCTTGCCAACTCTGTGATCTTGTATAAGTTACTTAACCTTTCTGAATTGTCATAGCATCATCTGCAAAGTAGCCATTATTGGGCAAGATTAATTCAGCTAATATGAAACACCTAACAGACTGTTTTGTGTGCTGGTCCTCAATGCCTTGACTGCAAACCTGAATTACTGGAGGAGCTTTAAAAGAAACCAACCATGGTTATTGATTTAATTAATCGGGGTCCTGAGCATCAGGATTTTTTTTTTTTTTCAAGCTACTGAGGTTATTCTACCGTGAGGCCAGTACTAGGTACCAGCCTGGCACCGTGGCTCCCAAACTTTAGTTCAGTGGTCTCCAACCTTTTTGGCACCAGGGACCGGTGCTCCTATGAAAATCTAATGCCTAATGATCTGAGGGGAGGCGGTGATGCTAGCGCTGGGGAGCGGCTGCAAACAGATGAAGCTTCGCTCGCCCATCCACCCGCTCACTTCCTGCTGTGCAGCCTGTTTCTTAACAGCGCCCTCAGGGCCCAATACCAGTCCAAGGCCAGGGGGTTGGGGACCCCTGGGTTAGAGGATAATCCTGATTTTCCCAGATCCAAACCGCATGTCTGGAACATCACCAGCTGTCTCAGGTATGCCAATTTATAAGCTGACCTCGGTCAAACTGGGGGTGTGAGGACAACTTCTTTGTAGGGAGGATGGGAGGAACCTGCGTGTTTGTCCTAAAGGAGAGAGTCAGGCCACTGAGCTCAAACCTGGCATCTGGGGGAAGAGTGGTAGCCTTGGCCTGGGTGACCCGGAGCCCAGAATCAAGATGTGTGGGTGGAACCAACAAGGAGGCCTTGGGATTCAACACCAGAACTTTCGACCTTGAGAACTGCCCTATGTGAAAAGGGCACCAGCTTCCTCTCTTGGCAATGAGTTCCCTGGTTTGGGAGGTAGTCCAGCTGAGCTGGGGAGTAGGGGAAAACTAGAGACATTTGAACTGGGAAATCTCTGCGGGCCTCTGAAGTCTGAGATTGCACATCCATCCAGCCTCCAGTCCGTTACTCCAGAAGCCTTCTGTTTATTTAGGGAGGTGACCTGCTGGAGCTTTCGCAAGGCTGACTTTCCTGTCGGTGTTTCCTTTGCCTATCAGCAAGCAGTTTGTTTTCCTAGGGTAAACAGGAAGGCGACCATGCTGAGCAAAGCCAGCAGGTCAGCAGGGTGGCGGAGGGGGCAGCAGGTGTCACCTTCTGAGTGCATTGCTGAGAGGGCTGGGCCCTTGGGCGTCACATGCTGCGGTTTAGGGGGGGCGGGGGAGGCAGGTGGCTCACGGGTTAGACGCGGGGCTCGAGGGGCCAAAACCCTGCCCAGGGGAGAGAAGAGAGAACAGAGAACGTCCAGCCCATGCCGCCGGCCACATCAGAGCACCAAGAGAACACCAGGTCTTTATTACAGGAATTCCTATGAAACAGCCCCAAGAAAAAAACCCACACATAAGAGAGAAAAAAAAAAAAAAAACCACTAACAAAGCAACACACAGACATGGGGCTGGGACTTCCCCGCGGTGCGCCCGGTTCAGGGCCACAGCCCAGAGGCCCCCCCACCTCTAACCCTGAGGGTCAGACCCTGCTGGAGCTTGGGCTGAGGGCCCGGGGGGCTCTTCGGAGGCACAGCCTGGCCGCAGGGCACAGCGGAGGGCAGCAGGTCCCCGGCTACAGCGCCCCCCGCGCGCTTCCAAACTTGGTCACGCGCAGAGGCGGTAGCGCATCCGACCCCTCCCGCCTGGGTCCGGCCAGGCGGTCCGCCAGCACCGCGTGGGGCGGGGGTGGGAAGAGGTGCAATGGCAGTGTCGCCTCGCCGGCCTGAGCGCCCTCCACGCCCTCATTATGCCGGGGTGACTTGAGGCCACCAGGGCCCAGCCAAGGCTTGGTTCCCACTCTCAGCCCAGCGGTTGGGCTGGTTCCACACTCCGGGGGCGGGGCGGGGCGGGGCGGGAGAGCACCGAAGCCTCGGGCTGCTCAGGCTCACAGGGTCTCCAGAGAGGTCAGCATGTTCCCATCCCGATGGTGCGGCCAGAGAGACTAGGCAGTCTCTCTCCCATTGGCAGTGGTTGGTGCCAGGTAAGGTTTGTAGAACCGGAGTCTCCTCTTGACCATTCACCTACTCGCTCTTGGCAAGGGGTACCCAAGAAGCCCTTCTGGCCCGGGTGCTCCCACCCAGGCTGGCAGCCTCTTCACCTTGTTCCTCAGTCCTGTACCTTCTCAAGGGTCACTTCAGAACCCGCTGCTGTATACCCTTGGCTATAGTAGATCTTCTAGTCCAGCTCAGGATTCAGAGCCCCTTTGAGATCCCACTGTTGAGACTGCAGGGCCCCATCCCAAACTGGCTTTTGTCTTCTATGAAAGTACAGACTACCCTTGCCTAGCCAGAGTCCTCCAGCTCCGGGGGGGTGGGCCACCCTCCCCATCCCTGCTGGGGGCCATGCCAGCCCCTAACAAAGGCAGCCTAAGGGGCTGTGCAGGTCGGCAGCCCCAGGAAAAAGGTGAGATGCAGGAGGCCATGGAAATAAACTCAAGGTGCCCAGCAGGGAGCTGGGGACCGGGGTAGGGGATCAGGGTTTTTTTGTTTGTTTTGTTTATAAGAAGAGAAGTTGGATCCTGCATTTCCACCCCTTACCCATAGAACATCCTGGCTACAAAAGAGGCCCTGGTTGGCTGTTGCACCCCAACCCCAGGTCCTTCCTCCAATCACAGCAACTCCGAAGTTCTAAGTCCCATGGAAAGTGGCAGTGGCTGGGCTGGACTGTGGCCGGAGAATCACTGGGCCTTGGTACTCGAGCACCATCTGTCTGGCTGCAGCTGGGCTCTTCAACTGGGGGCCAGTTTTGCTCTCTGGCTGCCTCCACCATGTCAGATCATCTCCAGCGAGGAGGAGCTGCTGGCATCTGGTAAGGAAAAGGGATGGGAGGAGTCTTTTTCAACGGAGCTCGGTGGTCTTTCATCACTGGTTTCTAGAGAGATGGTTTTGGGCAGAAGCTACCAAAGACAGGAGACTCTCTCCTTCCTCCTGGGACTCTGTGTCAGCCTTGGAATTCTGCCTGGGGGCACACGCACATGCACACACACACGCACACGCACACGCGCACACACACACATTCTAAGCTCCTAGAAATGTTTCAACTTGCAGAACAGCAGGGACTCTGGCAGCTAGAGATGGAGTGGAGGGCTGGAATTCTGGTGGAAGCTGCTGGGTGGGAAAGGGTGAGAGGGAGGGACGTACCCAGCCCATTCTGTGATACAGTAGTAGCTCAGGTGAGCCAGACTCAAGGCACCTGTGGTGGCAGAAAAGTAAATTGGGACTAGAATTTGGTGGGCCCCACTCACCAGCGTGAGAAGTTCTTAAGCCTTTAGTACTCAGAAGACCCACTCAGACAGCAAGAGAAATGGAAGCAAAGTTTTTAGGTGATGGGGTGAACGGAATAGGGGCAGTGAAGAGCCTAGGGGCTATTAACCAGGTGGTGAGAGTCTACCAGGGCGGTGATGAAAGAAATGAGAAATGAAATGGGGAAGTCAGGAGGAAAGACCGTCTGGCCATCAGTGAGTTGAAATCCAGGGCTAGAAAGACAATCATGGGCACAGCTGGGGATACGGAGCAGGCAGGGAGGACTGACTGAGGTGGAGATTCAGATTTTGGAGCCAACTGCACAAAATGATTGCTCAGTGCCAGAGAGAGTAAGGAGCGAGAAGACGGCAAGGAACATCGAGGGCGGAGCTACCTGGGGTTGAGGGAATGGGAGGAGCAACAAGAACCTGAAAAGCACCCAGAGAATAAAGACTTGAGAGAAAGAAAGTCCAGGATTCTGGGGCCACAGGAGCCAAGGGGAGGCAGTTTCAAGAAAGATGATGGGCACGGCGTGCAGGAGAGAGCACCAGAGGACAGAACGGGAAAAGGCCCTGGACCTGGCAGGTGACATTCTCGAGTCAGTCTGAGGGTGGCAGGAGGGACTGCCAGCCTGCAAATGGGTGAAACTTTTTTTGCAAGTTGGGTGATGAAGGAAAATGTTGAGGTCTCTTGGTTTTAAAGATGGGGTGGAGGAGGAGGATGTAGGTAGACTTGAGAAAGGAGCTAGAAAGGGAAAACCCGGAAGACTCAGGAGAGAAATAAATAATGGGCAAGGTCATGATGCAGGGGTAGCTTTGGACTGGACACATTGTCCCTGAGGATCCACAGGATAGAGATGGCAGCAACGCTGAATGGGAGTGAGGGCCCTTCCCCCGGCTGGCTTTACTTGAGCTTTCCAGAGAAGTGGGAAGTGTGGGTGCAACTCCATGGGTGAAGAAAGCCTGAGCACGAAAGGAGTCTGGATGTGCCTGGTGGCGGATGTGGTGAAGAGTCAACTAGAGGTGATGTGAAGGCCAGCCACAGAGGCTAAGGGGAGCGGGCACTTGGTTTACCTCACCTCCATGACAACTGTCTTCAGGGTAGCAAGTATTTCTTTACAGTCTGAAACAGGGCCATACCTGCCACATCGTCAGCTCAATACAGCCTTGTAGATGCTGACCACTGGGACCAGGACAACAGTTGCGGGGAGGGCAGGCAGGCAGCTTCCTGATGGGGGGAGGGGCTGAAAGAGTGACAGGAGTAACCGAGTCCTGGAGGAGGTGTTGACATTCCCTGTTTTCTCCCCCAGGGGTGTTCAGGAAGAGAGGAGGAAAAGCAGCCTGGGGGCCAGGGCTCCAGCCAGAAACAGAGCTGCCCTGAAAGGGGCAGTTTTTCTCTTCCGGTTGTGGCAGATCCTGCACCGCCCAACCCAGGCAGGCAGTGGGAGAGTCCTGTGTGTGCTCGGCTGGGGTGAGGCCATCTCGGCTTTTCTTAAATCGTTCCTCATAGTGGGCTGTGTGTGTCCTGGACTGTTTTCTCAATGAGGCTGTAAACTATTCAGGGTGTAGGCTGATTTTTTTTCCTGTTCTCAGCATCTGGCTTAGGTCGGTGTGATTATCTTTTGTCAAATGAATGAATAACCAAGAAAAAGAAACGCAGAAGACTAGTTCCCATGCAGAAGCCCAGGTCCCCTGCCACAGCGATGAGGGAAGAAACCCAGAGCCTGCACTATCCAGTCTCCTGAGCCCAATGCCTCTGGACCCCTGGGAAGACAGGTGGGATGTGGGGAGTGGCAGCCCCAGCCTTGGACAGTCCCTGGGCAGCGGTGGCTCCAGGCCTTACCTCTTACTGTCCTTCCCTTAGGGCTTCCTCCACCTTGGACACCTCCTGCCGCCTTCCCCGGAAGTCTTCATCTGAAAAGCAGAGGGAAGCTGCCTCATCCTCCACCCTGCAGGGCTACGCTCAGACAAGTCCCCCAGGCTGGGCAAGAGAGCGTCCTTGTTTGCTCCGGCACATGCTGATCCCTGGGGGGCGACGTGTGGGTCTGGTGAGAAGGCAGCAGGGCACGGTACAAGGTTAGGACACCTGACCGCCAGCCTGTCTCCATGACTGAGCTCCAAGACCTCGGACACGTTCCTCCCTCAGTTTCCTCACCTATGAAGTGGGATGGGGAATTTGGACTACCCAGATGACCTCCAAGGCCCTCCAAGCCCTTGTTTGTGGATATCTCCTGACCACAGAAGGGTTATCTGCTCTGAGGCATAGGGATCAGGGCTCGGCTACAGGCCTGACAAGTTCTGAGGCAGCATCTTCTGGCCCATGTGGCCTTTGGGAGGGACTGGATAAATGAACGCTGAAAGGCCTCTGGGCCCAAAAACTGAACCTGCCCCAAGCTTGTTCTCAAGTTGAGGTCCCTCTGTGTAGGTAGGCCCGTCTGCCCCCGCACACCCCAGAGAAGAGAATATTCCCCAGAAAAAAACACCTGGCACTTTATGCTGCAGGTGGAGATCTTGTCTGCCCCCTCACACCGCAGAGAAGAGAATATTCCCCAGAAAAAACACCGGGCACTTTATGCTGCAGGTGGAGATCTAGGTAGAGGTGCAGCTGGGGCTCCCTTTCAGGAGTGGAAGGAAGGGAGAGGCAATATGGTCCAAGTGGAAGGGCCCATTTCTTTGGGTCACCTGCCCACCAACCCTTGATGTGTCCCCCAGGCTGGGTCCACCATGAAACACTCAGGCCCTCCTCTTGCAGGGCCACTGACCACAGGCAACTTAGAACTCCAGCTTCCCCACCCTCCATGCCTCACCACAAGTGTGGCCCTCCACGTCGTCCAGGAGATTGGCAGTTGATGCAGCAGCCCCCAGCCTACCCAGCCGTTCAGGAAAACTGATGAGTGGGCACCGCCATCGTCCTCCCACTCCCTGTCCCTAGCCCTCCACCACCCACTCCAAGCTCAGGAGGCTTCTACCACACCAGCCTTATCCCCCCAACACTCCTCAGTACCTCACCCAGGCTCCTTTCCTTGGAGTCACCTGAGCAGCCAGGCCCTATCAGCCAGCTCCCATCCTGGGGACAGAGGAGTGACTTTCTCCCTGTTCTTTGGCTGTTCAGCTTCTCATGTCCTGGGCCCTGTCTGACAAGCAAGGATGGGAGCCTGGATGATTAAAAATATGGAAAACCTTATTTTTACTCAAGGGACTGAAAGTGAGAAGCCAGGGCCAACATGCTTTATATGAGGAGGCAGAAAGATCTGAGGGTCAGTTCAGTTAGAGAAATTAGAGAAAGGTTTGCTGAATTCAAAGGAAGAACCAAGTTTTCTCCCAAGATGCAGATTACTCCAGACAAAAAGTACAAATGCTGTAGGACAACTTCTGAGCCTGCAGCAGGAAGACGTCAGATGCTGGCCTTCTCCCCAAGCCTGGTCATGGTGGTCAAGACTGGAACGGAGAGATGGGACAGCAGACTGGCAGCAGGGCTCATGGAGAAAGGAGGGCCACAGACCCAGGCCCCACTCTTGGAGGAGGGTATAGCCTTGGGGAGCCCAGCCCAGGGTCTCAGTGTGCCCTTAGCACCGACTGCCCCCACCCAGTGCCAGGCCAGAAAGGATACGACTGATGCTTCAACAAGTGTTTCCTCTTTGACTTCCTCATCTTGGTTTTCTCTGAGAAGGCCCTGGCCAGTTCAAACAGCTTCCTCCGGGTGGCTGGGAGCAGAGAGACTTGTAAGCCAGCAGCCAGAGCACCAGATAGCTGCCCACCAGGGCTCAGGAGGAGGCTGGGGCAGGCCCCCACCCCCACCAGGGCTGGAGGCAGGTGGGCGGGCTGGTGTGAGAGCCCAGGGAGCCAGAGAGGTGATGACAGGCTGGTGCCCTGGGGGAGTGAAGCTGCCGTCCTGGGTTGGCCTGCAGGGGCAGCACAGGCCACTGCAAACCAGACCAGGGATAGCTGGCAGCCCGAGATCCGGGTACTCCTCAGCTGAGACAAACAGCAGTGCATCTTGGCTTTCTTTCCCGCCGCCTACCTCCACCCGCCTTGCCACCTCCAGAGATGGTTCTGGGATTTCCGTGACTAATCCCAGATTTTCCCTGAAATGGAGCCTGAAAGGATAGCAGCCTCATTCACACATGGTTCTGTGTCTGTGGGATGGGGAGGGGAAGGCAAGTACCGGCTGGCAGGATTTTGTGGGAAGAGGTCATCAACCATGCAGGCCTCCCACCTGCAGAAAGTAGGTTTAGCAATAGCCCCCCCACTCAGTCAGGCCCAGCCAGGCCCCCTCAAGCCATAGAGAACATGAACGTTAAAACTCGGGGGAGGGAGGTATAGCACGTCATTTTTCTGCAGACAGCTGGCTCAAGAGGATTTAAAACTTAATTTGTATCCAGACTCAGCTGCACAGAGAAATGAGGCAAGAAGGCTGAGGGAGGTAGCCTGCGATTAAAATGTCACTTCGGTTCACCAAGAGTCAACTGCATTAAAAATTCTGGGTGGCTCCCTCCCTCCCATGGGGCCACAGGGCCTGTCTTAGAAGAGCTGGAAGGGGGACATGCGCTGGACTCACATTTTCCCATGTGTTTCAACTTGTCCCTGAATAAGGCATCTTCAGACACAGTGGAGTTGTTGTCACTGACTCCTGGAAGGAGGAGACACTTCTGAGGGCCAGCCAGAGAGGAACAGTGGCTGCCCAAGGCCCCGGGGAGGCGGGTTGGGGCTACCCTGAAGGACAGGGGTTCAGCCCAACCCTGCTATTTGAGGAAGGAGGCGAAGAGCAGGTTTCTTCTGTAACTAGGAAACAGCTTAGAGCAAGGACGACTCTTGTGGTTCAAAGAACGTGTCTTTCCCCACCCGCGCCTGGCTTTCCTCCTCTGTAAAAGGAGGGACAGTCCTGTGGCCTGCTGTATGTGACGAGAACCTGCTCTCAACTGTCTGCTTCTCGGACCAACTCCACTTTCGTGAAGTCACGTTGGTAGCTTGAAATCAGCTTTGGCTGGGGTTTTTTACACCATACAAGTCATTAGACACTGCACCTGGCCTTATCCTGCAACCCAGCTGGCTGCTAAACATTCACCAGCAAGTGGTCTGCCTGCCTGCGTCCCCCGGGGTGTTAGAGGTAATGAGGTAACGGAAGGAAGGTGTGGGGCACAGAGGCATTCATCCGTGATGGCTCCTGTGCCCTTCTCCCCAGGGTCAGCCCCATCCATTATTCCCCCCAGACGTGGAGTTTCTGAATCATTAGACAATGAATAGGAATGAGAATGGGGTTGGTACCAATGTCAGAACCCAGTTGGCCACCCAGAGTCTCCCCACTTACTCGGCACCCACTTGGGTTTCTTACTGCCCTTCTAAAGCCCGTGCTGTCTACCCTGCAGCTTGGCTAATCCCGAGTCACCTTGTTTGCTAAGTCCACTGTGAGTCATTCTGATCCATCTCAGCAGCCCTGGTATCTATAGTTAATTCAGGATCAAGGACAGAGGCTGCCGTTAAAACCCTCAGCTGCACATCTGGTAGGGCCTAAGCTCCCAGCCTATTGCTTATGAATCAGTTCCATAGGATTTTCTCTCTTCGAGCTGGGACAGCTGAGCTCCCCATCCTTCTGCTCCCCAGTCCCCTCTCCACTGTGTGATATAAGGTCTGTTTCAGGCAGAAGCTGCTGATTCTGTCTCTGAGGAGGGCAGCCTGTGTGCGTATGTGGAGGGCTCTGGCTGATGAGGGGCCACTATGCCACACATATAGGCAGAGTCCAGGTGTCGAGTATTGAACCAGGGCCTCTGGGCCTCTCTGCCCCATGTTCCCAGCTTGACCCTCGTCCATGCATCCCAGCAAACTCCTGTCCACCCCTGGCCTTCCTTCAGCTGGTTGAGGCCCCTGGAGAGGTCTGGCCCTCTCTTGAGGCAACTCTTGCTTCTCACTATCTTGTACATGAAGCTTAAAATTCTCTTCCTCCAATACAAGGGCCGGGCCTGGCTCACAGCAGATTTTCCCCGGCTACTGAATGTGAGCGAATGAGTGATTCCTTCCCAGACGGATCCTGCCCCGCTCCTCGCCACGAGCTTGCTGTATTCAACAAGTGTGTCAGCTTTGCTGGTCTGCTCTACTGTTTCTTGGATATATTTCCATAAGCTCCCCTGGGGCCAAGACCAAACCTCATAAGTCTCTAAGGCCTCCTTCTTTCCCCCATTCTCACATGGTACATTATGTGCTGTGGCATGCCCTCTTCTTGCCAAAGCTCCAGGCACCTCTGAGGAGTTCAGCCAGCCTATTAGCCAACCCCAGCTTGGGCTCCAGCAGCCGCTGGATTGGTAAGAACCCAGGGCTGCTAAGTAGAGGAGCCATCTCATTCCACGGTGAGCGCAGTGGTGGAAGCACAACCCTCCCCACCAGCCCATCTCCTCACTCTACCCTCAACTCCAAGAACACAAAGCAGGGCTTGGGTATGAGCCCCTGTACCCTCCAGGCCTCTCTCCCAGGAAGGCAAGGTTACCTGGAGCGGGAGAAGGAAAGCCAAAGTCACTTCCCACAGCCACACTGCTTGATTTAGATTTCTGGGACTCGTATTTCAATCGATCTGGAAAAGGACCACATACCAGTCAGGGAAGGTAGCGCTTGGGCTGAGATGCAGGTGGTTGTTGGAGGCGAAACCCCCAGACATGCATACGAGTACACACAAAGTGTCTGCACACACAATGTCTGCTGGCTCTCAAAGAACCAGCGACCACAGAAACACCTTCCCTGACAAGCACTGGAATGGAAGAATGTCAGAATTAGAAGGACTCTGAGTGATCATATAGTCCAACCCCTTCATTTAAAAGGAGAGGCCCCAAGACCCCCAGTACCTTTGCTCCAGTACCTTTGCTACAGAGCTGGGGCTAACCTTGGGCCTCTGTCTCAGCTCAGCCTTCTCCCTGTACTTCTTGCCCCTCCCACGTGACAAGCTGTCAGTCTCTCTCTCTCTCTCTCATGCACACACACACACACACACACACACACACACACACACACACACACACACACACGTAGCCACTGTGACCAGCACAAGACAGATGTCCCACAGCCCTCTTACAGTACTCTACCTCAAACGCACTCCAGCCCTGAAGGGGAAAGGCGGCCAGGCTGGAGAGCAGGGTCCCCGGGCCAAAGACAATCTAAACACCCCCAAAACTCAAGAACCCCTGCTCTAATGTCCTCCACTCAGCCAGGCTCCTTCTCTGACACCTATGGACCCAGTCACTCTGCTCCTGGAGCTCCAGACACAAGGCCAGTGCCTGGCATAGAGCAGATGTGTGTGTGTTTTGGCGGGCGGGGGGGGGGGGGGTGGGTAGGAGAGGGCCCAAGAGGGCACACCTTTCTTCCCGGTGATTCAGGTCTCCGTTGGCTCCCACAAGGACAAGGTGGTAAGGGCCATGTCTCAGCAGTTCAGAGACCTCCACTCCCCTGGCCTCTAGCTCCCTGCCTCTCCTGACCCCAAAGGCTATAGCCAACATCAGTTCCATTATTCAGCCATGGAGAAGTGGCCACAGGGTCCCCACCCAGTGTACCACCTTTCTCCAGGGCTAGAAGGAAGTCGCGATTGCGTTGCAGCTCCTTCATGAACTCCTCGTTCTGCAGGAAGAGCGCAATCCTCTCATCCTCCAGGTACTGCTTCCAGCGGCTCTCCTGGTCCCGGGTGCCAGGCCCAGCCACAGGGGGCAGGCCGCCAGCTCCACTCCTGGGCTTGGAACCCCCAGGGTTGCCCTGAGGAGGGGAGCGAGCATGTTGAATGCCTACTCACAAGGGCACATGTTGTACAAACATCCATGCACATGTAGGGGTACACATGTCCTCTCCCAGAATCCTCCAGCCACATCCTGGGCCCTGAGCCTCCTTTCAAGATCTAGTCATAGGCCAAAATCCAACTGAACGGGCCAGATCCCTCTCTACTGAGGAAGCAGCAAGGGCTTAAAAACGACTTTTCCTCCCCCTTGGACCACCCTATCCCTTTATTTACAACCTGAATAGTCCTGAAAAGTAATCTGCAAACTGCTCAAGAGCCTACACAAGGATTCCCAAACTCGAAACTCTCCCTGCACCAGCTTCATCAGGGTGAGACCCCCACCCTGTGCGAGAGCCCCTTGGGATACGCTAACATCTGGGGAGAAGCTACGTCTGGCCCTTTCCCAGGAGAGGGAAGGAAGGTGCTCTGGCCCTCTGCCACTGGCTGCCCACATGCCCACCTCTCTCAAGCCTGGGGTGGTGGCTACAGCCAGAGTATCCTCAGAGCTGTCACCTTCCCTGGGTGGAACAGGAAATCTCCAGACCCGGACAGGAAATGAGGCTTTTGGTTCAGCATTCTGTCCCTACAAACCCAGGGTAACAGAAATAGCTTAGCCGGGACTTAAACATCAGGAAGTGAAACTGGCTGGCACAAACTCTGTGGGCAAGTGGAGATGTTGCACAGGCAGGTCGGAGGCATCCTCCGTTACCTGTATGCTGTCCAGCTGCTGGGGCAGGATGCGGAGAAAGTCATCGGGGAGGTTGCCCAGCAGTGGTGGGTTCCAGTTCCGATAGCGCCTCTGGCTGGAGGGGGGCGCAGAGCCCAGCACATCAATGCTGGAGGGCGAAAAGTGACAAGAGGAGGGAACCGTCAGGCCCAAACACAGGTGTCCTGGCCCATCACGCCAGGATCCTGCTCAGAATGGCATTCCTTCTGCTCATGCCCTCCACTGCTTCCAGCACAAAGGCCCAGGGCTCTAGCTCATTTTCTTCACCAGGCCTTGGCTAACCCCCACCTCTAGCCCCGGGCATGGGTTCTCGATGCACCAGAAGTTCACTGCTCTCCAACCACTCAGTGCCATTGAGGTCTCTAGGCCTAGAGAGCTCTCTGATCATGGCACTCAGGTTGGGTGTTGTGGATTTAGATGATGTTTACGAACACCCTCTAAAGACAGCAGGGGTCGTGTCCTTTCATGCTTCTGTCCCTAGTACCTAGCACAGTACGGGCTCACGGCTGCTGAGTAATAAGTATGCTCCAAATTAACAAGCACATAAGCTACTAACAGCCCGGTCTGCCTGAATGCTGGCTTGCTTGGATAAGGGGATATTGGAAGGCCAGGATCCTCAGAGAGTAGAATATATTTAAGTTCTTGTTCTGATGCAGCCGCAAGCCAGCAGGGTGGTCTTGGGTGAGCCCCTGCCTCGCTGCCAAGGCAGGTGGGAGCCCCTCATGAGGCTGTCTTGAACAATGTTCTGAAAAGGCACATTGAGATGTGGGAGCGGAAGGGTTCTTGTTCTGGGGGCACTCAGTTCTGCTCTTTATAGGCAAGGTACCTTTCTTCATAGGTAAGGTGCCTGGTGTGAGGTCTGTGCCTTGGCAGAGGCCAACAACGAGGAGGGAAGGAGAGGAAGAGAAGAGGTAGCACCCGCCCTCCCTGACCCCAGGCTCCTGCTCTGCCGCCTTGAGCCCGAGGGCAGCCTGGGCCCAAGCCAGGAGCTCCCCACAGCTCCTCAGCAGCCTGCAGCGTGGCAACCGCAGGACACGTGTTCTGCTGAATCAGGGAAGTGACACGCACAGAAGGCAGCCGAGGCCTGGGGGCGGTGGGGGCCACTCTGGCTTTGGAGCCTGGCTTTGATTTGGTCTCCAGCTCCAGGAATCCCGCCGCCCCCTCACTGGAGGAGAGCTTTTCCGGCTGGGCTGCTGCTGCCTGTGGAAATAACTTCCTTTCCTTTTCTATTTTGGGCGGGCGGCCTCGCGGGGGCGCGGTGGGGGGGGGCAGCAGACAGGATAACAAGCTGCTAAGTGCATGGTGGTAGCAGCACACGCAGACTGGAGCCAAGGGAACCCCGGCACGCCTCGTCCACCCTCTCGCTGTGCAGATGAGGGGATGGTCCAGAGCAGAGTCTGCATCACAACCCAGGACCTGATTCCTAGGCGGCTTTCTCTCCACATCACTCTGCCACCTCCTGTCACTGTTGGAGGCTTCATTTTTCCCAAGGGCCTGAGAGGCAGGGGAGAGGCTCCCCCATCTCTCAGGGACCCTAAGACTACCTTTAGTGAGTTCAAGCAGAGAGAAAGCCTCCCCAAGGTCACCAGCCTTTCTTGGGCTTCAAGGCCTTCATCTGGGGGATGGGTATCCACCCCCCCGTAGCTACACCTCACCGTGGAGAGCCCTGGAGTCACATTTGGACCCTTCTAGCCACCTAACTCCGAACCCAAGAGGGGAGGGGGACAAGGAGCAGGAGCCCCATCCTCGGCCGAGTTTCCCTTGCTTCTGGGCCTGAGTCCTCGAGGAAGGGCAGGCCCAGCCCCCTCTGGGCCCCTTGCCCTGGCACCAGCGAAGATGAGGTCAGCCCGCAGCTGCGAGAGACAGGGGGGCCCTGGGCCCAGTCAGCCCAGGCAACTCCATTGTGTTTGGAACGGAATGTCAGAAATGAGCCGAGAGGCAAATAAAAAACTTCCAAGGCTGTAATTTCAATGGAAAAACAGCAGGTGGCCTGTGCGGAGGGGTGCCTCTGAGCTTCAGAGCTGGTCTTTCATTCAGGAGACAGAGGTCAGGACCGGCTGGGGGAGGGGAGAAGGAGAGAGACGACTGGGGAGGCTCTCTTGGCCCAGAGCCTACCCAGAGACCCCAACACTAGAACTTCATACCCCATCAGACCTCCAGGTTTACCCACGGAATATCAGAGCCCAGAAGGATTTCAGAGACAAACCTTCCAGGCAGGATTCTGGTAAAGACTGGACACTGAGGCCCAGATAGGGTCAGGCTCTGTCCCAGGGCATACAGATCATCCAGGCAAAATCAAGGATCCTGGCCTTTCAGGTGTGCTACCCTGGGATCACCCTGCCTCCCTGTGCCCCAGTAGGACAATATCCTAAACCCTGCCCTATCTGCAGTTTCATAGGCAGCCCAGTGACTAGAGGTAGCAGAAAGGGGCCAGGCTGTTCCTCCCTTAAACTCCTCCTCAAATCTGATCTCCCCCAGCAGCCAGAGGAAGATTCTAAAACACTAATCTGATCACATCACTGCCCAGCTTAAACTCACTGGCTGAAGGATAAGGTCAAAGCTCCTGGGAGTACCCACCGAGACCCCATGATCTCCTCGCCTCTGCTACCTCACCCAGCCGCTCCATACTTCCTAGAGCTCCCCAGATGGTTCCTGCCTCTAGGCCTCTGCACGTGCTGTTTCCTTCGCCTGGATTGCCCTCCTGTCCTCTGCTTCACCAGGTCACAGCTCGGACATCAGCTCCTTTAGGCAGCCTTTCTTGCATCCTGTGTCCCACAGACTCTGAACTTCTTGGGAGGGACGGGTCAAGGCAGTGCTGTATTCATCTCTGCATCACACACCTGAATATTGCAGGTGACTCAATAAATGCTGGAAATGAACGTCCTGGAGAGAGAGACTAAATGAGGCTGTGGAAGTAGCCTAGGAATGGATCCGGGCCTAGCAGGACCATCCTGGAACAAAGGGGCTCCGGCTCAAAGGCTGGCCCCACCCCTTCTGAACACTGGTCTCTGGAAGGAAGCCTCACCACTGGTCTCAGGGTTCAGTGTTAGAGCTCAGAGGCCAGCCATGCAGCCGGGGTAGGGGTGGGAGGAGCAGTGAACCACTGATGGTAGGTCTGATCGTGCCTGGCACTATGCTAAGCACTCCACAAACGATTCTCAGTCAATCCTCACAACAGTGCTGAGGAGGAGATTTGTAGTCCCATTTCACAGAAGAGGCAAACGAAGCTCAGAGATGTTAAGTGGTGAGCCAAAGGCCGCACAGCAAAGGTACCTAAAGAATTAGAAATTAGGTAGCTGAAGGAAGGGGGTGGGGAGAGCTTCTGCCTAACTCCACAACTCAAGTTCTCTTCCCCGGCATCTACCTCCAGCCAGCAAAGCCTTCATTTCTAGCACTTCTAGGTCAGGACTCTGAACTCAGGCAAGAGTAGTGACTTGTCCAAAGTCACTGAGGCCTCCTGAGCCCTGGTCTAGTGCTGAGGTCACCTTGCCCCCATGTGGGGCTCCCATTACTGGGCTGCACTGCCCTTTGCCCCAGGCCTACCCCACCCACAGCAGCTGAACACCCAGCCAGATTAGGGAAGGGAGGATGTGGCCAGAATATTCATGCCAGGTTTACACTGGGATCCTGTCTCTTAAGGCTCCAATTTTCCCTTCTGAAAAATAGGCAGGACCACTCTGCCTAATAGAAACCGAACCTTTTGCAAAAGCATCTTAGGATAAAAAAAATAATAATAAGTAAATAAATTTAAAAAGTCAATGGAAAATCATTTAGCCTCATTCCAGGCTCCAAGTCCTACCAGGATCACACTCAGACCTACCTAGTTACTTCCAGCACCCCTCCCCATTACTACCTCCTGGTACCACTGTGTCAAAAGAAGGAGCCCAGCTTTACTCCTGTCCCTGACTCAAAACATTGCTCCCCTACCTCCCCGCGTAAACTTCTAGGCCTCTATCAGCAACCTCAACTGCAATCACAGAATTTTCTCATTAGGGAAACAACAAGACACAGCAATGAAGAGCATTGCTTTTGGAGTCAAAATGACCTGGGTTCGAATCCCAGCTGTGCAGTCTTGGGGAAGTTATGAAACCTCTCTTAGGCTCAGTTTCCTCATCTGTCAAAAAGGGATAACAGTGCCTACACCTCAACAGTTGTTAGAGGATTCGAATGTGATGGTTTCTAGCGCTTAGTAATTGGTAGCCGATATTACTGTCTATACCTATATATTGTCTATACTCTGTGTGAGAACAAAGTTCTCCACTACCACTGTCTGAGGCTCCCAAGATCTTCAGAAGGGAAGATCCACTGGAACTGCAGCTCTACAATAAAGAGACATCTGGGTTCCAGCAGCCCCACCATAAACACAAAGCCCTGAAAAACAAGCACCTCAGAGATCCATGGGACCCAACTGGCAACCAATTTTACGCTTAATTTCCAAATTACAGAGTCCCTGGCCTAGAATAAGTCTCCAAGGACCTAGCAGTCTATCCTTCTGCCTCCAGTTATCAAACTATCCCAGCAAAAGAAACTTACTTGCTCCCATTGCTTAAAAATCCCCACAACATCCCTAGATGAGGGATGGCAAACACATATTCATTCCATCAATGACTGATGGCTATCTGGGAGTGCTGTGCTAAGGAGGATTCTGAGGGTCTGTCTCAAGTGAGCAGGAAAGAGCACAGTGATGGACTAGTAATGTCTGCCATGGGCTCGGGATAGGAAATGTCCCATTCCATGGGTTCGTCATTCCCACTCTGTATCTTCCTTGACTATCAGCCCCCCGAAGACAGAGACCGAGCCTTATTTGACTCTGTGTCCAGTATGATGTTCGGCATAGCACCCAGCCTAGAGAAGGAATTTAGGGAACGTTTGCTCTTAAAATCTTTACAGTTTGAAAGTTCTTGGTATCTAGTTAAAATGTCTCTTGCCGCATGCTGAGGGGTCCAGCCAAGATTCCCACTGTGTCTGTACCTAGTCCCAACCTCTGATCCCTTCCCATACTGCCCTGTGCTGAGAGGAGCTGGCTTCTCACCGGGGCGGTGGAGTAGGGGGAGCCAAAGGGTAAGGCCTGTCGAACACGTGCATGTGGTAGGCTGGTGGGGAGTACACAGGAGGGGGCTCTTCGTCGGAGCTATCAGGTTCCAAAGTCCTTTCCAAGATCTGCATCAGAGAGAATAAAGAAAAGTATATTAACAACCCTTCCTTGAATTTAAGTAACATTTACACAAGACCCAGTGTGGGCAAGGATGTAAAGGAACCCTGCTTTGCTGGTGGGAATATAAATTGCTACAACCAGCACTTTGCAAAAACCGTTTAGCTTTATATACTGAAAGTCTACCCCTGACCCTACAATTCCAACATACTCTAAAACATGAAAGCACGCGTCCCCAAAAGAATGTTCAGAGCAGCATTATCCACCTAAGTAAGGTTCAAAAACAAGCAAAGCGAATCACCGTGATAGAAGTCAGAGCAGTGAGGGTGTGAGGGCGGAGAAGCCGGGAAGGGGTATGAGGAGGATTCCAGGTCCTGTTGATATTTCTTGATCTGAGTGCTGGTGAAATGCCACTGAGCTGCACACTTGTGACGGACAAACTCTTCTATACATGTGTTATTGTTGATAACTAACTTTAACATCAGTCACACCCTCTCTCAAAGTACTTCTACATAGATTATCTCACCTAGACCCCAATTTGGCAAGGTAGGATATGGATTGTTACCCCATTATACAGATGAGGAAACTGAGACCCAAGCTGACTAAGTGACATGACAAAAGCCACACACTGTTTTTAGAACTGAATCTTCAACTTGAACATGGTCTCTGCAGCAAGGGTCTCTCCCTCAGGCACAGTGCTTGCATTTTCCAGAGTGGATTCTCAGGGTGCACAGCGGCAAGGAAAGTACTCGGGGTGTCCCTCCTTCCCAGATTCCTCGCTTCATCTAGGAGCCAGAAAGAGGAGCAGGCAGAGGCCAAGGGCTGGGCAAAGGCTGGGGTTCCTGCTCCATGGACTGACCTAGACCCTTCCCCAGAGGTCTACAGAGAGAAGTCTGGGGCAGGAGGCAGCCATCAACCAAGAGATCCAAGGACACACAACCCCAACCAGCCTATACCTTAGCCTCCAACACTCCTCTCTTTTCCTCCCCAGCTCTGTTCCCATCTCCTTCAAGATCAAAGAACCTAGGAAGGACTCAGAGGCTGTCAATTGGCCCCAGAGTCTCCACACCCCATGTTTTAACCTCAAGTGAGTTTGCAGAAGTCACTGCTAAACTGCCTCTGCTCTGCCTCTGCAAGCCTGGGCCGGGCCAGGTTGTACTGGCACATCCCGGCCCTGAGCCCAGCCGTGCCTAGAATCTTACAGGGACACCTGGCAGATGGGAAGGTGGTAAGTGAGCATGCACACGAGTGCACACATGCTCACACACGCGCGCACGCGCACACACACTGCCACGCTCTGTGCATATACAGCAAGCCTGACCCAAGGAGGCCTCTTGCCCTGGAATGCACTAACGTTCTTTCCTTTGAGGCGGAAAGTATTTAAACAGATGCTTTTGCAGAAAGAGAAGAATGTAGCTGCTTTGCAGGCCACTGCTCTGCCTACCTCAAATTTCCAAAAGAGGGAAAAAAGAGAGAAGGAGAGAACACTGTGAGCTCCATTCTTATTCACCGGTGAGCCTCAGGTGTCTGGCACAGGACAGCGGCTCAGCAACTACCTGGCACACCCAGAGACCATACTGGTACTGTCCCTCAGCCCCTATTCCCCATCCCCTAGACCCCACTGCTCTCCAGGGACAGGGTTCCAGGCTGGGGCCTTGAGGCCAATTGCTGGAGGATAAGCCTCTCCACCTTCAGTGGCTGGTCTAGTCTGTCCACACTGAGCTTGGTTTGAGTTACTTGGGTGAGGAGGGGTGAGCTCAGTGGGAATTGTTCCTAGAAGAATGCTGCTTGCGGTTTCCCATAACTGGCCTAGCAGTTGGGGTCCCCAGACGCAGGGAGATCAGGCCTCCATGACCACAACAGGAGGTACCCTGGCTTCTCGGCAGCTCCTGTGCCTCAGTGTGGCCTCTTGGGGCTGCGAGAACCAGACACTCATCAGAGACTCCTGGAGCAGAATGAGGAAACGCCAAGGAGGCAGGCAGCGGGCCAGGCACGCTCCAGAAAGGCTGATCCCGTCTCCAGGGAGAGCAACCCCAGCCATGTTTCTGGCCTCCCCCTACCTCTCTCCCCGCAATCCCACCAGCCACAATGAGGTTGTTCTTCTGGCTCTAAAGGTGCTGAAATTTTCGGCTCTGTGGCCTCCTGGCTTAATTCAGTGTGGGTGATGGATGCCTGCCAGGTGCTCTGGGGGCCAGGGTCTGGCCATTTATCTGACAGAAGATGTTTCTCTGTGGCAAAGCTACCCCTCAGGCCAGCCCACCATCCATCAGCCCCCAGAGAGGGGGCTTTTTCCAGTCAGCAGTTATTGTCATTCCAGCTGCTGCTCATAAATTTTCCAAAGCACTTTCCGCTGGCTCAGGAACTGCCTGCCGATGGGCTCAGGCAGAACTCCAAAGGTGGGGGGTTGGGGACACAGCCAAAGAGGGGTGCTGAGAAGGGATTCAATCTGGAAAGCAAGATTCTTAGAAAAACAGAAGCACACACAGTGCAGGCCTATCTGGAGGGACGCTGAAGCCTTGCAGAGGTTCGCAGGGCTGTGGGTGCCATGGACAAAGGAAGAAATAGTATCCTACCTGCCAGCCTGCAGAACAAATGAGACTGTAGAAGGGTCAGAGTTTTCAGAGAACTTTCCTTCCAACTCGCACTTAAAGGATGTATCTGCAAACACACACACATACACACACACACACACACACACACACACACTCACCCCTCCTTTTCACAAAGAAAATCTGGGTTTTCCAATATTCCCACCCACTTGCTAATCCAGGCAGGTCACAGGAATGGTCTCCTGGGGAAAGAAACTAAAGAAAGCTGTGTAAAGAGAGCAGCAACATTTATTCATTCAACAACATTCCCTGAGTGCCTGTGATGTGCCAGGATTGTCCCAGGTGTTGCAAGAGGCACAGGGATGAACAAGATGTCATTGTCCACAAAACTTCTCTACCTGGAGAGAGAAAGCTGAGGCAGCATCCACCAAGGGAGGAAGAGCAAGTGAGCTTCACCCTGCAGGACGACTCTGATTGATGGACTGTGGCTGCCTGCAGGGCTGTGTAGAGTAGGATTCTGAAGGCTTATCTGGGTCTAGGTTTTCTCGCTGTAAATGAGAGTAATAATACTGCCACCTCCTCATACAGTTTGTGAGGATTAGAAGAGATAACATCTAAAGCATGAGGATGGTGCCTGGCACAGGCTGGGACTCAATGAAGAGCAGAGTTAAATCCCATCCACTGAGTCCTTCTTCTGTCTTGTCCATGGCTGCATGTGCCACATGCTCCTGCAGGCAGTGACTCTTTCACTGAAGGACTCTGTGTGCAGCACTACAGGTCCTGCGGAGGCTGGGGTCCAAATATGTACTAAACTCTTGAATGGGGCCAGAGGACTGGCCACGCCCAGCAGGTGGGCCTTGATGCTGTGGGGTGGTCACATATCCCTCAACCACCTCCTTGGAGTGAGAAGAGAACGGCTTGGGCATCTATCGCTCACTACCCCCTCCATCATGCCTCAGTTAGAGAGAGTCTGACGTCACTCCTCTTCTGTGGCTCCTTATGCTCTGAGAGCACAGCCCCACTCATTCTCAGTGGTTAGGCCTCGTCAACCTCTCAGTCTCCATTCATTCTAGGATCCTGGCAGATGGTCCTGCTGTCAGTTCCGTAGTGATTCATGGTCTTTCACCTCTGAGCCTTTGCACAAGCTGTTCCCTCTGCCTGCACACCCTTTCCCTCACTCTTCACTCTTCCTTTGGGTCTCAGCATAGCCGTCCTCTTGGAAACCATCCCCTCCTCTCCTATTTTAGTATATGTGCATCCGAAGCGGCTACCCTCCTCTCCCGCTTCGGCTTCTCCCATCATAGCACTTACCACCCTGAGCTGTCATGCCTGACTCTTGCCTCTAGTCCCCACTGGACTGTGAACTCTTCGAGGGCAGAAACTTTGTCTGACTCGGCCCAGGTGGATGGATACCCAGAGGTTCAACAGTAGCCTTTCTTTGAAAAATACAGACTACAGCGCTCCACCCTGGACTGGCATTTACTATGTTGAATGGGGCCCAGGTGTCTGCATTTTTAACAAGCTCCTTGATTCTGATGAGTCTTTAACCACGATCTAGTACCATGTTCGGCATACCACTAAGTGCTCCGTGCTTGTTGAATACTGCATGATTTCTGCCGGTAAAATAAGGTCACTGACTGACTTGGGTACGGTTTCCCCAGGAGAAATAAGGCTGCTCGCTAGTTAGAACCCAGATAGGGTCCTAACCCGAGTCCTCTAAGGTTCAAACAGCGCCGGAGCCCCTGGTGAATTACCAGGGCCACGCCCCTACCTCTGGGGGGATGCTGTCCTCCGAGTCCGAGCTGTCCTCGTAGACGCTGCCGCCACCCTCCTCCAGGTTCATCTGCAGCAGCTGGTCGATGGTGGCATCCACGGCGCCGCTGTTGGCGCGCAGCACGCACTCGATGATGTCGTAATCCATGTTGGGGAACATGGTCTTGAAGTCGTCCATGGCCTGGTTGAACTCGAGGCGGCGCACCTGGCGGGCGGGCCGGCTGTTGTTGAGCTCCTGCGAGGCAGCCG
>NW_006443570.1:10856842-10891149 GCF_000325575.1 Pteropus alecto
CGGGCGGGACCGGACGAGACGGGCGGGGTCGCCGGGTCAGGAGACTAGACCGCTGGGCCACAGGCGGCCCTCGGGGAGCGATCCTCGAGAGCCGGCGGCATCCGGGCCTGGGCCCTGGGGGGCTGGACGGCTGGTCATCCACACCCCCGGGACATCCTGAAGCCGGCTCCACAGACGGTCGCACCTGAAACCGAGGTAGACAGAGTCAGGGACAGAACGCAACAAACTGAAGCTCAGGGTGATGCCCAAGGGAATTAGGGCGACCCCTGCCACGCCCAGGGGAGAACTGCTTCCTTCTCCAGCTGCGACAAACAAACAGGCACAGTTCTTCACTAACAGCTACATCAGTTGGCAAGGGCTTACTCTGTGCCAGGCACCATCCTAAGTGTTCTGAGGGGGCTAACGGATGACACTGCTATGAGGTGGCTGCTAGTATCCCCATTTTGGAGATGAAAAAAATCGAAGTATAGACGCTGAAGAAGTGGAGGAGCTGGAATCTGAACCCAGGACTATGGTCTCTGAGCCCCTGGTCTCAACCACACACTGACAAAACCCTTGAGGATCTGAATGAAGAAGGAGGGGCTCTGTATAGGCCATGTCCTGCCTCTCTGGCCTCCAGCCCCACCCCGTTCCTGCCTTCCTCATCTTCTCACATCACAGTCCCAACATCGTGGTCCCACCATCATGGCTTCCAATTTGTACAGAGCTCCACTAAATCTGTGACGGAAAACCATCCAGCCCACTCAGATCAAGGCATGTAAATCACTGCCGAGGTTGCATTTCTGTTAGTGCAGTGAATCGAGAGTTGTGTGTGTCTAAAATCACGTTCTGACTTTCTCATGCTTATCCCAAGTTTTACAGTAATTTTGCTAATTATAGAAAAGTGGCAGCTTTATTTTAAGGGACTGTTATATCAAAGGATATTCTTAAGTTTGATGAAACAGGTGCAAACCTGTTTTCCCTTTTCTAGGACTTGTGTCATAATCTTAACAGCTGATATAGAAATGTTTGTGTGTGCAAATCAGTGTGATGATCTTCTTTGCCATAATCTCAACAGTCAAATAGCTGATGATGTAAGGAAGACAAGACCACAAGGGTGAGGAAGGGGTGACCCTCTCTCATCCCAGAGTCAGAAGACCCATCACTACCACGATTCTGTCTCTTTAGGTCAGTCCCCTCGCAGGTAAAATAAGACCTCAGACTGTCCCCCTAGTGCCTTCTGGAGCCACCATGCTGAGATTCTAACTTCCTTCAAACCTCTACCTCCTTGGAGGGACATGGAAATTCTCCAGGGCTCATGTTCTGGGATTTGCTGGGCGGGTGTCTGCCTAGTCCCAGAGACGTGGGCTGTATTCAAGAATAGAAACTAGAAGCACATGGGTCCCATGCAGCCCCCTGACACTGATGTTACAGAACTATAATCCCCTCCCACTCCCAAAGAGAAAACTGGTTAACTCTGATATATCTATATCTGTATTCCTCTTCTATGCATATACTACTGTATGTATGAATTTATTTTACTGAAATGTGATCAAAGCATAAATTCTATTCTGCAACTTGTATTTTCCATTTCATAATTTATTATAGCCATCTTTCCATGTTAGAACATATAGATCTACTTCATCATTTTTAATGCCTGAGTAGTATTCTGTTGACTGGCTGAAGCATGATTTATTAGTCAACCTCCTCCTCTCCATCACTTCCCAGATGAGCAAGTCACAGCCCAGAGGGGCCAAAGCCATTCACAAGGAAACACAGAGGGTGATCTCGAATGATCAGTTCAAGAATTCTGGTATGAGAATGAACAGGAAGGTAGCCAAGTATGACATGGCCTCCCACAGCCGGTTTTAGACGCCCCAAATCCCCACACCCACATCTCCCACCACCCCCGACACACTGAGAAGTTGGAGGATGCCACTGTGATTGGCAGTATGCCCTACAAGACAGAGCTCCGCCCTGGGGACTGCTTTTGTCCTGGGCCCTGGAAACCTGCCTTGAGGCCTCTAACACACACCTCAGGGCCAAGAGGCCCCAGAAGCCCGTGCCCTGGGTTGCCACCTGCTGTCCTGGTGGTGTCGCACATAGGGGTCAGTGCCTTTTGGAGTAAAGCCACCATCATCCTGCCCCTCGGAGTAATTTAGTAAGAGAGATGGGAGGACTCAGCTTTCACTTTGCTAAGGGCAGTCCCTTAAAGAAAGAAGCCAGGACCTGACCCACCCCTGGTGGAGGAAAAAGGAAAATGGTGAGGTTTATATCTTCCCGTTTGGACCAGTCCCTCAGCCTCTGGGCTTCTCTGAGAGTCATTCTCACATGCCTACCATTTACAGTAAGTGGATCAGTTCAGACCCAGGCTATAATTCCTGTTCTGTCACACCTTGGCTATGGGACCTTATACAAACCTCTTCTCCTCTCTGTGCCCAGTGCCCTCACTTATATGTATGGAGCTTCAAAGAGAATTCAACAAGATAATCCTCAGCCCAGTGCCTGGAACATGGTTAGCTGTGTGACTGTTGTTGCCACTGCCCCAGAAGGCTGGCAAGAAGCCAGCAGCAGTCAGTAATACTGGCTGTGCTGCTACAGGAATAGATAGGGTGGCACAAACTTCTCCTCTCTGTGCCCAGTGCCCTCACCTATATGTATGGAGCTTCAAAGAGAATTCAACAAGATAATCCTCAGCCCAGTGCCTGGAACATGGTTAGCTGTGTGACTGTTGTTGCCACTGCCCCAGAAGGCTGGCAAGAAGCCAGCAGCAGTCAGTAATACTGGCTGTGCTGCTACAGGAATAGATAGGGTGGGGGATTCTAAGAGAATCCTTCTCCACCATCTGGATGTCAACCCCTGGAATTTCCTCTGGAAAGAGATACTGGTCCTTGAAGCCCCAGGGAAAGCCTAGCTGGCCTGGGCAGCTGGAGACACAACAGGTCAAGAAGCCTCTTCCATTTACCCCAGATGCCAAACCTTGAAAGATAGTATTTTGTGCGTGTGCCATGACATGTAAATGGCTGAAAACTCTAAGCCAGCCACATCCAAATTACAGATGAAGAGAGGAGACCTAAGACTAGGAGGGAGTCGCCCAAGGACACAGAGCCAGTAGTGGCAAAGCCCAGACTTTTCCATCAAAGGGTGGTTCTGCGGACGAGGAGAAAGTGGCTCAGAAACGGTAATGGGAAATGCAGGGAAACAGGATTTAATGTAGAGAAATACCATTTTCACAGGGCTCTGCAGGGACTCATAGACTCCCAAGCCAGGCTGCCTAGAATTAGCACCAGGTGGGGCTGTGAGGCCCCCACCTTTCAGAATCATCCCTCCCCCAACTAAACTCAAGTGCAATCTGAGGCCAGGGCTGAGGTATGGCTAGCATGGCTGGTAGCAGGCAGAAGGACTGTCCTCAGGGTCAGAGTCATCTTTCCCAGGCTGCCTTTTGCAACTAGTAAGACTCAAATGAAAAGCAATTTGAAACACATGAAAGAATTATGGCAGGAGATTTAGGTTTATGAGCTGTGCCAGGCGCTTTCACATTTAATCTTTATTACAACTCCAGAGATAGATGTTATCGTCTCCATTTTGTAGCTGTGGGAACAAGTTCATAGAAGTCAGGTAACTTGCGCAAAGTCACATAGCCAGTAGGTAGAGAGGCCAGAATTAGGAATCTACTACCTAAGAGCCAAAAATGCTAAGTCAGGCTTGCAGGGCTAAGAGCCAAGGAGCCTCAGAAATGTAGCCATGTGTGCCCCAGGCTCAAGAGACAGGGCACAGCCTGGCTGACATTCCAGCAGAGGAAATGTGACCCAGACAGCACTGAGGAAGGGAGGAGGGAAGGGGGTGTCTGTTGGCTCTGCCCCAGAGCTGGCTCTGTGACCTTGGGGAAACCACTTCACTGCTCTGAACCCCAGCTGCTGGGCACTGGCAGGGAAACAGAGAGAGATAACCCCTGACCGGCTTCTGAAGCAGGAAGTGAATCAAACCCGCCGAGCCTGTTAGAAATCTTGGAGGCTGACTCAAAGGCTCTCCTGAATTCACAGTTGTGACTGACCCGGGGACTGGGAAGCAGAAACCCCGTACCTGTCTTCCTGCAGGTCCCAGGCAGCCAGGCCTTCCACTTCCCCATAAAACAATCCAGGCCTGGCAGGGGACGCAAATGGCCAACCTTCACTCTAAGCTTGAGTAGACAGCCAAGGCCTGAGTCACTCCCTCCTGGCCCAGAGAGGTGGGCAAGCTGCCCCAATGTTATTCTCTTGACCTTGCCCAAGGTCACCCTAGCCAGTCTCCTGCAGAACAAGGCAGAGGCCACTTGGGTGATGTGAGGGCCCAGGAGCCAGAGTCCTGGGTTCCCATTAAGACTGTTTGACTTGGAGAAATTTTTCACTTTTCTGAACCTCGGCTTCCTTATTTGTAAAAATAGAGATAACACCGACCTGACAGGAATGCTGTGATAGAACTTATAAGGATGCCTGGAGCATAGTAAGCCCCCAATGAGACAGGTTTGCGTGGCCTCAGACATAGGCCTTGGCCCTTTTCCTAGACTACATCCACACCCTGAGTGATCTTATCCAGTCCCATGGCTTTAAATACCATCTACACGCAATACTGGCTCCCAAATTTCTCTTGCCCTAAGGTTTCCTGAGAACATGACCTTCAACTCCACACTTGCACATCTGACCTGCTGCCTTCCCTTGGATGTCCAGTACCAGCTCTAACATGACAGGTTGTCCACCTTCGTGATTTCTTCCAACCCCAACCTGCATCTCCTCTCCTCCATCTCTGTCGATGGCAACTCCATGTGGCTGAGGCCAAACATTTGGGAGTCATCCTTGAGTGCTCACATTCTCTTACACTCCCACGAACTGCAGCAAATCCAGTCTTCCCTGTTTTCAAAATGATTCCAGAATCCGGCCCCTCCTTGACACCTCCACTGCTACCACCCCTTGCCTGTCTCCCTGTCTCCCCAACTGCCTCCCTACAGACTACTCATCATGGTGGTCATTCCTCTGCCCCAAACCCCCCAGGGTCTCCCCATGTCCTCAGAACACATTCCAGAGCCTTATCGTGGCCCACTGGGCCCCACATGGTCCTGCCTGCACCCCCTTTCTGACTTTGCCATCGAGCCACGCACACACAGACACACGCACAAACAGACCCTCACTCTCTTTCCTCCTCCTACTCACTCTGGCCACCCTGGATCCTTGCTAGTCCACCAACAAGCCTTGCAAGATCCCACCGAGGGGACTCTGAACTTAAGCTTCCCACCACCTGCCAGTTCTTCTCTCAAATATCTACGTGACTGCTTCCTTCTGGCCCCCACTCAAGCATCACTTCATCAGAGAGACAACGCCACCCGCCCCATCTGCCAGTGTTCCCTAACCCTTTATCCTCATGAAACAGATCACCAGAGGGATTACATATTTAATTGTCACTGATCGTCTTCCCCACTCAAATGTAAGCTCCGTGAGGACAAGGTCTTTGCTCTGTTCACTGTGGTATCCCCAGTGCCTACAACAGTGCCTGGCTCTGTCAACAGGTATTTATTAGGTGGGTAAGTAAAGAAGGGAAGGAGAGATTAAGGGGCACAGTAACGGGACTGTCTTCCCTTCCCTTCCTCCTCCGACTTCACAGCAGTGTGGGGGTGGGGGACGTTTTCATTTCCAAAGCCCTTTCTCCTCTATGTTCTCATTCGGTCCTTACAACAAACCTATCACTTACACAGGGGCGTTACTATCCCACTTCACAGACAAAGCAACCAAGGCCAAGGCAGTCTAGTGACATGGCTGAAGTCCCATTAGCCTTCTGTCACCTGGCCTGAGGGCCTCCTCCATGGCCCATAGTATGATATCAGGCTGGTCCCCTTTCGAAGTGAGCTCCAGCTTCAGGGGGCAGGAGGTCAATCCCCTTCAAAATCCATTCCCCCTACCCCATGAGGACCAGGACCCACATCTGAGAGGTGGGGGTTAGAAAGGTGGGGGTGGGGCTGGAAGGCCAGAGATCCCAATTGCTAGCACTTTCCTGCCCATCTCTCACTCTTCTGGAAGTGGGTGGGACTGCCCCAGGCCAGCTGTGTCCCTACACATCCCTGCTTCCTTCTCTGAAAATCCTGGAGGGACAAATGGACAGATCCCATCTTGTGATCCATCTGCAATTGCTTTGATAACAGCCTGCAGAAGGACGCGCTATCTCTTGTCTAGATCTGGGCTCAGTCCAGTGGCACTGCCATGCCAGGCCACTAGGTGGTGTCCCAGGACTCAGGCCATGGCTGCTCCCAGAGAAAGGGCAAACGGCAGCTTCTCGGAACCCAAGAATCTGCCCCACCCCCACCCTTAGACTCTAAAAGGGAAAGGAACCACCCAACCACCCCAGGGGTCTTAGAATCCAAGATTCAAGAGTTTCAAAATAATTTATTCCCAAGATAGTAAATATGAGGCACACAGACCACATATTTATATCCCGTGTCCTTGGCAGGCATCACTAATCCATCCAGGTGTTATTGTCCTGTGGCGCCCACACAGCCTCAGATCCTTTTTAACACTGTGCTCTGGGCAAGCCACTACCGGGTGATTAGAACTGGCAAGGAAGGCACACCTGCTTGCCAGCCCTTTCATTTCCCGTATAAGAGTAGGCCTGGGCTAACTTTGTCTCATCAGGAATCCAGGCTGCAAAAGCCAGCAGGGCCAGAATGAGGTCATATGACCCCTGGGACGCTTGTGTAACCATGGTTAAGTCCTGGGGAAACCTCAAGTGGGTAATGGCAGCGTTAATGGAGAAGCTGCTGGGCCAGGGGCAGCTGCATCCTTGTCCAGTTGTCACCTCAGACGTGGTGGGGGTGGGGCACAGGGACGTCTGCTTAGCCTCTTGGTTTCTGAGCTGGAGAGGCCCCAAAAGGGGGAGAAAATTGGGGGTTGGGGGTGGAACAAATGATAGAGACTCTCAGGGTCTGTGCGTGTGTGTGTGTGTGTGTGTGTGTGTGTGTGTGTGTGTGTGTACGTGTGTGAGCTCCCAGCAGAGAGGAGCAGGGAGCAGCCCTGACAGAGGCGCCTTGTCCTCCTGCCCCTGCATAGGCTTGTTTTCTTCCCAAGCTATTAATGTCGCTGTGGCTTCAAAAGCCGAGTGACCTTTAAATGTCGAGCCTCCAGCTCCTGCCCAAGGCTCGGAAATGGCTTAATGGAAACTCAAACGGCCACAGCTGCTGGGACTGCAACAAAGCCAGCCTCGTTCCCTAGGTGCCTGGAGCTCCTGGGCCGCCACACCTGTGCCCACCTGCTGGAGGGGGGTGGGGGTTGGAAGGACAGAGAGGACCCTCAGGCACAGCCACTGGGAAAAGGAGACCTGGCAGGACCTGAGAGGAGGAGGAAAGAAAGAGGGAGATGCGACTCAGCCCTGCCATTCCCTGCTGTGTGACCTTGAGTTAGCCATTTACTTTTCTGGGCCAATGTAATCTAGTCTAATCTAGGGCTAGGGCAGAAAAAAAATCCCCCCCAAAGATCTTTTAAAAATCTGTAGAAGAAAAAAAAAAAAAAGGGAAAAAACACATTTTCTTTTCTAATTTTTCTCTCACCTCAATTTCTGTGGCCAGGTCTGTAGCCAATCCAGGCTATGGGGCAAGGACTAGGGCAAAAGGTTTCAAAGGAAGTTAATAAGGTCCCTCCCCTATGGGAGGGTTGGCCCCAGAGCCTCAATCGTAAGGACACTATCATTCATCTTTGCTCCTGAGGCCCAAATATTAGGCCTGTCTGCCATGAAAGGCGCCATCAAGAAGCCAACTCTGCCTTCCAGTTGAAAAGATCCAAGAGGAAGCTCCTCAGGCATGAGTAACATGTCATTTGTTTGGCTCATCTTGGTGGATAACGGTAATAATAGTAATAACGATAACACTATTGCCTACTTCTTAACATGCCAATGACTATTCCAAGTGCCTTACGCATGTTAACTCTTCGTTCTCTCTACAGCCCTATGAGGCACTTATTACCACTGCTATTTCTACTTTAAAGGTACAAAAATGAGGCATAAAAGAGTCAAGTAACTTGTTCAAGGCCCCACAGCTAAGTGGCCAAGCTGACATTTGAGCCCAGGAAGTCTGATTCCAGATTTGACACTCTATAATCCATGGGTTTAACCACCTCTCTGTTACTCCCTGGAGCTGAGCACAGAGCAGGGCACACAGCACACAGAGCAGGGCACACTGAACTGAGTTGAGTCCTAGCAGGGCAGAGTTGCCCCTGGAGAGGCTGGGGGTGCATGCCCACGCAGGTGGAGTGAGAGAGGAAGAAGGAGGAGTCTTCAGGCAAAGCCTCATCCAAAAGGAAAGACTTCAGAACCCTGGCAGTTTCTTACAAAAACCTCTTTCCCACCCCGCCAAGGTTATCAAGTAGCCTGGGCAACCAACTGTTTTCCACTTCTACCTGAGTTGGTTGAACCGGGACTATTTCCACAACAATCCCTCTCTCCATCAACAAACACCACCAGCTCAGCCAAGACATTTAACCCAGGTGCCTGAGAGGAGATCAAACTTCAGTGGACAGAGCGGTGTTGCTCCCCACTGCCCCACATGGGGCCAAAGCCCTGGGGAGGGTTCTGGGCTGGCCTGAATGTGTTTGTACCTGAGACTGAGTGCAATGGCCCGAACTGGGGGAAGGGGGCCTCAGGTACATGGCAGTGGAGCTGGGCTGGCTCCAGGCATGAGCTCATGCTGGCCCAGGTCCAGCCCCTTGGGAAAGAGGGGCCAGCTGTCCTTCCCTTGGGCCTTGCCTTCAGGTAGTTAGGGTGAAGGCTCCTCCACAGGTGGGGTCTGCATGGTCTGGGGATCAGCCCTGAAGTCTGGACAGCCATAGGAAATGTCTCTGGGCCCCCGGGCAGGTGGTCGGTCAATGACGCCACACTTAGTATTTAATTTAGTATCTGAGCACATTCAAGGAATGCAGGCCAAGGAATCAAGATTAGGAAGGGGTGCTCAGGGTGAGCAGAGGAGGATCTGGGGAACAGAAATCCCAACTCCTGACCCCTTTCCCCCCACACTAACACATACGTCGCACCCACCTACTGATCCTAATTCCACTTCTATGGAATTCATATAATATATATAACGGAATACTACGCAATGGTAAACAAAAACGAGGCATCTCTGTATGTCTCTATGCCCAAGGCTTATCGCTCAGAGGGACAAGGTGAGGCACAAAATGTGAGTATAATCACTGAAGGCCTGCCTGCCTTGGGAGATAGCGCGGATTCGGTTCCAGACACTGTCATAAAGCGAGTGTCGCAACAGAGTAGTAATCTTTTGGCTGGTGAAGAGTCTTGCTTCCAATTTGTAAAAAATGCAACATCTGTGAAGTGCAATAAAGCGAAGTGCAATAAAACAAGGTGTGCCTGTGCACTAGCGTGCACTGTGGTGTGTGTGTGTCTGCACCTGTGAAGAGGGAGAAAGAGAACACTCTGGAAAGATTCACAAGAAACGAATGATACAGGTTGCTACGGGGAGAACTGAGTCATAAGAAACAGATCAGGGAAACTTTTCTCTGTAAATCTTTGTATATCTTAACTTTTGCTTCATGTTCATTTGTGAACACAACAGAGGTAATCTATTAGCTAGTGAAGAGTCTTGCTTCCAATTTGTAAAAAATGCAACATCTGTGAAGTGCAATAAAGTGAAGTGCAATAAAGTGAAGTGCAATAAAACAAGGTGTGCCTGTGCACTAGCGTGCACTGTGGTGTGTGTGTGTCTGCACGTATGAAGAGGGAGAAAGAGAACACTCTGGAAAGATTCACAAGAAACGAATGATACAGGTTGCTACGGGGAGAACTGAGTCATAAGAAACAGATCAGGGAAACTTTTCTCTGTAAATCTTTGTATATCTTAACTTTTGCTTCATGTTCATTTGTGAATTCAAAAAGAAAATAAGCAAATAACCTATAAAGAATATCAGTGACAGTCTTACCAGTGGCTTTTAATGCTCCTTTTACATATGTATACTATCTACAAAGGACACGAATTACTTTTTAAAAATAATTAGAGCAGGTATCCATGAGTACTTACTGTGTGCCATGCACTTTCCAAGCACTTGGCATGTATCGTCTCGTCAAAGCCTTACAGCGAAGCAATTATTATACTCGCTTCACAGAAAAGGAAACTAAGGCTCAGAGAGTTTAAATAGCGTACGGTGGGTCACACGGTCAGTGAGAGCGCCAGAATTTGAATTCCAACATCTGCCCCAGAGTCGGTGCTCTCCTTAACCTCCACCTTATATTATCAAATTAAAAACAAACAAAAAACTGAATAATAGAAAAAAAATCTTAAGAAAAAAAGTGAACCACAGAGGCTCCAGGGCTTTAAAATTTTTGTAATCTTTAGAATATTCAATCCTCCCTGCCTCCACCACTTCAGAGGCCTTCTTCAGTCCTGCCTCAGTGGGAACCAGGCACCGCCCCTCCTCTGGTGCTTCCTTGAACTTTATGGTCAGGGCCTGTCCACCTCCTGGTGGAGTTGCTGGGGACAACAAGGCCCAGTGGGCAAGGTGATGGCCCAGGCTACAGCTGTTTCAGAGGTCGGACTTCAGCATGGAGGGCCCACTGGGGAAGAACAGGGTCAGGTCTGGCCAGGAAGCTCCTAGTGGAGGGGAAACCACAAGCTGGTTTTTACGGGAGCTGAGTCTGAGGTAAGAGGCCACAGAGCACAGCGGTTAAGGCGGGGGCTTTAGCTCAGGGCCAAACTCAGCTTACATCCTGATCCCCACTGGAGGGGTGGAAGGATGTGAGTGGACCTTCTCCAGGTGAGTTTCCTCATCAGTAGAACAGGATACCTACACCTCCTCGGATGGGCTCCTGAAGGGGACTCGTGATGGGCAGCATGCTCCACATCTGGACCCTCTTAGTGGGCGGCAGGTGTTAGTAAGCCCTAAGGCCACATAGTTCTCAGAGGCTGAGTCTCTGGCCAGGCCCTGGAGTCAGGCCTGGGGTTATGATCTTGAGTCCAGCCCTGAAGGGGGAGTGTGTGCAGCACAAAGGCCTCCCCTCAGGGGCCTCCAGGACCTCAGACTGGGGGCTCTGGGGCCCCTGAATGGAGCAGGGAGCTGGACCAATAGCCCCATTCCTTCCTATGCTCTGCTCCTAGAGAACCAACCTAGGGGAGGAGAAGTGAAGCGACTGGAATATTGCACGGGCCCTGGGTTGCCAGGCCTCCCACTCCGCGAGGAGTGGGGGGTGGCGGGGTGGCTGAGGGCTAGGAAGTGGTGTAACAGGGACCTTCCCTCTCAGGGCTCTGGACAGCAGGAGCACAGGCACACAGGCGGAGTGGCCTTCTCAGAAGTGCCACCTCTGGCAGCTGAGGAATGCAAGCTAAGGGCTGGGAGCAGAGGCTTGGGGAGGGGGTGGCTGGTCCTGAGCTTCAAAAGAGCAGGCAGCAGCTGTGGCTGGAGGGCCATGCCGCCCACCCCCGCGCCCCGCCTCCAACCAGGCAGCCAGGACACCATCAGAAATTCCACCCCATGGAGAAGGGCCCAGCCCACACAGCAGATGGGATTGTTTAGAGCCACTTACCAGGCCAGCTACCTCCCCCAGCCACAGGCTGCTCCCTTTTTCCACCTCTGTCCCTTCTTGGCCTGTGAACCAGCAAAGCTTCCCTTGCACAGTCACAACCAAGGCGCCTACAGGTCAGCTGCCAGGCCTCCCCTCCCCACCTGAGGCCCTCACTCATCTACATGGCCTTGCCTCTACATACCCACACACCCACACATGGCCTCTGGAGACACCACGGTTAGGAAGGCAGGAAGAAACCTCATATTCTCACTTTCAGATGCATGTTGCCAAGGTCGCAGAATTCAGTAGCTACAGAGCTGGGATTTGAACCCCGCTCTCAAGATTCCTGGGCCAGCGCGCTCTCCCCGTGCAGGCATACGCACTAGTACACTCCAAAACAGCTCATGTGCCTCAGTGTGCCACAAGCACCAGCTCACTCAGACCCACTCACTCACAGAGTGCCACATGCTCATCTCAGGCCCTCAGCCACAGGACACAGACACCTTCTTCAGATTTTTCCTGAACTCTCCCATCCAGCCCAGGCACTCAATCCATTTCTCTTTCCAACCAGCTCTGAAGCTGTGTTTTTAAAATTACAGCCACACTCTCCTAAACACACATTAATGTGCACTAACAGCACCCTTACCCTCCCATATCCCACCCTGCAGGTCAATCTCTTCACTATGCTGATGGCAGGGCCAGATGTGGCTCCAAATCCCAATCCTTTTTCCATCTTTGCCCGGAATGGTTTTTACAGTGTCTGGTGCAGTGACAGTGAGGTCGGGCTGACCTGACCTGCAACAAAACAGGCCAGAATCTGGAAGCGGCACGCCCTAGCCAGAGTACCAGCTTCCTGGTTACTTGTAGGACCTGCTCCTGGAAGGGAGGGCAGGGAAAAGTCTCAGGCTGCTGAGGCTACCAGGCCTGGCCCTCAAATATGACAGTCAGGGGGAGGGGGTAGGACCTCCTGGGGGGGTCCCATAACCAGCTCTCTTTGCCTCGAGGGGGCCTCAGGCTCCTCCTCTAGAAAATGGAGAGAAATAGTCCCTACTCAGTCTGACCTTTCCCATCACTGAAATCTCCCAGGGATGCAGGGACATGGGTGGGGGATGGATCAAGGCCAGAGATAGAGCACTGTATTAGGTATAAACCATGATGACGCTTCTGTAGGAGGTGACTACATCCAGGTCCCCCAGTGCTGGAAGGACCTGTATCCTTTCTTTAGCTATAGAATCAGACCCCTTTCCTCCAAAGAAACCCTCAGCAGAAGTCCATTCTATAAAGACATTAAGCAGAAGCCTGCCCTCACCCTCCTCATCCAGCAATTAACTGTAATCAGAGAATCTGCCATTTACTGAGGCTAGGCAGTATTACTGATGCATGATGTCGGTTAATCCTCATGATAACCTAGTACTGTAGATTATTACCTTCTACCTTTATCAGAGCCATTTTACAGGTGGGGACACTGAGTTATATGTGACCTAGAGTCTGTCCAAGACTGTGCCACATCCAAACTGCACGGCCATACAGGGCAGAGACAAGTGTACCTGTCAAGTCTCCTGACACATCAGTTACTTGCAAGTATTTTAAAGCCTGGGTTTAACCCCACATGCTCTCATCTCCCAAGCTGCCTGCACCTCTGCCTGTCCCCTCCGCTGCTACCAAGCTGCTCTTCTGGAAATGAAAGTGTACTTCTCTATCAGTCTAACAAGTGAATGCTCTTTGCACTACGACATTGTATCTCAGAGCATGGTGATGCTTCATCAGACTCCTATGAGGTGTCTGCTAAGAACACATATTCTCCACCCCACTATTAAATCAGAATTTCTGGGGGTTTGGCCTGAGAATCTGCATGGCAACAAGCTCCCCAGGTCAGCCTGATGCCCAGGAAATTATGAGGACTGTTACTTTATAGGGTGATGCAGTTTGGAGCCCTGGATTCTGGTGCTAGCTCCATCTGAACCACTGGAGTGACACTGGGCAAGTCGTTTTACCTCCTGGAACTTCAGGTTCACGTCTGAAAAATGGGCAGGGAGGACTACGTGATCCCTAAGACCACTTTCACCCCTGACATCCACTGCATCTGCCCTGAGTCCCTAGATGATCCATAGGTGTATGAGCCGAGTTTCGTGGACTGTTCAGTCCCTGTAGCAGCCAATGTACACTGTAGGCACACATTAAAAAGAGTTCCGGTCTGTTTGACTTAGGAAAATCTGCAAAAATACCTTATCTCTGGCTCTAGGCCCTAAACAAATACCTCTTGGATTATCCATGACACCTCCCTGCCCCTCTGAATATCTATTTTCTTCATTCCAGACTGAGCCAACCAGATTCTGTAAACACTGGGTCCCACACCTGGGCTTAGTCAACAGTCATCAAACAAAGGCACTGCCAAGTCACCCCACATGCCCGGACTCATCCTGCTCTGTGTCTCACAGGGAAGCAGCCAGCCTGGGCTGTGTGGACCCTATCCCTTACTCCCATCACAGAAGGGCACGAGGGACGGGTCAGATAGACGATGTCGCCAGAGTGGCCCCAGCCTACAAATGGGTTACAAGGTTATCCAGACTGAAGGGGTCTGAGGAGATAGCAGGGGGAGCACGCGGCAGTAGCTGGGCCCCTCCAAAAGCAGCTATACATTCCTCGGTTCCTTGTCTCCTTGATGTCACCGTTAAAGCACTATGTATTCAGCCAGTGCTCAAGCACTGCTTGCTAGTGGCAAAAGATGACTCACTCATCCTTCAAGGTCTATAAATCTCTGAGTGTGGAGTATGGCGGTTACCAGACCCATAGCCCATGGACACCGGGTGAATTCAGATTTATGCTATCTTTGTGTACGGTGAATCTGCATGCAAGCACGTGTGCGAAATAACCAAAGAGGAAGAACGGCCAGTGGGAAACATCTGAATTGTACCCACAGTCTGCTGATGCTAGCTAGCCATTTAAGAATCCCAAAACAGATCATCCTCGCACTCTGAACATGTTGACTGCCCCAAATGATTGTGATTTTTATGTGCACAGCACTTAACAGTTTACGATGCTGAGTGTCCACAGTCCTTTCCATTCAGCCATACTCTAGGCTGGGCGTGTACCCCACAGCAGGGGAGATTCCCCCTGGCACTATACTAGGTACTCTACCTATGTGGAACCCTCACAACAGAAGTATGAGGTAGGAAGTGTTATTTTGCAGATAAAGACATCGAGGAGCAAAGGAATTAAATAACTTGCCCGAGGTCTCACAGCCAGGAAGTGATAGAGTAGGATTCTACCCCAAAGCCGACACTCCTAACCATCACCAGATTGACACCCCACCTACAGCGCTGAGCCACTCCAGCTCTACATGGGGCAAAGAGAGAAACTGAGGGCTGGGAACATGGGGTCAGCCTGGCAATGGTCCCACTTCCAGGCATCCTGGGGTAGGAGTAAAGCAGATGTATGGAGCAGGCCCAGCAGCAAGGAGGTAGAAAAGAAGTGGATGCACCCAGCTCAGAGCTGGGCAGGCCAGTCCCACCACATGCCTCCTCAGTGCCACAGCCATCCCAGGCCCAGAGGGGACCTCTGCGGCCTCCCACTCCCACTCCCACTCCAGCAGGGCCTGTCCCAGTCTGGGTTCTCGTCAAGTTGTGCTTCCATCCCAACCACAGCGGGCAGCAGCCTGAGTGAGTCAAGGCCTGGCAAGAGGAAGTGGCCACACTTGAAAATCATTAACATGCAGGGCTGAGCTTGGGGCCTTTGTTCTTGAGCAAGGACTGAAGCATTTCACTTTCAGGAAGGAGCTGGGAGGGTGGGGCAGGCTCAGAATTGCACAACCAAAAACACAGGCTCAGACACACACAGGTCCCACGTGGAAGTCGGCTTAGATGGCCCCTGAGGGAAAGCACCGGCAAACCCACGGCCCTCACACCTGGCAGGTCCATGCAGAGAGAGATTGCAGGCCAACACAACTCTACTGCTTTTCAAACCAGAGAGGCCTTCCAACAGAGGGTATGTCGGGGCTTTATGGTCACTCATCTTCCAAGTCGGGGAAACCAAGCAAAGGAAGGAAGCAGAAAGGCAGCAGAGGGAGGGTGGGCATTCAGGCCACGGGACCACAGCCGTGTTTGGAGCCCCAGTTCCCAGAGATGGACAATGCCCCCCACATCTGGCTGGGATGGGCAGCCCCAGCTCTGGGAAGGCAGCCTTCCTATACCCCCGTTTTCAAAAGATGGCGTACCTCTTCCAACCATGCAGGTGTCACGTGTCCCCCATGTCTCCCAGATGCAAGGCAAGAACAGCAAACAGCCCCCACAGGCACGCCCATGAGGCGTCGAATCACTGTCCAGGGCAACTTTTCAGGGAGCAAAGTCAACTGACAAGGAAACATCCGTTTTTAAAAATGTAATACAAATAACAAGAATAAAACAGGCTTTGAGCAAGCCTCACAGGCCTTTGGAACCAGGACTGTCCCTAGATCCCGGGGAATGGGGTCTGCTCCCCTCCCCACCTTGCAGGGGTCAATCAGAGGCTAAAGTTTCACTCTGCTCTCCTCCTGCACCTCATTAGAGCTTAACCTCCAGGCCCTCGAGGAAATCGGGAGAAATGGGATCCTTGTCCTTTGTCAACTGAACAAAGTAAACAGCGCTCTGTGGGATCTCCCTCCTTTGAGGGGGTCCCCTCACACTCTCAGACCACCCCTCCTTCCCACCCTCCCTAAACAACATAGGGGTGGGGGCCTATTTAGGGACCTCTGCCTGGCAGGGGCAGGCCACCCACCAGGTCCAGCTCACCCCGCTCAAAGCCTCTCTGTTTGTAAAGGGCTTTCGGGGACAGGAAGTAATAAACAGAGTCAAGCGGCCAAGACGCAGAGGCTGATTATGCAGTTTATGGATTTTCCAGGCCTCTTTGTACACTCTCACCAGCTGCCTGGGGCTCTGCAGAAAGGTGCTGGTGAAAGACAGGCTGGTCCTTGGCTTGAAAGGTGGCCTTTTGACAGGACTAAACTGGGTCTTTCCACCACCTGCTTGGATGGCTCCACAAACACCTCTCATAGCCCCAAAGAGAAAACTCACTTGTGTGCCCCATGACTAGAGCCCAGCCTGCTAATGGCTATCTCACCCCCCCACCATGCCCCAGCCCCTGCTCACCCCTTTGCCCACCTCTAAATTACTTCCTTACTTCCGAGGAAGCTGACTCCCTAATTGCCAGAGCGGAGGGTGTGCCTGGTGAGGCTGCCAGCGAGCTAAGGCCAGGTGGGTGGCCCTCCTCCACACAGAAGCTCACAGCTCAGCTTAGTTTAGCTGCTCTGAGAGTGGAGAGCAACTTGGGAAAAGCTGAGACTGGTGGGGAAGATGGTTCCGGGCTGCGTGGTCTCCCCAATGCCAAGCTTAGCTCGCATTCCCCAAAAGGGCTGAGGGCTGGGGAAATGGTGGTCCATGTGTGCAAAGCCATGAGTGCAGTGCGATTTGTGACAGCAAAAAGGAGAAGCTCCTATTTATCTCTCAATACCTGGTAATTAATAAATAACACAAGGTACGTCCACAAAATGGAAAAGCATGCAGCCGAGACCTTCAGGTGCCAATATGGACTGACATGAAAAACCAAGTTGCAGGGCCACGTGTTCAGGAGGATTTCTGTTGAAGTATCCGGGTATATACTTGTATATTTGGCTATGCACAGGAAGATGTCTGCGTGGATATGCACCAAATACTAAATAGCAGTTACCTGAGAGGTAGGGTTACATGAGGGTCTTGCTGTTCACTTCCATACCTCTACATCCTTGGAAGTTTTTAAAGCGAACACATTATTTCTATAGCTTAAAATTAAGAATTTTTTTTAAAAGTATATTGCTGGTGGGAATGTAAAATGGCACAGCTGCTGTGGAAAAGTTGGGCGATTCCTCGAAAAGTTAAACAAAGAATGACCATATCACCCAGCAAGTCCACTCCTAAGTATATACCCAAAAGAACTGAAAGCAGAGATTCGAATAGATATTTGCACACGCATGTTCACAGTAACATTATTCACAATAGCCCGAAGGTAGAAACGACCCAAGCATCCATCAATAGATGAATAAACAGATGAATGTGGTATATACATATGGAACAATGGAATATTATTCAGCCATAGAAGGAATGAAATTCTGATATATGCTACAACATGGATGAACCTCGAAAGCATGCTATGTGATAAGCCAGACACAAAAAGACAACTACTGTATGACTCCACTTTGATGAGGTACCCAGAATAGGCAAATTCCTAGAGACAGAAATCAGAATAGAGGTGACCAGGGGCTGAGGGGACGGGGGAATGAGGAGTTATTATCTACCGGGCACAGAGCTTCTGTGTGGGACGATGAACAATTTCTGGAAATGGATAGTGGTGACGATTGTACGATACTGTAAATATACCTAATGCCACCGAATTGCCACTTAAAAATAGTTAAAATGGTAAAATTTTTGTTATATATATTTTACCACAACGAAAATAAAGAGAAATCAGGCAGGATTAGGCACTGGGTTGCAGAAGAGATCATGAGTCACCAGGCAGAAGGGGGCACTGCTTGGAGTGTTCAGAGACAGGGCAACCAGCGTACAGGAAATCCTGCCTACACAGAGAAGCTCTGTCCCCATCTGCGAGGACGGGCCAGGGGACAATGACACCCCTGTTGCTGAAGACTGTTCACATGGTCTGCATAGTCACACATGCCATGGGGCTCGGGGGAGACGGCGGTGCAGGGATACTTCCTGGGACATTCGGGATAGCTGGGTTACATCAGGAAACAGCTATTAGCAAAGGTTAGTGTGCCGGAAAATGAAGCACGCATCGAAGAGCTTGATTAAAAGGGAAGGGGAAAGGGGAGATGGCACGCCTGTACTGCAGGGGGAGAGGAAGAGAAGGGCAGAGGAGAGGGGAGGATAAGCAGAAGTCCATCCTCGAGGACACTCCAGCAGGCAGAAATCTCTCATTCATTCATCGTTCATTCAACAAACATCACAGAGCACTCCCAGGAGCTGGGCAGTGGGAAAGCGGAGGTGGGGGGAATAGGAGGACCAACTCATCTGGTAAATAAATACCTTAGTGCACTTTCAGTCCCACCACCCACCTTGCCCAAAAATGTGTACATGTATAAAAAGAAACTGAGAGCTGTCCCCCACCTCCACCTTCTCACAGAGGGCAAACCCCTTCTCACTCGAGGCCAAGTGTTTCCATCCAGAATAAGAAATAATATCAAAACTGCCAGTGTGGGTTAGCCTCCCTGGTGACTGGGCCTTAGTCACACAAGTATGCTTGCCCCCAGTTCCCGGGCGTCGACCGATACCAGATTCTTTCTTCATAAAGGGGAGAAGAAAAGAGAGAAGGGTGGGCATGCCGGGGTGGGACATCAGGTTTGTGGGGCCTGGGACAGCTGAATTCAAACTTCCCAGGTGCACGCAATCCTGAGGTCTCACCCGGTTTATCTCCAATTGTGCCAAGGACGGAGCTGTGTGCTGGGGCACGTCTGTGGTCGGTGGCAGCTCTGCCTCGCTCCAGATAAGAATATGTAAACAGTGAACTTTGTTGTAACAGACACTGTATCCAAGGCCTTCTTGGACTGTGTAAGGAGTGTATATGTATGCGTATGAAAAGGGGGGGACAGGCAGTTCTGAAACATCTCAACTTGGTCACTTACGGCCTTCTCAGTGACCCACTCCTAGAACTACTGTCCAAGAAGGGAGCCAGTAGTCACTCACAGCAATATAAATTTAAATTTCAATTAATTAAAATTAAATACAATTTAAAATTTTGGTTCTTGGTTACACTACCACATTTCAAGTGCTCAATGGCCACCTACGCTAGTGGCCATCATGCTGAACAGTATATACGTTTCCAGTATCACAGGAAGTTCTATCAGATAGTGCTTTCAGAGCCTACAGGGGAGCCCTCCTCCTTAGCAGTATGAAAACTGGAGGGCTTCATTACAATTATCTGGGGGAGACCAAGGACTGTGGACCACTGATCCCCAACAGAGGAGCCCTTCCACATCCTTTTGGAACGGGCGGGTAAGTGCAAAGAATGATTCTTTTCCTAAACAGGCAGAGCTGGGGTGCACACTAGGCACTCTCCCCACTAGTGTCCTAGGGCCTCACAGGAGATCAAAGCTATGGCCTGTTGCCAGTGAAACTTGACACTCCAGGCAGAAAGCAGCAGGAGTCCAGCTAGGAGCCCGAGTTCTGGTTTCAACACCCTTAGGACCCCTCTCAGAGGAGATTCAGAAAAGGCCCTCCAATTTGCTTTGCCAGGGGGGATGGGGTGCTTAGCATCATCAGGGCTCATCCACTGTCCTCTCGCCGGGGTCCCATGATGGCTCTGGCACTGGCTTTGGCACTGCCTCTTTGGGCTTCTCCAGAGCAACAGGAAGGAGTCAGAGGAAAATGACGGCTGAGGCAGGGGTATGTGTGTGGGGGTGGGGAGTGGGGGGTAAGTGCTTATTAAAGAAAAAACACATCATTTCAAGGAATCAGATGGGTCAGGCTAAGGAAATAAACTGAAAGGGCTTCTGAGTATGCAAATGATGACTGGGTGTTTGGGCTTGTATTTTTGAACTAACCGGAGATAGAAAAATCGGTCAAGTCACCTCCCGCCCCTGCAAAACCCATCACACATGAAGGTATGAAATCTCTTCACTCCTAACTTAACCCATCTCTTAAAGAATTCTCCTTATGAGTCAAAGGGGCATCACCAATTTCCCTCCCAAGCTGTCTCAGCTTAGCCCTGAAAGTCAACCAAAGTGAGCTGTAAATCTGCAGTTTTTCCAGCTAGCCAAAGATTGGGGGCTGGGAGGTGGGCAAGCGGACAACCCACAAAGCCTGGGAACAACGGGAAACGAAGCCCTGAGGGGGGCACCTGGGATCTGGTCCTGGCTCTGCCATATGGACCCTTGAGCAAGTTCCTTTTTCCTTTTGACCATTATTTTTAAAATAAAATAAAACAGATATGGAAAACTAAACAAAACAGATGTAAGTTTAATGAATGAATTTAATGAATAAGGCAAACACCTTTGTAACAATGCGTGCCAAGAAATAAAACTTTGCCAGCCACTCCCACACTCTCTCCATGTGCCACCAGCTAACTCCTGTAGTAACCACTCCCTTGCATTTCTTTGTCACTCGAATGTACCCGCATGGACACTACAGACTTGCACATTGTTTGTCTCTTAAGTCTGTTTTAACCTACAGGTTGCCCCTTCATCCTTTTTTTTTCCCCCCTTATAATTTACGAGTTGAAGAACCCAGGCCATTTGACTACAGACTTCCCTACTATCTGGAGTTCATGCAGGAAGTGTCTTTTTCTCTCTGATCCTGTTACTTTTTCCTGACCAACACTGCCCCGCCCAACTGATGGGATTCCTGTGACAATAAAAGAGACAACCTGAAAGCACGTCAGGAAATGCTTGTGATATTTTGTTAAGCAAAGAATGCAGGATGCAAACTGATACATATGGTGTGCTTTCAACTACAGAAAGAAAACAAAATGTATAGAAAAAAGGACCAGAAGGAAATGGGCCAATATATCAATAGTTGTACTGGACGGTGGGATTCTGTGTGCTCCACTCCCCACATCTTCTTCTTTCTTATATCTTTCCACAATTAGCATATGAAAATGCGATAGGGGACAAGTCATCTTAAAACATTTTAAAGAAAAGAGTGCTCTTAAAATGTGGCACGAGATCAAATGTGTCATCACCAGGCTTGTCCACTCTCCCTTCACAGGACCACCTGCCTTTGCTCTCTGTTCCCACAGGCTCCGCCAATCCAGCTGAGACCCTCGGCATCCCAGGCCCGCTTCCTTTGATGCCTCCTCATTTGTCTTTCTCACCTAAGACAAGCCAGGTCACTTCCCAGCTCTCCAGCTTCTCCAGTAAAGATGAGAGACTCTTTTACTTTTTTTCTGCATCAGCGGTCACCAGGATCTCAGAGTATCAGGTTACCTGCAGGGCTTGCTAAGCACACATTGCTGGGCTCCACTCCCAAAGATCCTCCTTCCCTAGGTCCGGGGTCGAGCCCCTAAATCCGCGTATCTAACAAGTTCTCAGGTGGTGCTGATGCCACTAGTTCAGGGACCACTTTAAAATACCGATTTTCACCTCTCCTCTGTCCTCCTTTCAAGCTCTGTTTAGCTTTCGAGACCTAGCTGGAGTTCCTCCTTTCCACGAAGCAGTATCTGGAAACTTCGGCCAATGTTGATCTCTCTCCACTTTTCCAAACCACCTCACACTTAAACCTGGTCTGGTGGTCTGAAAGAGGGAAGAGACTGCTTAGTGGCCATAATGATGGGCAATGTGGCACTTCATCATTCGCTGTCTTCCTCCATCATATCAGCTCTTAAAGGCAGAGACTAGAAGGGACACTTCAGCGACCCCACATTACCCAGGAGGTATTCTGCATGTCAAAGGTGAACTAAATGTTTCATTCACAGCACCCCAGTGACACCCATACACGGACTTGTAATTATGCACTCATTCATTCACTCTCAGTCAAAAAACACTTAGTAAGCACCAACTGTATGTCAGGGCGCACAAGGTAAAAATCTCTTTTCTTCAGGGAGACCAAGAATTACTATAGCATGAATTACAACAGAAGCCTGCAGACGGGGCTCTGTAAGGGATGCTTCCAACTGCAGAGAAATGCCACGCCACCCCTCCAGCCCCAGAGAGAAAGAGAGAGAGAGAGAGAGAGAGAGAGAGAGAGAGAGAGAGAGAGAGACACACACACACACACACACACACACACACCCGCCCCTGGCTGAGGTGCAGATGTCGGTGCCCGCCAGCAAGCACACAGTTGTAGTCACACCCTCACGTAGCCATGGTGAAGGTTTGGCCGCCAGTTGCAGGTTTCGCTGTCCCCCAGTGAAGATACCCTGGACTCAGAGACAGAATTTATGGGCAGATATTGTTAGGAGAACAGATGTCCAAGCAAGAGGACAGAGCAGGTGGGAGCAATGGTTGTGGCTACAGGCCTAGGCCCACCAGAGGAAATCGTGACGCCACCTCCTAATGACAAGGCGGTAAATCTAAAGTCTGAGGAGCAGACCCCTACCCCATTTCCTCAAACATCTGGGGCTCTGGACACAGCCCTCTGCCCAGTAAGGCATTCTGAGCAAGCGGAGGAGACCATGGCTTCTCCTGGACCTTGGGCAACTTTTACTTCTTTGTGCCCCCATTTCATTATCTAATATCTTTTTTAAAAGTAGTAAAGCCAAAAAGAAAAAGAAAAAAAAGAGAGAGAAAGAGAGAGATGATAGAGATCCCATTTGGAAGAAAAGAAGGAAAGATTAAAAAACAAAAAATAATAATGCCACTCTGTCAAAGTAAAAGAAAGAAACTGCCAGGCAGGGAAGACCCATCGGCATCTGGTGGGGAAACCTGAAACATATACAGGCCTGGCTGGAGCAGTGATCACAGCTGGAGGGGTGCAACAAGATCTCTGGGCAGCTTCTGAAAGACAAAAGTCCAGGGCCTCCTACTGAATCACAGAACCCCCATTCCCCAAACCCCAACCAAGTCAAAGAGGTTCCAGTAGTCTGGGCCACTCCTGCTTAAAAGACACTACCCCAGAGGTGAGTAGCAAATCATCATTTAAGAAGGGAGGAGGCAGGGGCAGTGACTGCAGGGGCTGTTAAGTGTCAAGGGTGCCCAGAGACCAGCGGGGTTGGGGAAGGAATGTCCTCACTGACTGCTTCATCCTGGACTTCTCTTTACTGTGGCGGCAGCCACACCCAGCACATTTCTCTGGTCCTTCAACCTAATGCCTTAGCCCCAGCAGCCTCTCTCTGACCAACTGTGCTTCTTTATTTCAGGATTCAGACTTCAGACCTCCTCCTCCAAGAAGTCTTGCCAGATGCACTCCTTGGCTCACCTGCACACAGCCTCAGCATGTTAGATTCTTACTCCTCCTGCGCAATCAACATGGCAGCACTAGTCACACGATATCACAATTACTAATGTGCCAGTGTGCCAGTTGGTGGCCCCAACAGACAGTGCCCACTTGGAGGGCAGGGTCGTTGCTGGTTTTTTTTTTGATCTCATTCAACTCTTTGTCCCCAACACCAAGCTCAGTGCCCAGCATAGAGCAGGCAAGCGATATGTATATTTATTCTGATCAAGAGAAAGGGAGACGAGGAAATGTTAAATCAAACAGCTCCACTATGCAAATTTTTCAAAACTCTAGGGGAATTGTAGCAAATATTTTTTAAAGTACGTCCTATGTGCCACGGAGAACACAGAGCATGCCTACAGTGGCAGAGCTGGGCGAGAGCCCAGGCGGCTTGACCCCACAGTGCTTGCTCTCAGCCACTCTGCTATGGTATATGTGGTTCAAAGCGAGGAAGATTTTTTTTAATTTGGGGGGAAAAAATAGCTACCTCTGAAGTCCCTGCTCTCTGTGGCTTTGGGTCACAATGAGTCCATACTTCATCCTTTGGACAAAGCACAGATCCAGATTGCTGTCCACGGGAGCAGGACCAATTTGTCTCTGCTGCAGGCCCCTCTCAGGGAAGTACCAGGGATACTGCTGCATCCATATGGGGGAGCTGGGGAATCAGTATTCCCAGCTGGGAGCTCTTGAGGTCAATCTAGAAACAGGGACAGGGATAATGCCATCTAGGGCCTGAGCTTGAAAAGGCTTCTCTCTTCCATGCCCGAGTCTCCTGGTCTGCTGGTTCGGGAATAGCAGAGGTGTGTGGCCTGCACCGGTCCCACGTGCCCCTCCTCTGGGCCCACAAAGAGGCTAGTGAGGAGGATGTTCCACTAGCTCAGGGGCTTTGCTAAGAGGCTGTGAAGAAAAGCAGGAACCCTGAGTGGCATACCAGTAGGCAGGAAATAAAATGTATTCAGAGCCAACTGAATAAATGAAAGTGAATGAAAGTGAACCATATGCCAGGCGCTTGGAGAGGTGCTGTCCCCACAGTCTTTATTTAATTTTTACACCTACCCAATGAGGCAGCTACTATATTCTCCTGGTCTTACCAAAAAGAAACTCGGGTACTGTTCTACTGGAAGGAGGGAAAGTGAGGAGGCAGTCCTCAAGGATTGGGAGTGTTTGGCCAAGGCTGAGGAGATTTGAGGGTTTCTGAGTAAAGCACTGAAGATAATTGCTTTCTGTTCTCCATCTTCCTTCAAGACAGACAAAATGAAACGGGATTTAGGCTAGATTCTAGAAGCAACTTCTTGACTGTAAAGAGATGTTACAGACTTCACTTCTGGGATAGATCCCAGAAGGTGGCAGCTCCATCAAGTGCCTGTTCTGCAGGTAGGAGTCTGGACAGCTTGACCTTTACCACCACGAGAACCTCGCCTAACATGCTAGAGGTATCCTCAGTCAGCTTGGCTCCACGCCGGGGTCAAGGGAGGTTTTTAAACAATGCAAAATCTGAGGCTAAACATATCTCTTGCTAAATTTAACAGGCAGGTGAGTCTAGAAAGTTCAGATATTAAAATGAAGTATTTTGTTGATTTAATCAACGAGGGTAATGTGACTGCGTTAAAGTCAGCATGAGTGTGGTACTGCTAAAAGTCTACCGTTGGATAACATAGTTTGTGAAACCAGCAGTGACAGAGACGACTATGAGACATGTGGCAGGCAAACAGCTCAGGCAGAGAACTGCTGCTTGGCCTCGGAAAGCCCCATCCCACGTGGGCACCCTCGCCACCTCACTGCTGAGACGCTGGGATACCTGTGAGGACACCGGGCAGATCAGGATTGCCCCGGGCTGCTCAGGCCAACACTTGTGCTTTGGCCTGGAATAGAAGGCTCCCCTAATAGGCTATGATCAACCCCAATGCAGAACACCCTGGGCAGAGGAGGTGGCGTCTGTGGAGCTGGAGCTTAAGCAAGAGGCTCAGTCTAAAGAGAGGTTCTTATTTCTAAATGTTTCATTTCAAACCAGGCAACTCACTGGTTTGAATCAAACACAGGATTTACTATTCACCATAGAACAATCATGTGACAATAACTTTGCAGAGTTTACTCAGATATGGGATTTCCTTAAGGTAAAAGATATCATATTACCAAAGAGGTTCAAAACCTCTCACCACCGCAGGAAAAACCAAGGCTCGGAAGATTAAAAGGTCTCACCCTCGAGGTCCCGCCAAAGAAGCAAAGCTGGTGCCAGCTCTCTCACCCAGCCTCCCGTCCCAGGTGGCCAGCAGCTGACTCTGAGAATTGAGGGTTGGGGGGAGGGGGACACTGAGAGTGTCTATAAACAACTGCACACTGCTATCCATCCAAGAGTGTCATTATGCACCAGGTGTGACCACGCAAAACAGGCCAGGCCAGGAACCACGGGGTTCCTGGCAGGAACTGACCATAGCTTCCACACCCAGGGAGCTCCGGGACGCCACGAGGCCTCCTGTCAATCCCTGCACTGCTCCCACCTCCCCCTTTGATCCCAAAGATGGGAGGGGGTAAAGAGCAAAGAAAAACCCTCACTCAGCATTGATTTGCCCAAAGCGAAGGCAACACAAAGGCTGCACCTGTTTCCATGGAGACGTGATTGACGAAGCAAAGGAACAAAACAGAGGGAGAAACACAAACCCGTCACCACCTTCCGGGGCTAATGTGATCGATGTTGGCGGGCCAGGGCCCTGACAGGAAGGCAGCAGGAAGATTAAGGGAATCAGAAGATCTAGAAACCATACCAGGAGCCCTTTCAGTTGATAGAGAGAGGCCCCCACTCTTGAGAAAGATCCTGAACAACAACAACAAAAAATCCTGAAGAGAAATCCAAAGTGTAAAATTATTCACTTTACAAAAGGATTCTTTGCTTGACAAAGAGATTCCTTGAAACTGCCAAATCCCAGGGTTGGACTGGAGGCTAATTTGGTTTCATTATTTGCCTCTCCAAGGCCGAGGAGAAGGAAGACAAGGGAGTAATTTCCAGTTCAAAGTTTTTAAGAAAAGATTACAAAATTCCTAAAGGGAAGGTATGGGGAGGTGGGGACAAGGTATCTGTTTGTAAGACATCTGTTGGGAGTGGCCCACAAGAAACCGAGACAGGGCCGCTTTAAAACAGAAAGGAGAGTGAACGGAATGCCTGCGTCCTGGTCACCACAAAGGACACGAGAACCTAAATTACAGCGGAGGAGTCTGGGCAGCCCCAGGTTTCCAACAGGTCTCTAACATGGTGCCCCTCCACAAAGCACAGCACTCTCGAAGCCATTAAGCTAAGAGGAAATGTGGGGAGCAGAAGGGGGCAGCCCTCATCCCCTCAGGGCATCAGGAAGGCCAGAGGCTTGAAACACTCCCTGGTGAAGGCCAGCCTGAAGAAAAGGCCAACAGTAGGCTCTGTAGACGGCAGGGGCTCAAGAGCAGTAATAGGAGCCTCCTGGCTTGCTCACCCTATTCATCAGGTGACATGTATTAAGCACCTCTTTGCACATGTTGTCATCCTGGGAACAACGCAACGTACTAGCACAGCTTTGCCCTCAGAGAGTCTCAACCAAGCCTTCACTCCAGTCTTTTCCTGACTACGATTCCTACAAGAACAAAAACCAAGCATAACAATAATATATACCGAGCATCTGTGTGGGCCAGACACTAAATAGCCATTGTCTCATTTATCCTCTCAACCACCCCATGAGGGAGATACTATTCTTATCGCCATTTACCAATGCAGAGATAGGCAGAGAGGCAATTCACCTGCCCAAGGTCACACAGCTAGTAAGTGGCAAAACCAGAACTCAAACACACGTCTGTCCAACTTCAAAGCATGAGCACTAAGCTAAATGCTGCCACATCAGTCCATTTAACAGAAAGAGATGCTGAGGATAACAGAGTACAAGCAACTTGCACTGAGGCCAGGGACAGACTCTGAAGATCCGCTCTCCTGACCCACCCAAGGCCTTTTTGCCCTGCAATACCTCCCCTGGGAGACCAGCTGGCTTTCTTGGTGGGGTACATGGACTGCTCTGAGACCATGAAGTCACTCTCCTGTAACAAGGAAGCATCAGCATAGTGCGAACCCTTACCATCTCACTGAGAGAAGAGCCGGGAAGGAACATGGGGCTTGGGTCCCAGGTGTCACCAGGGAGCCCGTAGGAGGAACAGGCTCAGTCCTAGCTCTAGCAAAAGTTTCCCAGAGATCCACAAGCTCTGGAGCGAGACGTGTAATGTTCACAGAGCAAAACCTCCAGGACGTATTTGGTTCAATGGTCTTCCCATTGGGGTACATTTGGGAAGCCCAGGGACTTCCTGGAGGTGTTCACACATGACTGGCTTTCAGGGAGTCGATTTCCAAAAACCTCCTCTTCCACGTGGAGTCCTTCCTTAAATTGTGCTGGGAACTGTCTGGTCTACCAGCAGTCCTTTCACAGTGGCCCTTCTAAATGAGAAGGGGCCTTATCTATCTTATCTATCTGCTTACTTCAGGATTAGAATGAGGAAGGGAGGAAGCTGACAGAGGAACACCCATTAAACACATTTATTCAAATCAAAAATGGAGTCCAGACTTTTTCTGACACAAAGTATGATTTGGCTGACGGCTAAAACAACGAGGTCCAGCTTTCTCAATTAGGAATTATGGCAGACATTTTCCATAACTGCATAGACTAAGTTTGCCATTCTAAGGCTGTGACAAAATATTTGAAGTATATTTAATACAATAAGGTGGGAAATATACTCTACTTAAAGTTATGATAAATAAATTTTACATGTGAATTTTAAAACGCATAAAGGGATACAATTTTTCAAAATTATTTTGACAGGTATGGGAGCAAAAAAAAGTTTGAAGCTTGTGGCTTCACTTCCCTGGAGCTACGCTCAGAGGCTGTAGCTTCCATGCCACCAACAGACCCACTGGACCATGCATGTGGTAAATTCTCAAGTGAAGGCAGCTACAGTGTATATGACAAGCACTAGACATGAAACCTGGGTGTAAGTTTGCTTCTGCTCCTTCTTAGCTGTGTGGATTTGGTTAAGTAACCCAAACTCCCTGAGCCTCAGTTTCCCAAGAGTAAATGGAAATAATACCATATAAGGCATATTAAAAATCTTGATGATAATGATTACAACAACGATGATGACATTAAATGGATAATGGAGAAGCGAATCAGCATTAACAGCCCCCAAAAGCAGCTAATTGGCAAGCATTTTCTGTTGGGCTCAGACAACTTTATGGTATTTGTCTCTAGATGATACTAATAATTGATATTTATTGAGCACTCACTACGTGTCAGGTACTGGACTAAATGTTTCTTCACGGGCCCCAGCTCATTTTGTTTTCACAATTCTATACATAATGGTGTTGGTGTTATTCCCGATTTACAAGCGTGGAAGGCTTACACACTTTCGCAGCTCAATAAGCTCTAAACCCTCCCTACTCGAAAAGTGGCCTGCCACTGGCAGTGTCTGCACCAACTGGGACTTTATTAGAAATTCAGGGTCCTAGGACCTACTCCAAACCTACTGAATCAGAATCTGCATTTTAGCAAAATTTGTGATTCGTATGCACATCCCAGGATGGAGAATCACTGTTCTAAACCACCAGGCCAGCTGATTCACCATCCTGGTTTTATCTTGCTGAAGGTAATATTAGAATGTTTGCTTCTACACACACACACACACACACACACACACACACACACACACACACACACACACATGAACTGGTAATTAAAGCAAGCAAGATGGTTAGGGATTATAATAATCCACTAGTAACACATACAAAATGCATTTGGTTAAAAGGGCTAAGAAGATTCACCTCAAATTCATCACTGGTTACCTCTGAGGAATGGGACGGGATGGGAAGAAGGGGTAGTCAAAGGGGCTGTTTGTATGATTTGAAATCTTTAATAAAAATGATGTGGTTGTATATTGGTTATGTAATCAAAAAGGAAACAATGTTTCAAAACACAAGTACAGAACACTGGAAATTGATTGTACTTTATGAACTACATCTGCCCGAAGCTACTGACCATTCCCAACTCCAGGCCTTGCAAGGCCAAGGGAAGGAGTCCACAGGGAAGGGTTGATAGATTAAAAGGAGTGCTGTGCTTGGAATCAGAAGAGCCAGGTTCAAGTCCAGGCTCTGCCCCTATTTACTCTGAGACCTCAAGGCTCTCACTTAACATCTGTATGGCTGTGTTTCCTTCACTGTAAAATGGGGGCCACCCCACACACCCTTCCAGCCCCATAGCGCTGGTGCAGGGACCAACCGTGCTATAAAATGCATAAAAGGCCCCTATGAACTGCAAGATGCTATGCAACGCAAGGGCCAAGTGTTTCCTTGAAAAGAAAAGCAATGAAAAAAGCAATGAAACATTCACCCTCACTCATTCCATTCCCTAAACACAACTATTCCATGACTTTATAAGGAAGATATACAGAGTAACCTGGATTTAGATTCTGTGGGAGCCTCAGGCTGACTTTCAAATCCTTATTCGAACTTAAAAGTTAGGTTTGGACGTGATTCAAAACAGGAAAAGAAAGGGCTACTTCTCCAGCTCGTTTTCTCTGTGTTTGTTGCCAGCTTTCTCTGCAGGCTCCCAACTCCCAGGAAGTTCTGTTTCAGGGTTCTGTGTACCTCGCATTTGGGCACAGGGGCTGTACTCTCCTTTGCTTTCCATGACACCCGACGGCAACCATGCCCAGTGCTGTCTCCCAGCTGCTCTTAGCGCAAAAGACTTGAGGTCTGCAGTTTGGCTCGCTTCCGGCCGATGCCTTAGTTTCCCGGCTTTCGTCTTACAATTCAGATTTGCAGATCCAGAAAGAACAGTGAGAGTCACCCCTTTCTCACCTGAGGGGTGTGGAGCATGGGTACAGAGGGTTAACGCGACTGCTGAAATCCATTTGGCTAGTTTAAAATAAATAGAGCTGGATCGAGTCTCTATGATCTTTGAGAATCCAGCCTTCACATAAGATTTCACTATCATTCGTTTGTGACTTGTCTGTCATTGATCTCGCCCTTCTGCCCTTCCATTCTAGGACACAGGAATCTGAGGACTAAAAGCTGCTGTGATTTTCGTCAAACTGAACAATCCTAAAACCACACAATCTCAAAGTATCCTTGAAACTTGGCCAGAAAAGAATCCCCTGCCAGACTTTCCAAGCAGAACCAGGCCCTTCTAAACCATTATGAGCTTCAGTTACAGTAAAGTAATGGCAAAAGATGCCTCGCGGCAGACAGTGCCAGCCCCACTGCTTACATGGCCTTAGACACCTCACTTCACCTTTCTGAGCCTCAGTTTTCTCATATGTAAGACAGTAAGAAGACTACCACCTTTCAGGTTTGGAAAGAAGATCCTAGATAAGAATAAAGCCCTTCATACAGAGTAAGATCTCAAACAGCAACTATTATCACCATTACCACCATTATCATTGGAGACCATCCAACCCAAAGACAGAAGTCTAAATCAGTTCCCCATTCCAGCTTCGCATTAGAATCACCTAGGAAAGCTTTTTCTTTTTTTAATACCAATACCCAGATCTTATCCTCAATGATTCTGATTCAGTGATCTGGGGTGGGACCTAGGGAATCAGCACATTTTTGATAGCTCTCTAGGTGATTCTAATATGTACCTGTGGCTGAGAACTATGATCTAAATCAGTGCTTCTCAACCTTTTACGTGCACATGAGTCTCCTAAAGATCTTGCTAAAATCCAAGTTCTGACTCAGTTGGTTTGATGTGAGGCCTGAGACTCTGCATTTCCAACTAGTTCCCAGGGGATGCCAATGCTGCTGGTCCATGGACTCAGGAAGAACAACACCCAAAACTCGAGGTCTTGGGCAGATGACTGGAAAGTTTATAAGCTGCTCTTCTGCACAGTCTCAAAGGCCAGCTCTGTCTAGCCAAGCTAGAGTCCATTGCCTCCTGGAAACAGACAGTCAACTATATGACCTTAGACTGGGGCGCAAGGACCTAGAACTAAAGCCTGTCCTCAGATGACTCTCACTTTGGCTTCCTGTTAGCTTTTTGAATTCTAACAAGAGCCTGCAGATAAGTAGGGCCACAAAGATGCACTAGCGAATTAAACATGACACCACACCCTGCATTCACGTGGAGCTGCCTTCTCAACACCATCGAAGGGAAAAGTCAGAAGGAAAGGGTCCTACTTACTTTCACTTGGATGAGCGGGGTGTAAGAGAACATGGCCTGACTTGGCAGGATGTCCCAGCCAGAAGGAGCTGAAAACAATAGCAACTCTGGTCAGCCAGACTCCTCTGATCAGCCAAGCAGGAAAGCTTCCTGCCTGGAGCTGGCTAGGTAAGCATAGTTGAAGGGACTCCAGGGAAACATGAGCAGGGAGGAGGCTGGGCTGGCAAGTCCCTTCTGGCTTTGAGGTTGATGCACTTTGTGACCCTGAACAACATCAACATAACAACACGGACTGGGCACCTACTATGTGCCAGGGAATTTTACAGAAATACTCGCATTTGAGCCTCACATCAACTTTGCAAGTCAGGCATCATTGTTTTCATTATGTAAATGAGGAAACTGAGGCTCTGTGGATAAGTGACAATGGAACTTACAGAGGATAGAGACAGGACTAGAACCCAAACCTGGCCAGTCTTTCTCACTTCCTTATGGTGCTGCTCACTACTCTTAAATTGCTCAGTGCCTCAATTTACCCTTTCACTAGGGCAGGGAAAAGGGTATAAATCAACAGAACTGAAAATGGCTTTGGGTCTCCAAGAACAAAGGGAAATGCTTATTATCATTATACTGATTATTAATCATTATCATCATCAGAAGTATAATTAAAAGATCCGGGGAGAAAAAATTGGTGTTTATCCTAATGTTTAGGGTGACTAAGCAAGGCACCAGCCTCAGGCAGTTTCCAGCAGCCCAGGCCACTGCAGTCCCCAGTCCCTCTGAGAAAGGGGGAACAGCACCTGTAACTCCAGGGTAAATACCAGGAGACTTTGGGGGAAGGCCCTAGCTGTGAGACAGCAAGTCCAAAAAACCAACAGCTCAAGGAAGGAGACAGAGCTGGGTCACAGTAGCATGTTCCTGACACCTGGCCCACTATGCCAGGCCCAAGGCTGGAAATGAGATTCAACCAATGCACCAATGAGCCAGCCTGAACCAGTATCCCATCACCTCACCCCTGCATAAGCTACAAGAAGCTTCTTGAAGCCACCAAAGGCCATTCGAATGAGTGGCACATTTTAAGAACTATGGAGCTGAGGGCTGAAGAGGCCATGCTAAGAGCCTCTGTCCCATTAAGGCCCCAGACCTATATCACAGCCAGGCCACCTCTTGCCAAGGCACTGGTCTTGGCAGAGGCCCCACTCTGGATTAATTTTATACCAATAGAACCCAAACAAATGGCTCCTGAATGTCATGCTCCCTAAAGTTCCAAGGCTTAAAATAAGGACAAGTTGGGAAAGGGGTGGTCAACAATAGGAGAATGCTCAAGTAAGCAATCGTACGGCCAATATGTCACCGGAAGAAATATTACATAGCCATTTAAAATAACGTTTTAAGACCATACCAGGTCATTAAAAATGCTCATTATGTAGCATTACATTAAAAAGCTATATACAAAAGTATGTAATCAGTAAGATCATACCTATTTTTTTCAATCTATGCACATAAAAGAAGATCATAGAGAAATACAACCAAATGTTATTAGTGGCAGTGTTTAAATGATCAGAATGATCAGTTTGTTTTGGAAATTAAGCATTTTCCTTTTTCAATTTAATGAACATGTATACTACACAGGGGCAAGAGGAACACATTCTGACTAAAATCAGTGTGTCTGAGAAGTCGGAATAAAGACTGTGATGGTATATAGTTCCCCCCACCGCCCTCCCCCGACCCCAAGCAGCCCACAGCAATGAAATGGAACAAACACAGCTGTAATCCAGAGGCCTGCAAGGCTGCTGTGGTCACACCTGGACAAGCAAGTCAGTGGGGTATCCTTCCCAAGGGGCTGAAATCCTCCAGGGAACATAATAGAAAGCCCATTAGCCCTTAAAATGCTCAAAAGGATTTTGGGGAAAACACCAAAGTGAAATACTTTCCAGTCAGGTGCTCTGCCCCAGGCAGAGAGGCAGAAGACATCTGCCACTGTAGGGTCCAATGTCCCTCAGAGACCCCAAGCAGATGATTCCTGCCCACTACATGACCCTCCTTCTCCCCTACCCTCACAAAGATATAAAAAAGACAAGCTTCACCATATGGGGCTCAGGTGCCTTTTGGGAATGCTAGTGGGTGAGAGAATGGCAGGTCTCTAAGCCATGTGCAAATGTGAAAAAGGAAGGGGGTTTCAAGAGAAGGAACTATACCAGCTGTGTCTAAAAAACACTAATTACAGGCGCTGCTCCGCCTGAACAAGGCCTGGTACTCAAGCAAAGATCCTCCCAAGGGCCCAGCAGTCGCCCATCCACCTGTGCTTCGCTGCCTGTGGCTGGCCCAGAGGCAGCGAGCAGGAAACTGGCTGGGGCTACAGGCCTGCCACCTCCCCCAGCTGGATGGGGAAGCCCAGGTCCAGAACACAGCTTCCAAAGGTCCTGCTTACCGAGAAGTCTATAGCATAGGGTCAAGAGGCCTGTGCCAGGGCCAGGCTGGAAGACACTGGAATGTGGAAAGGACTAGAGAATTTCCTTCTCTGGAAATTTTAAAGACCTAATAAGCATCTGGAACAGCTCGACACTAAAATGGGCGGGTGGGGGGTAGAGGGGGCGGGTGATGTCTTCGTCCCTTGAAGCTGAGGAGAAGACAGAGTCAAATAGAAAGATTAGAAATCCAAGTTCTTAGAGGTCACTCACTCACGACTCAGGGCAAGGAGCTCAAGTTCATTATCATTGACAAGGCCCCTCCCGGATGTCCTCCTGCTGCCAGCATTCCT
>NW_006443570.1:10891193-10897090 GCF_000325575.1 Pteropus alecto
AGTCAGACCCGGTCTTGTCACTGTTGCGTGGCTTGCTAGCTGGGGGGCTGGGGCAAGTCCCTCGCTCCCCAGAATAAGGTGCAAGTGGTATCTATCTTAGCTACTGCATAAAAAAAGTTTGCAGATCCATGAGGAATGTATGGGATGGTCCTTCTAAAAACTATCAAATTCTAAACAAATGGAAAGTGTCATTATGATTAGTGGGGTGTCATTATAAAGTGGGGCATTTTGTTTCTTTTTCATGACAACATGCAAATTAGAAGCAAAATCAAACGAGCACATTAATTTTTTTTCCCCAAACTATCACCCACCCACTCTAAAACAGGATTGGATGGGGCTTTCTCGGGAACATAGGAAATGGGGCTCAGAGGTTGCAGTCTGCACGGGGCCTCCAAAACCAGAGGGAAAGCAATGGCTCAGGAGGGAAAGGCGAAAGAAAGGAGTAAACAAAACCAACAAAACCAGGGAAGAAGCAAGAAGGTTAGAACCGAGATTCCACCCTCCAGGGAAATGAGCCCCCGTCCCTGGGAAAGAGGCCGAGATGAAAGGGAGGCGCAGCTGGGGGAAAACAGGCCGTGAGAACAGAACAGCAATTGTTCCCTAGGACAGGCCGGGCACCACAATGGAGCAGCCATCCAGCACTGCCGCTTTGTGCCTTAATGTAATTAAGGGCCCAGTGGGGGCCAATGTTTGGAATCCTTTAACTCTTCACCATTCTCACACAACAGCTGAGCCAGAGCGTGAGGCTGTAACTGGGGGCGGCACTGCATTTCTGGGCAGCTCGGCTAAAAGGGGGGCAGCAAGGGACAGGAGGGCTAGGACAGCAGGAGGGGAAGCCTTCATGCAGGGCTTGCGAGGCACTTCCTCCTCCTCGGCACTGTCCCCAGGAGTTCCCTGAAGCCCTGTCACTGCCCTGACACCAGTTAACACACCCACTAATTGATGGGGCTGCAGAGAACCCAAAAGCCCGGGGAGGAAAAAGCCAGAGTTAATTAAGGAGAAAAAAAAAAAAGAAGTCTGCTTCTCAGTTCTTCATTTCCCTCCTCCCCACACTCTGGGTTGGGCGTCTAGTTTCAGGAATGCTCTGGAGGCAGGGAGCTCCATGCTGGGAGCCAAAACCAACAGCATGGAAATTATTGAACAGGAGCAGCTGGATCGAAAGGGCTTCTAAGGAGCCTTGCTCCAAAGCTCTCCAACTCTCCAAATTTCCCAGAGATATGTCAAGAGGTCCACTCCTCACCCCATCTAAAGGAAAGCCTCATGGTCTCAGTCCAAATGCCACCAAGGTGGGACTCCTCCAGAGTGCAATGAAATGTTCTGTAGACTAAACAATAATAATGCGACGTAAGCATCCAACAAATACTACGTCATCTAATCTCACAACTACCCTATGCGGTAGGTACTATCCTTATCCCTTCTGCAAAGGCTTAGATGAGATAAGTAATTACCCAAGGTCAGCAAACTAGCAAGTAGCAGAGGAGTAATTGAGACCCCAGCACCCTCACTCTAAAGCCTGTGCATTTAACCCCTACATGCTGGGGGTCACTCGGATATTCTAGTACACTAGAAACAAGCCTTGTGGAGTTTGCAACCTGGTAAGAGGTTCTTAGTCAAGGGTCCTTGAGGTTTTGATGCAGTCTGTGGAACCCACCCCCCAAATCAAAGCAAATGTACAATTTAATGTGTTTACATGTGCATGCACTTTTCAGGATGGCAGGGAGTGTCGAAGTTCTCTTAGATTATCAAAGGGATCTGGGACCCAAAAAGAGGTTAAGAACCATGGGCCAATGAGGCCACGCCCCAATGCCTTCTTAAGTTGACTCAAGAACACAGACCTTCTGACTTGAGTCCTCTACTTTTTCACTTCACTCTAAAGAAATAGCCAAGAGGGCTGGCTGCATTGCTCCAGAAAGGGAGGATGCACTGGCAGTTTAGAATTAGGCAACATGGCTCAGAAAACTCACCAGACCTGCTTGAGAGAGGTTACCAGAAGATACACTATGGAGGGAGGAGGGAAAGGGTTACCAGCGGGGACCCTGAAAATAAAAGGAATTTCCTACAGTGTCGATTACTCCTTTCCATCACTTATAAACAAGTTCTAACATTGTCCTAATTCTGATCCTGGGTTTTGCTTGGATTGAAAATTCATTACCAGCAGCTCGAAATGATCAGATTTTCTTTTCTTTTCTTTTTTTTTTTTTTTTGCTACAGTTTTAAAGACCACTGTCTGTCTAAAAACAAGGGTACCCTTTAACTAGGGCCATTGTTCTCGTTTTCAGATGCTCCAAGACAGTAAACAATAGCAGTGGTGCTGCTGCCCACATCTGACAGCCAGCATTACCAAGTGCACATTCTGTGTACTGGGCTCTGTGCTTTACATTGACCTCATTCAATCCTCACCCCAGCCCTAGGAGGCAGGGGCGTTATTATCTCTGACTTTCAGATGACAATGTTAAGGCTCAGAAAGGTTAAACAGCAGCCCAAGAAAACACAACAAGTGAGAGACCCAGGTCTACCTGATCCTAAAAGATGGGGCTTTAGACCAGGGCCACTAAAAGCAAGTCCATATACCACCCACGCATTGTTAGTTATGGGTGTTTGGCAAGATAAGCCCAGAAAAAGAAAGTAAGGCTTTAGAGACATTTCTAGCAATTTAACATTGCCACAGCATCGAAGCATGTGACAGTGGACTTGCCTCTTTGAACAGGGTACATATAGACCAGTTTGAACATTGTCACATTTGTGCAGATTGGCCATATTCACTGGGACCACATATGAAAATTCATCCCCAAATGAATGAAGAAAACAACCTGTTCTTCACTTCAGGAAGTTTGAGAAGCCCAGTTCTAAAGGACTCTGCAAAGACAGAGGCATATATGACACTCAAAAGAGACCTCCAGCCATCTCCTCAGTGGTCCCCTCAGCATGCAAAATCTTCTAGCAAAGCACTCCTCAGACTTGAATGGGCAAGAAATATCCAGGATCTTCTTAAAATGCAGATTGTGTTGGGCAGTCTGAGGTGTGGCCTGAGACTTGCCATTTCTAACCAGGTGATAGATGGCTGGTCTGGGGACCGGACTTTGAGGAGTAGGAATCGAACTGTACAAACTCACTGAGGCAGATGAGGCTGGTGCCAGAAAGTCCACCTGACAAAGCCAGCCAGAGCCCAGCAAAGGGCCCAAGAACAGGCTCACCAGTCAGGACTGGCTGTGAGGACAGGAGGCCTTGCGTGGGATTGGGCTGAGCTCACAGGCAGCCCTTCCAATACACCTTTCCCCACATCAGTCTGAGCTTGGGCCACCCAAGGGCCCTTTTTTCCTGAGTTGAAGAAACAGAAGACTCTCTGTCCCAAGAGCTTAACAGAAGGCAGAGAAGAGCAGCTCAGAAGCATTTGCAAACATCAGGGAATCGACCTACAACCATTTGCTAGAAGAGAAGATGTTCTAAGAAAACTGTGCTTACTGCCTTCACCCTGATCATGCCAGACTATACCTGGATCTCGGACAGTGATTCCCTGGGAGGATTGCTACACACATGCATCAGGACAGCCCTTTTTACTTCTTATAAAAGGACATTTGTGTCTATTGTGAGAGCAAAGAAATCTTAGAGCTGGAAGCCTAAGAGGAAGGAATGTGGGTCACCCCAGGAGGGCAGAAATGGCCCCTCCCTGGCCACTCGTGCAGCCAGAAAGAGCCACAAGCAGCTCACCTCCAAAGGGGAACGATGCTCACTTCCCACAGGTAACCCTCAGGTTATCCACTCTACTCCCTGGGAATTTGTGACAACAGACACCTTCCTTAGTCTTATTACCGACCTCAGTCTCTCCTAATTCAACGGACTGAAGGACTATACTTATTAAAGAGGCAATTCACAGTAAGAGCCCCGGACCTCCCATTCCTTCGGGGGGTTCACTCATCCATTCAAAAAACATTTATGGAGCAACTGCCACAAGCCAGGAACCATCAGGACGTGGGCACACAGCATGGACTTGGAAGCCAAGGACGCTTTCCTCCCACTTCTGTAAGAAGCAGAGAATACATGATAGAAGGGACCATAGAGCTGTTAACTAGTGCAAAGGGCACTGCCTGTTTCTGGAGCCAGAAGGAAAGTGAGTTCACATATGCATGGACTTAGGGAAAGTCAGCCCCAAGGTGGGACTGGGCTTTTGAAGTTGCTGGTATTTGACAGGCCTTCCTTCACTTGACTCACACAAGGCGGAGAAAGGCCTACGGGTTACTGACACACCTACAGCAAACACAGTCAGAAGGGCTTGATGTCCCAATCAAAAGGGTCTGCCAGCCCAACCCCAGAGAGCACCAGGCTGAAAACCTCCTCTGGATCTTGGATGACTCTCATGAAACCATGAGCCTCTTTCTTTTTTTGCAAAAACCAATCACATTCTCCTACCTTCAAACTCTGCCATGTGCTATTTCCCTATGTGATGCCCCTACCTTGCTCCTCCAACCAAATGTGTCCTTCCCCCTCCCAGAATTCTGCTTAAAATAAATCTCCAGAAGGTCTGGCCCAGGCACTAGAGCAGGATTTCTCAGCTCTGGGCATTACTGACATTTGGGGTCAAATGATTCTGTTTTGGGGGTTGTCCTGTCTATTGAAAGATGTTTAGCAGCATCCTTGCCCTCTATTGACAAGTGCCAGTAGCACCACCACCCCAGTTGTGACAACCAACAATGTCTCCAGACACTGCCAATGTCTTCTGGGGGACAAAAGTATTCCCATTTGGGAATACTGCACTAGAGGGATGGCCCACAACCTGGGCTGCACATGAGAAAAACCTAGGGAGCTTATAAAACTCACCCATGCCTGGGCCCCCATTCCACACACACTGTGATTCTGGCCTAAATTCTACAGGTAAACAAAAATTTTTGTCACTTGACAAGCCCTTGGTGTTCTTTTAATGTGTTGGCTGGGTCATCGAGAATCTCTCCAGAAGTTCCAGACAGTGCTCCATGCAATTCCTTATATTTTATGCTAATCAGAAAATTTTGGAAAGTAATTGAGCCTCTCCCATCCCAATTTGAGATGAAGAAGCCCTTTACATAAGCCCAAATTCAACAGCATATGACAAGGAAGAATTTACAAACTTCTAAACTTCAAAAGGAGAAAGAGACAGAAGAGATGGGGGTCCATGAGAATCCAGCTATCTGATTTTGGTCCCAGTGTCCATGAAAAGTCCCCCTTCAGGCTCTCCCTTGGGTGCGAGGAAACTTTGCCAGGTTGCCAGGGTGCCAGCTATATATGTACTCAAGTTTATTGAACCCCACCCCGCCCAACCAGAATCTAAGGCATGAGGCTGGGGGTCAGCAGCAGTAGTAAAAATTCCAGTCTACCACAATGGATGTTGCTAGTTGCCTCGGGCTCACGTGATGTGAGAATAAACATACACAAGCTCAAAATCAGCTCCTTTCTGAGCCCAAAAGTCTAGGATCTTTTTCCACACCTCCCGGAAGGATCCCCAGGAAGAGCTGGAGAGTTGACTGAGAGAAGCCTGGCCAACATTGACAGATGTAGTCAGGTCTGTGTCCTGCTTCCCCTCCTTCCTCTCCCTGAGACTGCCCTCACTAGCCACCTCTTCAGACAAGGCCAATGAGGAACGCAGTGTCAAGGGAGAATATTATTAACTCCTATCTTTCTAAGAAGTGGAAATGCATTCATCACTCACTCTTTCAGTAACAAACATAGAGAGAATACCTTAAAAGTGATCTAGGTGCTTAAAGGACAGACACACCATCCTTCCTGATGTTGAACTTGGGTTAAAGAAAAAATGATGGGAGGAGAATCCAGGGACCAAGCTCCCCAAAGGACGGCAAAGGCTATTCAAGCTCCCAAGGTCGGCTTTCTACTAAAATTCACTTGCTAATATATAAGAGTGCAAATTG
>NW_006443570.1:10897341-10898442 GCF_000325575.1 Pteropus alecto
GAGAGTCCTTGCCAACATTGACAGATGTAGTCAGGTCTGTGTCCTGCTCCCCCTCCTTCCTCCCCCTGAGACTGCCCTCACTAGCCACCTCTTCAGTCAAGGCCAATGAGGAATGTAGTGTCAAGGGAGAATATTATTAACTCCTATCTTTCTAAGAAGTGGAAATGCATTCATCACTCACTCTTTCAGTAACAAATATAGAGAGAATACCTTAAAAGTGATCTAGGTGCTTAAAGGGCAGACACACCCTGATGTTGAACTTGGGTTAAAGAAAAAATGATGGGAGGAGAATCCAGGGACCAAGCTCCCCAAAGGACGGCAAAGGCTATTCAAGCTCCCAAGGTCAGCTTTCTACTAAAATTCACTTGCTAATATGTAAGAGTGCAAATTGCCAATGCGGTTACATTATATTTAATGAATGATTTAGAGTTTTCTCTGAGATTATACTTATTTGATATTCATTGCCAACAGAATGCACAAGCCCTCAGGTGGCCCTGGCTAGCTGTTGTAATCCTTCTAGGGCACTGACACCTTCTATTCTGAGGTGGCCAGTAGGAGGGCGATTTTTTTTCAAGCTTCCTCTCTCACACACACACACACACACACACACTCTCTCTCTCTCTCTCTCTCTCTCTCTCTCTCTTTCTCTCTCACTCACACAGACACTCACACACACACACACACACACACACACACACACTGTTGCCTAGAGACTGAACACATTCCTGGTGCTTATGCTTCTTTTCATTCTTCAGAAGCTACGGCTTTGGAAACTGGGGCCTCCAGGAAACATGCCTTGGGGGCAGGGGAGAGGAGGAGAACCCGAGAGACATTTCCTCACAACAGGCCCGCCCCCTCTCCGCTGCCCCCCCTTTCCTCCCCAGGTTTGAAAAGCCCCAGCGGGCTGGAACTGAAGGGCTCCCACAGGGAACAAGGCCCCCTTTGAAAGCCTGTGTTTACCCCAACTCAGGCAGGGGTTGCCATGGCCACGGTCCATCTTGGCAGCCCAAATGAGGCCTCAGTGCCAGGAACTCGCCCTGACCCCATTCTAGAGGACCCTACTGGCCCCCAACACCCCTTTCCTTAACATCCCTCTGCTGA